>NW_020664393.1:29817749-29900222 GCF_002925995.2 Terrapene triunguis
TTTTTTTTTTTTTTTTTTTTTTAAGTTTTAGTTTTATTTGTTTAAAAAGAAGACAGTGATATTGCATTGGCAAATTCCCCATAGAAACAAAGAATGGAACAAAAGAATAATAAAGGCACCTCAACTTTTCCTCATTTATGTAGGACAGTCTTATAATATGCATCCAGATATCCTCCAATCACACAAGCTGAAAATTGTTCCACTTTACTGCAGTTCTGTAACCATATGGGAACCAATCCTGTCTGTGTTCTGTGCACATCCAAAATTCCTGCTGAATGACCCGACGTGGGAGCGAGTTACCAGTGACCCAGGGCTGGGGCGGCAGGAGGGTGCAGTGGGGGGGGGGGGTGAGAGCCCAGGGCTGGGGTGGGGGGCAGCCAAAAATTTTTTTGCTTGGGGCAGCAAAAAACCTAGAGTCGGCCCTGGCTGTGCATCCCTCTCCGGCTGTGGCCAGGGCTTGGCAGGAGCTTCAGTCAGAGCTGCACATCCCTGTCCCGCAGTTGCGGCCAGCTCTGCAGCGTGGGCTGTGTGCCCCCCATGGCTGCACCCCCCCGGAGCCAAGCTCGGCCTGTCAGTCCCCCCATGGGACTCCAGTCCTCCCCCCTATCTAGCCCTGCTCCCTGGTTATTTTTAGCAAAGTCACGAACAGGTCATGGGCTCCATGAATTTTTGTTTATTGCCCATGATCTGTCCCTGACTTTTACTAAAAATAACCATGACAAAATCTTAGCCTTAGTTATCATAGCTTCAGATAGTAATTAAAAACACTATAAGCTGAACTCTACAGACTCCTCGGGTTGCATCAGAGTCACCTTTAGATCTAACGTTTCCTGGAACTGGCCGGTACACAATTTCAGTCTTCATCTCAAATTAGCACAGCCTCGGGGCTGCTCTAAATTGTGCAGGCTTGTACTAGTCCCCTAAAGGCCACTACAGTGGGTGGGGATCACCAGGAACTGATGCGTGCTCTGGTCACATTCATATCTCCCCCAAGATGGGAGTGGTTTGAGGAGATGTAATGGCTCTTTAAGAAGTGAGCAAATAATTCATAATAATTAATATAGCCAGTGAATTAAACTCTTTTCTGTTCATGAAGTATCCATGAATGGGCTGCAATTTTTAGTCTGTTTGCTGAATGAATGTTTTGTGCAAATATATTGCAACCTATGGATTTCTCACAATTCACAAACTGTTCACTGTGAATGTTGCTTCAAATATTTGATATTTGTCAGTCCCATTCAATTGTTTTGACTGAATACACACATTATTTGGAGTCTGAATTTTAAAGATGGTTAGCATCTGCATCTCCCATTGACTTCGTTTGGAGTTGCTGATGCTCAGAACCTTTGAAAACTAGCCCTTGGTAAAATGTGTTCCTTGATAGGATAGCATAGCTCTTAAAATCAGGTTTCCAATGTGAATACTTACGATTACAATTCAGAATTCACTTTCCACATACATTTTGCAATATCTGATTAACATATTGTTTTAAGTTGGAAACTTTGTTTGCTAGAGAATGCAATTCCAAAAGGGTATTGTGTATGAACACAATCAATGTGAAATTGTTTAAAATTTTGATGTAATATTTGTGGATGGGGGTTTTGGCACTATTCATCCTGCATTCACAGTGTGTTGGGAAGAATGATGTCTACCAATCATAAACTAAGTAGTGTAAAGGCTGTTCAGATGTTAGAGTCCTATGCCAGCTGATGCTGGGACTTGCCTTCTAAATCCTTCAATTATTCTGTAACAAGCTACAAATCATTTGGATTTGGACTCCTTGGCTCACTGGTCAGCTGGGGCATCTATTCTATGAGTATGAAAATAATTTGCATCTTGCACAACACTAAAATATATCATGTCATCAACCTAAGTCAATAAAAAAAGCATTGAGAGACTGCAGTTATCCAACATAAACATTTGCTATGAATGTCAAGTAGGACCAGAAAAGAATACTTACTGCTGGAAGAACAAGAGTTCCAAAGGAACCTAAATTAAGAAGGGAAGAGAAAAATAAAATAAAGTTCTGCCAGCAAGCCTCATTTTATCAAAAACATCAACATTAAAAAAATTGTAGGTCTTAGTGACTTGCATCCTCAGCAACAATTAACTAACAATCCTCACAGAGCATTCACATTCCTGCAGTTCCTACCCCCGAGCCTGACCCGGAATAGGTGGCATTCCAGGCTGGGGAGAAGATGTGTCAGAGCTTGAAGGGGCAGGACTACAAAACCATGCACTGGCCAGTAAAGCAGCTCCTTGGGGGCCTATATCTACTATTGCAAGTTGGAGCAGCTTTGTGCCAAGGCAAGTTCAGGCCCTCGTAGGTCCCAGGACCAAGAGAGCAGAAAGGTGGCATGTAATCCCATCTCTTCTCTCCAGATGTTCTGACCACTGCTCTAGCACACCAACGGCTATGGGCCAATATTCTTTCTTCCAAATGCTTCACTCCTTTATTTAGTTCTTGTGTATCAGTTTGGAAAAAATTGAAAAACTGAACAGCTATTAGTAGGGACAGGCATAGGGTGGTCTAAGAGGCACAAAATCTCACTCTTGGTGTTGTGCCAAATGTGTAGTGCAGTTCATTAGTTCCATTATAAAAGTATTTTAAATGCTTTCTATACTGGTGAGCTCTCTCTTGGATAGAAGAATCGCCTCCAAGCATTTCATTCAACTGATCCCATAGTGAAACTAACTCACTATTCATCTTTTGCAAAGCTAAAAAGCTCTGTCCTAATAATGGCCTTAGATCATCAAAACTAATAAGACAGTGAGCTCCATGTAAGCTCGAAAGCTTGTCTCTCCCACCAACAGAAGTTGGTTCAATAAAAGATATTACATCACCCACCTTGTCTTTCTAACAAAAAGCAAATCAGAGAAACCAACAAATAAAAAACAAACTCCCCAAACTGAGGAGTTGACACATCTTGTCTACTAAAAAGAAAGCAAAGAAGCATGCCAGTTAAGGGCTAATACACAAAGGGAGGGAAAGGCAGGACAAGATTCCCACCCACACAAACTGTTAGGTAGCATCCCTCTCTAGCATCCAGGAATGCACTCAGTGGTACACCAACTTAAGGGGCCATGGCCAGCAGATCAGAGAGCAACATCAGCATCTAATGAGCATGCACCATGATCCTGCTCAGTGGAGCAGCAAAGTGACCCTTACAGAGCATCACCTTGGCCTGGATCCTGGGGAATCCTGCTCTGTCCTGCAGTGGCAGGATTCCTGTGGAAGAGGGTGCAGCAGGAATACCTCTCTGCACCCTCATTGATTCAGCCATTGGTTTGGACCTAAAGCAGTCACACAGGGCCGCCCAGAGGGGGGGCAAGTGGGGCAATTTGCCCCGGGCCCCGCAGGGGCCCCTACGAGAGTTTTTCGGGGCCCCTGGAGCGGGGTCCTTCACTCGCTCCGGGGGCCCAGGAAAACTCTCGTGGGGCCCGGGCCTCCGGAGCTTCTTCCGCTCCGGGTCTTCGGCGACAATTCGGAGGCAGGGGGGTCCTTCCGCTCCGGGACCCGCCGCCGAAGTGCCCTGAAGACCCATGGCAGGGGGTCCTTCCGCCCCAGGATCCACCGCCGAAGCGCCAGGTCTTTGGCGGCAATTTGGCGGCGGGGGCCCCCCACCGCCGAAGACCCCAGGCCCCCTGAATCCTCTGTGCAGCCCTGCAGTCACAGAGCTTATTGAATTCATCTGATGACAACAGAGCTCGCTATTCTCTCCCACATTATCATCATCATCTTGTAGTCTGATTACTGCATGGAAATACAGAAGATGATGGAAAGGACTGAGGTCCATCAGCGGCACTCCCTGTAACTTAATTATATGGCGCAGGCAAGTCTGAGGGAAATGAGTACAGTTTTGCTTTACATGATGTGAATAGAACTGGTGTTACCCGCACAAAATTTGTGTATGGCTTCATGAGCCATGGCATTAAGGGGTAGGCTGAGTCCCCAAGGATAACTATAGGCATTTCAGCATCCCCAACGGTTATTTTCTGGTCTGGGAAGTAAGTCCCTTGCTGCAGCCGTTTAAACAGAGTAGTGTTCCTGAAGACGCGAGCGTCATGAACCCTTCCTGGCCATCCCATGTTGATGTTGGTGAAACGTCCCTTGTGATCCACTAGTGCTTGCAGCATCATTGAAAAGTACCCCTTGTGGTTTACGTACTGGCTGCCCGGGTGCTCCGGTGCCAAGATAGGGATATGGGTTCCATCTATCGCCCCACCACAGTTAGGGAATCCCATTGCAGCAAAGCCATCCACTATGACCTGCACGTTTCCCAGAGTCACTACCTTTGGTAGCAGCAGCTCAGTGATTGCTTTGGCTACTTGCATCACAGCAGCCCCCACAGTAGATTTGCCCACTCCAAATTGATTCCCGACTAACCGGTACCTGTCTGGCGTTGCAAGCTTCCACAGGGCTATCGCCACTCGCTTCTCAACTGTGAGGGCTGCTCTCATCTTGGTATTCTGGCGCTTCAAGGCAGGGGAAAGCAAGTCACAAAGTTCCATGAAAGTGCCCTTACGCATGCGAAAGTTTTGCAGCCACTGGGAATCGTCCCACACCTGCAACACTATGCGGTCCCACCAGTCTGTGCTTGTTTCTCAGGCCCAGAATCGGCATTCCACGGCGTGAACAGCATGATCTCCAAAGCGCCGGAGCCCGCGGTTTGATAGAATTACATGTCCATGTCCTCATCACTCTTGTCACCGCGCAGCCGTAGCCTACTCCTCGTCGCCTGGTTTTGCAGGTTCTGGTTCAGCATAAACTGCACGATAACGCGCGAGGTGTTTACAATGTTCATGACTGCTGTCTTGAGCTGAGCAGGCTCCATGCTTGCCGCGGTATGGCATCTGCACTGTTCACCCAGGAAAAAGGCGCAAAACGGTTGTCTGCCATTGCTTTCCAGGAGGGAGGGGAGGATGTACCCAGAACCACCCGCGACAATGTTTTTGGCCCCATCAGGCATTGGGATCTCAACCCAGAATTCCAATGGGCGGAGGGGACTATGGGATAGCTACCCACAGTTCAACACTCCAGAAATCGACACTAGCCCCGTACATAGACGCACACCGCCAAATTAATGTGCTTAGTGTGGCCGCATACATTCGACTTTATACAATCTGTTTTCAAAAACCGGTTTCTGTAAAATCGGAATAATCCTGTAGTGTAGACATGAAAAGAAACATTTAACAAATATGACCTGAAGTGAAACACTGAGCTTCCAAAATGATTGGTGTTCGTATTGTCAGCCAGTACATGTATGTTGGGGTCTCCCTGAGACTCTTCCACTCAGTTCCCCAAGAACTCAGTTTGACTCCAGTCTCATCACTCAGTTTCCTTTATTTGGCATACAGCAAAGCTACTCTGAGCTGATTAGACTAAAGCATGAGGGGCCCGGGGATAGGGCATACCACATATCCAAAGTTACACAGCAAACCTCTCCCTTCCACTACATTTACACATCTCATTGCATTAACTATACACTGCATAACACATTTTGTGATTGGCTTAGTTACTTTGTAGGAACCGATCCCTGTACAGCATGCTCTGTACAGTTCTGCCTCTTATCTTACTAATCCATTTACTTATCTTAGCACAAATATTCCGTTTTCAGCCTGCTAATTAATTTACCCACTGTATTCCAAGAAATAAGGCCTCCCCCATGTTTAATTCAGTTAGCCTACATTCCTACAATGTGTTAGGCATAGTAAATACCACATTAATATAATATATATTACACCCCTAAAGTGTTGGGAAGTTATGCTAAATTAATGTATTATGCTCTTCCCACAATTCCGTTCACCATATCCCACTACACTTTGCAAAGCTGAAGTCAGCTTTGGCATTAGAATCATAGAAGTGAAGGACTGGAAGGAACCTTGAGAGGTCATCTAGTCCAGGAATGGAAGGAACACCTGGTCAAAAAGGGACCTTAGTGGCTCCAGTCGACACTGCCGACCAGGCCGTGAAAAGTCCAGATGGCAGCGCAGGAGGAGCACGGGGCTAGGGAAGGCTCCCAACCTGCCCTGGATCCGCGCTGCTCCCGGAAGCGGCTGCCAGGTCCCTGCAGCCCCTAGGCACTAGGGCAGCCAGGGACTGGGAGGCTCCACATGCTGCCCCTGCACCAAGTACTGCTCCCCGCAGCTCCCATTGGTCGGGAACCGCAACCAATGGGAGCTGCAAGGGGGAGGCGGTGCCTGTGGGCACAAAGGCAGCGCACACCACGCAGAGCCACCTGGCCGCCCATGCACCTAGAGGCTGAAGGGACCTGGCGGCTGCTTCCTCAGAGCCGCAGTAAGCGCTGCAGGGACCCTGCACCCCTCTGGACCCCAACCCCCTGGCCCAGCCCAGAGCTCCCTCCTGCACCCCAAATCCCTCATCCCTGGCCCCACCCCCAGCCGGAGCCCTCACACACACCCCACACCCCAACCCCCTTCCCCAGCCCGGAGCCCTCTCCTACACTCCAAACCCCTCATCCCCAGCCCCTCCCCAAAGCCTGCACCCCCAGCCCTGACCGACGGAGGGAAGGAGGATGGAGCGAGCAGGGCGGGGCCTCTGAGAAGGCGCGGGCCATGGGCGGGGCCTCAGAGAAGGGATGTGACAGGGGTGTTTGGTTTTGTGTGATTACAACGTTGGCAACCCCGCTCCGGTCCCCTGCATTCAAGGCAGGACTATGTAATAACTAGACCATTCCTGACAGTTGTATGTCTAACCTGTTCTTAAAAACGTCCAATGACAGCGATTCCACAACCTCCCTCAGCAATTTGTTCCAGTGCTTAACTACCCTGACAGTTAGGAAGTTTTTCCTAATGTCCATCCTAAACCTCCCTTGCTGCAGTTTAAGCTCATTGCTTCTTGTCTTATCGTCAGAGGTTAATGGGAACAATATTTCACCCTCCTCCTTGTAACAACCTTTTATGTACTTGAAAACTATCATGTCCCACCTCAGTCTTCTCTTCTCCAGACTAAATAAACCCATTTATTTCAAACTTTCCTCATAGCTCATTTTTTCTAGACCTTTTATCATTTTTGTTGCTCTCCTCTAGACTTTCTCCAATTTGTCCACATCTTTCCTGAAATGTGGCATCCAGAACTGGACACAATACTGAGGCCTTATCAGGAATACTAGTAGGAAACTTGTCAAATCAAAGATGCATGAATACTCTGTACCAAGTAGAGTTAGGAAGTACTTTTATGGCTCATCAACACTTGGAATGAAGTATTCAAAATGAGATATAGGAAAGGGATAGGAAGGTACCCAGGACAAAACTGGCACAAACTAATGGCTTAAACTTAAAGTTACATATAGGGGACTTATAGCTTGTAAACAAGAAATATAAACAAAAGTGGGTTTGAGCGTGTATCTTTGCAGTACACCTTTAGTGTAAGTTGAACGTACTGTGAGATAAGAATTGCTTCCCAGAAGGAGGGTATGTATGTCTCTTTTTCGTATTCTACTGTTTTGTATTTAGGCAATAAATTTGGCTAAACTTAGTTAGCTGGTCTCTTGAACATTCTAAATAACAAACCACAAGTGTAGTCCAGAAATTGGCTACACTTTTCAACAATAATGTTTAAGTTATTCAAAATATACAGCTTTTTAAAAAGTTCTAATTTTTTTTAAATCTCATTTGCTTATATGAAAATAATGAAATCAAAAAAAACTTTTCAGCTTTTGACTAAACAATTTGGTCTATTGGTTTATAATTCACTCTGCATTATTTATCTTTTTTACACCAAATCACAAGGGGATATAATAACAAGATTACTTCAGAGGACCAGGGATCTAACACAATCAAGTTGTTGGTCCAGATTCATTGCAGGCTCCTGGCAGCACAAACTCTACCAGGAATAACAACAAAACAGTGCAAACTACCTGTAATCCTTGGTCTGCCCAGAGACCCTGGAGTCAGACAATGTAACCCATAAAAATGGATGGGGCTGAAGAATGTGAGAGACACCAGGCAGTCTTCATTCTCAGGGTTTCTATGGAGCCCCAGATATGTATGTTAAAGCTGAACATCAGAGGTTGTACAATGGTACCTAGGGAATGAAGCTCTTCTTGGTTGCAGCTGCCTCATGGAATCTAAGAGTGCAACTTTGCAACCCCTACAGATGTGGGGTTAATCTGGGCCATATTTTCTGATTTTTTTTTCAACATACTGACAAAAAAGGAGAGCTTTAAACTACATGCGATCTATTCACCAAACAGAGAGGCAAAGGTATAAAAGGGCCCCTTAATCCTCTTTGTTTGATCTAGAGGTTATCTCCTATACGGTGTGTCCATTGCTACAGAAAGAGTAAAAACAGATACAAGAAAACCGGCAGTGTAAACATAAGTCATATATCTGAAGACTGGTCTACACTGGGAACTTACATTGGCATAGCTACATCTCTAAGGGGTGTGAAAAATCCACACCCCTGAGAGACGGAGCTATGTTGACCGAAACCCAGGTATAGCCAGTGCTCCCGCCTCTCGGGGAAGTGGATTACCTATGCTGACGGGAGAAACCCTTCTGTCGATGTACGTAGTGTCTACACTGAAGCACTACAGCGGTGCAACTGAAGTGCTGCAGCTGTGCTACTGCAGTGTTTTCAGTGTAGACAGATTCTAAGTTGTAACATTAACATTGTAGCATTCTAAAACCTAGTGTCCTCAAGGCTTCTACTCTCAGCCAGGTGCTAGCCACACAGACCTGCCCCACAGTGTTCCTTGTTTTTGATGTATGGTTGAGGAAGCCTGCATGAGGCTGTTTTCACTGACTTCACCACCTCAACCAAGCTTCATAATCATCATTGCTGTGTACCAGTATTAAATTGTTTGTTTAAAACTTATAGTGTGTGTGTATATAAAAATTTCCCTGGAACCTAACCCCCGCATATTTACATTAATTCTTATGAGGAAATTGGATTCGCTTAACATCATTTCGCTTAAAGTCACATTTTTCAGGAACATAACTTCAACATTAAGCGAGGAGTTACTGTAAAGACAATGGATTTCAAGAAGGCAGACTTTAGCAAACTCAGGGAGTTAAGTAGGTAAGATCCCGTGGGAAGCAAGTCTCAGGAGAAAAACATTTGAAGACAGTTGGCAGTTTTTCAAAGAGACATTATTAAGGGCACAAGAGCAAACTATCCCTCTGTGTAGGAAAGATAGGAAGTATGGCAAGAGACCACCCTGGCTTAACCAGAAGAATTTCAATGATCTAAAAATCAAAAAAGAGTCTTACAAAAAGTGGAAACTAGGTCAAATTACAAAGGATGAATATAAACAAATAATATAACTATTAGAAAGGCCAAGGCACAAAACGAGATCAAACTAGCTAGACACATAAAGGGTAACAAGAAAACATTCTACAAATACATTAGAAGCAAGAGGACATGGTAGGCCCGTTACTCAATGAGGGGTGAAAAGCAATAACAGAAAATGTGGAAATGACAGAAGTGCTAAATGACTTCTTTGTTTCAGTTTTCACCAAGAAAGTTGGTGGTGATTGGACGTCTAACATAGTGAATGCCAATGAAAATGAGGTAGGATCAGAGGCTAAAATAGGGAAAGAACAAGTTAAAAATTACTTAGACATGTTAGATTTCTCAAGTCACCAGGGCCTGATAAAATGCATCCTATATCAAGGAGGTAACTGAGGAGATATCTGAGCCATTAGTGATTATCTTTGAAAAGTCATGGAAGATGAGAGAGATTCCAGAAGACTGGAAAAGGGCAAATATCATGCCAATCTAGAAAAAGGGAAATAAGGACAACCCAAGAATTACAGACCACTCATCTTAACTTCTGTATCTGGAAAGCTAATGGAGCAAATAATTAAACAAACAATTTGCAAACATCTAGAAGATAATAAGGTGCTAAGTAACAGTCAGCATGGATTTGTCAAGAACAAATCATGTCAAACCAACCTGATAGCTTTCTTTGACAGGGTAACAAGCCTTGTGGATGGGGGGAAATGGTAGACTTGGTATATTTTGAATTTAGTAATGCTTTTTATACTGTCTCGCATGACCTTCTCATAAACAAACTAGGGAAATGCAACCTAGATGGAGCTACTATTAGGTGGGTGCAAAACTGGTTGGAAAACAGTTCCCAGAGAATAGTTATCAGTGGTTTACAGTCATGCTAGAAGGGCATAATGAGTGGGGCCCCGCAGGGATCAATTCTGGGTCCGGTTCTGTTCAATATCTTCATCAATGATTTAGATAATGGCATAAAGAGTACACATATAAAATTTGTGGATGATACCAAGCTGGGAGGGGTTGCAAGGGCTTTGGAGGATAGGATTGTAATTCAAAATGATCTGGAGAAATGGTCTGAAGTAAATAGGATGAAATTCAAAAAGGACAAATGCAAAGTACTCCACTTAGGAAGGAACAATCAGTTGCACACATACAAAATGGGAAATGACTGCCTAGGAAGGAGTACTGAGGAAAGGGATCCAGGGGTCATAGTGGTCCACAAGCTATGAGTCAAGAGTGTACAAATATAAGTCAGGAGTGTACATGCACACACATACAGTCTTACATCTTCCTACACTGTTCTTAGCAGGAGCAATGCCTGTTATTCAGACATCAGAGTAGGCTAAACCTCTATTAAGAAAAAAATTTAACTATCCCTGGAAACAATGTCTTTACATTTTCTAGATTTCTACTTTTTTCATTTCTGTATGTTTTCAAATGTAAGGCCCCTTCCTCATCTCATCCAACGTTGCAGTGGTTAGTCTAAAAAAGTAAATATTTACCTTATCAAGATACTGACCTTATTGCAATAAATTGAGATATCATCCTATTCCCATATCAACATTGCTTATGAAATATGAAAGGAATAAAATAATATTAAAAATGAATGATCTATACAGTAAGGGGAAAAATTCCATAATCAAAAATATTCTCTATGTTTTTGTTATGCACCCATCTGTCATGTGGGCCCTGTCACATAATATTTGAGGGCCTTGCAAATAATAGTGACATTGTCCCCACAACACCCAGTGAAGTACGGAAGTGTTGTCTGAATTTTTACAGATGAGGAACTGAGACACAGAGTGACTCTCCTAAGATTACAAAGAAAGTCTGTGGCAAAGCCAGGAATTGAAGCCAGCTCCTCCTGAGTCCTAGCCCATCATCTTAACCATAAAATTTTCCTCTCTTGACAGGCAATTTCTACTGAAAACCAAATTCTAATCTGTGCAAAATTCTGTTTAGTATCTAATCTTTTACTTAATTTGATTGAAGAAGGTCAGGTAATTGCAATGTGACCACAGAGTGATCATTTCTCGTTCCCAGCATAAATCAGTTAGAAAACAATGGGAATATGTGGGGAATTCAAAGAACACTGGTGCTAGTATTGATCCACTTTCATTACTTACTTCCGGATTTTTCTTCAATTAAGTTAGTGACAAATCTCTCACAGATTTCAATGGGAACAGGATCAGGCCCTTATGGACCTGTCTACACATTCAAATCTAAGCTGTTCATGGATTGTGTTATAAAACACTAGTCCCCATCTGTGTTATAAGAGGGTCTAGTCTTGACTTGTAATTGGGACCAAAACATGTTACTAAATTGTGATACACAGTTGTCTATAACATAATGCAGTAATATGTTTATAACACAGTTTAGTAATGTGTATTCAAGCAAGAGTATTCCACTTTATAGTATGGTTGGGAGATTATTTATGATAGGCTGTGATGGGGTGTACCAACCCTGCACTGGGCCTCCGGGGACGGACCAATCATTGTGGGCCCAGGTGGCCATGCCCTCTTTCCCCTGCTACGCATGCTCCAGGTGGAGAAGACAGATAAAAGGAGGCTGCCCAGCAGAGTTGGGGAGTGGGGGGGGGCAATGGAGGAGGAAGGACATACCATGCCCATTCCTGTGACGCTCCTGGCAGTAGAGCCCGAAGACTCGGACTACGCTCCAGGCGACTCACTGACTGCGGGTACTGCTGGGGAAGCCAACCTGCTGCCTGCTGAGGAAGCTGCTGCCTGTTCTATGTCCCAGCCCAGAGGGTGGGTAGTAAGGCCTATAGACTGTTGGTTTGTTTTGCCCCACCCAGGGGCCGTAGAATGATTGATATTTTGCCCTGCCCAGAGGGCTAATTCCCCCAGGGCAACTGCCTGCCCCAGCCAGGAGGCTGCAGGGCCATAGACTGGGGCTGCAATCTGCTTACTGCTTTGCCCCTCCAGGGGGCTAATTCCCCAAGTGTTGCTGCCTGCCCCACCTAGGAGACTGCAGGGATCTAGACTGGTTGTTCGTTTTGCCCCAGCCAAGAGGCTCCAGGGCTCCAGACTGTTTGTTTGTTTTGCCTGCCCAAAGACTATGAGCTATTTGTCTAAGTGACCCCGTCAGGGGCCGGGACCCACTTGGCCAAAATCACCCGCTTAACGGGGGGACCCCAACGATGGGGGTGCAACAACCCTGCACCGGGCTGACACAGTCACCCTAGCTCGACGCAGGGCACCCTGTCGCATAAGCATATTATTTTAGAAACACTGATAGACGTATTATAACATGATCCAACAAACACAATAAATTTGCCATGAAGGGCCATAAAAGTTAATAGATTAAAGATTTTTTCCCCTTTGTTATCAAAACTATGAAATATATATTTAATATATATTCTCTCCTCCCTTCTTTCAAAAGACCAATTACATGATTTTCACACGTCTGATTGCAGTAATCTAGGAAGCCCAATTTCTAAGGTCATGGTTGAACTCATCCTCCATTACAACGTTACAAAAAGCCTTGCGCATTCTCTTTATATACTAGATGGAAGTCCCGCTTTGAAAATAAAGTCATGCAATATTTTAGTACTTATATACATTTAAAGTCAAGACCTTGTTTGAGGGACCCTAATAATCTGGATGGACTGTTTGGAAACCAGACCATGAATCTGCCAAAAGAATGATTTTGATGTAACTAAATGTAAGTTAGTTAATGTAACTAAAACTAATCAAGGCACAGTATGCTTTAAATACCTATGTCAATACTTACTATTGTTATAAAGGTAATGATGTGATCCATAGACTTATGGTACTGAAACAGGCTCCATTCACTAGAGAAAGCAGTTGTAATACTGTATAATTGTTACTCAATTTATTTCTCGGGAGAATTAGTGTTATCAGACATAATATACACCTCTACCCCAATATAACGCGACCCGATATAACACGAATTTGGATACAACACGGTAAAGCAGTGCTCCGGGGGGGCGGAGCTGCGCACTCCGGTGGATCAAAGCAAGTTCGATATAACGTGGTTTCACCTATAACGCGGTAAGATTTTTTGGCTCCTGAGGACAGCGTTATATCGAGGTAGAGGTTTATTTCTGATTGATCTCAGTTAAATAGAATAATTCCACTAAAATACATTTCACATATTCTTACTCTTTTCATTTAGAAAGAAAGTGAAACATAGGAATTGCCACACTGGATCAGACCAGAAATGCATCTAATCCAGTATCCTATCTGACAGTACCTAGTACCAGATCTTTCAGAGGAAGATGTGAGAAACCCTGTAGTGGACAACTATAGAATAACCTGTCCAGAGGGAAAGTTTCTTCCTAATCTCCATGAGTTAGTGGTTGGCATGAGCTCTGAAGCAAGAGGTTTATATCCATTCATTTTTAAAATATTATCCTAAATAATGGGACTATGAATGTTCTTGTGATCCATATATAGGCATTCAATCATTTTACAAATCCTGCTAGGTTCTTGGGCTCAATATATATTGTAGCATTGAGTTCCATATTGTTTCTTTTATCAGTTTTAAATGTGTTGAATATCAATTTCATTGGGCATCTGCTTGTTCTTTGTTATGAACACTGAAAACACAACTTTATAAAACTGGTACCTCCTTCATAACAGCTGCATCCTGTGTGTATTGAGTCATATATGCTGATTTTAGTGACAAAAGTTTTTAGTACTTTTTTCCTATTAATTTATATCAATGAGAGAGAGAGAGAGAGAGAGAGAAATGGATAACATTTTCATGTACATCATCAACAGAATTGTTCACTAAATTCTATACAGTTACACCTGTGTAAACTTATTAAAGACAATGAGTTTGAAGCAGTGTCCCAAAGACATCATTTTAGAACAATGTTGTTGCATGGACCTAGCTAATGGCTTAATTTGGCCTGAAGAACCTTTATTACCAGTGGTGACCATGAGAAGGAAAAAAATTTAATTTGACTCTGAATTGTACTTGTTTCTTCTCCTTTCTGAAACATAAATTCAAGTCCTGAAGTCTTTACTCAGGCAAATCGGATTCTGATATCAATGGGAGTTTTGCCAGAAGTAAGTACTTAAGTATTGTGCTTCCTTATATTTCAAAAATTAAGTTTTCTCCTTACTGAGCTCCTGGACAAAATGAAAAAAACAATCAAACATTCACCCAAGTCCAATAAATATATATATTTTTTAAAAGATACAGCGTGAATTCTCCTGATTCTTTTTTTTTAAATGAAAAGACGTCTTCATGAGGTAAAACCAGAATAACTCAGCTGATCTGGAATGGGCAAAGGAAAAACCCCACCTAATGTATGCCACCCGTTCGAATTTAAACATGGGTTCAGCCAGATGACTCATAACCACAGGCCTTCTTGCAGAGAAACACATTCCAAAAGCCACATCTTCAAAAGCACCCAGGTTTTAATGGCAGCTGCTTATATGCATCTGTGGGTAGAATTTGGCCTCAAGCAACTTAGAAGTTCTCTCAGTGTTGTGTTTGTTCTACCTTTAGAGTGACAACCTTTTTTTCTTAATGTCTCTAGAGTTCTCATCAGCTGAAAAGTAGTTTATGCAGTTGCTGACACACAGATGCTCCCCAGGCCTCTTAGTTTTCACACAGAGGCTTCAGCAGTTCCAGGCAATAAGCAAATAAATATTTTTCTTCTCTTTGGCAACTGCCAAGCACAGCGTTTTAGCATTCTGGCCCACCTCACTACTGCTGGAAGCCTGCCATTCTCCTTGGTTGCCATATATGGGAGGAACTTCAGGGAGTCCTTCAAAGTACTTGACATGTGAGTGGGCAGCCTCTCTTCTGATTCACTAATATATTCCTCTCTCTCTCTCTCACCAACAGGAGTTGGTCTAGTAAAAGATATTACCTCACCCACTTTGCCTTTCTGTTGATCTATTCCTGACATTAGCCATGGAACTCTATTAAGAGCAGTATATGCTTATCTACAGGAAACCTGGTTTGAGTGATGACTGAGGCAGGTTTTAGAATAATATATGTATTTAACTAACACCAAGAAATAATTTATAAAGTAAACGGCTGTAATGCAGCCTAGCTGTGTCTTCTGTCTCCATCCTTGCAATTCATTCCTGTCTCTGTATGTGAGTGACTCCTTGTATGTTGACAGGTAGCATAGCACTGCCCAGAGTCAGCAAGGACAGTGCTTCTCCGTCACCTGCCCAAATACATCCATTATGATAATAACTGCTATGTATGAGATACTTTTACAAGAATCTCAAAGGGCTCTATACACATTAATTAATTAAGACACATTATACACCTACTTTACATATGTTTTACCTGAAATACAAGGTGGTAAGTGATTCACTGAGGGTCACATCAAGTCAGGAGCAGAAACTACAGTGGAGCCTTGTCCACACTAAGGAATTTAAACAAACAAGTCCTTACTGTTACTAACACCATTTCATCTGCATTGGTGTTGGCAGTTTGAGATGGCTCCCTGGCTCCAGCACCTATTTTCAGCACTATGTTGATTAGGCTCATTAAGCAGGTTTAACTGATTGACCCTGGCAATCCATCCACACAATGATCAGAAGCATTGCTAACAATGTTGCAGCTGAACTGGTGTTAGCAACAGTGTGAATAATTTTTGTAAAAGTTCTCTAATGTACCCATTGCTTAGGAGTTCTTACTACCAGGACCATTACCCTACTATCCACTATCCAATGTTCCCTCCTACCATAAGGAATAAAACTGAAAATGTTAACTTCAAATTTTTCCAAGTCGAAACCATAAATAAACCATCTGCAGCATTAGGTCACATTTAGATTCTGATCACTGCATAATGATCTTGTTAGGAACTTATACACAGCCAAGTTTGAGACTTTACTTTTAAGTGTTAATGTGAGCTGCCTTGCCAGGAAGGTTTTCCCACATCTCACTGCTCTAATAGTAATCCCTTCAAACTCCAGCCAAATTTCATCGAGAATGAGCTAACGACTTTCTCAATTGAGATGATGATTCAAAAGTTCTTTTTTATGCTAGTATGTTGCTAAAACATGTATTACACATTTTTTCAAAGCTTTGCTTGTGGACAAATTTTTATTTAATTAATTAACAACATTCTGCAGACGGAGTTAACAACAATCCCGCAGCCACTGCTCTGGTATGAAACTGCAATAGAATTTTGCTGCAGACACATATGATGGCTTTATTTCTGGCTTTAAAAGATTAGTGTGATTCCTTCAAGGGATGGAACATTTTGGGCCAGATTCTCACCAGGTGTAAATCAGCATATTTCCAATAGAGCCATGCCAGTTTATACCAGTTGAAGACCTGGCCCTTTATGCAACTACGGAGTATGACTAGAGATATCAGCATTTTCAGTGGTCAAATCTTAAATCTCTTACTCAATCAAATCTCATGTTGAAACCAAGGAAAGTTCTGTAAAAGTAATAATGACTAAAAACTGAGGACCTCATGCTGTAAACAGGGTGGAACCAAAACTCACAGACACCCAAACCTCTAAGGCAAAACAGTGCACATTACCATAGGTAGTGGGCCTGATTCTCCAGTGCCTTGCACCTTGTGCAGTCACTTACACCTGTACAAAAGTTAGGGTTACCATATTTCAACACTGAAAAAAGAGGACACTACACGGGGGCCCCGGACCCGGACCCGGACCCGGCCCCGGCCCCATCCCAACTCCGCCCCTTCCCCACCCTGGCCCCGCCCCAACTCCGCCCCTTCCCCATGCGGCAAACCGTGAAGCTGGTAGCAATCAGGCAAAAGACGCTCGGGGGACCCCGAGTGAGAGTGGCTGCAGCAAAACTAACAACTCCCCTGATCTGCAGGGGCACAGAGGCGGCGGGCTCCAGCTGCTGCTGCGCTGGGGAAGTTGCTTCGGCCCTGGTGCGCGGTGGAGAGCGGCGGGAGCCGGGAAAGTTGGAGCCTGGGGAGGAGGCGGCTGTGTGCTCGGATGCCACCCGCCGCCTCTGTGCCCCAGCAGATCGGCAGATTACGGGAGTTGTAAGTTTTGCTGCAGCCACTCAAACTCGGGGTCCCCTTACCATGCCTCCCTATTTTCCCGGACATGTTTGGCTTTTTGGAAATTCCTCCCGGACAGGGATTTGAGGACCAAAAAGCCGGACGTGTCCGGGAAAATCCGGACGTATGGTAACCCTAACAAAAGTTATATAAAATGCTACCATGCTGATGTACACAACATACAAATGAGGCTGTGAAAAATCAGGGCCATTGTCTTCAGTAAGCAGTACAAGATCCCCCTCTCTTCCATGAGGTCTGAGGCATCAGCATTCAGGAGAGCCCCTGGCAGCATGTTCCCACACCAGCTGATATAAGATGGCAGGGAGGTTGGGGGCAAAGTGAAGGGGTGGCAATATGGAACAAAGGGGTTTCCATGCAACTGTCCTTTACTGCTGGCAGCTTTTAACAGCTTTGAAATTGGAAAGGGTCCAGAGAAGAGCAACAAGAATGATTAAAGGTCTTGAGAACATGACCTATGAAGCAAGGCTGAAAGAATTGGGTTTGTTTAGTTTGGAAAAGAGAAGACTGAGAGGGGACATGATAGCAGTTTTCAGGTATCTAAAAGGGTGTCATAAGGAGGAGGGAGAAAACTTGTTCACCTTAGCCTCTCAGGATAGAACAAGAAGCAATGGGCTTAAACTGCAGCAAGGGAGGTCTAGGTTGGACATTAGGAAAAAGTTCCTAACTGTCAGGGTGGTTAAACACTGGAATAAATTGCCTAGGGAGGTTGTGGAATCTCCATCTCTGGAGATATTTAAGAGTAGGTTAGATAAATGTCTATCAGGGATGGTCTAGACAGTATTTGGTCCTGCCATGCGGGCAGGGGACTGGACTCGATGACCTCTCGAGGTCCCTTCCAGTCCTAGAATCTATGAATCTATGAATCTATGAATCTATGAAACACCCTGCCATGTCTGTAGGGCAGAATGGGGTGGGCAACCTTCTTGTTCTTAGGAGGAGAATTAGGAGGAACCTCATGGAGTTTCTGTTAGAGCTGATGGAAAGCCATTTTTAGTGCACTTCAACAAGTTTTATTGGTCTGTGACAAATGCAGAGAGTGAACGGGTGAGCTCTGCACTCTGATAACTTAGATGCCAACTAGTTCCCCAGAGAAAGATGATTGAAGTAATTACATAATCAGGCTGGTGGGCTGGGTAGGATAACGAGCAAATTAGCCCATCAGCCCAAAACTGACAAAGAGGCACAAGAAGTGCCCAGAAGAAGAGCGGGGGGAACAGGGCTAGCTGAGCTCAGTCACGCAGAGGCCTCATGGAAGGAAGACCTCTGTTCCCCTCAGGTCCTGATGGAGGGCTAAGTAAATGGTATTGTGAATGTACAACTAAGGGAATCTGCACAGTTTCCATGGGGCAAGAAGACAGGAGCGGAGGTGCAACCTGTTACGTGGTCCTACAGAACCCCCAGGAGCCTATGTTACCTATTCTTGAGCCCCAACTACTGGCACTAGAGCTGGTTGGGAATTTTCTGTCAGAATGATTTTCTAACAGAAAATGCAGTTTCTGCTAAATCAAAATTTTCCATGTTTCATTTCAGCTCAGGTCAGCATTAAACTCCATTTCCCTCTGGTGTCACATTGCTTCATGGGAGTTGTAGTTCAGGACTCCATTATCTCTTATGTGCCTGGCCCCCTGGCCAGACTACCTCTCCCAGGATACATCAGTCTTTCCTCGGACTGAGTGGTGTGCTGCATGGCCTGGTGGGTGCATCATGGGTGCCTGGTCAATAGGGAAAATAGGGGCATCAGGCAACCCAAACTACAGCTCTCATGAGGCAATGCACCACAATAGGACACTACAGTTTAGTGTTGAACTGACTTGAAACAAAGCATTTTAGGTCAGTTAACAAACGGAAGCAAAACATTTTTATTTGTGAAAATCAAACTATTTTGTTTTGACTGAAAATGCTGAAAGAAAATATTTCATCATTTCTGAATGCAATTTTTATTTTAATTTTTTGTTCCATGAAAAATTTTAATATTTTAACTTTTTGTCCCAATTTGTGATGAACACAAATGTTGAAATATCAACATTTCCCATGAGATGGAAATTCCCATTTTTGCTCACCTCTAACTGGCACCTTATACAGAGGCAACGCGTAACTCCTGATAGTGGGGGGGGCATGTGACTGTCCGACGTGTTGCCTCTGGATCTAGAACAGAGGTTTTCCAGCTGTCGGGAGTGCCCCCGCCCCAGGAGGAGTGTTCAGGGGCGCGAGCGACACCAGGAAGCTGGGGCAGGTGACACCAAACGGCTTGGACGAGCCCCATGCAATGGGGCTCCAGGAGAGAGCACAACTTCCATCCCAACTCACCTTAAAAGCTGTTGCTAAATGGAAGGCAGGGCAAGCCTGATGCAGTGCGAGGCCCTGAGCAGAGCACCTGCTGTAGGAGTGGGAGAGTGGCCTCTGCCTTGGGAAAAGGCACAGGGCATTCAGCCCAGGGCAGTCTGTAAAGTAGGCTGCGGGAGGTGCTGGCACTCCAGCAGCAGGGAAGGAGAAGCAGCCCCATGTAGCTGGGAGGGGACGACTCTGCCCACAGCCAGACACCCTGCTGCTTTTTCCCTCCCTGCACTGCACGGACACATGGTGAGAGCCACCATCTCGCTGCTGGGCATCCCAGCAAGAGGCAACCCAAGTACTTGCCCACCCCCACTGCCCTATGGGGCAGAGTCTGCAGAAACTGGTGACCTCACATGCCCCCCCAACATGTTGCCTCTGCCTTATTAGTTACCTATTTACATATATACAGATATAGAACACTCCTGTAACTATTTTGTCTCGCCTAAAGGGGGGCATGGCACCCTCATTAAAGACTTCATGATTTGGCCCAATGGAACAGAACTTCAGCTAGTATGAATCAGTGTACCACCACTGAAGTGAATAGCTAATCTATATACCAGCAAAAAGTTAGCCTTATATTCATGTTAATTTGTCAGGTGTCGCTAAAAATAGTCTCTCCCCTTAACTTTCCCTAATAGCTGTCCCCATCTGTTCTTTATCCTGTTAGGGAAAGGAAAACATAGGATGCCCACAGGTTGAAATGATTGAAATGACTTCATTTCTTTCTTTTGGCAGCTGTGTTTACATATTCTTGTTCAGGACGTATTTACAAGTTTTTTCTTCAGAGTAATAGATGAAAACCCTTTTTCCTGAACAGTGTGTTTCAAAGCAGCTTAATACCAGAGAAACCAAGAAAATTTGTTCTGCAAAGTTCTCCTGGTTTTTGTATTTCCACAAAACCTATATTACTGTTATTGTTACCTCATTGAAAGAATCCTCATCAGTTGCTATGACACAGATAAGCACATCCCCTCTAAACATTCCACAGCGTAAACAAAGAGCAGGGGCTAAAATATTCACAAAATATTCACAAAAAGGAAATTAATTTTCCATTGTGAAAGAAAACCTAGAAAATTATTTTTGATATGTTGATTTTTTAGTTTTATTTAAAGTATGTTAAAATTCTTATCCTATATAGTAACTGAAATTGTACTGGGCTTATACAACATAACTATAGATTGTGTTTTCTGCCACTGGGGTTAAGTCATGGAAGAATTAACACCGTGGACCCAAGCACCAGAGGCTCCGCAAGGATATGGATATGGATAAAGACTTTTAATATGGAGACCATATCTTTAATATTTTTAATTAAATAAATTCTACTAGGAATTGTGTGATTATGGGAGACTTTAATTTCCCAGGTACAGATTGGAGGACAGGTGCTACTAATAATGGCAGGGCCCAGATATTCCTGGATGTGATAGCTGACAGATTTCTTCACCAAATACAGTAGTCACCAACCAACAAGAGGTGATGTTATTTTAGATTTAGTATTGGTAAGTAGTGAGGACCTCATTGAAGAACAAGGTTGAAGAGCCTTGGTTCGAGTGATCATGAGCTAATTCATTTAAACTAAATAGAAGGATAAAGAAACAAAGGTCTGCAACTAGGATCCTTGATTTCAAAAGAGCAAACTTTAAAAAATTAAGGGGTTTAGTCACGGAAGTGGAGTGGACTGAAGAACTCAAGGATCTGAATGCAAAGGAGGCTTAGAATTACTTTAAGCCAAAGTTGCAGAAGCTATCTGAAGCCTGCATCTCAAACAAGAGGGGAAAAAAAGAGTTGCAGAACAAACTGGATGAGTAAGCCTCTCCAACAAGTTATTAAGAGAAAGCAGAAAGCCTACAAGGAATGATAGATAGGAAGGATCAGCAAAAGAAAGCTGCCTCCTGGAAGTCAGAAAGCGTAGGGAAAAGGTAAGAATTTCCAAAAGTCAACCAAAGTTGGACCTTGCAAAAGAAATTAAAACCAATAGTAAAAGGTTTGATAGTCATATAAATAAAAAGAAAACAAGGAAAGTAGTGGGACCGCTAAGCACTGAGGATGGGGTTGAGATTAAAGATCATCAGGGAATGGCCCAACGCCTACATGAATACTTTGCCTCAGTTTTTAATAAGTGTAATGAGGAGCTTGGGGGTACAAGCAGAGTGGCTAATGGAAATAAGGATATTGAAGTAGAAATTACCACATCCGAAATGGAAGTCAAACTCAAATAGCTTAATGGGATGAAACTGGGGGAGGGGCGGGGAGGGGAGAGGCAGATAATCTCCATCCAAGAATATTAAAGGAACTGGCACATGAAATTGCAAGCCCAATACCAAGGATTTTTAAGGAATCCATAAACTCAGGGGTCGTACCCTATGACTTGAGAATTGCTAATATAATACCTATTTTTTAAGAAAAGGAAAAGAACTGATCTTGGAAACTACAGGCCTGTTAGTTTGACCTCAATTGTATACAAGGTATTGGAACAAAATTTTGAAAGAGAAAGTAGTTAAGGATTTAGAAGTAAACAATAACTGGGATAAAATACAACATGGTTTTACAAAAGTTAGATCGTGCCAGACCAACCTGATCTCTTTCTGTGAGAAGATAATTGATTTTTTTAGACAAAGGAAATGCAGTAGATCTACATTTCAGTAAGGCATTCAATATAGATCCACATGAGAAATTATTAGTTAAAATGAGAAGCTGGGGAATAATATGAGAATTGAAAAGTGGATAAGGAACTGGTTAAGGGGGATACTGCAGTAGGTCACATTGAAAGGTAAACTATTGGGCTGGAGGGAGGTTATGAGTGGAGTTCCTCAGAAATTGGTCTTCGGACCAATCTTATTTAACATTTTCATTCATGACTTTGGCACAAAAGTGTGCTAATAAAATTTGTGAATCACACAAAGTTGGGAGGTATTGCCAATACAGAGGAGGACTGAAATATCATACAAGAAGATCTGGATGACCTTGAAAACTGGAGTAATAGAAATTGGATGAAATTTAACAGTGCAAAGTGCAAGGTCATGCACTTAGGGACTAACAAGAAGAATTTTTGCTAAAAGATGGAAACTTATTAGTTGGAAATGACAGTGGAGTAGAAAGACCTGGATGTATTGGTTGATCACAGGATGACTATGAGCTGCTAATGTGATGCAGCTGTGAAAAATGGCTAATGCAGTCCTAGGATGCATGAGGCAAAATATTTCTAGTAGGGACAGGGAAGTATTAGTAACATTATACAAGGCACTGGTGAGACCTCATCTGGAATACTGTGTGCAATTCTGGCCTTCCATGTTTAAGAAAGATTAATTCAAACTGGAACAAGTACAGAGAAGGACTACAAGGATGATAAGAGAAATGGAAAATCAAAAAGATCTTTGCTTGTTAAGCCTAACCAAAAGAAGGCTGAGGGGAGATATGATTGCTCTCTATAAATACATCAGAGGGATAAATACCAGGGAGGGAGAACATTTATTTAATTTAAACACCAATGTGGACACAAGAACAAATGGATATAAAGCCATCAACAAGTTTAGGCTTGAAAGTAGACAAAGGTTTCTGACCATCAGAGGAGTGAAGTTCTGGAACAGCTTTCCAAGGGGAGCAGTGCGGGCAAAAAATCCTAACTGGTTTCAAGACTGAGCTTGATAAGTTTATGGAGGGGATGGTATGATGAGATGCCTACAATGGCACATGACCAATCTGTGACTGCTCAGTGGCCAGGGATGGGGCACTAGATGGAGAGGGAGCTGAATTATTACAGAGAATTCTTTCCCTGGGTGCCTAGTGCCTCTTCCTTCAAACTCTTCCCTCCTGCCCCTGTGCTCCTCCCTCCACGTTACATGCAGGTTGCTGAAGGATTGGCCCTCCCTGTGCATTACTTTCCTCTATATCCACGTCTCACTGAAATAATGAAACTGTCCATTTACAGAGAATGGCCTACAAGCACCGGAAACAGTAGTTTCTTGACACCAGATGTAGTCTATGGAACTCACTCCTGCAAGAGATAGGAATCACCACAGCTCTCATCACTTTCAAACCTGGGTGCAAAACTCACTTCCTTGACTCACTTTTCCCTCAATGACTAGACAAACACGAGTTTGTCTTGCACTCAGGCCTTATCTCCAAAGATTTCAGGCACTGGTGACCAGCCATCAGTTTAGCTACACTAGTGTGAACCCCTAGCATGGACAGGGAAAGCTGCTATTTGCTGTTCTTTTTACTAATGCAGTTACCCCTGCTTGAAATGCACTAGTATAAATTGCAGCTTAGCCTGTCCATGATTTGCTCTGGTGCAGCTACACAGGTGATGGCTGTAATGGGTACATTTCCAGTATAGACAAGTCAACTCACTCCTTAAACTCACTCACTTAAAAAAACAAAGCATCCAAATATTTATTCTAGTTCCTCTTAAAGGTGGTGAAACAAGAGTGTTTTCTTTTGTATCGGTCTTGTTTAATTATTTGGGAGGCACTCAGACACTACAGGGGTGATGCCAGATAATAATCTAGAGATGGTTTCAAAAATTACTGGGAATCTCTTACGAAGGTCAACAAAGACTAAGCAATTTCCTGCCCACAGGAAATAAGCACCTGTCACACAACAGCATGACATATTCACAGCATATCTGTACCAAATGGGAAATGGGGGGAAGCAGTTAGGGATAGCCATCATATACCAAATTTCCCCATCCAAATGCTTAATCTACGCTGGAATGCATCATGGCTGAATCAGCACCATCTCCTGATATGCCCACTTTAACCCTAACTGAATAGGTCACATGGATGCCTCCACAAGTAAGGAGCCAATGGCAGTAGGGCATGGAAGTCAGCCATGCTGCCAAATGCTGGATGTGGTTCTAGGAGTCTCACAAAGGCAGCAAGGACACCCATGTATGTTTGGAGTTCCCTGGGTTTTCTGATGACTTGCTAGCTGTCTAGGTATTTCTATAGTGCCTAACACTTCAGGATGTAAGTGGAAGGATGTGTCTCCTGCCTGTTTTGGCCAACCACTAATCCTGTACCTCCAGGGGAAATACACGGTGCAATTAATCTCAAGAAGCCACAGATTTTTCCATTGCAATATTGAGACGTGCTGGCAAAATCCCTATGCATCTCCTGAGGCAGTGCAAATGCACTCTGCTTCCAAGCAGTGTGTTTCTCAATAGACAGTAAAAGCAACTCTACATTCAGCACATGGTTGCAGAACCAGCTGCACAGCCTGTGTGTGCTGCCTAGGGGATATCTTCATGAGTCAGATAAAAAGGGAGGGGGGTTAGGCAGAAAAGAAGTTGTGGTTCCACATTCACGACCAGAACAAATGAGGGTGTAGCAGAAGTAGCAGGGATTAGCAGTAACTACTCCAGAGTGTGAACAACAGGTTAGAAACAGAGTTGACTTCAGAATTCTGCTATTTTCTCTCTCATTCAACAGAGCCATGAAGGACATCACACAGGACAGTGATGGGATCCATTCTCACCTCATCTGCATGAGCCAATGGCCAGTTTACTAGAATCAGGCTATGTCTACACTACAGAATTAGGTCGGATTTATAGAAGCCGGTTTTATAGAAACCGGTTGTATGCAGCCGATTGTGTGTGTCCCCACCTAAAATGCTCTAAGTGCATGAAGTCGGCGGACCGCGTCCACAGTACCGAGGCTAGCGTCGACTTCCGGCGCATTGCACTATGGTACCTATCCCACAGTTCCCGGAGCCTCCGGCGCCCATTGGAATTATGGGTTGAGATCGCAATGCCCGGATGATGCAAAGCAGTGCCGCGAGGGGTTCTGGGTACATTGCGTCAGGCCCCTCCCCCGCCGTCACAGCAACGGCAGACAATAGATTCGCGCCTTTTTACCTGGGTTACCTGTGCAGACAACATACCACGCCAAGCATTGAGCCCGCTCAGCTCAGCTCACCGTCACCATATCTCTTCCGGGTGCCGGCAAACGTGGGACTGCATTGCTAAACAGCAGCAGCAGCTTACTGCCTTTTGGCGGTAGACGGTGCAGCATGACTGGTAGCCTTCATTGGCGATCTGGGTGCAGGCAGCCGTGGGGCTGGCAGCCGTAGGGCTGCATTGCACCAGCCCCTTGCCTTTTGGTAGAAGATGGTATATTACGACTGGTAACCGTCGTCATCGTACTGCAGTGGCTGTCGATCATGGGCACCCGGGCAGACAATGATGGTTATCAGTCGTAGTATGCTATTTTCTGCCAAGTGCCCAATATTGTCTGCTAAGCACCCAGAAGAGGCCGAGGGCTATCTGGGTGCTGGCAGACATGGGGCTGGCAGCCGTGGGGCTGCATTGCACCAGCCCCCTTGCCTTGATGATGATGGTTATCAGACGTAGTATGCGCAGGATGGGGCAACATTGCTACACAGCAGCAACCCCTTGCCTTTTGGGCAGTAGATAGTATATTACGACTGGTATCCATCGTTGTCATACTGCAGTGGGTATCAGATTGTGCAGTAGACCTGAAGGCTAACTGCCAAGCGCCCAGTATTTGCTGCCAAGCACCCAGAAAATGCCAAGGGCTATCAGTCATGCTGCACCGTCGTCTTAAGATGTAAAAAATAGATTTATTCTGTATTCATTTGCTTCCCCCCCTTCCTCCTGCTAAACCCAGGCTTTTGAGTTCAATCTTTGGGGGGGGGGGGCATTCTGTGTGACAGTTGTTTGTGTTTCTCCCTGATGCAAAGCCACCTTTCTTGATTTTAATTCCCTGTACCTGTACGCGGTGTCACTCGCCCCTCCCTCCCTCTCTCCCTCCCTCCCTTCTTCCCCTGGTCCGTCAGATACTAGTTTCGCGCCTTTTTTCAGACCAGACGCCATAGCCAGCACTGGGATCATGGAGCCCGCTCAGATCACCGCGGCAATTATGAGCACTATGAACACCACGCGCATTGTCCTGGAAAACATGCAGAGCCTCCTGGACATGCCAAAGCCAAACCAGGACCAGCTGAGGAGGAGGCGATTGCAGCGCGGCGACGATAGTGATGAGGAAATTGACATGGACCTCTCACAAGGCACAGGCCCCAGCAATGTGGAAATCCTGGTGTTACTGGGGCAGGTTCATGCCGTGGACCGCCGATTCTGGGCCCGGGAAACAAGCACAGAGTGGTGGGACCGCATCGTGTTGCAGGTCTGGGACGATGCCCAGTGGCTGCGAAACTTTCGCATGCGTAAGGGCACTTTCATGGAACTTTGTGACTTGCTTTCCCCTGCCCTGAAGCGCCAGAATACCAGGATGAGAGCAGCCCTCACAGTGGAGAAGCGAGTGGCGATAGCCCTGTGGAAGCTTGCAACACCAGACAGCTACCGGTCAGTTGTGAATCAGTTGGGAATCAAACAGCTCAACTGCAGCAGCTGAGTCAAAATGCCCAAAGCTGTGAACACACTGGGCCTGAAATATACATTGTGGCTGATGTCAACCCAGTGTAAGAAGTGTAGTCATTCCAGTGGGTACTGTGTGTTCACCAAGAGTGGGTGTGGAGGTGGTGATGCTGGTCACAGAGCTACTGGAAAGCCCTATAAATGAGTGCTGTATAACACCCATTACCATGCTAGTGGTTGTGCCACATCATCATCCCTTCTGCCATAGCTGAATTCCTCTATAGCTATTCAGTTCCTTCTCCAATAGTCTCCAACAACGTCCTAGTAACACTTGTAGGACTATATAACTGTTACCAAGGATGTATGTTAGGCCAGGGAGTGAGGATAGGTTGCCAGCCTAGACAGAGTCATGTGTGATTGGATACTTCTCAGTCATATACAGGTCTCTTCCACTTGAAGCCCCAAACATCACCTTCTTAAGAATATACAGCTGTTGGCAGACAGTGGAAGTGAACAGACCCACACTCTTACCTCCTTGAAGGGAGAACTGTGGGAGGTTCAGCTGTCTGGGACTTCTGACTATTGGGACTCTAACAGACTTGCTGAGGACACAAGACCTCTGGACAATCAGAAAATGTGAGATTTGCCTTGGATTTATTTTGTTTAATGTTCACCCTTTCTCCTTGGAGAGAAGTGGTCTGGCAGGAAGCAGTGGTGCAGCACCTTGGGAGTACATTAACTGTGTAATTATTGCAGCTGCTCAGTGCTGGAGTACACCAACCACTTCCGTGCCAGTAGCATGCCAGGTGTACCATGACTTGGAGGCAAGCATTGTAGGTGCTTCAGCAGCTAGGCCTTGTAGGCAGCTAGCCCTGGTGAGTCCCAATAACCACTCAGACTTATGGCTAAGGGGAAGGTTATTTTACCGGGGCTGGCAAGAAATGTTGCAAATACCCTAGATACAGAGGTTTAAACAGTTTTAGTTCAAAGTGAGCAATAGTGGTTCTTGTTTGAGCCCCTGGGTCAGTCCAGTCGAGGGTTAAGTCTCTTCAGGCCTGGTGCCTGGAGTGCCCTCTCCAATCTAGTCTCTGTTCAAACAGGGGCTTGCAGGTTTCCAGGCTAGATTCTGATAGTGTCTCTCACTGGGGTCCCTCAGTCTGCACTGACTAAGGGAAAATTGAAAAACCTGGGTATGTTTAGTCTTGAGAAAAGAAGACTGAGAAGGAGACCTAATAACAGGTTTCAAAGATGTTAAAGGCTGTTAAAAGAGGACAATGATCAATTGTTCTCTATGCCCACAGAAGGCAGGATAATAACTAATGGGCTGTAGCAAGAGAGATTTAGGTTAGATATTAAGAAAAAAATTCTAACTCAAAGAGTAGTTAAGCTCTGGAATAGGTTATCAACGGAGGTTGTGGAATCCCCATCACTGCAAGTTTTAATAATAAGTTAGAGGTTAAAAACCTGTCAGGGATGGTCTAGGTGTACTAGGTCCTGCCTCAGCACCAGGGACTGGACTAGATTATCTCTCGAGGTCCCTTCCTACCCTGCTTTTCTATGATTCTAAGCTACCTGCCTTTTGTTCATGACTGCATTGTAGAAGTTATTCTAATTGCACTGCACAGTTGGAGTACTACACAGGAATGTTTTCCCTGTCTTTCTGCAAAAAAATCATCAGGGTCCATTATCATTTAGCTTTAGGGTGTTCCAACAACTGTACAATCCCATAGTACTTTTTTTCTTAAAGAGTTGGAAGTACTTCTCGCCGCTTCTATTTTTGTTTTAAACCACAGACATTCAGAGAACTGAGGATGTATGAGTCTCACGTCACCCTACCCAGCTGCCGTTGCCTCACAATTTCATAGCAACCACATTTCAGATTTTCAAGTATATCCTCCGCAACCATCAATGAGTCACTTGGCACAGCTGAAGATTATTAGCTATACTGAAAAGAAACAGTGTGAACAGTGTGATATGTTTATGTTAACACAAGGGATTCAGCATATCTAGTATTTTCATCCTTACTAAATTGTTCTTTTACAGCTTACCATTCATCAGTGTTTTCCACGGTTTCACGTCAGAGCCATATTATTAAGTATGCAAAACAACTTCTGGCAAGAACAATTTTTCCAGTATTGACATGGATGATCACTGTACCTGTCTGAGCTTGCTAGTCATTCTCACAGCCTCTGTCATGTTTAGCAAATATTCATTTGGAAGATAATTTTTATAGCTCTCTAGTTCAAAGTTAATTCTATTAACAGTTGTTTCTTTCAGCTCTCCAGTACAAACTTAATTCTATTAATAGTAGTTTCTTTCACTACAGAGGAGATGTACAATCAATGCATATAAATTAATTTACTATTCCAAGAAATTTACTGTTAACGCATATAAATGATGAACACTATTTTCAAGCAGATTATAAGAATGGCCAAACTGGATCAGACCAGTGGTCCATCTAGCCCAGTGTCCTGTCTTCCACCAGTTGGCCGGTGCCAGATGCTCCAGAGGGAATGAACAGAACAAGTCAATTTATTCAGTGATCCATCCCTTATCATCATCGTATCCCAGATTCTGGCAGTCAGAGGTTTAGGGATACCCAGAATATGGGGTTGCATCCCTGACCATCTTGGCTAATGTCATCCAATGGACCTGTCCTCCATGAACTTATCTAATCTGTTTTTGAACCCAGTTATACTTTTGGCCTTCACAACATCCCTTGGCAACAAGTTCCACAGGTTGGCTGTGTGTTGTGTGAAGTACTTCCTTTTGTTTGTTTTAAACCTACTGCCTATTAATTTCATTTGGTGATCCCCTTGTTCTTGTGTCATGCGAAGAAGTAAATAACACTTACCTATTCACTTTCTCCACACATCATAATTTTATAAACCTCTATCATATCCCCCATGAGTCATCACTTTTCTAAGACGAACAGTCCCAGTCTTTTTAACCTCTCCCCATAGAGAAGCTGTTCCATACCCCCAAATCGTTTTTGTTGCCCTTCTCTGTACTTTTTCCAATTCTAATATATCTATTTTGAGATGGGGAAACCAGACGTGCATGTAGTATTCAATGTGTGGACATACCATGGATTTATACAGTGGCATTTTGATATTTTCTGTCTTATTAACTATACCTTTCCTAATGGTTCCTAATATTGTTAGCTTTTTTGACTGCCACTGCACATTGGGCAGATGTTTTCAAAGAACTATCCACAATGACTCTTTCTTGAGCTGTAACATCTAATTTAGGACACCCTCCCCCCCAGTATTTTGTATGCTCCTCGGTCGATAAAGCAGCTCTATTTCATTTTGGCTTAAACAAATAAAGCTTAACCTAAGTCATATTTTATTAATCAAAATGTTTTTCCAGTTTCCTTAAATTCTAACACGTTATTACAAGTAAAAGTATTTTTAAAACTTAATTTTCTTTCCACACTTATGCTGTATATTGACTTTTTTCACATCATTCAGTATTGTACAGATAATGAAAACAGACTGTTGGTTTTCACTCTAGCTTAAAGTCAATTTCATAATCAGGCTCTGTTGTTTTAATTTAGGGGCCCAGGTGTTAGCATAACCCAGTCATTGTCCAACACGAAAAATTGTTAAACAAGGTCCAGAATTTGGTATACAGTGGCCTTGGACTGCTTAGTACCATGGCAAACACACCATTAATTTTTTTTTAAACTTTTATTAAAGATAAAGAAAAGAAGGGAAAAACAGTTAAAATATTTGAAATGTAAAGTATTAAGTAAGGCTTTCATTTTAACAATATCCCTTGTTCCCTTTCCCTGGCAAGAGATTTTAGAAGGAAAACACCCTTGTTTGACAATCCACGTAGATGGTATCAAAGATGGTAATAACTGTCCTTTTGGAGAAAGGAGAACAAGTTAGTTGAGGTGGGCTGGAGCTGCTGTTATTGCTAAAGTCTGATCCCATTTCACCCCAGGAAGTGTTTGGGATTCAGCTGGACTCAGCAGAGGTGAAAATGTCATCAAGGTCCCTCTTTCTGGCCCAGCTGGTCAGGACACCTCTTAGGGTCACAATGACAAAGGCCCAGGGTCCCATGAAATGGTGAGGGTGCAGGCACAGTGGGGAAGCTCACTCCAGTAGCCAATTTTTTCCCTCAAAGTCTCTTTCTTTAAGGACCCAATAAAGGGGTTCCACACACTGCAGGTGCACCTCCTTTTGGCTGGGTCTGGGAATTAGCTTTTGCCCCACCTGGCACCACCTTCTGTCCATCACTCATGCTGTGGCCCCTCTCTCTCTGTAACTCAGGGTGCTCGATCTTCGTAACTGAGTCCTCCAGCCAGGTCACTATATAGTCCCCTCCATTCTGGGGTAACAAAGTCCCATGGGACAAGCTGTCCATATGCCATCTCAAACAATCTTCTATTCCAACTCCAAGTCCTGTGCCACTTTGCCAGTGGCTGGTAGAAGAACTCAGGCCCACCCACTATTCCGGGATCCAACCCAGGGACACTATGACAATCAATATAGGTCTCCTTAGTCTCAGACCCTATTGCTCTTTCTCTGGGCTCCTTCCTACCCCATCTCTCTATCTCATTGCCTATCTCTGGATTTTCCACCAGAACTTCCTCCACTCCCTGTGGCTTCTTCATCCTTAGGCCTCTTGTCAAATTCCCTGGTCCAGGACTGGACCCATAGCTTACTCTCCCCCTGCATTTCCTCCTTGACTCTAGCCAATCCCCTTTTCCTGTAGGGGGTGTCTGCAGATCTCCTTGTGCTCTCATTTCCTGGCTTTATACTCCTCTCTCAGCTTCTCCCCCAGCTGGACTTCATCTGCCATTAAAGCTTATCAAGCCCTGGCTTTACTCCAAGTGCAGCATATAAAGTTAACTGGCCTCTTCTGGCCCATATTAACCTGCTCAAAACTTGTGTGGGGTGAACCACCCCATCACAGACCCAAAAGGAAGTGATGGGTTGAATAGCCCATCCTCTCATTATTTTGTCCACCAGTTAGGCCTCATTTCTGACACACCAATTTTGGTTCACTGATTTCTGGTTCCACAATTTTCTTGTTTGCCAAGCATGATCCTAACATGGTCCTTGAATATGAGTAGGCCTTTTTGTTTGGACTAATTCAGTCTGTCTCCCTTTCAGACCTTCTCCCATCAACATTCATTATTATAGGCCAGAGGTCGGCAACCTTCGGCATGTGGCCCATCAGGGTAATCCACTGGAGGGCTGCTTGACATTTTGTTTATGTTGACCCTCCGCAGGCATGGCCCCACACAGCTCCCAGTGGCCGCGGTTCACCGATCCCGGCCAATGGGAGCTGCGGGAATGGCAAACCGCAGCCACTGGGAGCAGCATGGGGCCATGCTTGAGGATTGTCAACATAAAGAAAATGTCTTGTGGCCTGCCAGCGGATTCCCCTGATGGGCCGCGTGCTGAAGGTTGCCAAACCCTGTTATAGGCTATTGTGACCTCTTATTAACTTACATGTATTTGTTACAGTTGAGTTCACAATTTGTAGCCCCGATTATCTTGGGGAATGGATTGGATGATTTGGGGACTTCATAGTGGAATGGGCCCTTCCATGTTTGTGGCAGCTATTCTCATCCACCATCTCATTGAATGAGTTTGGGGTGTTCAGCCTATTTTCTAATGAATATGTGCCCTGCTCTACATCTTCAAGGTCCTGATCCAAAGCCCACTGAAATAAATGGGAGCTTTTCCACTGACTTCAATTAACTTTGGGATCTGGGCCCAAAGGTGGACAATTATAATGAAACAATAATAAACACTCTTTTGGAGCAGATCCAAGGTATGAAGCACCTCAGTGCTCCAGCTATTCCTAGCTGCCAGACTTGCCAGTATGAGCTATAGCCACCTGAGCATATATTACAGCAGCTCTCAGACTACTCTAAACTTACAACATAAACAGGAGCAGTCATCAGCCAGCACCAGAATTCAGGGGTCACAAAGGTGGCCTTCACCCTTTGAGCCGTACAGCTCAGACTCTGGGCCATAGCCTCAAAACAAAGAGAGACCTTCTCACTCTACTCTTCTGAGTGATAGCCACCTCATTATGTGATCAGGGCAGCCTCCTCCCCACACTGGCCCCACACTTTTTCTCAGTCTGCCTAATATATATAAAGCAATGGGGCTTGGTTGCGTTATGAGTGGCTTTGACACTTCACATGCTCCTGCCTGGTCTCTGAATCCTCCCAGTAAACATAGGAAAGAGAGGGGGTTTCTGCAGGGCCGTCCTTACCCATATGCAAAGTACGCAGCTGCGTAGGGCACCAGATTTCCTGGTGCCCTGCGCAGCTGCATGCTGCTCCAGCCCCTGCCCCGCCTCTTCCCCAGGCTGCCCACCCCTGCCCCGCCCCAGCCTCACCTCTTCCCGCCCCTGCTCCGCCCCACCTCCGCCCCCACTCCACCCCTTCCCCAAAGCCCCCGCCCTGCTCCGTCCCCACCCCGCCTCTTCCCGCCACTGCTCCACCCCAGCCCAACTCTTCCTTCCCCTGAGGAGTGCAGCAGGGCCAGGCTTGCACTCATCAGCGGAGGGAAGTGCAGGGACCCGGCCCCCAGCCGCGTCGCGGGTGAGTGCTGGGGGGGTGGTTCCCTCCTGCCTCCCAAGCCAGCCCCCACCATGGAGGCCTGGGGCCAGCCCCCCCACCTCTGCCGAGGCCTGGAGCCCCACACACACACCCCCGTGGGGGGCGTTGCATAGGGCCCCAGAATAGCTAGGGACGGCCCTGGGTTTCTATATTGGACTCATGTGGCCCCAGTGTCCAGAGTCCTTTTAAGATCCAGACAGGTACCATATCATATGACACTCCCCTACTACACATATTATTTTCAAAGTGTATAATGAGTTTGGGCACACACACATACAAACCATTAACTATTCAGCAAACCGTTCCACCTTTAACTATATTTAGATGGAAATAGAATTTTTCTTCTTTCATTGACCATACTTGGTAAAACAAGTCCAATAAAATTCATGTTTTAATGTATTTTTAACAGCCCTGATATTTCAGGGAGGAGGGGGGAGGATAATCTTCATTTAAATCTCTCTAGGCCAGTGATTCTCAACCAGGGGTATATGTATCCCTGTGGTTACACAGAGATCTTCCAGGAGGTACATCAACTCATCTAGATATTTGCCTAGTTTTACAACAGGCTACATAAAAAGCACTAGCAAAGTCAGTACAAACTAAAATTTCATACAGACAAAATGAGAAAGTAAGCAATTTTTCAGTAATATTCAGTAATACACTTATATTTTTATGTCTGATTTTGTAAGCAAGTACTTTTTAAGTGAGGTGAAACTTGGGGTATGCAAGAAAAATCAGCTTCCTGAAAGGGGTACAGTCGTCTGGAAAGCTTGAGATCCACTGATCTAGGCTGTTCCTGCCAACTCACCTTTTTCAAAGACAACTTCCCCATGTAGCACGGTATCATTCCCTCTGAGCACTTCACCTCTCACTGTGACTTGCGGAGGACTGTCTGTCAGCAGAGCTACCCCAATTGTCACATTTGCACCAGGCCTAATGTTCCGGGGACCTGTCACCAGAAATGTGGGTCTGGAAAACATAGAAGGGGAAGAGGAGTAAATCAAATCTACTCATTATAGTCTGCTATTTAATAATCTTGTTTTACAAAAGGCAATAACTGTGTTGGTGACAAATTCTGTATTTCTGCTGTTACCCACACACCCTACTGTGCTTATGTACCAATGCTAGAAATCTAAATACAGTAATAAGATGGGTGAACTAGAGTGCCTCATATTAAATGAGGATATTGATATAACAGGCATCACAGAAACTTGGTGGAATGAGGATAGTCAATGGGACACAGTAATACCAGGGTACAAAATATATCGGAAGGACAGAACAGTTCGTGCTGGTGAGGGAGTAGCACTATATGTGAAAGAAAGCGTAGAATCAAATGAACTAAAAATCTTCAATGAACCAAATTGTACCATAGAATCTCTATGGATAGTAATTCCGTGCTTGAATAATAAGAATATAGCAGTAGGGAATGTGTTACCAACCATCTGACCAGTGACTGTGAAATGCTCAGGGAGATTAGAGAGGCTATTAAAATAAAAAACTCAATAATAATGGGATTTCAACTATCCTCATATTGACGGGTACATATCACCTCAGGACAGGATGCAGAGATAAAGTTTCTTGACACCTTAAATGACTGCTTCTTGAAGCAGCTAGTCCTGGAACCCACAAGAGAAGAGGCAATTCTTGATTTAGTCCTAAGTGGAGCACAGGATCTGCCCAAGAGGTGAATATAGCTGGACCGCTTGGTAATAGTGACCATAATATAATTAAATTTAACAGCCCTGTGGTGGGGAAAACACCACAGTGGTCCAACACTGTAGCATTTAATTTCAGGAAGGAGAACTACACAAAAATGAGGAGGTTTGTTAAACAGAAATTAAAAGGTACAGCACCAAAAGTAAAATCCCTGCAAGCTGCATGGAAACTTTTTAAATAGATTTTATTTAAACACATTTAATAGACGCTCAACTTAAATGTATACCACAAATTGAAAAACATAGTAAGAGAACCAAAAAAGAGCCGCCATAGCTAAACAACAAAGTAAAAGAAGCAGTGAGAGGCAAAAAGGCATCCTTTAAAAAGTGGAAGTTAATTCCTAGTGAGAAAAATAGAAAGGAGCATAAACTCCGGCAAATGAAGTGTAAAAATATAATTAGGAAGGCCAAAAAAGAATTTGAAGAACAGCTAGCCAAAGACTCAAAAAGTAATAGCAAAAAAAAATTTACATCAGAAGCAGGAAGCCTGCTAAACAACCAGTAGGGCTACTGAACGATCGAGATGCTAATGGAGCACTCAAGGACGATACGGCCATTGTGGAGAAACTAAATGAATTCTTTGCATCGGTCTTCACGGCTGAGGATGTGAGGGACATTCCCAAATCTGAGCCATTCTTTTTAGGTGATAAATCTGAGGAACTGTCCCAGATTGAGGTGTCATAAGAGGAGGTTTTGGAACAAATTAATAAACTAAACAGTAATAAGACACTGGGAGCAGATGGTATTTACACAAGAGTTCTGAAGGAACTCAAATGTGAAATTGCAGGACTACTAACTGTAGTCTGTAACCTATCATTTAAATCAGTTTCTATACCAAATGACTGGAGGATAGCTAATGTGATGCCAATTTTTACATGGGGCTCCAGAGGTGACCCTGGCAATTACAGGCCAGTAAGCCTGATTTCAGTACCGGGCAAACTGGTTGAATCTATAGTAAAGAACAAAATTGTCAGACACATAGATGAACATAATTTGTTGGGGAATATTCAACATGTTTTTTGTAAAGGGAAATCATGCCTCACCAATATCCTAGAATTCTTTGGGGGGGTCAACAAGCACATGGACAAGGGGGATCCAGTGGATATAGTGTACTTAGATTTTCAGAAAGCCTTTGACAATATCCCTCACCAAAGGCTCTTAAGCAAAGTAAGCAATCATGAGATAAAAAGGAAGGTTCTTTCATGGATTGGTAACTGGTTAAAAGATAGGAAACAAAGGGTAGGAATAAACGGTCAGTTTTCAGAATGGAGAGAGGTAAATAGTGGTGTCCCCAGGGGTCTGTACTGGGTCCTATTTAACATATTCATACATGATCTGGAAAAAGGGGTAAAGAGTGAGGTGGCAAAATTTGCAGATGATACAAAATTACTCAAGATAATTAAGTCCAAGGCAGACTGCAAAGAGCTACAAAAGGATCTCTCAAAACTGAGTGACTGAGCAACAAAATGGCAGATGAAATTCAATGTTGATAAATGCAAAGTAATGCACATTGGAAAACATAATCCCAACTACACATATAAAATGATGGGGTCTAAATTACTGTTACCACTCAAGAAAGAGATCTTGGAGTCATTGTGGATAGTTCTCTGAAAACATCCACTCAATGTGCAGCAGCAGTCAAAACAGCAAACAGAAAGTTGGGAATCATTAAGAAAGGGATAGATAATAAGACAGAAAATATCATATTGCCTCTATATAAATCCATGGTACACCCACATCTTGAATACTGCATGCAGATGTGGTCGTCCCATCTCAAAAAAGATATATTGGCATTGGAAAAGGTTCAGAAAAGGGCAACAAAAATGATTAGGGGTATGGAGCGGCTTCCGTAGGAGGAGAGATTAATAAAACTGGAACTTTTCAGCTTGGAAAAGAGACAACTAAGGGGGGATATGATAGAGGTCTATAAAATCGTGACTGGTGTGGAGAAAGTAACAGGGCCGGCTCTAACTTTTTTGCCGCCCCAGGCAAAAAAGAAGAGTGCTGCCCCCCCCGCGAGCGCTGCGCAGCCGAACCCCCCCACCCCCAGCGCTGCCGAAATCCCCGCCCCTCCAAGCGCCATGCCGCCCGAAGCCCCGCCCCTCTGAGCGCTGCGCCGCCCAAAGCCTCTGCCCCGCCTCCGAGCACCGTGCCGCGCCAGCCCCCGCCCCCCCCCCGAGCGCCGTGCCGCCCCAGCCCCCGCCCCCCCGAGCGCCGCATGCGGAAACAAAAAAAACCCCTCCAGCGCTGCCCCGACGAACCAAAAAATAAATAAATAAATAAAAACCCAAGCGCCGCCCTGCCCCAAGGTGCCGCCCCAAGCACGTGCTTGGTCGGCTGGTGCCTGGAGCCGGCCCTGGAAAGTAAATAAGGAACTGTTATTTACTCCTTCTCATAACCAGGGCCGGCTCCAGGCACCAGCATTCCAAGCAGGTGCTTAGGGCGGCAATCTGCAAGGGGCGACAGTGCATGCATTTTTGCCGCCCCAAGCAGTGCGCCGAATTGCCGCCGCGGACAGCAGGGGCAGCCCGTTTGCCGCTAGGGCGGCACATGCATTTCTGCGGCTGCGGCAATTCGGCGGCAGCTTCATTGCCACCACCACGGAAACGAGCGTGCCGCCCTAACAGCACACGGACTGCCCCCGCCATCCCCGGCGGCAATTCGGCACACTGCTTGCAGAGGCAAAAACAGTAGAGCCGGCCCTGCTCATAACACATGAACTAGGAGTCACCAAATGAAATTAATAGGCAGCAGGTTTAAAACAAACAAAAGGAAGTATTTTTAACACACTGCACAGTCAACCTGTGGAACTCCCTGCAAGAAGATGTTGTGAAGGCCAAGACTATAACAGGGTTCAAAAAAGATCTAGATAAATTAATGGAAGATAGGTCCATCAATGGCCATTAGCCAGGATGGGCAGGGATGGTGTCCCTACCCTCTGTTTGCCAGAAGCTGGGAATGGGTGCCGGGGATGGATCACTTGATGATTACCTGTTCTGTTCATTCCCTTTGGGGCACCTGGCATTGGCCACTGTTGGAAGAATACTGGGCTAGATGGACCTTTGGTCTGACCCAGTATGGCTGTTCTTATGTTCACCCTACTGTATGTTGGAGCAGAGGCTTATACAAACAATGTAGGCGAAAGCCTAATGGGGAGAAATTGTCTCGAGTAAATTGTACTCCATTTTGCTAGCCTTGAATTAGTAAGTAGAAATTGTTCTGAGTTTATTCTTTGCTGATTGTGTTAATGATTGTTCTTAGAAAGACAGAAGTTTTATGGCTGTAATTATTGGCCTATTTACTGTTTGGTGTGTGAGTGAAGAATGTATGGTATACTAATTAACTGAAAAAAGACAGCTGGGCCAAATGATCAAGAGGGGAGGGGAGGAGTCGAGAGGCACCAACTTTATTATCAGAATCACCTGGATGGCAGATTGACGACCCTAAAGCAAAGGCATACACCCCAAGGACAAGATATAAGGAGTTGAGCCAGAGGGACGAGATAAGAAACAGCTGCAGATCCTCCCGGTAACAACTCAAAATAATGATGATTAAGAACAACCTTGAATACCTTGTGATTGACAGGTGTGCCACAGCAAGGTCCATAGGTTTGTATGGGAGCTTATTACTATAAAAGAAGGGTGTATTGCCATGGGACTTTGGGTTCGTTCTGCATCAACATCGGAGCTTCGAACGCGTTCACCAGAGGCCCAGCTCCCCTCCCTCATGTACAGTTTCAGCTGGCCACTAGAACTGACCGAGCAACACTAAGGACTGGTAACTATAAGATCCAGCTGCAGAACCTTTTGGGGTGTATGTGTGTGTGAGCGAATGGAAGCATATGCTGATTTTAATGCTTAAATTATGCTCTCAATAAATGCGGCGGATTGCCTTATCCCCTTTTAAAAGATTCCGTGTGCTTCTTATAAGCATAACAGCATTACTGAACAAGCCCAATCATTTCACCTCCCTCTAATAGAGGGAAATTAAACTGAAGATACTTTATTGATAAGGTAGTGTCGGTGCCAGTGTCCAGTTTAACTCATTCGTTCTTTCCCATTTTAGTAGTTAGCAATCAAGTCAGGAAGCAAACTTAGGAGTTGGCAGATGTGATTGCAGAGCCATTGGCCATTATCTTTGAAAACTCATGGCAATCGGGGAGGTCCCGGATGACTGGAAAAAGGCTAATGTAGTGTCCATCTTTAAAAAAGGGAAGAAGGAGGATTCAGGGAACTACAGGCCAGTCAGCCTCACCTCAGTCCCTGGAAAAATCATGGAGCAGGTCCTCAAGGAATCAATTCTGAAGCACTTAGGCTATGTCTACACTACAGAATTAGGTCGGATTTATAGAAGCCGGTTTTATAGAAACCGGTTGTATGCAGCCGATTGTGTGTGTCCCCACCTAAAATGCTCTAAGTGCATGAAGTCGGCGGACCGCGTCCACAGTACCGAGGCTAGCGTCGACTTCCGGCGCATTGCACTATGGTACCTATCCCACAGTTCCCGGAGCCTCCGGCGCCCATTGGAATTATGGGTTGAGATCGCAATGCCCGGATGATGCAAAGCAGTGCCGCGAGGGGTTCTGGGTACATTGCGTCAGGCCCCTCCCCCGCCGTCACAGCAACGGCAGACAATAGATTCGCGCCTTTTTACCTGGGTTACCTGTGCAGACAACATACCACGCCAAGCATTGAGCCCGCTCAGCTCAGCTCACCGTCACCATATCTCTTCCGGGTGCCGGCAAACGTGGGACTGCATTGCTAAACAGCAGCAGCAGCTTACTGCCTTTTGGCGGTAGACGGTGCAGCATGACTGGTAGCCTTCATTGGCGATCTGGGTGCAGGCAGCCGTGGGGCTGGCAGCCGTAGGGCTGCATTGCACCAGCCCCTTGCCTTTTGGTAGAAGATGGTATATTACGACTGGTAACCGTCGTCATCGTACTGCAGTGGCTGTCGATCATGGGCACCCGGGCAGACAATGATGGTTATCAGTCGTAGTATGCTATTTTCTGCCAAGTGCCCAATATTGTCTGCTAAGCACCCAGAAGAGGCCGAGGGCTATCTGGGTGCTGGCAGACATGGGGCTGGCAGCCGTGGGGCTGCATTGCACCAGCCCCCTTGCCTTGATGATGATGGTTATCAGACGTAGTATGCGCAGGATGGGGCAACATTGCTACACAGCAGCAACCCCTTGCCTTTTGGGCAGTAGATAGTATATTACGACTGGTATCCATCGTTGTCATACTGCAGTGGGTATCAGATTGTGCAGTAGACCTGAAGGCTAACTGCCAAGCGCCCAGTATTTGCTGCCAAGCACCCAGAAAATGCCAAGGGCTATCAGTCATGCTGCACCGTCGTCTTAAGATGTAAAAAATAGATTTATTCTGTATTCATTTGCTTCCCCCCCTTCCTCCTGCTAAACCCAGGCTTTTGAGTTCAATCTTTGGGGGGGGGGGGCATTCTGTGTGACAGTTGTTTGTGTTTCTCCCTGATGCAAAGCCACCTTTCTTGATTTTAATTCCCTGTACCTGTATGCCATGTCGTCACTCGCCCCTCCCTCCCTCCCTCTCTCCCTCCCTCCCTTCTTCCCCTGGTCCGTCAGATACTAGTTTCGCGCCTTTTTTCAGACCAGACGCCATAGCCAGCACTGGGATCATGGAGCCCGCTCAGATCACCGCGGCAATTCTGAGCACTATGAACACCACGCGCATTGTCCTGGAAAACATGCAGAGCCTCCTGGACATGCCAAAGCCAAACCAGGACCAGCTGAGGAGGAGGCGATTGCAGCGCGGCGACGATAGTGATGAGGAAATTGACATGGACCTCTCACAAGGCACAGGCCCCAGCAATGTGGAAATCTTGGTGTTACTGGGGCAGGTTCATGCCGTGGACCGCCGATTCTGGGCCCGGGAAACAAGCACAGAGTGGTGGGACCGCATCGTGTTGCAGGTCTGGGACGATGCCCAGTGGCTGCGAAACTTTCGCATGCGTAAGGGCACTTTCATGGAACTTTGTGACTTGCTTTCCCCTGCCCTGAAGCGCCAGAATACCAGGATGAGAGCAGCCCTCACAGTGGAGAAGCGAGTGGCGATAGCCCTGTGGAAGCTTGCAACGCCAGACAGCTACCGGTCAGTCGGGAATCAATTTGGAGTGGGCAAATCTACTGTGGGGGCTGCTGTGATCCAAGTTGCCAGGGCAATGAGAGACCTGGTGATATCAAGGGTAGTGACTCTGGGAAACGTGCAGACCATAGTGGATGGCTTTGCTGCAATGGGATTCCCAAACTGTGGTGGGGCCATAGACGGAACCCATATCCCTATCTTGGCACCGGCGCACCAAGCCGCCGACTACATAAACCGCAAGGGGTACTTTTCAATGCTGCTGCAAGCCCTGGTGGATCACAAGGGACGTTTCACCGACATCAACGTGGGCTGGCCGGGAAGGGTACATGATGCTCGCGTCTTCAGGCAATCTCTTCTGTTTCGCAAGCTGGAGGAAGGGACTTTCTTCCCGGACCAGAAAATAACCATTGGGGATGTTGAAATGCCTATCGTGATCCTTGGGGACCCAGCCTACCCCTTAATGCCATGGCTCATGAAGCCGTACACAGGCAGCCTGGACAGTAGTCAGGACCTGTTCAACTACAGGCTGAGCAAGTGCCGAATGGTGGTGGAATGTGCATTTGGCCGTTTAAAAGCGCGCTGGCGCAGCTTACTGACTCGCTCAGACCTTAGCGAAAAGAATCTCCCCATTGTTATTGCTGCTTGCTGTGCGCTCCACAATATATGTGAAAGTAAGGGGGAGACATTTATGGCGGGGTGGGAGGTTGAGGCAAATCGCCTGGCCGCTGATTACGCGCAGCCAGACACCAGGGCGGTTAGAGGAGCACAGCAGGGCGCGGTGCGCATCAGAGAAGCGTTGAAAACCAGTTTTGTGACTGGCCAGGCTACGGAGTGAAACTTCTGTTTGTTGCTCCTTGATGAACCCTCTGCCCCTCCCCCACCACCCTGTTAACTCTACTTCCCTGCAAACCAACCACCCCACCCTCCCCTACTACCCTCCCCCCTTCGAGCACCACTTGCAGAGGCAATAAAGTCATTGTTGCTTCACATTCATGCATTCTTTATTAATTCAGCACACAACTAGGGGGATAATTGGAAAGGTAGCCCGGGATGGGTGGGGGAGGAGGGAAGGAAAAGGACACACTCCAATTTAAAACTTATTGCTATGGAAATCATCTAGGGTGGAGTGAGTGGGTGGCCGAAGGCCCCCCCACCGTGTTCTTGGGCGTCTGGGTGAGGAGGCAATGGGACTTGGGGAGGAGGGCTGCTGGTTACAGAGGGGCTGTAGCGGCGTTCTCTGCTCCTGCTGCCTTTCCTGCAGCTCAACCATACGCAGGAGCATATCACTTTGATGCTCCAGCAGCCGGAGCATCGACTCTTGCTTTCTGATTACAAGTTGACGCCACCTCTCCTCTTCAGCCCGCGTTTCAGCACGCAACTTCTCCTCTTCAGCCCGCGATTCAGCACGCCACCTCTCCTCTCGCTCATATTGGGCTTTTTTAAAATCAGTCATTGACTGCCTCCACGCATTCAGCTGTGCTCTGTCAGCGTGGGAGGCAGTCTGAAGTTCAGTAAACATTTCGTCACGCGTCCTTCGCTTCCTTCTTCGAATATTCACTAGCCTCTGCGAAGGAGTAAGATTTGCAGCTGGTGGAGAAGGGAGAGGTTGTTAAAAAAGATACATTTTAGAGAACAATGGGTAGACTCTTTCACGTTAGATTTTGCTGTTCACAACATCACACAGCACATGTGCTTTCGTTACAAGGTCGCATTTTTCCTCTTATATTGAGAGTCTCCTGGTTTGGTGTGAGAGATCACTCACGCAGTGCCAGGACACAGATTTCAGCTTGCAGGCAGCCATGGTAAGACATATAGTCTTTGGGCTTTTTTAACCTTCTTAACATGTGGGGATGGTTTCAAACAGTTCTGCCCTCATTTCCCATACCAAGCACCCGTGCCATTTAAAATGGGTTTGCAATGTAAAAGGAGGGGCTGCGATTTCAGGTTTAACATGCAGCACAAACCCAACTAACTCCCCTCCCCCACACACCCAATTCTCTGGGATGGTCACTTCAACCCACCCCCCCCCCCACCGCGTGGTTAACAGCGGGGTATATTTCTGTTCAGCAGAGCAGGAAGGGGCACCTCTGAATGTCCCCTTAATAAAATTGCCCCATTTTAACCAGGTGACCGTGAATGATATCACTCTCCTGAGGATAACAAAGAGAGATAAGGAATGGATGTTGTCTGCATGCCAGCAAACACCGGGACCATATGCTGCCATGCTTTGTTATGCAATGATTCCAGACTACGTGCTACTGGCCTGGCGTGGTAAAGTGTCCTACCATGGCGGACGGGATAAGGCAGCCCTCCCCAGAAACCTTTTGCAAAGGCTTTGGGAGTACATGAAGGAGAGCTTTCTGGAGATGTCCCTGGAGGATTTCCGCTCCATCCCCATACACGTTAACAGACTTTTCCAGTAGCTGTACTGGCCGCGATTGCCAGGGCAAATTAATCATTAATCATTAAACACGCTTGTTTTTAAACCATGTGTAATTTTTGCAAAGGTACACTCACCAGAGGTCCCCTGTGTGCCCTCAGGGTCTTGGGTCAGTTCGGGGGTTACTGTTTCCAGGTCCTGGGTGACAAACATATCCTGGCTGTTGGGGTAACTGGTTTCTCCGCTTCCTTGCTGCTGTGAGCTATCTATGTTCTCTCCATCCTCATCTTCCTCGTCCGCCGAACCCGCTTCCCCGTTTGCAGAGAGGGACTCATAGAACACGCTTGGGCTAGTGGTGGCTGCACGCCCTAGAATGGCATGCAGCTCCGCGTAGTAGCGGCATGTTTGCGGCTCTGCCCCGGACCTTCCGTTTGCGTCTCTGACTTTGTGGTAGGCTTGCCTTAGCTCCTTAATTTTCACGCGGCACTGCCGCGCGTCCCTGTTATGGCCTCTGTCCTTCATGGCCTTGGAGATCTTTTCTAATGTTTTGCCGTTTCTTTTACTGTTTCGGAGTTCGGCGAGCACTGCTTCATCTCCCCAGATGGCGATCAGATCCTGTACCTCCCGTTCGGTCCAGGCTGGAGCTCTTCTGCGATCCTGGGACTGGGACTGGGACTCCATCATGGTTACCTGTGCTGATGGGCTCTGCATGGTCACCTGTGCTCTCCACGCTGAGCAAACAGGAAATGAAATTCAAACGTTCGCGGGGCTTTTCCTGTCTACCTGGCCAGTGCATCTGAGATGAGAGTGCTGTCCAGAGCGGTCACAATGAAGCACTGTGGGATAGCTCCCGGAGGCCAGTAATGTCGAATTCCGTCCACACTAACCCAATTCCGACCCCCTAAGGCCGATTTTATCGCTAATCCCCTTGTCGAGGTGGTGTTAGGAAACCGGTTTAAAGGGCCCTTTAAGTCGACAGAAAGGGCTTCGTAGTGTAAACGTGTCCAGGCTTAAGTCGATTTAACGCGGCTAAAGTCGACCTAAACTCGTAGTGTAGACCAGGCCTTAGAGGAGAGGAAAGTGATCAGGAACAGTCAGCACGGATTCACCAAGGGGAAATCGTGCCTGACTAACCTAATTGCCTTCTACGAGGAGATAACTGACTCTGTGGATGAGGGGAAAGCAGTGGATGTGTTATTCCTTGACTTTAGCAAAGCTTTTGATACAGTCTCCCACAGTATTCTTGCCAGCAAGTTAAAGAAGTATGGGCTGGATGAATGGACTATAAGGTGGATAGAAAGCTGGCTAGATCGTCGGTCTCAACGGGTAGTGATCAACGGTTCCATGTCTAGTTGGCAGCCGGTTTCAAGTGGAATGCCCCAGGGGTCGGTCCTGGGGCCGGTTTTGTTCAATATCTTCATTAATGATCTGGAGGCGTGGACTGCACTCTCAGCAAGTTTGCAGATGACACTAAACTGGGAGGAGTGGTAGATACACTGGAGGGTAGGGATAGGATACAGAGGGACCTAGACAAATTAGAGGACTGGGCCAAAAGAAACCTGATGAGGTTCAACAAGGACAAGTGCAGAGTCCTGCACTTAGGACGGAAGAATCCCATGCACTGTTACAGACTAGGGACCGAATGGCTAGGAAGCAGTTCTGCAGAAAAGGACCTAGGGGTTACAGTGGACGAGAAGCTGGATATGAGTCAACAGTGTGCCCTTGTCGCCAAGAAGGCTAACGGTATTTTGGGCTGTATAAGTAGGGGCATTGCCAGCAGATCGAGGGACGTGATCATTCCCCTCTATTCGACATTGGTGAGGCCTCATCTGGAGTACTGTGTCCAGTTTTGGGCCCCACACTACAAGAAGGATGTGGAAAAATTGGAAAGAGTCCAGCGGAGGGCAACAAAAATGATTAGGGGGCTGGAGCACATGACTTATGAGGAGAGGCTGAGGGAACTGGGATTGTTTAGTCTGCAGAAGAGAAGAATGAGGGGGATTTGATAGCTGATTTCAACTACCTAAAAGGCGGTTCCAAAGAGGATGGAGCTAGACTGTTCTCAGTGGTACCTGATGACAGAACAAGGAGTAATGGTCTCAAGTTGCAGTTGGGGAGGTTTAGGTTGGATATTAGGAAAAACTTTTTCACTAGGAGGGTGGTGAAGCACTGGAATGGGTTACCTAGGGAGGTGGTGGAATCTCCTTCCTTAGAGCTTTTTAAGGTCAGGCTTGACAAAGCCCTGGCTGGGATGATTTAGTTGGGAATTGGTCCTGCTTTGAGGGGGTTGGACTAGATGACCTCCTGAGGCCCCTTCCAACCCTGATATTCTATGATTCTATGATTCTATGAAATTAATTTCTGGTAACATACAAGTTACTCCATGCAGGCAAACCTCAGTGCCAGGGCAGAGACCCATTAATGTCAATGGAACCCGAGCCAGGATCGGGGCCTGTGTGCCTCATCTTCCTCCACCGACTTCAGGGGGAGGAGGCTAAGGCCCCAAGCTAAATAAATGCAACTTAAATCCCAAAGGAGTACCTAAAAGCTGTGGTTAGTCTGTGAAACTCCTAGAAAATAAACAAGAAAGAAAACAGGGGAAGCCACATCTCAATGCTGCAGGGTAAGGTAATTTTGTGTCACAACATATTTAGCATGTGAGAGGGCAAATCACAGTAAAACATAGAGGAGATCTAAAAACACATTCCCTAGCTGGGATGTTATTGAACATAAAGCGCACTAGCACAGAAAAGTAGTGGGATTTCTCTGGTTCCTCCTACCCATGACTCACTGTCTAAGGGGGGGAGCATTAACTTTTCACGCAGTGCATGTGAAATGCAGCTGGCTATAAAGTTTCTCCCTTTATTTGCAGTGCTATGATCATCCTGGGAGAAAACGTCTCAGCGGGCCCCAGCTGAGGCCAATGACTGGCCAGCGCTTTCTGCTGACTGAGGCCCCGATCCGGGAGGATCCGGCCGCTGCAGCACCGCGTTCAGGCCTGAGTGGGGCACAGCACGCACTGCGCCTTGCCTCCAGCCAGCCTCCCTCTACCCCCCGCGGCTCGCCCTCGTCCATACCCGGCCGCAGCGGCAGCCGACGCTGCCAGGAGACACGAGACGAGATGAACGAAGGAGAGCGGAGCGGAGCCGCTCGGTGCAGCCCGGCCTGGGAACAGCATCCTGCTCCGGGAGTGTGCAAAGCGGCTCGCGGCTCCTGTCCCGCCGGAGCTGGCCGCAGGGAAGGGAATGTCCGCTCGGGGACTGAAAGAAGCTCCTTATTGCGGCTCCACCCCGCCCTCTCGCTTTACACGGAGCTCTTCACAACCTTCCTCCCTGCTGCGGCGGCTGCGGGCTCCAAAATAGACAGACCTGCTCCCCTCCCCGCCCTGACACAGCCTCTGGCCCGTCCCTGACAGCAGGGGCGGCTGCAAAGCGCGGGGAAGGGATGTGGCGGCGTTTGAAGCCTGCCAGCCAAAGTGCGCTATTCTCAGCGGGTCACAACACCACCAGGGTGCCCCACTTCTCCACGCTCCCTATCTAAGCAGCCCCAGCCACCCCCTGTTAAAGACGAGTTCAAGCTTGAAAGAAACTCGGCTGAGTGGAAAACATGTAATCATTGTCCTAGACTATGAGTCAGACTTTCAGAGAGACTGCAACCAAATGAAATAGGCATTTCCCAGGGGCGTTTCCTAAATGCGTTAGATATAGCTCGATCTCTCTTTCTTCAAACAGGGCTGATTCTAAGGGGCTGTGTTCTGATCTATAGTTCCCACCTCTTGCCCTCTCTGACAGAAACAGTAGTCACGGTATTCTCATACACTCCAGCGTGAATGTAAAAACCAACGAGAATCGTGATCGATATGTTAAATAGACAACTGTGACTGGCAATTTAACCTGGCTTATTTGGGCTTGGATCCACTCAGGTCCAGCCCAGATGCACTTGGCACAGGATTCAAGTGGGATCCAAAGTAACTGGAAGTCATCTTTTCACACTCCCAGCCCCGTTCCTGGATCTGGCCATGGGGACAGTGGGGCCCTTAGCATAAAATAGAGCCACTTTAAGGCTAATTTAACTTGTGCTGATTCATAGACTCATAGGACTAGAAACAGTAGTGCAATTAGGGTGGTACCTTCCAGTATGCAGTACCGGCAAGAGAGTTTTAGCAGGTACGGGGTATCAGAAAGACTTGGGGCTAGCCCCCTGTCGGGGACTTTTTAACCCAGACGGCAAGGTTCGTTGTCTGACCGCAGAGTGAGAGACAGGCAACACCAGCAAGGTCCAATACAAGCTCTTTATTGAAGAGTGCACACAACAATAGAGAGCGGCCCGTCTCCAGAGAGAACCAGCCACGATTACAATAACTAGTGAGATTATATAGACAGTTCCGTCGCGTCATAATTAAGCAACCCCAAACCCCCCTTTTCTAGTTAAGTTTCTAAGTTTCATGCATATCTATCTTCTTTGACAGTACAAACAGTTCATGATGCCTCAGCAGCTTCTTATCAGCTTTTTCGTCATGCACCAGAGGATGGGAGGAAAGAGGGAGTTGGGTACAGATAAAGAACAGAAACAGGGAGTGAAGACTGCAAGTCTCCATTTGTCCAACAAACTGTTCCTAGCACTTCTGGCACAAGAATGCGGCCCCCACCTCTTATCTTGTTCTTTGCAGCTTAAGCAAGCATGCCCTCAGGTTTCACAGAGAGACAGGAATGGCCCAGCAACTACTGTTAGCCTAACTTTGGCTAAGCTGGCCAAACAACTATACTCCATATTTTTGGGCCTAACACCCCCATTCCGGAGGTGTGAGGTGGGGGGCTGTGCTCTGGTCCTTAAAGGAGAAGAACCTGGCTAGGGAGGGCATTCATTCTATGGCTTTAACAGCACAATACATATGCTAACAAACTTAAACAAAGGGTTTGTTAGCATATGTATTGTTGTGCTGTTACATTGGTCAGGAGTCCTCAAGGGGGGAGGGGAGGGTGGATGGAAGATGTTTAAACAGTGTTTTTGATTCTGTTTCTCCCCATTGGTCTGAATTATCCATGACATTCATACTGCATCACATCAAGTCCAAATCATTAGAGGAATGCCTCTGCTTGCACTGAGGAGAGGATGTTTGGATTCTGATGTCAGCCCAGTTCTGCATCCTGACAGGAAGCACAAGTTGTCCCCAGTGTACCTAGAATTCTTCTTTGCAGCCAAACTAGTCTAACATGCATTTTGTTAATTGGAACTGGAGCAGAAAAACAAAGAAAACACACGCCTCATTTTCCAGCTTTGTGGATGAGAGACCTATAAGTGAAGATTATAATGCCGGACACTGATGGCCTTAAACCAGCTGCCTCAGGAATCTGCCAAGAACTTTGCTGAAAATAGGTTCCTCATCTTAGCAACAGAGCTAAGACTTATCACACATCTGCCCCCCTTTATTCGAATGAAGCTCCTTCTGATCTGACAGCTCAGGCATTGTCAGTTTCATCCAGAACAATTTACAAACTTGGAACCTAATCCTGTAAACCCTTAATCATTTGATCAATCCCGTTGAAGACAATGGGACTATCTGCATTACTATGGACCGCTTTTGTGGTAAGAGTTTCAGGAGTCTGTTCTGCTCCTATAAAGGAAGTTGAATCTCCTGTTGAAATGCAATGTTTGGGTACAATACCATAATGCAGTTTAGGATACAGTTCTACTTAAAATTGTCTTTTAATAAGTCATATATATGCTGAAATGGCTCATCGCCCAACTCCCATATTCCATATAAACAAACAGAAATACTACATATTTGAAGGGAAAGTGAGTAGTTAAGCATGTTGATGTTTGTATATACAAACACCCATTTCATCACTGTACTGGAAAATATAGTTAAATTTTCTTCAAATTCCATAGAAAATTAAGTTTAACAGCACCAATTGTTTTCTGTGTCAATCAGTGTGTACCTGAAAAAATTACATGCCTTCTAAGAGAAAAGAAATCAGTCCATACTTACTGAAAAAAAAATTCCTTCCAACTGGTGTTCAGAAGAGTACTGCAAGACACATACATAACCTCATGAGCAGAGGGCAGAGAGGATACCCTCCCACATTATGATCAGCAACTAAAATTAATAATAATAATAATAATAAAATCTCTAGGATTTGCAAACCTAAAAACTTGTGTTATGCTTTAAATCACCTCAGCCCATACCAGGTTTATGAACATTAAAAAGTTAACTGCAAAGGAACACTGAAGCCCATTGACCTGAATGTGTGCCAGCTAGTATACCCTCACTGACTAAAGGCTCAGTCACACTTGAACAGCTAAAATTAACCTTGCCCTTTTAGGCTAAACAGAGTTATGTCACTGGCTCCCAGGGCCGGCTCCAGGCACCAGCTTAACAAGCAGGTGCTTGGGGTGGCCAAGGGAGAGGGGCGGCACCTGCGGCAATTCGGGGGCGGCAGGTCCCTCACTCCCTCTAGGAGCGAAGGACCTGCCGCTGAACTGCCGCCGCCGATCGCGGCTTTTTTTTTTTTTTGGCTTGGGGCGGCAGAAATGCTGGAGCCGGCCCCGCTGGCTCCGTCTCTGTTGTTACATAGCAGATAACAAAACTCCAATGGGGCATGGTGCTGGCACATAGGGTCTCAGGTACGTGGTTTGATTTTTCAGAATCTCTTTTGGGAATAGTCATGTACGTGAAATAGCTGGTACTTATGATTATGCTATTTCTATGCATGCATCATCTTGGTATCTGAAGTTATGAATATTAGCTATGTTTACTACATGTTTGCTCCTGTGGTAATACCCAGAAGGTATTTAGCCAGCATATGAAGGGACAAGTAAAGTTGAATGACCCATTAAGGAACACTTAGCTCACAATGGACCCTGGAAAATGCCTGTCTGCACTCAATGGACTTTTCCTGTGAATGCTCTAACTAGAATATGGGTGGGGGTGATGGACATGTAACTTGCCCACGTGACTCCAAACACCATCTTTCATAGTGAGAACAGATTTCCCTTCACTTGGCAGAAGGTGGGTCCCCAGGCTGGAGTCACATGGAGGGTCACGTGGGGAGATCATGTGCCCCCTCTTGTGTCACTCCCATGAGTACAGTACTGGAAATAAATGATTTCTACTTGCACCACTGACTGGAAGGGACCTCGAGATGTCATCTAGTCCAGTCCCTTGCACTCATGGCAGGACTAAGGGCATGTCTACACTTACCTCCAGAGCGATCGATCCAGCAGGGGTCGATTTATCGTGTCTAGTGAAGGCGTGATAAATCGACCACCGAGCACTCTCTGGTCGACTCCGGTACTCCACCGGAGCAAGAAGCCTAGGCGGAGTCGACGGGGGAGCATCAGCAGTCGACCTACCACAGTGAAGACACCGCGGTAAGTAGCTCTAAGTACGTCGACTTCAGCTACGCTATTTTCGTAGCTAAAGTTGCGTAACTTAGACTGACTTAGCTCACCCCTCCCTCCCCGTGTAGACCAGGCCATAATATTATTAGACCATCCCTAACAGGAGTTTGTCTAACCTGCTCTTAAAAATCTCCAATGATGGAGATTCCACAACCTCCCTAAGCAATTTATTCCAGTGCTTAACCACCCTGACAGTTAGGAAGTTTTTCCCGATGTCCAGTCTAAACCTCCCTTGCTGCAATTTAAGCCCATTGCTTCTTGTCCTATCCTCAAAGGTTAAGAAGAACAATTTTTCTCCCTCCTTGTAACAACCTTTTATGTACTTGAAAACTGTTATCATGTCTCCCCTCAGTCTTCTCTTTTCCAGACTAAACAAATCCAGTTTTTTCAATCTTTCCTCATAGGTCATGTTTTCTAGACCTTTAATCATTTTTGTTGCTCTCCTCTGGACTTTCTCCAATTTGTCTACATCTTTCCTGAAATGTGGCGCCCAGAAATGGACACAATAGTCCAGTTGAGGCCTAATCAGCATGGATTGGTAGCATTGGCCTGACCTGGTTGAACTCTATGTATACTGCAGTATAACTGTTAAATACAATAGTCCTTTATTTATTATTTTATCATCTGAGGACCTCTGGAGCACTGTTCTCTGCCCACACACCCTTCCTTGGGCACACACCTACCATGTGTTCCTATACCAACTCTACACTACAGTGTTTCCAGCAAGTCGAGGTGCTTATGTAGGACAGCTTCATGGAGATGAAGATCTGGTCCACTGTAGTAATAATAATACCTAGCATTTATACAGGGCTTGTCATCAGTAGATTTCAAAGCACTTTACAAAGGAGGTCACTATCATTATCCAGATTTTACAGAGGGGGCAACTGTAGGTAAGTAAGTTATCTTTCATCCATGGGTTTGCATTATTAAAAGTCAAATGTATTAGAGCTGCCCAGCAGTAGCTAGGAATTGAAGGCCCTAATTCAGCAGGAGACTTAAGCATGTGCTTAACTTTAAGCAGTCCCATTGGGAGCTTTTCAACTGCTCATCTTTTATTTAGGCACCTAAATAAGGGCCTGATTTTCAAAAGTCCTCAGTCCCATTGTGACACTTGCTTAGATTTGCAAAAAAACCTCAGTGCCTGACGTGCTTGCTGGTTATTTTGAAAACCTGGCTCCTGTTTTGGTGGCTAAACGGAGCTGAGTTCATTTGAAAATCTGTCCCTAAGCATAGTCTTCCACACTGAGCAGCAATAAGTTGCAAATCTCCTGTGCATTCACTCCCTTATTTGCAAGTGCACATAGTAAAAATGATTCAGGATATGTGGTGGAAAATGAGCAGGTCCAGGACACTAGGGCTTAACCACTGTCCCCAAGAGTGCGGCCACCAACTCTTGCTCGTGGCCACACTGACACTTTTTTTCCTAAAATACTTAACTTTAGGAAAAACAAATATACATATCCAAATCATTGTAATTTATTTATGTAGGGTTTTTTGGGGGGAGTTGCGGACTCAATAATAAAAATAATGCTGTGAAAAGTGACATTTGTATGTTTGTTAATATCACTTTTCACAGCATACTTAGTAGCTAGCTGGGAGGCTGTGATAAGTGATAATTGTATGTTTGTTAATATCACTTATCACAGCCTCCCATTTAGCTACTAAGTGTGCTGTGAAAAGTGTGCTGTGAAAAGCGATACTTGCATCTTTGTTAATATCACTTTACTCGGCAAGCCCCAGGACAAATTAAGTCTTGGATGGGGGGTTCGAGGGGAATGCAGTGGGGGCCTGGAGTGATGGCAAGGGTGGTGAGCCCTACCACCGCAGAGCTGGGGGTCAGCACCCAAAGTCCCGCCGCTGTAGCCTGCAGCCCAACCAACCCAGGGCTGAAGCCTGAGCCCCACCGCTCCTGCCCCCCCAAAGGTGAATTGAGAACTCACCTTACTGCTGCAGCATTGTGCCCCACCTATCTCCAGAGGCGGTGCAGGACAGTGCATCCAGGAGCAATGGGGGAGGGGGAGTTTGCAGCTTTGCTTCTCCCCCATCACTGCCCAAGAGGCTGTCGTGGCTGCATAAAAAGCCTCTGGTGGCAGCATTTGAGAATCGCTGAATTAGAGCACTATCAGGTTCCTCTACACTCCCTCATCCGCTCATGTCTATTTTTACCTTGCAGTTAGGTTTTGTTTAGACTAGGATTTAAAGGTGTGTTGTTGAATTGTGTTATGCTTGGTCAACACTAGAGAGTTAGGTCAATGTAAGGCAGCTTACATAGACCTAACTCTGTAAGTGTCTACATTACAACATTGCTCTTGCCGATGTAAGTTGCCCACTACACTGACCTATTAACTGCACCTCCATGACAGGAATAGTGCTTAGGTCGATGTAGTTAGGGCGATGCAGTGTCTGCATTACTTACATTGCCTGTTGGTAATGCAGTGTCTGCGTTACTTACTTTGCCTGTTGGCTGTCAGCACAGTTAAGTCGATGGAAGCTCCTGGAGAGGATACGCACCACCGACAGAGGGGGAATAGTGTGGACATGGCCTGTACATCAACCTAACTTACATCAACTTAATTTTGTAGTGTAGATAAGGCCTTAGTTATCTTGATCTAGCTCAATCCAACATTGTCAAAAACTCTAGTCAAAGCAAAGCTTGTGCTAAACTGGTCAAATTAAACCTTAGGTGGGAACCTAGGCTTTAACTCAAACATCTTAACCAGTGCTACAGTAAATCTTGCTGTGTGTTGACTAGCCAGTTCTGCACCCACTTAAGTGAGAGCAGCCTCATTTACTTTGGGCAGGTCTACACTACAAACGTGCATGGTCGCAGCTACACTGATGCAGCGGCGCCACTGTAGTGCTTCTGGTGACGCAGTCATACCGAAGTAAGTGTGTAGTGTAGACTTGGCCTCTGTGAAAACTTCCACTGTGCTAACGGTTCTCATGGCAATAATCCGATGTAACTGATTATAATGGCCTTATTAAACTGCTAAGAGATTTGTGTTCACCCAAGAAAAATGTCTTAGCTAGGAGTATAGTTTCCAAGACCATAGAAATACCCATTTGGAAAAGTCTCCATCTATAAGCCAATTTTAAAGGCTTGGCTCCTAGCAACACCTGAGAGATTAATTTGTGAATGCAACTAGAAGCTGGGCACTGCACAGCAAGTTACTGAGATCACTCTCTGAGGAAAATTGTCCTGGGCCAGAACTCTGTACTTTTAGAATAATTTTGAAAGCACAGCATGCAACATGAAAGGATTTAATAATCCTCAGCTGCTTCAGCCCAACAAAGTGAACACACTGAGGGTTGCATTTGTGAGGTATAAGAAGTCATCACTGCATTCAGAGCAGTAGGATTGCCAGCTAGCAAAACCAGTGGAAAAATCCATTTCTGATGGTTTTTGTGTTCTGGAGTTGGATACACACTGCAGACCTAAAGATTTACACACTTCTGATATATCCCTCATAGCGGACATTCCATATGTAACAGCTTCATTACCAGCCAGCTGAACCATTTACTGTTAGTCTTCCACATCTTCAAGAACTTGAAACAAATTGTAGAAACTGAAAAACCTGTGGATTTAAATGAATACAGCTTGTGAACCAAATGCTGCTCACTTTCCTCAGGCAAGCAGTCCAATTGACATCAATGGCATGAGTAAGGTTTGTGAACATCGAAAGCCATAATACCTGGTAATGCTGAATTGCTATGGTGCAAAGACTAGAATGGAGCTTCTAGATAGTATGGCAGGAACATCTATTTTTCTGTAAAATAGTAGAAGCTGAAATAAAGAAAATTTAAGTTTGAACACATTACAGTAATTCTGAAAACATGTTTGCCACACCAGTTAGAATTCCTGGGGGAAATGCCAACAAAAGTGAAATATTGTAAGGATTCAAACGGTCAATACACTTGGCATAACTGCCAACTATCCTGATTTTATGAGGAAAAATTCACTTTGGAAGCTGAATTTAGGCTGATTAGGCATTAACCAAATTACTGACTCATTAGAAGTATTGTGTTCTGTGTTCAAAGGTTTGGGTTCAATTAAAGGGAATGAGATAGATCAGGGAAGCTCTTGGCCTGTGCTATGCAGGAAGTCAGACTAGATGATCATAGTGATCTCTTCTGGCCTTTTAATCTAGGAATGTACTAAAACTATTCAGCAAAATAAAAGTTTAAAGTTCATTTTATTTGAGTTTACTGTTTTATTTTGTTTGCAAAATATTTAATTGTTCCAACAGTGGAATATTAAATCATATAAAAGTGTACTATTTTTATCAGGGTGAGAGATTTTAAGAGATTTTACTAATGGCACCATAAAAAATTGTGCCATTGAAATTTATTCATGAAACAACAACAACAAAAATATTTGTTTATTTTTATTTCCTTTCAATTGTACTTTATAAAATTCCATTTACACCAAGTTATATTAACCTTTTCATTTTAGCTTAAGTTCTGTTCCCTTTGTTGTAGTGGTTTTCATAAGATCATTTCTTCCCTCTTTTGTTGTGAACACCATGGAAAGAGCCAAGAAAAGTCCATTTTCATTAAACTCTTTAGTATGCATTCATCATGAAGAATGTGACTTCTCTGAGAATTCAATGACGTCAAACTTTATCCCACAATTAAAGTGTTCATTTAAACTTCAGTGTTAAAAAGAAACTTCGAAAGCCAATGTTTCCATAATGTCATAAAATACATTATTACCTTCTGCAGTACATGCAATCATATGTTATTACTTCACTTTCAATTAAATACATTAAAAAACTGATGGAAACATTTTTTATGAAAACATGTTTTTCTACCAACTACTATTCGACTTGGAAGGATTAGATGTTTATCAGTAAATGTTGGTCAACGTGTATTTCACTGTACACGCACAAACTGATGAAAAAATATTTCCATAATCAAAATTTACAGATAGGCAAAGAAAGAAAAATGCTCTGGATAAGTTATTAGAATTTGATTTAAGGATATTTGCTTTGAATATTTTGACATGTGATGGTGACAATTTGTATTTCAAAAGTTATAAAGTTTTAACTTTTTTGAATCTCAACATTTACTATCATTAAATAGTTTTTGTGGGACTCCTCTTTTGTCTGACCACTCCAAAATTTCCTGCAGTTGTAAAAATATTAATTGATAAAAATAGAAAAAATGCTTACAAACCTGTAAATATGCATAACTGTGAAAATTTAAATCAATAAAACTTGAAAAAATGCTTAAAAATAAATATATTATCCATCCAAATTATTTAAAAAAATCAAATTCTGCCAAGCCTATTTATTAGACTATTTCATACAGAAATATGGACAAGTTCTACAAGACAGCCTGTTGTATAGCTCAATATGGCCATATAATATAGATAACGAGTTACACCTGGCTGTACTATCTATTATATATAGTATTTCTAAAGCACCTACTACCTTACAAAATTAAGAAGGATCAGAGTCCTTAAAAAAATGATGCTATTACTCTCCATGAAACTGAGTGTCTGAATTTGGGTTTGAGGTTTATTCATTTATAATTAATAGGTGGGAGATGTCTTTCGATTATTGTTCACAGGCACCATTCCTGGTGGAAAGGCTCTCCTGAAAAAGCAATCTAGACCCAATTACTGGCAGGCTTGGGCTTAATTTGATCTCTTCGGGCAAAAAGTTTCCTAAACATAAGTCAGACATCCATGTGATAGTACTGATCACTTACAATAGTTTTCATCCATAGATCTCAAAGCATTTTATATAGGCAGGTAAGCATTAACACCCACATTTCACAGATAGGTGAACTGAGGTAGAGAGGTTAATGCCAAAATTTTAAAATGTCTGTGGGTGCTAATAGTCATTTTGCTGTATATCTAAGGGTGCAAGCAGGAAAGGGGCAGCTAGGGAATTCTGAAAGATGATTACTGAGAGCACACAAGTTTTCTGAATGCTCAACTCTGGGGCTTGAGCACACCAAAGGTATGTCTACGCTGCAACTAAAAACTGGGGCTGGCCCATGCCAGCTACTTTGGGCTCAGGGGCCCTAGCTAAGGGGCTGTTTAATTGCGGTGTAAGCTCAGGCTGGAGTCCAGGCTCTAGGACCCTGCAATGTGGGAGAGTCCCAGAGCTCCGGCTGCAGCCTGAGCCTGAAGGTTGACACTGCAATTAAATAACCCAGAGCCCAAGTCAGCTGGCACAGGCCAGCTGCAGGAGTCTAATTGCAGTGTAAACATACTTCAAGTGTCTAGTTGGGGGTATAATCTAGGTGATAGGCAGCCAAACAGAATTTTCTAAATAAAGTGGTGCAGGCTCAGCTGCCCAAAGCAGCAAGCTGGTTGCTTGACATGCTTAAAACCAACAGTTTTCAGGGTAACGATTCCCAGACACATACACATGAGAGAAAGAGACCGACAGGATTTTCTGAAGGTTGCTAGAGTTAGCTTAGTGAAACATGGAGCGTCAGAGGAGCAGGATAGAGGTTGGCACGGGTCGGGAGATTCTGCTTCCCAGTCTGGACCCTATACACCGGGGCCATAAAAAGCCCACAAAGGATCAGGGGAGAATTGCCTGGCATAGGCACTGTACTGTGTTGGGCTGCCATATCAGGTGCAGCCCAGACTCTGACACGCTGTGCTTTGACACCACTAAGGACTGACATTGTATCTAGCTCCCATTAGACAAAAAATGACATAAAGCAGATCAATACCACCCCAATCCATAAACCCACTCCCCACATACATGCCTGTAGTATTGCCTAGCACAACAAGGGTTATACTTGTACTGAACAAGTGCAACCCCTTCTATTAGTATCTGCATTTCCCCACCAAAATACATTTATTAGGTTCTGAAGAAGGGAGGCCCTGAATGGGAGGCTCTCTGAGAGAGGTGCTGACATTATATTTTAGTTTAGGTGGGTCATTTTGTAATAGCCTACATGACTCAAGCGTCTTCTGATCAGATAGCTGGGAAAGCTCAGAACTCCAATGAAATTAACTGAGTTATAAAAACTCAGTTCCTGTAGGATTATTGGTATTACAAGCTTACAACACTTTTGACTTTGAAATTTTTCCCAAAACATCCACAATTAAATAAACAGACGTACATGTCATTTTATTACCTCATAGCTTGATCTGTGCATATCAAGGCATACTATGCATATGTTATGCATTGGTGCATAACATAGGTAATTATGTTTCTCCCACTCTCAAAGTGTCTGGTCTCTGGAGCGGAGGGAAAAAAAGCCATAATAATTACTTCAGCCATTCAGATATTAATGTGGTCATTGTTGAATTTTTTATTATTATTAAGATTAAAGTTTACTAGTACTGCAGTGAAGCACAGATAAGTAAAGCACAGTTGGGACATTGTAACATGCTGTATTTCAAAAATAGTAAGGACCATAACTATAGACTCCAGAGGTCGGGTTCATCTAACCCCATTTCAAGAGGAAAGAAATACACTTCCTCTGTCTATATTCAATAGAAGCCACCATTTATCTGGACCATGAGTAAACTACAAGTAAAGAAGAAAGCAGAGGAAAGAAAAAGGATAAGCTCCCAGACATGTGCCTAGAGGCCAGGTAAGCCAGAGAGAGTGAGCCCATACCCTGACAGCAGGGTCTATAATGCCTCTGGAGTTTTCTGACAGAAAATAATAATCCACAGGTACTAAATCAACTCCAAACATTCTGCTCCTCTATGATGTTTTACAACAGGATTTGACAAGCCAGAGAAACAGAATCTATTATCTACCCAGGTTGGTCAAAGTGGCCATCACTCTGGAGTTCCTAGCAATGGAACAGATAGTTGCTGTTTGTATGGTGTGAATGGGTTATCTACAATGACACTAGTGTAGAGCCTAGTTTATTTAGAAATTATATCCTTTAATCGGTGACCTGGATTGTGATACATTTACTCCTGACTGAACCACCAAAATCTAACTCTTCTCTTAAAGTGGACTGGCTCACCCTCCTTTCCTGTAGGCAGCAAGTGGTGATAATTAAATCTCAGAAAAGGCAGAGAAAACTGATGATTACTTGTGTGGGGAGGTTTCTGACTAAAATAAATAGATATAGTTTGTTTTTTGTGACTGTGTCATTGTTTTCCGGGTACAATAGCCATTTTGGACGTAACAGGGACTGATATGGTTCTGTAAGGGACACCTTAAGGGACAGGAGCTGTACGGACACTTGTATGTCATTTACAAGATTGTCAAGATGAAAGGCCATATGGAATGGAAGGGAGTAGGTCACAACTGTGCCTGGATTCCTGATGTTCCACTATCACATCAGCCTGGCCTGGACACATACCACTGTCCCTTGATTACAGAGTACAGCTGTTTGGAAAATGAGGAGATTGTTCCACAAAAATAAGATTCACAGAGATTCACAGAGTTTAAGGCCAGAAGGTGCCATTACATCATCTAGTCTAACCTGCTGTGTAACACAGGCTGTAGAATTTCACCCAGTGACCCCTGTATTGAGCCCAATAACTTGTGTTTGGCTAAAGCATATCTTCCAGAAAGGCATCTAGTCTTGATCTGAAGACAACAAGAGATGGAGAATCCACCACTTCACTTGGTGGTTTGTCCCAGTGGTTAATTACCATCACTGTTAAAAATGTGTGCCTTCTTTCCAATTTGAATTGTCTGCTTTAACTTCCAGCTATTGGCTCTTCATATGCCTTTCTCTGCTAGATTAAAGAGCCCTATGATGAGCTATCTACCCCACACAGGTGAACAAAGGGTAAACAGAAGTAGAGAGCTCCTGGATGGTGGGCCAGACCTAATTAATGATGCAACCCATCTGGAGAGGGGCCAGGTGATATTATAAACAGAGGATGTTGAAAGCAGAAGGGTGATGTAGAGAAGAACTTTTTAGTTGCTCTTCTAGGTTTGGTAAGAAGTAGTCCAGCTTGGTGACAGGAAGGAGTCTGATGGAGTGAGTCTTAACTGCCTGTCCTAGGTCCTTGGACTGGAACCCATTGTAGAGGGTGAGCCTGGGTTCCCCTACCAGCCATTGGCAAGATGGCATGAAGCCCCTGAGAAGGGGATATGGACTACTGGAAGCCCTGAGAAAGGGGTGTACAAAACCACTAGGCTCAGAATTGAGGGAGGCACACTGGATGGAGAGGTTGGACATTTGTTTTTACTGGAATTTGTTACCCTGAAAGGTTGTGGGGGGGAAAGTGTGACCTGATTACAAGGATGAGTCACAAGAAGAGGCAGATCACCTTGGGCTGGAGTGACCATCAGCCAGTGTTCCTAGAGAGGAGAGTGATGCATGAGGGGACACTCCAGCAGTGAGTCCACTCTTCTACAAGCTCTTTTGTACCCCATATAGTCTCTCCATAAAGGTACTTATACACTGTAATCATGTGTTCTCTCAATCTTCTTTTTGATAAACTAAACAGTTTGAGTCTCTTACTGGAAGGCATTTTGTCTAGCCCTCGAACCATTTGTGTGGCTCTTTTCTGCATCCTCTGCAGCTTTTCAACATCCTTTTTAAAATGTGGACAGCAACACTCTATATATTCCAGCAGTGGTCTCGCCAGTGCTGTATACAGTGGTAAAATCACCTCCCTTCTTCTACTCACTACTCCCCTGTTTATCTGTCCAAGGATCTCAGTAGCCCTTTTTGCACAGCATTGCACTGGGAGTTCATGTTCAGTTGCTTGTCCAGGATTATACCTAAATCCTTTTCAGAATTGCTGCTTTCCAGGATGCAGTCCCCCATTCTGTAGGTATGGCCTGCATTCATTGTTCCTAAAGACATGACCTTTCATTATATGCATTTTGTTTGAATGAGCCCAGTGTACCAAGTGATTCAGATTACACTGTATGACTGGCCTACCTTTTCACCAATCTTTGTGTCATCTGCAAATTTTATCAGCTGTGATTTTGTATACCAGATCATTGATTAAAGCCTTGAATAGCATCAGGCCTAAAACCAATCCCTGAGGAACCAACCCCACCATAAACACCCCCAATCAGTGATGATTCCCTGTTGACAACTACTTTTTGATATCTGTCAATTAGTCAGATCTTAATCCATTGAATATGGGCTTTCTTGATATTGTATAGTGCTGGTTGTTTAATTGGAATACATGTGCTGCTAAGTCAAATGCCTTACAAAAGTCTAAATATATTACATCTATGCAGTTACCTTTATCAACCAAATTTATAATCTCATCAAAAATTTTAAATCAGGTTTGTTTGACAAGGCCTATTTTCCATAAAACCATGTTGACTGGCATTATATTCCTGTCCTTTAATTCTTTATTGGCTGAATCTCTTATCAGCTTTCCAGTATTTTGCCTGGGATGGATATCAGGCTAATTGGCCTATAATTACCCAGGTCATCCTGCTTGCCTTTTTTTTTTAATATTAGCACATCGTTAGCACTCTTCCCATCTTCTGGAATTCTCATATTATTCCTAGAATTATTAAAAATTAATATCAGTGGGCCAGAAATCTCCTCAGCCAACTCTTTTTAGGACTCATGGGCACAACTTATCCAGGCCTGTGGATTTTAAAATGTTTATCTTTGGCAGATGATATTTAACATCCTCCTTTGTTATTAAAGGTCTGTAAAGTATTTCATCATCTTCATATGATAAGAATGCATCATCCTGCTTCTCTCAAATGCAGAACAGAAATTTATTGAACACATCAGCCCTTTCTGCATCATTCTAGAGCTGGGTGAAATTTTTCACTCAAATCATTTATTTGACAAAATATGCAGCTTCGGTAGACACAAAACTATTGGCAAATTTGACACTAATTTGCCAAATAGTTTCTGCCAAAAAAAATTGGGAAGGAGAGGGTCATTCACAAGGGGATTCTCCAGCTATTCAGAAAACCGCTGGAGGAGGTGGGTTGTCGGCCTACCTTGCAGCTAAGGCATTCACCTTCACTATAAGAGACATGGGTTCAATTCCCACCTTTAGCTGATGTAAAACAGAGACTGTAACCTAGGTCTTCTGCCTCTCAAGTTAATACCATAGCCACTGGGCTATAGGATATTCTAGGGCAGGGCCCTCTCAATCTCTGTTGTTGAAGCAATTTCACTTTGTATAAAATACCTGAATATTCACTGTAGTAGCAAATGAGTGTGAATAACTCAACAGCCTGGTGACTAGGGCACTGAGTGGGGAGGCTCAAGTCCACTGATGATTTAATAATTTATACATCGTGGAACAGCTTTGCAAAAGTTGTTGGTCAATTTGCTGAAATATTCCAGAATGTTTCTGTTTCAATTTGACCAGAACCAAAAACTTTTTCAATTTTTTGCAATTGCCAGTAAATCAAAAAATCAGTTCTTCGCTCTGCTCTACTTCAATCAAATTGATTGCTCAAATACCTAATTGCTTGTAAAAGAAAACTATGGGGCTGATTCTGCTCTCACATCTGTTTCATACTAGTGTAACTCCACTTACTTCACTGGAGTTATTCCTGATTTACACTGGTGTAAGTGAAGTCAAAATCAGATCCACAGTCTCTCTCCCAATGCACCTGTATTACAAAAGTGCCATCTTAAGTTCTACAGGTTTATAAAGCAAATAAATAATTATCTAAACATAATTATCAGTGCAATAGTAAAAATCTTAAACAAAGGAAACTTAAGATAATGCAAATCTTATCAAGATATAAAAGAGTGGGAACAAAGCTAATGACCCTCTGTGGGGAGGGAAACTTGACTTTTTAAAGTGGGTTCGACTCAGCACCTTTTGTGACTAGTTACCAACTCCCAGGAGTTGGATTTGGGTTTAGGCCTAGGAACAGGCAGGGGTTGAGTTAGGTGACCAGATGTCACATAATAGCCTGGGCAGGGTCTTCCATAAGAGGAAGTCTGCTCTCAGAGCGAGAGGGAGCCCCAGGGCTAGGAAAGGTCCAAAACCTGGCATTTGACTGCCACAGTTTCCCTTAGAGTGGGCTGTGCAGACTGGAGAGAAACCTGGACCCTGATGCCCTGAAACAAGGGGAAGAAGGACAGAAATGTGTGGGGAATCCAGATGGTACCTGGAGTGAAGAAGGACTGGGGAAGAAGCTCTCTCTACCAGCTAGAGGAAAAGACCTGGCTGCAGAGGTGAAAGTAAGCCGGCAAGAGCTGGTACGCCGTACCGGACCGGACCGGCTTCCCCAGGCTGGTGATTTAAAGGGCCTGGCGCTCCCTGCAGCAGCCGGAGCCCAGGGCCCTTTAAATCGCCTCCTCAGTCCCGCTTCCAGAGCCGCAGGGTAGCAGTGGCAGGGCTCTGGCGGCACTTTAAAAGGCCCGGAGTTCCACTGTGGTAGCGGTGGCCAGAGCCCTGGGTCCTTTAAATCGCCGCTGAGCCCCGGGCTCCCAGCTGCCTCTGCAACTGGGAGCTCCAGGGGTGATTTAAAGGCCCCAGGGCTCCCAGCCGCAGACGGAGCCCCGGGGTCTTTAAATCTTGATTTAAAGGCCCCGCCTCTTCCGGTTGAGGGCATGCCCCTGCTCAGGACTCCGGCTTACTGGTAAGTTCTTTAACTTATTTTCACCCCTGCCTGACTGGAATTACCTGCACCGAGGGGTGGAGCAAAAACATTTAGAAGGGAATTAGGAGCCCATGAGGGGCTTGATGGATTGCCGGCCTGTATAAGGAGGCTGGTAATTTCTAGTTCTGAGTTAAATTGTCCCCTTTGTTAGTAAACCAGTCATTGCACAGCACCGGTTGTGACCGTTTTGTTTGCCTCTGGAAAGCTGTAACCTGAGGCAGTGGAAGGCTCTGATGCTGAATGAAGTTAGATTGAGCCACAGGTCCTAAGTAAAAACATTCCCAGCAGAGTTCATGTATCAGGCTGTGTCAAAGGCTAAACTTTCAAGCAGTGATTCTGAAATGGATTCTAACTTCCTCATGGTTGCCCAGAAAACCCCTCTGACTCTAATGTGGTCTAGTGGATAGAACACTAGACTGAAAGTCAAGAAAGGTGGGTTTTATCCAGAGGCTTGCTATGTAACCTTGAGCAGGTCAGTTACCTATCTGTCTGTTTTCCCATCTGTAAAAAGGGGGTGATAACTACCTACATTTGCAAAGTGGTTTGAAATCTATGGATGAAAAGTGCTATACAAGAGCTAAGTATTATTATTACCAGAAACCATGCGTAAATTCTGAGTGCAACATGCTAAACTGGAATTGTAAGTCTTGCCAGGGCCAATCGGGGGGGGGGGAGACCAGGAGGGCCATTTGGCCTGGACCTCAAGCTCAAAGGGGGCCTCAAATTTAGACACTTGTTAATTTTTTGGCATTTGATAAGTTTCGCAACTTGTTTCTATGCGTATCCCTATCAGACCAAAATGTGACACACTCTCTCAGCTTAGAGCTGCAAATTTAAGCAAATAAGAGATGTGATTTGGTAAAAGACATAATTTTTTTGTTAACTGATACAGATTTCGTCATTTTAAAGAGTTTAAAATGTTCATAAATATTAATAAAAATATATCGGTTCTGATGGCACAAGAATAGACCATGTGTCATCATTTTTTTTTATTATTATGGCTAGGGGCCTCAAAAGCTGGTAGTGGCCCAGGCCTCTCTGGACCTGTGAGAGGGCCTGAGACTTGCATCTGTTGTAAAAGCCATTACATCTCTTGACTAAAAGTGCAGAATATTCAGGGTAAATCCCAATTTTGAAATAAAAATAATCAAATGAGTAATCTCTTTTACAATTGAAAGAAGATTGTTTCTGCTTGCTAGACTCTTGCAGATGATTATAGAATCTTTAAATCTGAAAACTTTCTCCCTGGAAGTCTCCTGGTAGAGATTAAAGAAAGAGGTTTCCATTCCTCCAGCCAGTTTGAGATCCTGACACCACTGCACTAGGACTTCAAGTTTCCTGGATTCAGCATTGTCTAGGAGTGAAACAATGCTTAGATTCCTAATTCACAAATTAATCCTTCATATACAGCATTGTTTTGTCTTCCTTGAGATAGTTAGATGTGCCATCCTGCCCTGTGGGGCAGATTTACAGCTGTTAACTTTTATTCATCCTCCTGTAGTCTCTGCAAAATGGATTCTTCTTAGCAATAGCACACACAGAGTCTCACCTCTTCTGCACTATGGCCATACTCTACATAACAGCTCTTTTGAGATCAAACAGAACTGTCTCTCAGCTGGGAGAATTCAAAATAGCAACAGCAACTCCCACTGAAGATTCTACCTTCAGCAGAGCTGCTTTTTTAGGAGCAAAATAAGTGTCCTTAAGTGGCAGCTGCAACTTGTTCTTGGGCATTTTCAGTCCTTGGCATCTTCACTTTCCTATCCCAGCTCCCATCAGGCTTTCCCAGCAAGAAGAAAGAGAAAATCTATTCAGATACCTTGTGAGGCGCTCAGCAGCACGTCAGTGCTCCAGAACTCGCAGGGCTGCCCCACTGTCCCCACACTCTTGTTTTTAATTATAATAAAATGTATTCTACTGTGACCTACTCTTATTTTGTTTTGCCAAAGACTTGCAGTGACATTGGTGTTACGTAGTAGGTTCAAACAAGGCACTAATGCATTGGGGATAGTTAGGAGATGCAGTGCTTCAGTGGTAACTCCTGAAAGTGTTGTGCTTCAGGTAGCACAATGTCTCCAGGGACCTCAGGGGAGCACTGCTGCTGCACCATCTTGGAGAGGGTGCTGTGTATGTTCCCCTATCCCCCATCCCAGCATTGCTGACTGGGGTAAGGGCAGGGGGCTCTTTTCCAAGCTTTCTGACACCCCAAGCAATGCCACTAACGTTTCTGCCACTCCCTGCATGAAGAGGAATGCAAGGAGTGCCATTAAAATGAGCTGTAGAGAGTGCATGAAGCACAAAAAGGTAGGCACACCATGATGGCCACATAACTTCTGAGACAGGCTTCCTTCTAACGAGCTGTTGGAAGAACCAAGTGACTCTGCCTCAGCACTTTATAGAAAACAACATTGACATGGAACCCGCAGGAGCCCTGTGCATCTGCGATCAAAGAGCAGAGAGAGTGGGTGTGGGGGCATCCTCTCCCTTCCCAGCCTAGATCCACAAGCAGCAAAATCTATGGTGGTAGGGAGCCCTGAGTCCTCTGGAGCAGACAGAATGCCTCCAGACAGCTGGAAAACACATTGTACTGCCAGAGCCACATAAGCCAATTCTAACTTGGTCAGCATTACTTTGCGCATGATTTAGTAATATTTTGTATGCTGCTTTCTGATGTGAGCAGGCTGCACTGGACAATTGCTTTCAAACTCTGCTCTCCTTTTGATTGCCTCTGCTCGTCCTTCCCCTTAACCCCACCATCACTGTTGGAGCACAGGGACTCATAACCAGGACCGGATTTACACCTTACACGCCCCTAGGCACAGCATCTTCAGTGCCTCCCGCCTCCCATATGGCCTTGCCTGGAGCCCCCCTCCCACGTCTCCATGTGGCCCCCCAGCAACCCTGGGTGGCCCACTCTGCCTCCTAACCTAGTTCCAAGAAGGCTGCTGTGATTTTTTCACTTGAGGAAAAAATGCACCCGCCACCCTCCTGCTACCTGTTTGCCACTGCCCGCCACACTAGTCAGTCTCAGCTAGCTCAGGCTGTTCTGGCGCTACAGCGGCCTCTGGTGGGCAAAAGGCAGAACTGCAGCACATTTTCTGCAGAAAAAAAATTCTGCCTCCTTCAGACAAGAATTCTGCGCGTGCTGCAAATGTCACGTAATGGGAGGAGGGCACAACGTGAGACAAGTAGCATGTGGGGCATCTCGGTAGGGGGTGGGGCAGATCAGGAGGCTTCCTCCCTCCCAAGAACTCCCAAGCAGTGAAGCCTGCAGCAGCAGGGCAGCAAAATAGCCCAAAATACCGCAACTCGCAACTGCTAAAAAAAACAAACCTGGCAACTGACAGCTAAAAATAGTCCAATTGAGCTAGAATCACATACTTGGCAACTTCTGAGCACACCAGCGCCCCTAGGCATGTGCCTGCTGTGCATACTTGGAAATTCAGCCCTGTTCATAACTGCCTTTCTTCTACAAAAACAACAAGGAGTCTGGTGGCACCTTAAAGACTAACAGATATCTGTTAGTCTTTAAGGTGCCACCAGACTCCTTGTTGTTTTTGTAGATACAGACTAACACGGCTACCCCCTGATACTTGCCTTTCTTCTAATGATCTTACTATCTCGACTCTTCCCTCCCCACCCCCGATGCTGTGCAAAGGAGGTAACTGTCTGTCTAATCTGCAAAACTGTATAATCGTCCTAACATAGGGTGACCAGATGTCCCGATTTTATAGGGACAGTCCTGATTTTTGGGTCTTTTTCTTATATAGGCTCCTATTACCCCCAGCCCCCTGTCCCGATTTTTCACATTTGCTGTCTGGTCATCCTATCCTAACATGAGGTACATTTAAATAGTCTTACTAGCAGATATACTAATCTTTATTTGGTTTCATATCTTTTCACTATTTATCTGGTTCTTCTGAGATGTCTGACTGTTTCCATTACTGCGAAATCATAAGTTCTATGGGTCATCTCGATTATCACTTCAAAGGTTTTTTTCTCTCTCCTGCTGATGATAGCTCATCTCAATTGATTGGCCTCTTACAGTTGGTATGGCTACTCCCACCTTTTCATGTTCTCTGTATGTATAAATATCTTCTTTCTGTGTGTTCCATTCTATGCATCCGATGAAGTGGGCTGTAGCTCACAAAAGCTTATGCTCAAATAAATTTGTTAGTCTGTAAGGTGCCACAAGTACTCCTGTTCTTTTCATAAGTTTTGTAACTTTATTCAAATACACAATGTTTTCCTGTCCCTTTCCTCTGTTTTCCTTGACTAAATCTGACCCCAAAAGTTAAGCTCTCTCTAAGGACATAGTAAACATGACTATTCTGTAATATGAGTGCCTGAAGATCAAAATAAAGAGACTTGTGGATACATGGAAAATCCTAAGAGACAGACCATTTTAAATTATGTCCTCATAAAACTCCAGAGCCTGAGAGAAAGCTATTACAGTACTATATACAATTTGTAAATTAGATTGGCACTGCTTGTCCCTGATAAGACATCCTCCCTGGCCTGAAGTTGAAATTTTACCCACTTCTGCACCGTCTGTACAATATACTGTAGTTAAAACAGGCAGTGCTTAACATGTTTTTTGAAAAGGAAAACAAGCACTCATCTGCCTATGACAGATCAATACAATGGAGCCTTGTTCATGATGTGTAACTACACAACTGCACAGAGCTCTTCTTAAGGTGAGACCAACAGGATACAAGACAACACAGCAACAATTTCACGTTTTCTCTGGCCCAGGAAAGACTCAAATATGCAATCTTTTTTTCCAGTTAGAACTTTAAATGAAACAGTGCCACCTGCTGCTCTATCTAAGATATGTCAATAAAGTATGTCTTTTTAGTCTTGTGTAGGAGTATAATGCTATTGTGATAGGAAACCTTAAATATGAATGATGTTAAATAATCTTCACAGCATTACAAAGAAATAGACAGAAAAATGTGGAAACTAAAATATCTTGTGCCAACAATGGATCCAGGTGTACCTAACCATGGGTGACAGAAGACCTGAAGAAGAACTCTACATGGCTAAAAAGCCTCTCTCACCAACAGAAGTTGGTCCAATAAAAGATATTACCTCACCCACCTTGTCTCTCTAATATCCTGAGACTGACACAGCTATAACTACACTGCATATGTAACACCCACAGACTCCTGTCGTCGGCAGGCAGGATCAAACCTCTGGAGCTAAATACATGAGCCTCTACTGCATAAGCTAAAAGCCAGCTGCTTCTTAGCTAAGGCTGTAGAGCAGACTCATTTAACTCTCTCTAAGTGGTCTTGGTGCCACTAGATGGGACAGAACACGACACCCAGAAGGTGTGTGGGTTACATACTTCCCCTGGCTGAGGAAGCACATCCTGAACTTCAGAGACTTCCCAGTTGAAATCCTGGATGAGCCCCCACTTGTAACACTGACAGACCCTGGTCGTCAGCAGGAGGAATTGAACCTGGGACCTCTGGAGCTAAATACATGAGTCTCTATTGCATAAGCTAAAAGCCAACTGGCTCTTAGCTAAGGCTGTAGAGCAGACTCATTTAACTCTCTCTAAGGCCTGGTCTACACTGGGGGGATTGATCTAAGTTACGCAACTTCAGCTACGTGAATAACGGAGCTGAAGTCAACGTACTTAGATCTACTTACCGTGGTGTCTTCACTGCGGTAAGTCGACTGCTGACGCTCTCCTGTCAACTCCGCCTGCGCCTCTCGCCCTGGTGTTGATGGGAGAGCACTCGGCGGTCGATTTATTGCATCTAAACTAGACGTGATAAATCGACCCCCACTGGATTGATCACTGTTTGTTGATCCAGCAGGTAATGTAGACATGCCCTAAGTGGTCTTGATGCCACTAGATGGGACAGAACACCAGCAGGTGTGTGGGTTACATATACATGGGAGATAGATGTTAGTCATGTTGCTTAATCCATTACTGGAGAGCAGTCACATACTATGGTGATAAAGGCAGTATAAGAATTTTTTTTTAATAAGGAGATATACCTACACCTCTACCCTGATATAATGTGACCTGATATAACACGAATTTGGATATAATGCGGTAAAGCAGTGCTCTGGGGTGGTGGGGCTGCGCACTCTGGTGGATCAAAGCAAGTTTGATATAATGCAGTAAGATTTTTTGGCTCCTGAGGACAGCGTTATATTGAGGTAGAGGTGTATCTCATAGAACTGGAAGGGACCCTGAAAGATCATTGAGTTGAGTCAAGTCCAGCCCCCTGCCTTCACTAGCAGGACCAAGTACTAATTTTGATCCAGATCCCTAAGTGGCCCCCTCAAGGATTGAACTCTTAACCCTGGGTTTAGCAGGCCAATGCTCAAACCACTGAACTATCCCTCCTCCCCTCATTAGAATAGAATAGAAACGAAACCTTCCCAATCTGTCTTTGAATTTATTTTCTTGACTGGCACACAAGTTTAACGGGTCTCGTGTGATACTATTATATTTACATATTTGAGTTTGTAAATGGTGTCCAACCCAGTGGTCCAATAATAATTAGTGGTCTTCAATAATAAAAAAAAGTGTTAATATGTCATGTAAATAGCTGTAGTGGTTATTCATGAGTTAACCAAATACCTACCCAGATAAAAGTCTTGTACTCTGACCTTAAACTCATCAAACTCAGGTTCTGGCAGACCACTAGTAAGAGCGCTAATGGGAATGCCCTGCCACTGCTCCTGGAGAATTCAGCTCAAGAAACTCACAATAGGAAACAAGGCAGTCTCAACTGCAATGAATACACATAGTGGGGTCATATAGATGTGTCCCAGACCTTTTAGGGCTTTTTAGAGCATAACCAATATTTTGAACTGCATCCAGAAGCAAATGAGTAGCCTTTACAGATCACTGATACAGTGTGTTCATAACTTGTTCTTACTTAGGAGGTGAGCACTATATACAAGTGCATACTACGGCAACAATGTGGAATTGTCACAGGTTGCAGGAGGCCCCTTTAAGGGGATTCTGGGCTCAACCTACCCATGTTGAGCTAACTTAAGGGGAAGGAGTTTATTTAGGCAGCTAACTGAGTAACAAGCCCCTGGGCCTGCTAAAAGGCCATTGGGGCTCAGTTGGAGGATGGTGGTGCTGCTCACAGAAAGAAGCTCGGTAAAGGAAGAGGAGCTCCAGAAACCAAAGGCTCCAAGGATGAGAGCTGTGCAGAGATGGGTTTTTTCTTCAAGTTTATCTGTATTTATTAAAGTACAACCCCAGCAAGGGAATTTTGTCTTATACGCTATTGGACTGTGTGTAGTCCCTTCTCTGAGAAGGCCCCTTGCAGCACTATGTCACTAGGGGGTGCTACAGGGCATGCATGCATTGTGACAGGAACAATCAACAGCATCTAATGCTTTGGTAGCATGGTGATTGGTCTCCCTAAATAAACTGACAGGAAGGATTCTATAACTATAGAAATATAATTGCTCCTCTTGTCCTAAGCACAAGATCCAGAACAAATCCCAAATGTGTTTCTAGTTTGCTTCATGCTCTTGGACTACTCTAACACCAATGTGGAACAGAATTGTTGTTATTCCACTGACACTTGCAAGCTGAACTTTATATGTGATGATGCAGTTGGCAGCAATATCAGGATTCTTCTGATTTCACCCTGCACTTGCTAGTGCTGCAGATCTTCCAGGCAGTTATTTTTTACGTAGCTATGAAGATAAGGGCATTGGGCAGCCGGCAGAGCAGGATGTTCTAAAAGGATTACCAATGGGATGATTAGTCTGACTCAGCAGCACTCCAGCCTTGCAAAGGGCACAGAAGAACAGATGTGGTCTCATCAGCTTCCTCTTGCAATCTGCAGTCTTGTGTGATGTATTCAGCCACAGGTTTCTGAGCAAGCTCTTTTTTGCTTCCAAAGGGGGAGAAGTGTGGCTCGTGCATTTTCATGATCTCATGCTATTTTCTTATCCACTTGAAATTATGCAACTTTGGCAAGCAAAGTGACTTGCTCCAGTCAGATTTTTATAAAGCCTGAGAGGTTTGGGGAACAGTCCTCTAAAAGGTTTTTTGGGTTGTGTTGGTGTATGTTTTTTTTTTTTTGTCTACCCCTGAAATTTAAATCTTAATAGTCACAGATGTTTCTTCAATAAGGATTACTCTCATATTTGCATATATATTTCAGTGTTCACAAAGAGCCTAATTTTCTGAAGTGCTGATCACCCACAACTCCCATTGGGCTATATACACCCCTGGAATAAATATCCTGAAATCAATGGAATTGTGCAGGTTTATGCCATTGATGTATTTTGCCCCTGGTCTTCAGTGGGAGCTGTGGATGCTAAACATCTTTCAGGATCAAGCCTACAGCTCTAAAAAATAAAAGAAAGAAATGACAGCACCAGATTATGCCACCTTTACTCATGTGGAATAGTAATTTACGGTGTACATAGTCCCAGTGATTTCAGTGTGATTACTTGCATAAGGTACTACTCACTGAGAGTAAAGATGGCAGAATCTAGCCCTTAAAGATGGAGAGCTGCTTTAAGTGGTTTGAACCGACACAGAGGAGCTTTGCCTGCAACTGGATAAGTGACGTTATAGCAAGAAGCTACAACAGTGCACATGTCTTGTTTGCAGTTAGAGGCCCCAATCCTCTAAATCGCTGTCTAGTTCAGATCCCTATGATTGAGTTCCACTGACTTCAATGGCAACCCATGCGAGTGCTGGGTATGTTCGCAGACTAGAGACCATAGTATGGCTCATCAATCTAACACATCATTTTAAAGAAAGCGTTCTTAAAACAACTATTTTGGTTTTGGGATTTTGCAGGATTTATATGTATAAGGTTTGTTACTGAGGCTCAAGCTGTCAGCTGCAACTGGCAAAATGTAATTGTTGGGCTATGACCATGGTCAATGACATGAGACCATCTTAGAAATGTGGAGAGACCAAACTGTCTTGTCAGATGACATAAGGCATATTTAAAGGGTGACATGTCTATGGCTTTCTGTGAGGACATTTTCACATGAGGTAATAGGATTGTAAGCAGTTGTTTAAAGATTGCTATTATAGGGCCCAGTCCCAGACCCTTTACTCAGGCAAAACTCCCACTTCACTGGGAGTTTTGGCTGGGTAAGGACTGTAGGGGCTAGTCTAGAGTGAATAAATATTAAACCTGATCTAGAAATTGAGTCTCTCAAATTGACCATCTTCCCTCTGCACAATAAAGATGTTTGAAATGTTTCTCACCTCTCCAGCCCTAAGTACACATGGCCTGGTCAGAAAGGAGAGAGAGAGAGAGAGACATGTGGGTCTCCACCCAGAAAGGCAACAGTTGGGGAGCTAGAAGCCAAGAGTTGGGCACCCCTGCTTAATCACTGAGGGGAAATACGGGTGCAGTTGCCCTTAACTATGACATGTATGGTGTAAGTGCCAACAGCAATAAAAGTAAGTACTATAGAATAAAAAGCACAGAGAAAAAAGTCTTAATAGTCTTTTGGGGGAAAAGAATAGCAAAAAGAGAGACAAGGAAAGATGACAGCTAACAGAATGTTAGCTAACAGAATGTTGGGAATCATTAGGAAAGGAATAGATAATAAGACAGAAAATATCATATTGGCTCTATATAAATTCATGGTATGCCCACATCTTGAATACTGCGTGCAAATGTGGTTGCCCCATCTCAGAAAAGATATATTGGAATTGGAAAAGATTCAGAAAAGGGCAACAAAAATGATTAGGGGCATGGAACAGCTTCCATATGAGGAGAGATTAATAAGACCGGGACTTTTCAGCTTGGAAAAGAGATGACTAAGGGGGGATATGATAGAGGTCTATAAAATCATGACTGGTGTGGAGAAAGTACCAGTAAATAAGGAAGTGTTATTTACCCCCTCTCATAACACAAGAACTAGGGGTCACCAAATGAAATTAATAGGCAGCAGGTTTAAAACAAACAAAAGGAAGCATTTCTTCACACAACACACAGTCAACCTCTGGAACTCTTTGCCAGAGGATGTTGGGAAGACCAAGATTATAACAGGGTTCAAAAAAGAACTAGATAAGTTCATGGGGGATAGGTCCATCAATGGCTATTAGCAGGGCCGGCTCCAGGCATCAGCCCAGCAAGCAGCTGCTTGGGGCAGCCAACGGAGAGGGGCGGCACGTCCGGCTCTTCGGTGGCAATTCAGCAGCAGGTCCCTCCCTCCCTCTCGGAGTGAAGGACCCACCGCCGAATTGACACCGAAGACTGAAGCGGTGGCGGTAGAGCAGATCACGGTTGCGGCTTTTTTTTTTTTTTTTTTTTTTTCCTGCTTGGGGCGGCAAAAACCCTGAAGCCAGCCCTGGCTATTAGCCAGGATGGGCAGGGATGGTGTCCCTACCTTCTGTTTGCCAGAAGCTGGGAATGGGCGACAGGGGATGGATCACTTGATGATTATCTGTTCTGTTCATTCCCTGTGGGGCATCTGGCATTGGCCACTGTCGGAAGACAGGATACTGGGCTAGATGGACCTTTGGTCTGACCCAGTACGGCCATACTTACGTTCTTATGAAGAGGGAATTCTGCTCACCTTGACTCTGTGTGTGGGGAACAAAAGGCCAGCCCAATGAGGTGGGGATCAATACTCCTCCTCCAGACAACCTGAGGTTAGGCCAATGGAGTCCCTGGGTTCTGACCTCAGGGGACGTGGAGCAGAGAAAGGAATTTGGCTATGGGGGAGTGTAGCGGGGTGGTCACCCCGCTCCTGCCTGAAGGGGATAAAGCAGCCCTGGAGAGGGCTGCAGGGGGGAAAGCTAGGCTGATTGGGAAAGTACCCACAGCTGTGGTCAGCTTAATCAGGGCCCAGCTGGCCCTTATAAGAGGGCTGTGGGCCAGAAACAGAGACACTCTCTCTCTAGCCTCTTGAGAGAGAAGGACCTGGCTGCCTGGGAAGCTGAGGAGGGTACCTAGGGTGGAGCAGTGCTCGGGAAGGGCAGAGGGAGCTGGGGAGCTCCGGCCTAGCAAAGCCCCAGGCTGCAGGCCTAGTTAAGGGCCCACAAAAGGGTACCAGGGCTGCAGAGGGGCAGCCCAGATATAGGCAGAGGCAGCTGGTCCACCCCCGTTGTCAATGATGAGTGGTTTATAGACTGCAGTCTGCCCCAGGAAGTGGGGTCTAGATGATGACTGACAGTAGCCACTGAGGCAAGGTGGGGCTAGGGGGTTGGGTGGGGAGTCCCAGATTGTGGGTTGCTGCTAGGGGGCAGAACCCTGATGTAAAGGGCACCAGGGTCCGGGAGGGACAAGGGGGCGAGTGGCAGGTGAGACATCAGCCGGCAGAGGGTGCTCCAGAGCTGGAAAAGAGCTAATTCCCTGGACAACCAGCAGGAGGCACCGTGCCGGTGAGTCGTTGCCCCTGCTACAAGTGGTGGAGAATGTGGGCACGCGGTCCGCCCCTGATACAAGGGGCGGGGCATGGACTGGGGGACAGTTGCCCGAATGCGAGTGGAGAAACGGAGGGTGGAGACAGAATGGCAGACTTTTATTGGCGGCCCTGGCTGGCCCAGCTCGCCGAGCAGCAGAGGGAGTTGTTCTGGCTGCTGCGGGGGTGGACACCCAGACCAGACGGGAGACCAGGCACCGAGGGCTGGAGGCCGGTGCCGGGGCCTAAAAATGGTTTTGCCTGTGGGCGACTGGGACACTACAAAAGGGAGTGTCCCTACTGGGATGGAGCACACAGGGTCTCCCCCCCACCCCCCAGAAAAAGCTGGAACTGAGAGAGTGACCCCTGTAAAGCCAACAGGGGGGCTCCAAAGCTGTTGGACCTGTCAGGAGCCCGGGCACATAAAGAGGGAGTGCCCCCAGGGGACTTGCAGGGCCCAGGCTAGCCCTGAAGTAAGGGCTAAGCCATATACAAACAGTGGGAGGGCCGTGGCAAGGGGAAGGCACAGGAGGTGCTTCCACTGCCACACCAGGGGCCATTTTAAAAAGGCACTGCCCCCTGAGGAAGAGGGGGAGCGCCGAGCAAAGGGCCCAGCCTGAGCCTGACCAGGCGGGAGGGACAGGCAAGGCTGGAGCCCCAAACCTGGAACTGTCTGTGGCAGGGAGGCCCCGGCTGTACCCGGTGACCCACACAAGAGCTAGGAGCAGAGCCGTAACTAGATATATTTGCGCCCAAGGCAAGAATTTAAAATTGCGCCCTCCCCCAGGCCGGCTCTTCGGCGGCAATTCAGCGGCGGGTCACTCAGTCCCTCTCGGTGGGAAGGGCCTGCCCCAGAATTGCCGCCGAAAAATGAATGAAGGAGCGGTGGTAGAGCCTGTGATTTTGGGGGGGTCACCATTGGGTTGCCAACCATGGGCAGCGGATATAATAGGCCTAGGGAGGCTAAGCCTCCCCAGACAGGATGTGGCACATCTCCCTTTGGAGATGCACTGCCGGCCTGCTGCCTTTGGCTCCGCCTCGAGGTCCCACTCCTGCGTTCCGCTCTTACCCCGTGGCCCCACCCACACTGCTCCTCTTCCCGTCCCCCGCTCTGTCTCTTCCCCAAAGAGCCACTCCCCGCCCACCGCTCGCACTTCTCCACCCCTTTCCCCCACAGCCCCCCCACCCACCTCTTGCGCCTCTTCACCCCCTGAGAGGCAGAGAGGCCTAGGCATTGGCAGGGAAGGCTAGGGAGGGGTGAGCGAGGACAGGCCTTGGGGCGGAGCAGGGGGTGGGGCCACAGTCCAGGCGCCGGTGGCCCCCCCCACACTTCTAGGTGCTTCTGGCGTTCAGGCCCAGCCTCCCCAAATGTGGGAGTCATGCACCCATGTTACCAACAGTACCTATTAGAACAGGGGTGGGCAAACTACCCGTCAGGTCTTTGGATCCGGCCCGCGGGATTGCCACCCCAGTGGCCTGCGGGTCCCGCGCCACTCCTGGAAGTGGCCGGCACTACGTCCCTGCAGCCCCTGGGGCAGGGGAGGGGGGGCAGAGGGCTCCGCACACTGTCCTCACCTGCAGGCACTGCCCCCTGCAGCTCCCATTGGCCGGGAACAGGGAACCATGGACAATGGGAACTTCGGGGAGGTACCCACAAGCGAGGGCAGCGTGCGGAGCCCTGTGCCTCCCCTCCCCCAGGGGCCACAAGGACGTGGTGCCGGTCACTTCCAGGAGCCGCGCAGGGCCAGGGCAGGCAGGGAGCCTGCCCTGGCCATGCTGCACGCCGCTGCCACCCCAGAGCCTGTACCCCAAACCCCTCCTGCACCCTGCACCCCAACCCCCTGCCCCAGCCCTACATTCATGGCCCTGCATGCAATTTCCCCACCCAGATGTGGCCCTCGGGCCAAAAAGTTTGCCCACCCCTTTAAAGGGACATCTTTATTTCTTCATCTCTGTACAACAAGATCGGGAGTTGCTGAGTGCTGCAAAAAAGCAACAAGAAATACGCCCTGGCGAATGTAGGTGAGTACTGCTTATTATTATTATTAATAATAATGATGATGATAATAATAATAATTAATGTTGGGAGGAGAGGTGGGACGGGAGTGCTAAGAAAACAGTCCCTTATTGTTGAAATACAATGTTGAAGCCCTATCTACAAAACACATTCCTTTGTGCAGCCAAACTCTGACTCAGAAGGTATTCTGTGGGGGAGTGAGTGGAGGATATGGAGAGTCAGAAGAAGCTGCCACAGAAGGAGGAAGGTGGCAGTGCGACCTGCCTTTCCCCAAACCTATGGAAAGAGATTGAAGGCCACAGCAGGGCTGTGCTAAGGGAGGTTCAAACGGTTCCAGTGGAACAAGCCCTGGGCCCATACAGGGCCCTTTTGGAGGGGAGGGTTATTTCTCGCTATTTCCTTCTGTCATGGGGCCCTAGCCTTCTTTATTTAGTACCACAAATGGACCATTTGGAAGCTCCCACTTAGTACCCTGAATGATGTATTCAGCAGCCTCTGCTTAGTGCTTTATAGATGTCACTGATATTCACCCCAAAACAGCGGAGTCTCTCTCTGCAGATGGGACTGCAGTGAGATTCAGTGAGCCTGGAGTCTCTCTGGGACTGGAGGCACAGTGACAGCGGGGATGGGGAAGGGGGTCTCTCTGAGTCCCTGGGGCCTGTGCCAGGTAGGGTGACCAGATGTGCAGTTTTCGACCGGAACACCCGGTTGAAAAGAGATCCCGGTGGCTCCAGTCAGCACCGCTGACTGGGCCATTGACTGTCCGGTTGACGGCGCTGTGCAGCAGGGCTGGCAGGCTTCCTGCTAGCCTCTACACCACATGGCTCCCAGGAAGCAGTCGGCATGTCCCCCCTTCAGCTCCTACACGTACTGGCAGCCATGGGGCTCCGTGCGCTGCCCCCAGGGCCGGCTCCAGGGTTTTGGCCCCCCCAAGCAGCCAAACCAAAAAAAAAACAAAAAACAAAACAAAAAAGCCACGATCGCGATCGCGATCTGCGGCAGCAATTCGGCGGGAGGTCCTTCGCTCGGAGCAGGAGTGAGGGACCGTCCGCAGAATTGCCGCCCAACAGCTGGACGTGCTGCCCCTCTCCGAAGTGGCCGCCCCAAGCACCTGCTTGGTAAGCTGGTGCCTGGAGCCGGCCCTGGCTGCCCCCGCCCCAAGCGCCACCACCGCAGTTCCCATTGGCCGGGAACCGCAGATGGGGCAGCGTACAGAGCCGCCTGGCTGCACCTCTGCCTAGGAGCCGAAGGGGGGACATGCCGACTGCTTCCGGAAGCTGCTTAAGGTAAGCGCCGCCCAGAGCCTGCACCCCTGACCCCCTATTGGGTCCCAACCCCATGGCCCAGGCCCAGCCCTGATCCCACCTCTGCCCTCTGAACCCCTCAGTCCCAGCCCAGAGCACCCTCCTACACCCCAAACCCTTCATCCCCAGCCCCAACCCAGAGTCTGCACCCCCAGCCAGAGCCCTCACACACCCCTGCACCCCAACCCCCTGCCCCAGCCCAGAGCCCCCTCCCGCACTCCTAACCGCTCAGCCCCAGCTCGGAGCCCCCTCCTGCACCCCAAATCCCTCATCCCTGGCCCCACACCAGAGCCCACACCCCCAGCCGGAGCCCTCACCCCCTCCCACACCCCAGCTCCCTGAGCCAGCCAGGTGAAAATGAGTGAGTGAGGGTGGGGAGAGCAAGCGACGGAGGGGGGGAATGGAGTGAGTGGGGGTGGGGCCTCTGAGAAGAGGTGGAGCACGGGCGGGGTCTCCGAGGAAGGGCGGGGCAAGGACGGGCAAGGGTGTTCGGTTTTGTGTGAGTAGAAAGTTGGCAACCCTAGTGCCACGTAGGGTGGCCAACATTGTGTTTCAAAAATAAGGGACTGTTTTCTTAGCACCCCTGCCCCACTCCTTCTCCCAATACTATTATTATCATTATTATTAACAATACTAATAATAAATAATAAAAAGCAGTACTCACCTACATTCACCAGGGCATATTTCTTGCTGCTTTTTGCAGCATTTAGCAACTCCCAGTCTTGTTATACAGAGATGAAGAAATAAGGGACATCCCTTGTCATTAAGGATTCTTGGCAACCCTGTCTTTGCTCTCCCGGTTCTGGCCCTCTGTGCTGGCCGCATACATGCGGGCCTTGCTCAGGGCCTGGCTCAGAGACTGTCTCATGGTGCTGGGCAGCTGTCACAGGAGGGTCAATGTCCCCTGCAGCTTCTACTGGCCCCTCCCCAGCTTCTAGGCTGCACTGCGCCCCCACCCCACTCCAAGCTGCTACCTCTGTTGCTCCACAGGCATCACCCATTCCCTATGTGCTGAGGGATGGGCCAATGATTGGGCAGTAGAGCAGGAGCCCAGGGAGTTGTATGAGGCAGCAGCTCTAGAAGTTCTGTATGGGCTTCAGCAACCCTTCTTGAGCTTCAAAAAAAAATAAAAATTGGGGGGATCACCACTCTCCCACACATGGCCTCCGCACTTTAAGCACCGGCTATAGCTCTGAATTTCACTGAGATATTATGACCTTTCATCTGATTTCCAGGACTTATTAGTTAGTTCTTCCACATGCTACCACAGTCATTCCAAACCTCGGAATCATTTGTGAAGAACTTGGTAGGTGAATTCTTGTAGTCAACTGTGACTTCCACCCTGAGTGCCTACAAGCACACGAGTGGTGCTCAAAAGTGCAAGCTGCAGCAAGCCCATGAAAAACAGGATCAGAAAAATGCGAGTGATCTACAAAGTTTCTTGAAACGTGAGAAATTTGACCATGTTCCTAGTGAACAACCTGCAGATGGTTCTGTACTCACACTTCTGAGCCTTCCTTAGCAAGTGAGGATGTTGATTTGGGTTCGTCAGTCTTGTTGGGTGCCGAAAACTGAACCTGCCACATAGCTTGGTGCTGAATTGTTGGGTCCTGGCATCTCTGATTCCGGGACAGAGAGTTGTCTGTTGGGTGCTAGTGCAATTGTCATGGACGTGCATGCTGAAAAAGGTTCAACTATTGAAAGTATGTGGCAGAATTTTGACTTCGACAAAACAGATCCGGCTATCTGACCACAAATGTTGGATTCTGTTTTTTTGCTAGAAAACAATCTGAGGGTATGTCTACACTACGAAATTAGGTCAATTTTATAGAAGTCGATTTTTTAGAAATTGAGTTTATACAGTCGATTGTGTGTGTCCCCACTAAGCGCATTAAGTCAGCGGAGTGTGTCCACAGTACCGAGGCTAGCGTCGACTTTCGGAGCGTTGCACTGTGGGTAGCTATCCCACAGTTCCCGCAGTCTCCGCCGCCCATTGGAATTCTGGGTTGAGCTCCCAATGCCTGATGGGGGAAAAAACATTGTCATGGGTGGGTTTTGGGTACATGTCGTCAGGCCCCCCAGCCCTCCCTCCCTCCGTGAAAGCAACGTCAGACAATTGTTTCGCGCCTTTTTTCCACACTGATGCCATACCATGGCAAGCATGCAGCCCGCTCAGCTCAGCCGCCACTGTTGTGTCCTGGGTGCTGCTGGCAGCAGACGGTGTGATAGGACTGCAAACTGTCGTCATCGAATGACCGCTTCCGCTGCCACTCTGCTCTCCTGCAGACGCCATACCACGGCAAGCATGGAGCCCGCTCAGATCACCACGGCAGTTATGAGCACTGTAAACACCACACGTATTATCCTGCAGTATATGCAGCACCAGAAACTTCAAAAGCAGGCGAAAAGGCAACGGCAGCGCGGTGACGAGAGTGATGAGGACATGGACACAGACTTCTCTCAAAGCACGGGCCCTGGCAATTTGGACATCATGGTGGTAATGGGGCAGGTTCATGCCATGGAACGCCGATTCTGGGCCCGGGAAACAAGCACAGACTGGTGGGACCGCATAGTCTTGTAGGTCTGGGATGATTCCCAGTGGCTGCAAAACTTTTGCCTGTGTAAGGGCACTTTCATGGAACTTTGTGACTTGCTTTCCCCTGCCCTGAAGCGCAAGAATACCAAGATGAGAGCAGCCCTCACAGTTCACAAGCAAGTGGCGATAGCCCTCTGGAAGCTTGCAACTCCAGACAGGTACCGGTCAGTCGGGAATCAATTTGGAGTGGGCAAATCTACTGTGGGAGCTGCTGTGATCAGGGCCGGCTCTAGGCACCAGTGTCCCAAGCATGTGCTTTGGGCAGCACTTTTCAAGGGGCGGCATTCCGGCCCTTTGGGGCAGCACTCCGGCCCTTTTTTTGTTTTGTTTTGTTTCGGCGGCGGCGGCACTCCGCTTTTTTTTTTTTTTGCTTGGGGCGGCAAAAAACCTGGAGGCGGCCCTGGCTGTGATCCAAGTAGCCAACGCGATCACTGACCTGCTGCTATAAAGGGTAGTGACTCTGGGAAATGTGCAGGTCATAGTGGATGGCTTTGCTGCAATGGGATTCCCTAACTGTGGTGGGGCGATAGTGTTATGCGTTCCATCTATCTTGGGACCAGAGCACCAAGGCAGCCAATACATAAACCGAAAGGGGTACTTTTCAATGGTGCTGCAAGCACTGGTGAATCACAAGGGACGTTTCACCAACATCAATGTGGGATGGCCGGGTAAGGTACATGACGCTCGCATCTTTAGGAACTCTGGTCTGTGTGAACGGCTCCAGCAAGGGACTTACTTTCCAGACCAGAAAATAACTGTTGGGGATGTTGAAATGCCTATAGTTATCCTTGGGGACCCAGCCTACCCCTTAATGCCATGGCTGGTGAAGCCAATACACAGGCACCCTGGACAGTAGTCAGGAGCTGTTTAACTATAGGCTGAGCAAGTGCAGAATGGTGGTAGAATGTGCATTTGGACATTTTAAAGCACGCTGGCGCAGTTTACTGACTCGGTTAGATCTCAGCGAAACCAATATTCCCATCGTTATTACTGCTTGCTGTGTGCGCCACAATATCTGTGAGAGTAAGGGGGAGACGTTTATGCAGGGCCGGCTCTAACTTTTTTGCCGCCCCAGGCAAAAAAGAAGAGTGCCCCCCCCCCCCCCGCGCGCCCCGCGCAGCCGACCCCCCCCCAGCACTGCCGAAATCCCCGCCCCTCCGAGCGCCACGCCGCCCGAAGCCCCGCCCCTCCGAGCGCTGCGCCGCCCAAAGCCTCTGCCCCCCCTCCGAGCACCGTGCCGCGCCAGCCCCCGCCCCCGCAGCGCCGCACCAAGCCCCTGCCCCCTCCGAGCGCCGAGCCCCCACCCCCTCCGAGCGCCGTGCCGCGCCAGCCCCGCCCCCCCTCCGAGCACCATGCCGCGCCAGCCCCCGCCCCCCCAGCGCCGCGCTGCCCGAAGTCCCGCCCCCTCCGAGCGCTGTGCCGCGCCAGCCCCCGCCCCCCCAGCACCGCGCCAAGCCCCTGCCCTCCCGAGCGTCGTGACGCCTGAAGCCCCGCCCCCCTCTGAGCACCGTGCCGCCCGAAGCCCCGCC
>NW_020664393.1:29900322-29947103 GCF_002925995.2 Terrapene triunguis
CCCCCCAGCGCCGCGCCAAGCCCCCGCCCCCTTCCGAGCGCCATGCTGCGCCAGCCCCCGCCCCCTCTCCGAGCGCCGAGCCCTGCCCCCGAGGTTAAGGCAAATTGCCTGGCCGCTGATTACGTGCATCCGGACACCAGGGTGGTTAGAAGAGCACAGAGGGCGCGCCGCGCATCAGAGAAGCATTGAAAACTAGTTTCATGACTGGCCAGGCTATGGTGTGAAAGTTCTGTTTGTTTCTCCTTGATGAAAACCCACCCCCTTGGTTCACTCTACTTCCCTGTATGCCAAACACCCTCCCCTCCCCCCTTTGATCACCGCTTACAGAGGCAATAAAGTCAATGTTGTTTCAAATTCATGTATTCTTTATTAATTTGTCACACAAATGGGGGGGATAGCTGCCAAGATACCCCGGGAGGGGTGGGGGAGGAGGGAAGCACCAGGTGGGGTGGTGGAGGAGGGAAGGACAAGGCCACCCTGCACTTCAAAATTTATTGAATGCCAGCTTTCTGTTGCTTGGGCAGTCCTCTGGGGTGGAGTCGTTGGGTTCCCGGAGGCCCCCCCACCGCGTTCTTGGGCTTCTGGGTGAGGAGGCTATGGAACTTGGGGAGGAGGGCGATTGGTTACACAGGGGCTGCAGCGGCAGTCTGTGCTCCTGCTGCCTTTCCTGCATCTCAACCATATGCCGGAGCATATCAGTTTGATCCTCCAGTAGCCTCAGCATTGCTTCCTACCTCCTCTCATCACACTGATGCCACCTATCATCTTGCCCCCGCCACCTGTCCTCTCGCGTGTCCCTCCTGTCCTCGTGTTCATTTTGTGCTTTCCTGCACTCTGACATTGTCTGCCTCCACGCATTCTGCTGGGCTCTTTCAGTGTGGGAGGACTGCATGAGCTCAGAGAACATTTCATCGCGAGTGCGTTTTTTTCGCCTTCTAATCTTTGCTAGCCTCTGGGATGGAGATGATAGGGGGAGCGTTGAAACATTTGCAGGTGTGGGGGGAAAAAAGGGAGAGTAGTATTTAAAAAGACACATTTTAGAGAACAATGGGTAGACTCTTTCACAGTGAACCAAGCTGTTAACATTACGTAGCCTCTTATATTGAGGGCCTGCCGGTTTGGTGTGAGAGATCACACACGCAGGGCCGGCGGGCAACAGAATTCGGTTTGCAGGCAGACATGGTAAGCCCCAGTCTTTTGACTTCTTTAACCTTCATAACATGTGGGAATGGTTTCAAACAGCAGCGCCCTCATTTCCCATACCAAGCACCCGTTGGCGTGGCCATTTAAAATGGGTTGGCCATTTAAAAGGAGGGGCTGCGGTTTTCGGGTTAACGTGCAGCATAAACCCAACTAAACCCACACACACACACAATTCTCTGGGATGATTGCTTCACTCCCCCCCCCCCGCATGTCTAGAATCATAGAATATCAGGGTTGGAAGGGACCTTAGGAGGTCATCTAGTCCAACCCCCTGCTCAAAGCAGGACCAATTCCCAACTAAATCATCCCAGCCAGGGCTTTGTCAAGCCGGGCCTTAAAAACCTCCAAGGAAGGAGATTCCACCACCTCCCTAGGTAACGCATTCCAGTGCATCACCACCCTCCTAGTGAAATAGTGTTTCCTAATATCCAACCTAGACCTCCCCCATTGCAACTTGAGACCATTGCTCCTTGTTCTGTCATCTGCCACCACTGAGAACAGCCGAGCTCCATCCTCTTTGGAACCCCCCTTCAGGGAGTTGAAAGCAGCTATCAAATCCCCCCTCATTCTTCTCTTCTGGAGACTAAACAATCCCAGTTCCCTCAGCCTCTCCTCATAAGTCATGTGCTCCAGACCCCTAATCATTTTTGTTGCCCTCTGTTAGACTCTTTCCAATTTTTCCACATCCTTCTTGTAGTGTGGGGCCCAAAACTGGACACAGTACTCCAGATGAGGCCTCACCAATGTCGAATAAAGGGGAACGATCATGTTCCTCGATCTGCTGGCAATGCCCCTACTTATACAGCCCAAAATACCGTTAGCCTTCTTGGCAACAAGAGCCCACTGTTGACTCATATCCAGCTTCTCATCCACTGTGACCCCTAGGTCCTTTTCTGCAGAACTGCTACCTAGCCATTCGGTCCCTAGTCTGTAGCAGTGCATAGGATTCTTCCATCCTAAGTGCAGGACTCTGCACTTGTCCTTGTTGAACCTCATCAGGTTTTTTTGGCCCAATCTTCATCTGCGGGTTTCTCTGAGTAGTTACTGCAACAGCTGAGGAAGCTCTTAAGAGGAAGGTGATATGGAAGGTGAGCGATCAGCTGTTGTAACCTGCACAGGATGTGCCATGTTTGTCTTTCTTCCACAGGACAGAAGCAACTTTGTCTGTACAAAGTGCAAGCTGGTCTCCATATTGGAAGAGAAGGTTCGAGGTCTGGAGAAACAAGTATCGACTCTGCGTTGCATAAGGGAAAATGAAGATTTCCTGGACAGACGTCAGGAGATGCTTCTACGGCCACAACGTTCTGAAGATTCAGAGCAGGCACAGCAGGGACAGAAGGATGGTGAAGAAGTTTGGCAGCATGTGACCTCCAGAAGGAGAAAGAGGAGCGTCCATGTACCAGCATTGGAGATACAGGTGAGCAATCGTTTCCATGTTCTCTCTACAGGTACTAATGCGGAGAGTGGACTAGATGACACATCTGAGGGAAGGGAGCAGAAGGAGACTCCACCAATTGGAAGGCAAAAGATGCATTGTCCTAGGGATGAGGGTTCCACAACCACCACTCCCAAGAGGAGGAGGAGGGTGGTGGTGGTCGGGGATTCCCTCCTCAGGAGGACTAAGTCATCTATCTGCCACCCCGACCGAGAAAACCGAGAGGTCTGCTGCTTGCCAGGAGCTAGGATACACGATGTGACGGAGAGACTGCCGAGACTCATCAAGCCCTCGGATCGCTACCCCTTCTTGCTTCTCCACGTGGGCACCAATGATACTGCCAAGCGGATCACTGCAGACTATGTGGCTCTGGGAAGAAGGATAAAGGAGTTTGAGGCGCAAGTGGTGTTCTCATCCATCCTCCTTGTGCAAGGAAAAGGCCTGGGTAGAGACCGTCGAATCGTGGAAGTCAACGAATGGCTACGCAGGTGGTGTCGGAGAGAAGGCTTTGGATTCTTCGACCATGGGATGGTGTTCCAAGAAGGAGGAGTGCTAGGCAAAGACGGGCTCCACCTAACGAAGAGAGGGAAGAGCATCTTCGCAAGCAAGCTGGCTAACCTAGTGAGGAGGGCTTTAAACTAGGTTCACCGGGGGAAGGAGACCAAAGCGGTGAGGTAAGTGGGGAAATGGGATCCTGGGAGGAAGCACGAGCAGGAGAGCACAAGAGGGGAGGACTCCTGTCTCATACTGAGAAAGAGGGACGATCGATGAGTTATCTTAAGTGCCTATACACAAATGCAAGAAGCCTGGGAAACAAGCAGGGAGAACTGGAAGTCCTGGCACAGTCAGGGAACTATGATGCGATTGGAATAACAGAGACTTGGTGGGATAACTCACATGACTGGAGTACTGTCATGGATGGATATAAACTGTTCAGGAAGGACAGGCAGGGCAGAAAAGGTGGGGGAGTTGCGTTGTATGTAAGAGAGGAGTATGACTGCTCAGAGCTCCGGTATGAAACTGCAGAAAAACCTGAGAGTCTCTGGATAAAGTTGAGAAGTGTGAGCAACAAGGGTGATGTCGTGGTCGGAGTCTGCTATAGACCACCAGACCAGGGGGATGAGGTGCACGAGGCTTTCTTCTGGCAACTAACAGAAGTTGCTAGATCGCAGGCCCTGGTTCTCATGAGAGACTTTAATCACCCTGATATCTGCTGGGAGAGCAATACAGCAGTGCACTGACAATCCAGGAAGTTTTTGGAAAGTGTAGGGGACAATTTCCTGGTGCAAGTGCTGGAGGAACCAACTAGGAGCAGAGCTTTTCTTGACCTGCTGCTCACAAACAGGGAAGCAAAAGTGGATGGGAACCTGGGAGGCAGTGACCATGAGATGGTCGAGTTCAGGATCCTGACACAAGGAAGAAAGGACAGCAGCAGAATATGGACCCTGGACTTCAGAAAAGCAGACTTTGACTCCCTCAGGGAACAGATGGGCAGGATCCCCTGGGAGAATAACATGAAGGGCAAAGGGGTCCAGGAGAGCTGGCTGTATTTTAAAGAATCCTTATTGCGGTTGCAGGAACAAACCATCCCGATATGTAGAAAGAATAGTAAATATGGCAGGCGACCAGCTTGGCTTAACAGTGAAATCCTTGCTGACCTTAAACGCAAAAAAGAAGCTTACAAGAAGTGGAAGATTGGACAAATGACCAGGGAGGAGTATAAAGACAGCGGGGATGATTTCTGTTCAGCCACAGGCAAACAGCCCAGCAGGAACGGCCACCTCTGAATGTCCCCTTAATAAAAGCATCCTATTTCAACCAGATGACCATGAATTATATCACTCTCCTGAGGATAACACAGAGAGATAAAGAATGGATGTTGCTTGAATCCAGCAAACACCAGGACCATACACTGCCATGCTTTGTTATGCAATGATTCCAGACTACGTGCTACTGGCCGGGCGTGGTAAAGTGTCCTACCATGGAGGACAGAATAAGGCTGCCCTCCCCAGAAACCTTTTGCAAAGGCTTTGGGAGTACATCCAAGAGAGCTTCATTGAGATGTCCCTGGAGGATTTCCGCTCCATCCCCATACACGTTAACAGACTTTTCCAGTAGCTGTACTGACCGTGAATGCATCCCAAGTCTTCAGGGCAAATTAATCATTAAACACACTTGCTTTTAAACTATGTATTATATTTACAAAGGTACACTCACCAGAGGTCCCTTCTCCACCTTCAAGGTCTGGGAGCCCACCTTGGGGCTGTCGGGGAAAACTGTTTCTCCGCTTGCTTGCTGTGTGCTATCTTCAACCTCCTCCTCATCGTCATCTTCCTCATCCCCAAAATCTGCATCCCTGTTGCGTGAGAATCCATTGACGGAGTCCACACACAGGGTGGGGTAGTTGTAGGGGCACCCCCTAGAATGGCATGCAGCTCATCAGAGAAGTGGCATGTCTGGGGCTCTGAACCGGAGCGGCCGTTTGCCTCTCTGGTTCTTTGGTAGGCTTGCCTCAGCTCTTTAAGTTTCACACGGCACTGCTGCAGGTCCCTGTTATGGCCTCTGTTCTTCATGCCGTTGGAGATTTTTTTTTCAAATATTTGGGCATTTCATCTTTTGGAACGGAGTTCTGATAGCACGGATTCCTCTCCTCATATAGCGATCAGATCCAGTACCTCCCGTTCGGTCCATGCTGGAGCTCTTTTGCGATTCTGGGACTGTATGGTCACCTCTGCTGATGAGATCTGCACGGTCACCTCTGAGCTCGCCACGCTGGCCAAACAGGAAATGAAATTCAAAAGTTCGTGGGGCTTTTCCTGTCTACCTGGCCAGTGCATCTGAGTTGAGAGCGCTGTCCAGAGCGGTCACAATGGAGCACTCTGGGATAGCTCCCGGAGGCCAATACCATCGAATTGCGTCCACGCTACCCCAAATTTGACCCAGCAAGGTCAATTTCAGCACTAATCCCCTTGTCGGGGAGGAGTACAGAAATCGATTTTAAGAGCCCTTTATGTCGACAAAATTGGCTTCGTCGTGTGGACGGGTGCAGGGTTAAATCGATCTAACGCTGCTAACTTTGACCTAAACTCGTAGTGTAGACCAGGGCTAAGGCTATGTCTACACTACCACTTTTGTCAGTATAACTTATGTCGTTGGGGTGTGAAAAAAACATCCCCCTGAGCAACATATACGTTACACCGACAGAAGCGCTGGTGTGGACAGCACTATATTGGGAGCAGAGCGTCTCTGGCCGACATGGCTACCGCTGCTTGTTGAGGTGGTTTAATTATGTTGATGGGAGAGCTCTCTCCCGTCGGCATAGAGCGGCTACACGAGAGATCTTACAGCGGTGCAGCTGCATTGGTACAGCTGTGCCACTGTAAGCTCTCTAGTGAAGACATGGCCCTATTGTTAATTTAGAACAAGACTTTAGCCTCGCAAATGCAACAGAAGGCAAGTATTAAAATTATGGTTCTTTGTCAAAATTCCTGATAGGGGAGTTACGCCAGCGATCTTAGTTAAAATACAGTTCAACTCTTGCCTCCATGTTCAGCTTAACTTGTTTGCTTTTCTATCCAAATTCCTCATCTGCCTTAGCACACCATAACACTTGGGTCACTATCTCTTTCCACTTTCGTGTTGGCATACTTGCACATTAATGTTCAAAGGAACACATGGAGGCAATTGCTTGCTGGATGGAACTTGCATAATAATTGGAAAAGGGTTGCACAGTTGACAGGTATGCAAACCTGATATCAGATGCAGAAGGACATGTGGTGCAATATTTTATATAATCTCTTGGATATTTTGCTGTACTTAGGTGAGAGGTGGTTAGTTTGAGAGGTTCAGATGAGAAACAGGGCAGTTCTCATAATGGTAATTTTTTTAGATTTATTTGACTTACTTGCAAGGTATAAAAAGATAGGCTTGTCTACACTTACAGCACTACAGTGGCACAGCTGCATTGCTGAGTGAAGAGGCTACCTACACCAATAGGAGAGCTTCTCCCGTCGGCACAGGTACTCCACCTCCCTGAGAGGCGGTAGCTATGTTGACTGGAGAACCCCTTCCGTCGACACAGCACTGTCTACACCAGGGGTTAGGTTGGTAAAACTACATCACTCAGGGGTGTGGATTTTCCACATCCCTGAGCAATGTAGTTATACCAATATATATTTGTAATGTAGACCAAACCACAATGTCTACACTTAAAATGCTGCAGCTGCACCATTGTAGCATTTTAAGTATAGACACTACTTATCCTGACTGGAGAGCAGTTCTCCCATTAATGTATGTAAGCCATCTCCCCCCGAGAGGTGGTAACTAGGTCAACGGAAGAATTCTGTCTACATCAGGGGTTAGGTCAGTATAGCTGTCTCTCCTGGGAGGTGGATTTTTCACACCCCTGAGCAACATAGCTATACCGATGTAAATTCCTTGTGTAGACCAGGCCATGTTGTGAGATCATGTGGAAGCTATTAAGGCTGGTACCACAAAGGTAATCATAAGAAGATTAGGGTTGGAAGAGACCTCAGGAGGTCATCTAGTCCAGGGGTAGGCAACCTATGGCACGCATGCCGAAGGTGGCACGCGAGCTGATTTTCAATGGCACTCACACTGCCTGGGTCCTGGCCACCGGTCCGGGGGGCTCTGCATTTTAATTTAATTTTAAATGAAGTTTCTTAAACATTTTAAAAACCTTATTTACTTTAAATACAATAATAGTTTAGTTATATATTATAGACTTATAGAAAGAGACCATCTAAAAATGTTAAAATGTATTACTGGCACACAAAATCTTAAATTAGAGTGAATAAATGAAGACTCGGCACACCACTTCTGAAAGGTTGCCGACCCCTGATCTAGTCTAGACCCCCTGCTCAAAGCAGGACCAACACCAACTAAATCATCAGAGCCAGGGCTTTGTCAAGCCGGGCCTTAAAAACCTCTAAGGATGGAGATTCCACCACCTCCCTAGGTAACCCATTCCAGTGCTTCACCACCCTCCTAGTGAAATAATGTTTCCTAATATACAACCTACACCTCCCCCACTGCAACTTGAGACCATTGCTCCTTGTTCTGTAATCTGCCACCACTGAGAACAGCCGAGCTCCATCCTCTTTGGAACCCCCCTCCAGGTAGTTGAAGGCTGCTATCAAATCCCCCTCCTCACTCTTCTCTTCTGCAGACTAAACAAGCCCAGTTCCCTCAGCCTCTCCTCGTAAGTCATGTGCCCCAGCCCCCTGATCATTTTCATTGCCCTCCACTGAACTCTCTCCAATTTGTCCACATCCTTTCTGTAGTGGGGGGCCCAAACCTGGACACAATACTCCAGATGTGGCCTCACCAGTGCCAAATAGAGGGGAATAATCACTTCCCTTGATCTGCTGGCAATGCTCCTACTAATGCAGCCCAATATGCCATTGACCTTCTTGGCAACAAGGGCACACTGCTGACTCATATCCAGCTTCTCATCCACTAATCCCCAGGTCCTTTTCTGCAGAACTGCTGCTTAGCCAGTCAGTCCCCAGCCTATAGCGGTGCATGGGATTCTTCCATCTTAAGTGCAGGACTCTGCACTTGTCCTTGTTGAACCTTATCAGATTTCTTTTGGCCCAATCCTCCAATTTGTCTAGGTCACTCTGGACCCTTTCCCTACCCTCCAGCATATCTACCTCTCTCCCCAGCTTAGTGTCATCCATGAACCTGCTGAGGGTGCAGTCTATCCCATCGTCCAGATCATTAATGAAGATGTTGAACAATATCGTCCTCAGGACCGGCCCCTGGGGCACTCCGCGTGATTCTGGCTGCCAACTAGATATCGAGCCGTTGATCACTACCCATTGAGCCCGACAATCTAGTCAGCTTTCTATCCCCCCAGAACTCCCTACCCATCCAACCCTGCTCCCTGTCTCTTGACTGCCCCCTCCAGAACCTCCCTGCCCCTTCTCCGACCCCCTAGCCCCTTACCGTGCCGCTCAGAGCAGCGTGTCGGGCTCCGCGCGGAGCCGGACACACTGCCGTGCTCCCCAGCGGAGCGCACAGCCCAGTCCCCGCCCTCGCAGAGTGCTGCTGAGCAGCGCGCTGGGCAGCAGGGGGGGAGCAGGGGGAGGAGCTCCAGACTGCCGGAGGCCCGATGCGAACGTCCGGCGATCTGCGAATGAAGGGAGGGGGAGGTGGAGGGGGAGAGGAGGGAAGTGATCTCAAGTTGCAGGGGAGAGGAGGGGGAAGCGGTGGAGGGGCTCTGGCTGCCGGAGCCCCGTGCGAGTGGCACGATCCGTCCGGCTGCCCTGTCAGCCGCACTCGCTCTGCATGGGGGGGAAATCCGGACATTTACAAATTCCCCCCGGACGCTATTTTTAACTCAGAAAAGCCGGACATGTCCGGGAGAATCCGGATGAATGGTAACCCTACCCAAAGACTCTCTCTCAACAGGCTTTTCTCCAGTTTCATACTGAAGATCTGAGCAATCATACTGCTCACTTACATACAGTGCAACTCCTCCATCTTTCCTCCCCTGCCTGTCCTTTCTGAACAGTTTATACCCATCCATTACAGTGCTCCAGTCATGTGAACTACCCCACCAAGTCTCCAGTCACATCATAGTTCTTTGACTGTACCAGGACTTCCAATTCTTCCTGCTTGTTTTCTAGGCTTCTTGCTTTCGTGTACATGCACCTAAGATAACTAGCCGATTGCCCTACTTTCTCAGTATGAATCAGGAGGTCTCCCCTGTTGCACCCTCCTCCTTGTGTTTCTTCCCGGTGTCCCATTTCCCCACCTCCCACCCCCAGCGAACCTAGTTTAAAGACCTCCTCACTAGGTTAGTAAGCCTGCCTGCAAAGATACTCTTCCCTCTCCCTCTTTTCCTTAGGTGGATCCCATCTCTTCTTATCAATCCTTCTTCCCAGACCAACATCCCATGGTCGAGGAATCCAAAGCCCTCTCTCCCACACCACCTGCGTAACCAAGCATTTACCTCCACAATTCGACAGTCCCTAACTGTACTTATCAAACCTAATGCAAAATGAATTTATCAGTATGAGCGCAAGAAAAATATAGCAGACTATTTTTTACAAAAGTTGGGAAAGTTAAATACTGCTAGCGTTTATTTTGCTGGAGGAAATGCTTCCCACTAGCTGCTTAGTGGCAGGGGCGGCTCTAGCTTTTTTGCTGTCCCAAGCACGGCAGGCATGCCGCCGAAGGCTGCCTGACTGCCGCCCTTGCAGGAACCGGCAGGGCGCCCCCCGTGACTGGGCGCCCCAGGCACGTGCTTGGAGCCACCGCTGCTTAGTGGATATAAATTGTGGTAATTAAGGTCTAAGTAAGAAGCATCTCTTACAAGTTTTGTCTATTAGTTTTCACATGGTTGTCCTTTATTTCCTTGAATTAGGCATTTTAGTTATTTATGGATCCAAAGCAATAAAATAGAGAAGTTAAATGTCTGTCTGCAACTGAAGTCAGATGTGGTGGGGGAGGCTGTGATCCATGCCCGCAGGTCAGAAGGGGCTCGGATTTGGGCCTCTTGGTGCATGTAAATATAGGGGTGTTTTGGAAATTTCAGCATAATCCCCTTCCCCCCAACACACACCACTTTCACGTGGGCCTGAAGAGGAGAGACTTGCAAATGGTATGAGTGAGATGGATGCAGCACAATCAGGGCCGGCTCCAGGCACCAGCCCACCAAGCATGTGCTTGGGGGCGGCGCCTGGAGGGGGGCGGTGCGGTGGGGCACGCCGGCCCGAGACCAGGGCCGCGACTGAGCTCGCCACCCTCCCCCTGGCGCTCTGGCCGGTCGGGGAGAGCGGGGCCCCGGCTGGGCTCTCCGTCCTCCCCCCGGCGCTCTGGCGCTCCGGCCGGTCGGGGATTGCGGGTCCACGGCCGGGCTCGGCGCCCTCCCCTGCCGCAATGGGGGGGGCGGCGGCGGAGGGGTGGGGGGGGACGGTGGCTTTTTTGCCTAGGGCGGCAAAAAAGCCAGAGCCGGCCCTGAGCACAATCCTCCCCACGCTCAGAGGGAGAGACTCTGTCAGCCCCAGCCCAAGTCGCTGCCAGCACCAAAGATGGCGGCTGAGGGCTAGCTCAGGGCCGGGCGGCGCCGCGGCGGAGGCAGCTTCCGCCCGGCTGCAGTCACGTGGCCGCTGCCGCCCGCCCCTGGCCCCCCTTGGCCGCGCCGGGCTGGCTGCAGAGCCCTGGCCGGGACTTGGGTCCGCTTCGCGGTGGCTACGGGCGGGCTGACGCTGGGCGCGATGCAGGCCCCGGCGGGCCGCGAGGCGGAGCCCGAAGACGGGGCGGACCGCACCCCGCTGCTGGGCGAGTCCCAGCCCGGCACAGGTGAGAGCCGGGGCGGGGGGATGGGCCAGCAGCTGTCCCGGGCGAGCCGGCCTCCCCGCGTTGCTATGGAGCGGGCGCCCCAGGGCGGGCGGGGTGCAGTGGTCAGAGCGCCCCGGCAAGGCTGTGGCAGCGGGAGCAGCTTGGCCCAGCGGGGCTGCGAGCCCAGCGCTCCTGGCAGGGACTGAGGGGTCCCTCTGAGCCTGCTGTGCCGGCCCCTGCACCCCTGAGAACCGCCGCTGGGGTGCACTGTCCCCTCTCCCAGCCCCAGTGCACCGGGACGGGGCGTCCTCTCGCGGCTGGCCCGGGTGTTCCGGGCTGGGCGCTTCCAGGGTACTGCGAGGCGCTCTGCCCGGATCAAGTGTCTTTGCGGAGAGGGGCTCCTCTTCTAAACCTCCCCCCGGCTGCACGTCTGATCACGGGGATGGATGAACGTCCTGGATCACGTGGGGTCCGTGCTCTGTTACCCAGCAGACTGCTGCTAAAAGCCACTTTCAGGGAACTGAAATTTTCCACGGTGTCCCAAATCTTTGTAAAGGGTTGAGCATTTCTCCACTCGGTATTTTAATCTTCATCTGAATCTGTGGTCCTTTATGCACTATTAACTAGTTGCTATGGGAGCATTGTGTTGTGAGTTGTGCATACAGGTGAAGAAAAATCAATAGGGCAGAGGAAACTCTAAAACACAGGTCATTTTAAAGAATGAGGCAAGAGAAATAAATCAGTTCTGACCTTTTGAGGAGCATTCTCATTATTATTTCTCATTTTTATTTAAAATGAATATTACCCAAGCACACTAGAGGCCCCAGCCTTTGTGTTATGCATTGTACGAGTATATGGTACAAGACAGTCTCTATTCCAAAGAGTATACAATCTTGGACCCTGATCCTGTAAAGACTTACACGTGCATAATTTTAAGTACAAGGGTGGTCCTGTTGATTTAAAGTTAAGTCTTTGTAGGATCAGGTCTTGACCTAAACACTAACTGGTAGGAAAAGTGAGCAAATGGATTTCAAGAGAAGAGGAAGTTAACAGAACTGGGCAAAAAAATTAGATTTTTCAGTTTGTTGGCAGTTTCAGAAAGTGGAAGAAAAATTATTTTGGGTTGAACAAAACGTTTGATTTTGACAAAAATCAATGTTTCAGTTTTGAACATTTTTAAATATCTTTGATTTTTAAAACAAACTAAAGGGATTTTTGAAACAGTTATAGTAATACTAATATAACCATGTCTTTTAATAGCTGAGCTGTGTAGACAACCTGTAAGTACAAAGTAGATATATAGTGGGGGGAGGCATAGGTTTGCTTACTAATTGAGGCAAATGAAGAGTCCTAACACTTTTTTCTGCCTAAACTATTATCAGCTGACCATGTTCCACAGGAGTCATGGTAGAAGTTAGTTGTAAGGAGGATTGGTAGTTGCTTTACAGCTTTTGGGGAACAAGGGGTGATGGTGGTTCCACCCATAAGGGGTGTGTGGAAGAAGGCATGATGGCATTCATGGGAGCACCAGAAACTGTGGCTTTCTATTTGTCAGTTGTTAAAGCAATACATTCTTAACCTTGCACAATGTGCCATGCTCTAGTTTGAGTGGCTCACCTCAGCCACAAGAACAAATACAAGAGAACAACATCCTTAAACTGCAAAAGTACAGTATCAGGGAACTTTCAGTACAGACTTTCTCTTAAAAAAAAAAAAAAAAAAAAAAAAAAAAAAGCGGGGGGGGGAGACTATTTACAGTTCTAACCGAAAGACAGGAAAGCATGTTTTTGAAAGCAACAGAAGTAGGAGCAGAAGGCACTGTTCAAGGTAAGGAATTGAACCTTGAGTCTGACTGTGTTGGACCCTGCAGTGGCTTTTTTCCTATTCATAATCATTTTAAAAGGTGGGAGGAGAGTGAGATTTATCTTAAAAAAGTAAATCTGGAGCTTTCTGTGCTTTGATCGAGCATTCTCTAATAACATATAGATCAATAGATAGATGCATTAAGCAAAATATATGGTGAGAAGTTTACAACTTAAAACTGTATGGTGAAGTCATATGCTTATTAGATTTTTGTATAGTGCATTCATTTTCCAGACTTTATTTCTAAAGGAAGAGTAATAGAAATTCCAATTAATCTACATTTCCAAGGGAGTGTTAGATCATAAAAATGTGAAGCTTCATTTGTTTAACCTTTCTATTAACCATGATGTCTAAACAGATTTAGCCATAATTGTACTCATTCTTTGGAAACTGTCATGATCAATCAATTTATATTAAGAACCTATTGCTTCCAAAGCAACTTGAGAGAGGATAAAGTTGCTTGACTTGTTTTGCACACTGAGGACTTCCTGAAGAATTATTTAAATACCCAATACATCTCAATTGTACCCCTTGATCTCACTTAAAAATGAGATGTGCCTCTCTCAAATACTGTTTAAAAACAAGATTTTCAGAATTATCACATCCTGGTAAAGATGGACCTGTGTTTATCTTTTGCACTGAAGTTTTAGATTTTTCTTTTGTATTTAAATTTTTAATATATGCAGAAAAAGAAGTGATCAATATACACCGGCACAGCATTTTGAGGTGGTGGTCACCAATCTACACTTACATTTCATGTGCACTGTTGGTAAAATTTCCATTAGCTCCAGACTTAGCTCAGTAGTGGAAATCCCATTGTCCTACAACTTTTTACAAATTCAGCATAATCCTTTTTTTTTTTTAAACTCCTTGAAACTTCTATCTATAAACATTGAGCATCCGTTCAGATTCCTCTAGCAAAGTAGCATTATATTTCCCTGGTGTGTTTTCAGATTTCTTTGATGAGCCTGTCTTATAATACTAAACGCTGCCCATGAAGCAGTGTACACTCTGGTATGTCTGCAGAGAAGATTATTTTCTCCTTGTGTCATGCTCATTGTATAATTTTAGTTATTCACTACTATAATCCATTGCTTTTGAGTAAGCAGGTGTGCAGTTCCTGATCTTCCTCTTTTACCTTTAATTCTGCAAATGTTGCTTTGAAGGTCTAGGTACACAACAGTTGATTTTTCAACTCTTACCTGTATTCCCCATTCTCTCTATGATTGATTAATCCGTGTTCTGGCCTAGTGGCCATGATTTTGAATGTTAGTGATTTTGGCAGGAGGCATAACTTTAACTTACTGTTAAAGATGTATATCTTAGAATTCATTCTTAACATTTATTCTACCCTGTATCAGATGCGTTTTTAATTGATTCAGTCGTTCACAAATGTTGTCTCTTCTGGATTTCTTATCAAAAAATACTTGTTTGAATGTGTTTTCTTGTCATGGGAATGCTTTAAATTGTATTCATTCTTGTCTTTTATCTCAGCATTTATCAGCTGTTTTGTGTCTAGCACTGTTATTACTGTAGTTGTCCAGTTCATAAATTGAGAGAGTATTTTTGTTGCATTGTCTGGAGTCTTAAAATCTTATTTCTCTAACTACAACTTCTACATAGTTTGATTCCCGAACATGGACAACAGGTATTGCTTTCACCTTAAAATAAAAGACAACTTGGGAAAGTACAGATTGGATTATAGCTTGAATAGCCAGGAGTTAGGTGTAGGGCCAACTCCAGAAGTCCAAAGATTCAGTATTTGCTTTTAAGAATCTCTGTAATTTCCACACATGCTCCCACTCGGGCCACTTGTTTGTTAGGACTCATCCACACTAGAGCCGCAGCTTGCCCTAGTACAGTTTATTGCAACTTAATATATATGCGCAGGCTTCAGAGCTGCTCCTCAACTGCTATCCCGCCCCTGAGACTTCACTAACACGTCCACTACTAATGTTCTGCCTTCCAGTGTGGGAAGGATCCACATCACAGGGAACCCTATGGGTTGCCTGCTACCAGGCATGGAATCCTCACAAAGCACGGCTCCACGGTGTGTGGCAGACCTGAATTAACCATTGTACACTGGTTGCACTTGCACAGGGCACCTGACTACCTGGCCGGTTTTCTGCATTGCCAGTTGCAGGGTGCTGATGATTTTTTTTAAAATTTGTAAGCTACAAATGGAAAAAAAACCTGGCAGGTCAGGCTGGTGGTGGTGGTGGGGAATCTGGGAGGGAAAGGAGCGGTTCTGGCTGATGGTGGTGGTGAGATTGCTGGAAAGAGAAGTGTCGGGGGGGTTAGGGTGGGGTGAGGGGGGGACACCTGGATGGGGGAGAGAGAGATCGGGGTGGAGTGGGACTTCTGGGAGAGGCCTGGCTTCTCAGGTTGCTTTTTGGGGTTCAGCTCATCTTTAGTCATTCTGCTACCTCGCTGGTATTGGTGTCATGAATCGTCAGAGCCATGGTGTCCTCTTCAGCGTCCTGGTAGTTGGCCATCATGGTATCCAAGTCCACCAGTCTTCCACAGGGACAAGAACCAGCTTTCCTGCTCGCTTGGCTGCTGATGCCAAATGCTGGAATTGGTGTCTCAGCGTCAGTCACTTGATTCAGCTCAAAGTCCATCTAAGACTCAGTGTCCCTTTCCCTTAGGAGCTGGTAAAGTTCCTCTCTTAGCCCTGCCTATTTTTCAAAAGGCAGCAAAGAATCTCTGGCTCAGATATCCAATGCACTAATGCACTTGCTGTTTTCTGATTTGTATGGTCTCCAGCAAGTTCTGCTTTCATCAGGAACCCTTTCCACTAGAGCTGGGGAACCAGCTGGACTTGTTCAAGTTCATTTCTAAGTCACATTTCATAAATACACCCAGGCAATTAGCCTACTTAGCAAACGTTTCTCAGAACAAAATGAGAGAGTGAATATTAGATTTATTTTAAAAATCAAATTGCCATGTATATTGAAATTAAATATTCTAGCTTTATTAGTATATATTTAATATAATAAAAATGTCATACTATATTTTAAAATATTCAATCTAATAACTATTAATTTGAGATGTTCTTATATTTATAACTATATCATTTGGTCTGTCTACTCCTGGGGGAATTCTGTGCTGCCAAAAAATTAAAAATTCTGCACACTATTTTAAAATTTTGCATATTTTATTTGTCAAAATAACACCATATAATCACACCAGTTTCAATTATTTTTGTAACAATACAGACAACAAAAAAGATTCAGGAAAATCTTTTTGACAAATAGATTCCTTACTAGGCATATTAATTCAAAACTCTGAGTAATAATTCATTTAAACTACAATACAGAGCCGTATTTCCCGCACCTCTCAGAAGCAGTGCAAAGGCTTGGAGGAGTCAGGAGCTGAGGGAGAGGGAAGTAAATTGCTGGGAAAGAGTCTAGGGTGTGAACTTGTAGGGTTGTTGGGTATGGATGGGAAAAATATGGCACAGATTTTTGTGGGGGCAGGGAGGGATTGTTAGGGGGCTTCCCCCGTGCTGGCTGATCCCTAGCCTCTCCCATTCAGTCAGGTACATCAGTCCCTGTCCCCATGTGTTCCTGCACCTCCATGTGTCCTTGTACCACCTGTCCACATGTGTCCCTCCACCCCCACTCAGACACCCCTGCATCCCCGTGTGGCCCTGAACCCCTTCCCCATGTGTCTCTGTGCCCCTACTCAGCCACCCCCTGTCCCTGTACCCCCTCCCTTTGTCCCCATGTGTCTCTGTTCCCCCACTTAGCCACCCTGTCTTTATGTTGCTCTGCACCCCTTCCTCCGTCACCATGTGGCCATGCGCCTCCATTCCCATTCAGCCCCTGCCCAGTCTGTCCTGCCCCACTAGCCCTTATAAGCCCCTGTCTGACACACACCCCAGCACCCCACGCTGTCTGTCTCCCCATAACCCTCATCTCTTGACCTGGCCTGACAGGTGCTGTGATGAGGGCAGGCTCTTTCTCTTCCCTAGCTGGCCAGGAGCTGCTGCTCTGTTCTATCACCACAGTGCCCTCAGATGGGCAAAGGGCAGAACTGCAGATGTTATTTTCTGCTGGGAGCTGCTACTGTTCTTGTGCCACTGCGCCCCCAGGTGGGCATAAGGCGGAACTGCATCAACATTTCAGCAGAAGATTTTTTCTGCACAAAAAAATAAAAATATGCACAGCTCATTAATTGTGTGTGCGCGCAGTAGCTCAGAATTCCCCTAGGAGTATCTGTCTGGCTTAAGGAAGGTGAGTAGTCCCCAATTTCCATAGTGTACAGAGCCAAAAAATTATTTTATCTGACGCTGAGTGTATAGGAGTTGTACTATTTGAGCTGCTGGAGAGATCTCTCTAGCTGTAAAGGAGAGGGTAAGATTTTTCTTCTCCAGGTGTAGCAATCAGATCTAGTCACTTTACTGATCCAAAAGATTCATTTTTACTGCTCTTCCGTCCCATCACCATTGAGAACGTGAGCTGGACTTTCATGGCTCACATTTTCAATTCTGTTGATGATGCCATGTTCTATCTACAGAATCTATATTCGTGCTGGTGATGTGAAACGCAGAACCCGCTTGACTTCCAGATCCAAGGCTGAGTTCATTGGAGAGTTAGAAATCTCGCCTTGTTATAGAGTAACATCCAGAACAAAATTTGTCCTAGAAGCTGTAGAGATGTAACAAACATGGAACCCCATGGTGGCCATTCTATAGCATCACTTCAGGAGAATCTCTCAAGTCACAAAGGGAAGCAGGCTACTGCACACATTTTCAAGTATATAACATACTTGCCACTAATCTTGTTTGTTTTTTTTTTATTGTGAAGTTTCATTTTGAATAACCATGTTTCAGAAAACCTCTTGTAACCATACTGTTAAATCCCCTTTGTAAAAATCATGCACTACATTTATGCTTGAGGATCAGCCCTTTGACCAATAGGTATATATGCTCTTAACTGCCAATATGTTTGGGAGAGTTGCTACACTTGTATGGTTTGCATGTCCGCAGGGAACTTAGATCAAAAACTTTTCTTCCCACTCCCACTGAGTCACTCAATATCTAAAATATGTTTTTCAGGGTAAATAAACTTGTTTTCTCACTTTTATACATAAATATCTAAGTTATACTGACCAAAATGCTTTTTATCCTTTTTTGCAGCATCTAACTTTTAAAAATTTCTTGTTTCAGTGCCTACATGCTGCTCCGCTCGCTACAATTTAGCATTACTGGCCTTTTTTGGATTCTTCCTGTTGTATGCGTTACGTGTGAATCTAAGTGTTGCTCTTGTAGACATGGTAGAAACTAATACAAGTTTAGCAAAGAATACAACTTCCAAAGTGTGTCCAGAACATTCTTCAGCCCTAAACATACCTCGGAATACAACGGTAGGATTTAATATATATTTTCTAAAATATGTGATGTTATTTTCAACAGCATGCTGTAATTGAGTTTGATGTTTCATGTTTAACTCCTTTATTAACAGTAGAGGAGCGGTGCACTGTTTTATTTGTTTTTTTTACCCAGACCTTCTCAGAATATAGATTGGCTCTTTTAGAGCTATTCTGAGACCTTAGGTGAATAATGTGCTGTCCTAAAGGACAGACTGTATTACATCCTTTCTAAACTGTACTTAGCAAAATGGCTACACTGACCTTGTAGGTCTAATATGACTCACTCTGAATTGTTTGTGTGAAGTGGACATTTCCTGTTGTTGTATCTGCGTCAGAGCAATTGAGAATTCCGTGTCTCTGCCATATTAAGTTACACCTGTTTTTCATAGTCTTGACTTTGTATGAAATTTTGTTGTAATGAAAGGGACATGTTTCATTACATCTTTACTGCATACATAATATTCTTTATCGCCTCACTTGTGATCTGTCTCACAATTCTGGTTGGTCCTTCATATCCATCCTCTTTCTTTCCTCCCCTCTCTCCGACCTTTGAAACTACCTTCTCTGATCTATTTCTAACAAACACATTGATTTTTCCTTTCTGTTTCCTACTCTTTTCCATATCTGTGCTTTTTTCCATTCTCCCCTGGAACACCAATTTGCAGAGCCATCTCTCTTCACTGAAGCTCTTCCTAGAATCTTTCATACTGCCTATGAGAAATGAGTTGATGATTTAAAAAAATAAAAAAGTTGAGTGCCCATGAAAATGTGTGCATGTCTTAACTGACAACTGTGCATCTTATTAGTGTAAAACTCATCCTGACTCACCTTTTTGGCTCATTTAGGACTTGCTTGTTGAGTCGTGTCTGAATTTAGACCAGAAGCTGTTTGGGGCAGGGACCAGATCCCTCCTTGTTCCTGTGAAGTGCCTGACACACACTTGGATTCTCAGAAAATAATTAATGATGATTCAGAACTTCTATGTCTCATGCTCTCCAAAACCACCACCTCTGCATCTGTCAGTGCCCTTCCATCTCTTATCTTTATAATTGAAAACTTCGCTTCTCTGGTCTCTTCTTTTACCACTCTGTCCTCCAGTCTTCTACTAAGGTTGTCTGCCCATGCCGTTACTCTGATCTCTCTCTCTCGCGCGCGCGCACACACACACACACACACTAGTGCATCCCTGTCTCTTCTTGAATTCTCCTTTCCATAACCTTGCTGCTCCCTTATACATTTGTCTGCTTTTCCATCTGCTCCTTATTCTGCCCCATATAATCTTTTCGTCTCACCTCTACTTTCCTTTTCTTCTTTCTCTTTGCATTTTGGCTTGCATCAGGCTATCCCTATTCCAAAAACTGGCTGCCTAAGTAAAGGCCAAGTGAGTAAAAGCCAAGATGAAATGCAGTGAGACCCTCAAAGTTTAGCCATCAGGACTAAATAATGAACCATGGTTTAATTACATTCTTTGTCTGATATTAGTATTGCATGATGCAGAAAGAATTCTAGTTAAGCCCTTTTCTATTTTCCTTCCTCAGGGGAAAAAGTATTCTTGGGATGCGGATACTCAAGGATGGATCCTTGGTTCCTTTTTCTACGGCTACATCATTACTCAGATTCCTGGTGGATATTTTGCACGTAAAATAGGAGGGAAGCTGTTGCTGGGGTTTGGCATCCTGGGTACCGCTGTCTTCACTCTGTTTACCCCCTTAGCAGCAGACTTAGGGGTTGGATACCTCATAGCAGTCAGAGCCTTGGAGGGGCTCGGAGAGGTACACCACATTGTCTTGTATTACCCTTAATCCAAATTGGAGTCATTTCCTGTATCAAAATAGTTTTGTTCTTCTAGCACAGCAGTTCTCAAACTGTGGGTCAGGACCCTGTTTTAATGGGGTCGCCAGGGCTGGTGTTAGCCTGAGCCCGGCTGCCCGGGGCTGAAGCCTGAGCCCGGCTGCCCGGGGCCGAAGTCCGAGGGCTTCAGGTTACAGGCCTCCTGCCTCAAGCTGAAGCTCTTGGGATTTGGATTTGGCTCCCCTGCCCAGGCGGCGGGGCTCGGGCGGGCTTAGGCTTCGGCCCCCCCTTGTGGGGTTGTGTAGTAATTTTTGTTGTCAGAAGGCGGTTGCAGTACAATGAAGTTTGAGAACCCCTGTCTAGTATATGGGAAACCAAGAGTTAAAAAGAATTATTTTATTTGTACTTTTGCATCCTCTTCATGCACAAGGCATATTTGCAAGCAAAAGATTAATTCTGCCTAACTGCCCATGTGCGTTTTTTGTCAAACAGCTTCTCGTTGAGTCATGAGACTAATAGGTTGTGCTGCTGTTCTGAAGTATATTATTTAATTGACACATGAAAGTTTGAGTAGATAATTCTGGAATTACCATATATTTCAACAGAATAAAAAATTGTTTTCCAGGGTGTCACCTTTCCTGCTATGCATGCCATGTGGTCGTCTTGGGCTCCACCACTGGAACGCAGCAAGCTCCTTAGCATTTCGTATGCAGGTGAAAGAGAATGAACTGTCCAGATTGATAACAGGATTATGTTTAGTCTATTAACACTTTTTAAAACTATTCATGTATCTAGTTAAAAACATAATTTACCCTCATTATGCAAGCTATTGTTTACTGTTTCAATGTCTGTTCTCAAATGTCTCTTCAGGATAATGACTTAGAAAAATAGCCCATAATAACAAGATAAAGAGACTCCTTACTATCTGCTCCACACATGAAAGTGCAGTGCAGTACAACTTGTCTCTGTGGTCCTAAACACTCTCTGACAGAGTTATGTTATATACAATGGTGCAACAAATTACTGAAAATTATGCTGCAAAGACGCTGTATAGTAAATAAACTAAAACATTTAGGAACCAAGGAGGAAAGATAGTCACAAGCAAGAGTAAAAAGAGAATTTTTGAGAGTCGATAGAGTCCAAAGAAGTTAACAAAGTTACAATGGCATAAGATAGGTATATAAGTGAGAGGAGAATCAGTCTATCAATTCCAAACCCTGTTCAGTGGGCAGGAACTATGCTGGATAAGACATCTTAAATGTAAATTCAGAGAACAATCTTTTTTCTTCTTTGCTCATGTTTTCATTCTTAGCAGTCCTGTGATTTTTGGGCTTATTTTCTTTTGTCAACACTTAATGTTAAAGTAATATATAGTTCCCATTTAAATATCCATGGAATTATTATTTTGATGTGTGTTTTACGTGAACATTGTGTTTTGTTTAATTAGCCAATTTGTGGTTGAAGCTTTCTCCCAAAGTGAACGTGATCACATCTCTTCATATTGCCCTATTTCAGCCAGAACACAGTTCAGACACCTTAGTCTGTTCTTACTTTTTGAACCTGTCTGACCAACAGATCAACACAGTGATATCTGCTGGTTTCAGACTAGGTTTGGAAAGTGATTTTGTAAAATGACATTTTGAGGTTCTGTACTGATTGTGTTTAAATGATTCCCAGGTTAGATTTCCTTAGTTTACAAGCACTATGATGGCTTTTTTCCCCCTAACTGCCGTCTCCTCGACCTGAATCTTGGATTGGAAAGTCAAGAAAGGTTCTTTCCTGCTCATGAAGCATCACCAGTAATAGCTTTGCACATGAAATTCTTCTGTTACCTACACAATCCCACTGAGGTTAATAGGATTTGCCTTGCATAACTGAGAGCAGACGGTGGCCCTACACATGGAACCTAGTTAACAGTTCTGTTGATTATGGGAATACTATCCAGCTTTCACATTCATAGCCATGCAAAGGCAGCACAGCTATCAGCAGTTAAGAGCAGTAAAAACTGAGTGGGGGAGTCAGTAAATGTGAGTCAGAAGATTTGTAGGGAACAGATCTTTGACTAAAAAAGTGCCCTTCTTGTTATGCTGTCACTTTTCAGAGTCGAAGTGTGTTTTTAGTATGCCTCCATTTCACATTTGGAACCCCCCAGTTTATCAGAGATTGGTAATAGGCCAAGAACTCACCTGTGTTTCTCACTCTTTCATAGATCTTCCATTGGTAGTGTTGAAAGTTATGAGACTTTGCAATTCCATTTTTTCATTCTATCAAAGCAGTTACAGTACTACTGTTGAACTTCATTGTTGTTCCCAGTAGCTGAAATGACAGCCCTCTAGTGGTGGTGAAAATGTTTATCTGCACGCTTCTTTATGGTAAATCAGCAACAGCAGCAACAACAAAATCCAGCTAGTAATTCCAGCCATTGTATGTTTTCTTGGATCAACCCATATGCCACTTAAATGTGTATTGGTAAATTGAAAAACAAACTGTTTTCTTCTAGGTGCACAGTTAGGAACAGTTGTGTCTCTTCCATTGTCTGGCTTAATTTGCTACTACGTGAACTGGATTTATGTATTCTACATATTTGGTAAGTATTTGGGTTTTTTAAATTCCAAACATACTCCTCTAGTGAAGATTTCCTTTTGCATTTCTGTGACACCTCTTACCTTAGGATTGCAAATAAGTGATCAAATACTTCTAAAGATGTGCTCTTCCATATTCTGAAGCTGCTGATGCAGTGACATTTTCTGTCATGGAAAATCTAAAGGCACTTTCCCCTGCTTTACGAGAACAGTGATTCACAAGGACTTCCTGAGGGTAAATAAATAAATAAATGTGTGTGTGTGTGTGTTTGTGTTTATTTATTTATTTATATTTCCCAGGAGAAATAAGGTTTATTGTTTTATTCTGATCCAGACTTCCCAAAACATTAAAACATTGCTTCCTTTGTTGTTTGATTCTTCAGAGAAACTGCTGCTTTCAATATAAGGTAAATTCCTGTAGAAGGCTGTAAACTATGCCTTCAGTAAGCAAATTTGCCCTTAAATTGGGCTAAATGCTATTACCCATCAAATATTCTGAGGTCAATCAATGTAGAAAAACCTAGGACTTGAATTTCTTGTTTGCTGTATGAAATTGAGTTAACTTTGATCCCTGGAATAAACATGCTCTTCTTATCTGAAGACCTTCTCAAAAGTAACTTGCATGCGTTCTCCATTTACAATGTTTCACTAGCAAAGCCACAGCAGTTGAGCTAGGGATTCACTAAAGAGTGCATTAAAAAGTGAGATGTAGTCTTCTTACTGAGAATCACATCCTAAAAGGTGATAGCAGCTCAGTTTACACACCTCAAGGAAAGAGAGAATGTATTTGAAATGACCACCACAGGTTCAACTGCTGCTTTCCACAACCCTTCCCCTGCATCTGGCCTAATTCCAAATCTACCTTATATTTGAGAGAGGAGACCACGAATAAATTATGAAGTATTAAATAGCTCCTGATTTCATGTTCCTAAAAAACAAAACCAACCCTAACCTCCAAGCAAAACAAAGGGTTAAAAGCAGAAAAACATGGATAAACTAGTGGAAAGAGAAGACCATTTTTATTATATAAAAACAAATACAATTGAGTAGTACTGCTGTGATCTGGTATTCCACCACAGAAACTGTTTTCCATAATTTATAGTATAGAATTTATTGCTGCTACTGCCAGTTTTATTATTGTTGTTAAATAACATTTTTTAACACAGCCCAAGTTTACTATTTTTATATTTAAAAAATAGATATACTACAATCACTTGGGCGTTTCATAACTGTGCATCTTGTGAATTTTTAGATTAAAATTTTGTATATGTATATGTTACTTACTTCCTGTGTCCTCCAGATACCTTGTCCTGTAGCTGTTCCATGTAGTGGACTGATAACAGATTCATTATTTACCATTATTGCAAATAAGGTCACTTTGAAGATGTCTCCATGCTAGGTCCTTCATATGAATCCTTGCCCACACTAAATGTTAAGGTCCATTCTCTGTCCTCACCTACAGCTGAGGCACTGTTGGTATGAGGATAGAGTTTGGCCCAAATATTCTAATACCATTTTTATTTGCTTGAGAGAATCATTTCCTCCCTTTGTGGTTCTAAGTGTTTGTATCTGTGTAGTACCTCAGGGCTTTCTTCAATTTAATGTGCAGCTTTTATTTATTTATTTTCAATGGAAGGTGCACTTGGAGTATTCTGGTTCCTCTTCTGGATCTGGTTGGTGAGTGATACTCCGGAAACTCACAGAAGAATCTCTCCCATTGAAAGGGAATATATTCTTTCTTCCCTCAAAGATCAGGTATGTAGCTTTGATGCAGCTTTTATTATTTAAATAAGAGCAGGAGCTACTGAGGGACAAACCTGCCATAATGTTGAAAGAAAAATTGAAGCTTAGATCAGCATTCTTAATCTGAAGCAACTGAGTAAACTTTAATAATAATAATAAAAAAAAAATCAAATAAAACAAAGGATGTTAATATACTGGACTGTTAGATCAGTGAGAAACAATCATTAGTCATGAAAAGAGATACCTGATAAAAAGAAAGCAAGTTTACCCTTGAATATGTTTAATCAAAAAGTAATGTGAATGCATGTTAATTTTGTAAATATCCCCAAAAGGTGAATGCAGTATGACAACATACACAGGTGCATGTCATCCACATTTTCTAGCAACATGGGTCTCCTGTTAATGTATTGATTTGCATTACAACATACCTTTTTCTGCCTGGACAGTGTAGGGATGTATAATTAAAGGAGAGTAATTGGAAAATGCAGACTCTAGAAATTGAGTTTGCTTCTGTGTCTAATTTTGCATAAAAGATACTGTGATCGACAAAAATACTTCATACTAAAATGGATTTAAAATAAGAAAAGTGGAGCTCTTATTTGCAGATCACTAAGCTGAGATATGGGAATCGCAATGTTTGGCATTTTAAAAAAAGCTTTGTTTGGCCTTGTAAGTGTGCGCAGACTCCCCGGCGGCGCCTCCTGCTGATTGTCCTCGGGAATTAGCATCCAGCCTCTAGAGCGCCCTCTTCAGGCCAGTATCTCGCTGCCACTGCTGGCCCCCATGTCCCTCCCAGGACCCCGGTGCCCCTTTAACTGGGTGCTGCCCCCTGGCAGTACCCCCAAAGTTCTGGGTCTTCCCCTCCCAGGGGAACCCTCACCCACTATCCCCACTTCGCCTCAGTCTTGGCTACTGCCCAGTCTCCATCTAGCCCCCGTTCACTGGGGCAGACTGCAGTATAAGCCACTCATCACAGGCAAAGGGGTTCGGACCTGCTGCCTCTGCCTACCCATGGGCTGCCCCGTGGCAACCCTGCACCTATTCGGCCTATAGTCAGGCCTGCGGCTTTCCAGGCCAGAGCTCCCAGCTCCCCTGGCCCTTCCCCAGCCCTGCTCCCAATCTAGGTGTCTTGCTTAGGTCCCTGCAGCCAGGCCTTTCTGCCTCTACAAGCAGAGGGAGACTTACTGGGCTTCTGGCTCACAGCCTCCTATAGGGGCCAGCTGGGCCTGATTGGGGCATGGCCACAGCTGAGCCTACTTTCCCCAATCAGCCCAGGCTTCTTGCCCCAGCCCCTCTCCTGGGCTGTTTCAAGCCCTGCAGGGCAGGAGCAGGTAACCCCCGCTACAGGCCTGTTGGCATATAATGTCACATTTTGATAAGTGATTTGGGTGCATACAGGAACACTTACATAATTCAGAACATGAATGGACTCAAATGATTATTAACAACAAGACATGCAAGCATTATACGTTGAGAGTCTATGGTGCTCTCACTGCTCAAGATCTCAGAATAGGAGAGATTCAGTTCACATGTGTTTGAGGAGTGACTTTAAGTCCCTAATTGTTGATAGTAGTAAGGAGGGAGTAATTGAGTTGTTACAAAAAGAACAGGAGTACTTGTGGTACCTTAGAGACTAACAAATTTATTTGAACATAAGCTTTCGTGGGCTAGAGCCCACTTCTTCAGATGCATAGAATGGAACATATAGTAAGGAGATATATATACATACAGAACATACAGGTGGAAGTAGCCATATCAACTCTAAGAGGCTAATTAATTAAGATGAGCTATAATCAGCAGGAGAAAAAAAACTTGTAGTGATAATCAAGATGGCTCATTTCAGACAGTTGACAAGAGGTGTGAGGATACTTAACATGGGGAAATAGATTCAATCTATTGAATGAATCTATTCAATCTAATGACTCAGCCATTCCCAGTCTCTATTCAAGCCTAAATTAATGGTATCTAGTTTGCATATTAATTCAAGTTCAGCAGTTTCTCGTTGAAGTCTGTTTTTGAAGCTTTTCTGTTGCAAAATTGCCACCTTTAAGTCTGTTACTGAGTGACCAGAGAGGTTGAAGTGTTCTCCTACTAGTTTTTGAATGTTATGATTCCTGATGTCAGATTTGTGTCCAATTATTCAGGGGCTCATTCACCTGCACATCTACCAATGTGATCTGTGCCAGCAATGCCCCTCTGCCCCCTCTGCCATGTACATTGGCCAAACCGGACAGTCTCTACGCAAAAGAATAAATGGACACCAAATTCAGGACAAACTGCTGAGAAATAGGGCAGACACACCCCAAAACTGGTGGTTTTCTCCCCTAAGATGTATCAGACCAGCAACAAAAGTAAACTTCTGTTTCACCACACTTGGCTAACAAGAAGTCAGAAAAGCAGTTTCCTTAGGCATTCCAGTCCTTGTATCACCACCAAAAACACTAGACTTAAAGATGAGTGGTTCTTTAAAACCAATTTCATCAAATAAAAGGTTCTTCTGATCCCAAAGGACCAGCCACACACCCAGGTCAATATATAACTCAGATCTTACACAATAATCACACTGTTGCCAATCCTGTAGTATCTAAAATCTAAAGGTTTATTTATAAAAAGAAAGAAAGAAAGAAAGGTGAGAGTTAAAATTGGTTAAAGGAATCAAGTACATACAATAATTGCAACGTTCTTCTTTCAGGCTTATAGCAGTGATGGAATAAACTGTTGGCTTAAGTCAAGTCTCTGATAGCTTCCAAATCATTGGAAGGTCCTCAATCCCTTGGTTAGAATGCTCCCATTTGTATAAGTCCATAGTCCAGAGGCTTGAGCATGAAAGAGGCAAAATGGAGATCTTTCCAGCGCCTTTTATAACTTCTCTCAAGGGAAGGGAATCCCATTGTTCTTACTGTGGAAAATTACAGGTAAAAGATGGAGTTTGGAGTCACATGGGCAAGTCACATGTCCATGTATGACTTCACTTAGTGATGGGGGGGGAGTCCATTAAGAGTAGATGGACATCTTCCATTGTAAGTTAAGTGTTCTTTAATGGGCCATTCTACTTGAATAGTTCCTTAACAATGTGCTGGCTAAACACCTTGTTGGTGTTACCCAGAAGCAAACACCTTAGAAATACAAGTACATAGTTAATATTCCTAACTTCAGCTACAAAAATGATACATGCATACAAATAGCATAATCATATTCAGTGAATCAGAACATTTCCATAAACTTCTTACATGCCACATTTTGAACAAGATTTGTTGCACTTGTATAACAGTGGTAGCAACGATCTACGTGGTCATAATTTAATCAGATAATGTCACACCTACATACCAAAGTAATTGAGGGAATAAACCCACTTTTGTATTATTGGTTTCAGTAGGGTTTCAGCTGCAGTAGCTTTTTAAATAAAAAGGCAAAAAATATGACTTAATAATTGACTCCATAATAGATTTCTGACTTTCCATTTGCTTCCTAATTTGTCAAGTTTTGTTTAGTTCAGTTACTATAATTAACTATAAAGAACACACATTTAAGGATTCAGGCTGAGTTTGAATGTGCTCTTCAGAATGCAAAATAATCAGATTTAGATAAGGTTCAAAATATCTTGAATAAATATTCCTAGGAGTTGTCCTGATTATTCCCCTCCATTTTCCTAGCTTTCTACTCAGAAGTCTGTACCATGGGAACCCATGCTGAAATCCGTTCCACTCTGGGCTATTGTAGTGGCACACTTTTCTTATAACTGGACTTTCTACACTCTTCTCACACTATTGCCTACGTACATGAAGGAGATCTTGCGGTTTGATGCACAAGAGGTGAGATAAAATGAAAATATTCCAATCCATTTCCTGTTATAGTTCATGACTTAGTTTTCCTCTGTGTAGTAGAGTGGTGATATTAGGGTGACCAGATAGCAAGGGTGAAAAATCGGGGCAGGAGGTGAGGGGTAATAGGAGCCTGTATAAGAGAGAGACCCCAAAATCTGGACTGACCCTATAAAATCAGGACATCTGGTCACCCTAGGTGATATGGTCTAGTGTTTAGAACAGGGTACTCAGTCGGGAAGCTAGGATTCTACCCCAGATTGTCATTGACATGTCATCACTAGTCTCCACACATTGAATTTTTCCTGCTGATGTCCATTAAATTATTCCATAGCTACTAACATTGTTTAATTGCACTGTCTCCTCTCTGCACTGTTCTTTTTGTTTTTGTTTGTGTTCTGGGGGAAAAAAATTAAGAAAAGAACAGAGTAGGAGCCCAGTGGAACAGGGAAGGGGAGAAAATAGAATTCCTAAATAAATACTTCTCATTATTTATTAGCCCAGAAGGAAGAATCAGTGCACTGAAAGTGGCATGAATTTGAGGAACAAGAGGAGGCTACAAGTGCAGTTAGAAAATAGTAAAGTATCAGCTAATAAAATGTGTATCTCTGAGACTAAATGGATACATCTGAGATCCTATCTACACTGTAATATTTTCTGTGCCAAGGGACTTAGTTCAAGGGGCATCTATAGGGCCCTATCAAATTCACAGCCATGAAAAACTCATCACAGACCATGGAATCTGGTCTCCCCCCGTGAAATCTGGTCTCTTGTGTGCTTTTACCCTATACTATATAGATTTCACAGGGGAGACCAGCGTTTCTCACATTGGGGATCCTGACCCAAAAGGGAATTGCAGGGAGGTCGCAAGGTTATTTCAGGGGGTTGCAGTATTGCCACCCTTATTTCTGCACCGCCTTCAGAGCTGGGCTTCCGGCCAGCAGTCGCTGCTCTCCAGCTGCCCAGCTCTGAAAGCAATGCTGCTGCCAGCAGCAGTACCATAACCCCCGCTACAATAACCTTGCGGGCCCCATAACATCTCTTTTTCAGGTCAGGACCCCTACAATTACAACACCATGAAATTTCAGGTTTAAATAGTTGAAATCATGAAATTTACGATTTTTAAAATCCTATGACTGTGAAATTGACCAAAATGGACTGTGAATTTGGTAGGACCGTAGGCACCTACTACCAAATCACTTTTTCTGTTGGAATTTTTTTACCTGTTACTAGAACGTCTAAGATTACTTTAACTGAAAGAGTAGGTGGGAAAATACATTTTCTCTGAATTCTTTGGCGTTTATTTTTGTTGTGCATTTGTTAGTGCTTTGTGTGCAGTCGGTTTCATAGTTTCCCCAGCATAGTCAGTTTCTCTTTGAGGTGGGATTGGTTTTCTTGTTTGTCTAGTTGGCAGGGTTTTTTGGGGGGGGAAGAGGGGTTGATGGGTATTCCACCTGGCAACCAAAAAAAAAAAGGGAGAGAAATGGTAAAACCAAAAATATTGGGGGTTGATGTGCAGGTATAGTATTTGAAACTGTTCATTCCTTCTGAAGCACCTGGCACTGGCCACTGTTGGAAGACAAGATACAAGGCTAGATGGACCATTAGTCTGACCCAGTATGGCTGTTCTTATAATCTTAAATTAGTTTTAACTCTTTTATTTGAAATCTAGGCAATGTTTTTTAATCTGATGGGATCCCTTTTAAAACATGGTATTCCTTTTCCTTTTTTCTTTCTCAGCAGAAGTAAAATACAAATCATTGTTGTAATACAGGATTTAGTTGTGCTACAGCCCAGCTGAAGTCCAAAAATGTAGCATAATTCAGGAATATGACGACAGGACATAAGAGAAAATTATAAAGTAATTGAAATTATTTAGCCTTAAAGGGGGAAACATGCTTATGCTATGTAAATACTTAAATGAGGATGATATGAGAGGGAAAACAAAGTTAGACACATCGTAAAACAAGACTGACTGGCTGAAGTTGAACAAAAGGAAAATATAATTTAGATCAGTGGTGCTCATCCGGGGATCCAGGACACCTGGGGGGCTGCCAAGCGGGGCCAGTGTTAGACTTGCTGGAGCCCAGGGTAGAAAGCCAAACCCCCAGTCCATGGTGCTGAAGCCAAGGGCCCTGAGCCCCACCACCTGGGGCTGAAGGCGAAGCCTGAGCAGCTTAATTTCGCGGAGCCCCCACGCAATTGCCCTGCTTGCTACCCCCTAACGCCGGCCCTGGCTTTTATATGCAGAAAATGAGTTATTGTGGCCCAGATGGGCCATGGAGTTTTTATAGCATGTTGTGAGGGGCCTCAGAAAGAAAAAGGTTGAGAACCCTTGATTTAGATTTCATTTATTTGTATTACAGTAGCACCTAAAGGTTCCAATTGTGATTTGAGGCCTACTTTGCTTACAGAGGGAAATTTTCAAAGCCGCAAATGGGAGCCTAGCACCTTTGAAAAATGTCTCTCAGAATCTAAACAGATGAGACAGACCAAGGGAAACAGGTGAAGTGGCTTGCCCATATTCACGCAGCAGGTCAGTGACTGAGCTCAGCACCCAGGTGTCCTGATTCCTAGGCAGGTGCCCAAGCCACTGGGCTGCGATGCTTATATTAAGAAGAAAGTTCCAGCATCACAGCTGAAATAGTTTGCCAGGAGAAGTAAGCAGGGAACAAATTCAGAGGTGCTCAGAGTTAAAAAAGAGCTTGGAAAGCATAGCTTAGTGTCCTTCCTATTTAACACAGGCCACTGGATCAGAGGACTCGGGAGCTGTTCAAGCAAGCCCATGACACAGGTGTTTGCCACCACAGCCTTTCATTTTGCTACTTTGTATAAAACTGTTGCTTAAATGTTAGCAAGTACTGTGTTGAGTGCAGCTTTCCTGTATCCCTGGCGTTTTTTAAAGCAAGTTGACCTCAGACTGCCATATGTTTGACATTTAAAAAAAAAAATCACTTGCATAAGAGTGTCGTTTTAGCCTATTGCCACACTTTCCGTTGGGAATTACATTAACATTTAAAATGCAAAGCTGCCACATAGTGTCAACACTATTCCGGTATCAGATTAGTTGGACAACTAATAAAAGGGAATTTGTTAAAATGCTGATAGATATTTGAAAGGCACTTCAAAAGGGGGATCTTTATTGCTGAGACTCTCTCTTGATTTTAGGTGTTTTTACTTATTGCTCTTCTGAAAAGCGGAAGTTTAAAAAACAATGGGCATCATCTTTGAGTGTTGATTAGGAGGAATCCTGTTGGGATGAGACTTGTGCTTTAGTTTTCAAATATAGCAATAAGCTCTGATTTAAAATTAAATATAATGCAGAAGTTTCTCTTGTTCCCTGATTTATTTTACATTTAATGAGTAACAATATTTTTGTGCCCAAGAGATGTACCCCCATCCAGTGGACATCTAAACACTTCTTTAAGTCAAAGCCTAGGTCAGATACTTGCAAATTACCCTGCCACTACAGATAATCAGCCCTCAAGTTAAATGAAAAGGCAAAAAGGTTGAGTTAATTTGGGAACCATATAACACAGTTCAGTAGTTTAGATTTCCTACATCAGATGAACCACTTGGAATAGTACAAGGGCACACTAAGGACCCAATCCTGCTTTTGTGGAAGTCAATATGTGTGTGTTGCAGTTTGTTTAGTGGCAACACTGTAAGGGCCTGTAAGGATGTAGGAATTGCCATACTGGATAAGAAACCCCACAAAAGGCAGATTTGCGATAATCTGACCCGCCCACATTAGGTCTCAAGTGGCTCTCTGATAGATATTGGATTAAACTCTGAACCATGAGGTTTAATATCACTTTCAAGATTTTTGTTAGCCTTAAGAATTGTGACTTGGCCATTTGGTGTATGTTAACCTGACTATACAGAGTTTTTCTACTTCTTTTCTCTTTTGTCCTTTAAATTGAGTTGTTGGCTTTCATCTGACAATTATTTCCAACCCCATTTTTGTTAAACGGAATACTGATCAGACTGACTGTATGCGGTGGCCTCTGAGCAGTATTCATGCACTCATGCGTTCTAAAATGTAATAAAATAATTGTGTAAAAAATGTAATGATCTGCCCACCTTATCACCAGATATCTGATTGTCTTATGAAAGAACAGATGGCTATCCTGTTGGCTCATTTGACCTTTTTAGTAGAGCGAAGTATCTTCTTATCGCTGGAGCACAAGTAATTTTTCCGAATATTTTATGTTTATTTCAGTATTTTATCTTAAAATAATCCTAACCTTTTTATCTCCTCTCCAGAATGGATTTTTATCTGCACTGCCTTATTTTGGGTGTTGGCTGTGTATAATCATGTCTGGTCAAATTGCTGATTACTTAAGGGAAAAACAGAACTTGTCCACTGTCTGTGTGCGCAAAACATTTACCATAATAGGTAGGTAAATTAGGTGAATAACGTGCATGCTTTTTCTTCAGTTTAGAACACTTAATGGTGCCTAGTTAGGGATAACGTAGGCATCATGAGTTTGACTCCTTACAAATGGTCTGCCATCAGTCCAAGTATATGTGCGTTTGGGGTGGGGTGCTGTTCCTCAATGCTGGTAATCGTAGTGATCTCCGAGAGCTGCAGGGCACATGCAGAAGTTGTACCAAAATGTATGTGTTTGCTTGCTGGACTAAACATCAGTATTACACTATTTCCTAGGATTCCTTTGGACCTATGTATCTTAAGTTTGACTGGTTTGATATGCACCAACAGGGCCGTCCCTACCCATACGCAAACTACGCAGCTGCGTAGAGCACCAGGAAATGTGGGGCACCAAATTGCCCCAGATTTCCTGGTGCCCTATGCAGCTGCGTGCTGCATCCAGCGTCAGCAGCCAGCCCAATCGCCCGGACGGCTGAGCCGGCCCCCCCGTGGGCTGCGCACAGCAGGGCCCAGGAAAGCTGCCTCCACCCTATCCCACCCCTTCCCCTCTGCCCCTGCTCTGCCCTCGCCCTGCCTCTTCCCGCCCCTGCTCCGCCCCAGCCCCGCCCCTTCCCCCCCTCAAACTCCGTCTCCTGAGCTATGTGTCCCGGGGGGCTGCAGCAGGGGTCGGGCCTGCCCTGCACTCACCCTGGGGGAAGTGGAGTGACCCGGCCCCAGCCCACTCCGCTACGCCACACTGGCTCACAGCCATGCTGCCAGTGAGTGCTGGGGGAGGTTCCCCTCCTTCCCCCAAGCCTGGGAGCTGGGGGAGCAGAGCAGGCTGGGGCCAGGTCGCTCCACTTCCCGCCGCCCCGTGAGTCCGGGGTTGGGCCCGACCCTTGCTGCCTTCCTACACTGGCTGTTCCTGCCTCCCAAAGCCCTTGGGCGCAGCCCTACCCCCTGCAGAGGCCTGGGACACCCTCCCCCTTGGAAGCCCGGGGCCGGCCCCCGAGCAGGGAGGCTGCGTAGGGCACCACAATCTCTGATGCACAGGGCTGTCCCTAATCATACATTGGTCACTTTAGCTTGGTTTGCCTTGTCTTTTTCTGTCTAGCTTTAAAATAAAAATCCCCCTTCCTATTTTAAATTCCTACTCTGCTCTTAAAAGGTGAGCTGCAAATGTTTTTACAAATTCCTTCAACTATTGGATGTGCTTATTGTCCCCAGCAACAGATGGGTTAAGAAGTGTGTTTGGCATATTTGAAGTTTACAAATCTAAACTCTTGTCTGCCGCACTGATGAGGCTACATTATATATACATAACTGAAGAAATTAAATGTCAGACCTTTTTTTCTAAATAATAATAAACCTGCTGTTTTTTCCCACCGATCTGCACTGAAATGTCTTCTGGGAAAAAAGTTTATCATTCCACTATGTTGTCCTCTAACAAGCAAAGATGAAAATATCTATTTAAAGCAACTTTTGTCATCTGATTTCTCAGAAAAACAGATTCCACTGGAGTAGAAATTTCTTTTACAGTGCTTGCATCAAAGGGTGAACTTTTCAAAGTTGCCTAAGTGACTGAGGGAATCATTAAAAGTCAGTGAGACTAAGGGCTTGTCTACACTGGCACTTTACAGCGCTGCAACTTTCTCGCTTAGGGCAGTGAAAAAACACCCCCCTGAGCACTGCAAGTTTCAGTGCTGTAAAGTGCCAGTGTAGACAGTGCACCAGCACTAGGAGCTATTCCCCTCATGGAGGTGGGGTGGGGGTTATAGTCATTGGTGCCACGACTACACAGTCACGTTAAAGCGCTGCTGCGGCAGTGCTTTAATGTTGCTAGTGAAGACATGTAGACCTTAACCCTGGTCTACAGTACGAACTTACATGAGTATAACTATGTTGCTCAAGGGTATGGAAAATCCACACCCCTGAGTTATGCAGTTTCACCAACCGAACTCCTGGGGTAGACAGCACTATGCTGATGGTAGGGCTTCTCCCATCGACAGAGCTGCCACCTCTTGGAAAGGTGGAGTGCCCATAGGTAGCATCTTCACTAAGGCCTTGGCTACACTGGCGCTGTACAGCGCTGCAACTTGCTGCGCTCAGGGGTGTGAAAATGCCACCCTCCCCCCCAGTGCAGCGCTGTAAAGCGCCAGTGTAATCAGCGCCTGCAGCGCTGCACGCTCGCTCGGGGCCCCCCGCCTGGCCGGCAGGAGTCTGCAGAGCGCAGCCCTGCCCCGGCACACAGAGAGGCAGAGAGGAGGTCTCACTCCCCTGCGTGCTGCAGCGGGGCGGGGCCTGTAGACTCCGGCAGCAGGCAGCGGTTGCCAGGCAGAGAGCTCCCCCCGCCCCTGCCCCCCTCCCCTCCACCTGACCCAACCCTAGGAAGGGGCCAGAGGGACTGGGAGGGACCTGCCTGCTGGATGCTTCCTGGTAGCCGCTCCAGGTAAGCACTGCTGGGCTCACCTGGCCCCCTGGCAGGTCCCTCTGGGGGGGCTTCCCTCAGACCCACTGCCCTCAGGCCCCACCCTGACCCTGTTCCCTCAGCCTCCCCCGCAGGCCCCCCTGTACCTCCCACCCCGAACCCACTGCCCTCAGTCCCTGCCCCTGTTCCAACAGCCTCCCCCACAGTCCCCCTGCTCCCCCAACCCACTGCCCTCAGCCTTGCCCTACCCCAAATCTCTTCTTCAGCCTCTCCTGTCATCCCACCCCCATCGCTCCCCATGCTGTCCCACCCCCTCAACTTCCCACCATTCCAGTACTGCTCCCCTCTGTCTCATCCCCTCCAGACCCTGTCCCTCTCCCCAACCCCCCAACCCTCCCCAGCCCAGCCCCGTTGTCTCCCCCGCCCCACCCCACTCTACACAGCTCTCTCTACCCTGTCCCATTCATGCTCCCCTCAGCCCCTACCCTACTCCCCCCATCCCAGTCCTGTCCCATCCCCCTCAGCCCCCCCCCAGTCCCAGTCCTGTCCCCCTCAGTTCCTCCACCCTGCTTCCCCCGGTCCATCCCCACACACCCACCGACTCCCTCGACCTCCCTCCCCCCAATCCCACTGCCTGGACCCACCCCCGTCCCACTCAGGACATGCATGAAAAAGAAGCAATGGGCTTAAATTGTAGCAAGGGAGAGTTAGGTTAGACATTAGGAAAAACTTCCTAACTGTAAAGGTAGTTAAGCACTGGACAAATTACCTAGAGAGGTTATGGAATAGCAGTCATTGGAGTTTTTTAAGAGGTTAGACAAACACCTGTCAAGGATGGTCTAGTTGTTATTGCTCAGTCTTGCCTCAGTGCAGGGGTTTGACTAGATGACCTGTTGATGTCCCTTCCAGTCCTACATTTCTGTGATTCACACTGAATTGCCTTGTGCCACTGTCTAGTAGTAGTGGCACACAGTTCTCTGACATGCAGGTTTATAAAATTGTAGTTAATATACAGTTTAGAGTATAGCAATTTTAAAGCTCTGCATGTTCAGACCAACTGAGCTGAAAATTGTGATCTTGTATTCAAAACTATTAAGATGTGGGCTGAAATAAAATCGGCACTGAATGTTATTCTAAAATTGTTTTCCAAATGTTCTTAAACTCCCAGTTTATCCCCCGCTGATGTTCATTGTGAAAAGTATTGCAGGTCTAATAATAATATTTGGCACTTTTGTAATTCACTGTCCAACATGTGTTTTGTGCCCTCCTGTGGTGGATTTTTAGAGGATAACTGTATAGCTACCAGCTAAGGGAGTTATAGCTTGAACTCAAGTAGTAGAAGCTCATGCTTTTAAGTCTGGATGGCTCGGGTTCAATCTTTGGTGACTAGTTATGATGGAGGTTGTTACACTTATAATCCCTTTAATCAGAGGTTCTGAATATGCTTTGTTGTAGGCAGAACTAGCCTATAGTTAAGCAACCGAAAATTTAGAATGGGAAGTGTTGAAATGTTGGGAAGCCTTATAATTTTGCCAATCTGGAACGAACATCCCATCTGAGGGATGGGGGCAGGGAGAGAGGAGAGTGAGACAGGATCAGGAAACTGGAACAAGGAATCCAGAGCGGTAGTGGGGGGCAGTTGAAATCAGATGAGAAGCTGGGGCGGGTTAGACAGCAATAGGATAGACATAGACTGGAGGGGACGGGGAAGAAGGGTCTTTGACTACTAGAGACCACTCCGTTCTCTGAACATTTGATTCGCGGGAAGCAGGGGAGGGGGAAGAGTAGGGGGCGGAGCGTTCAGGGGAGGGGGCGGAGTCAGGGCAGGGACTTTGGAGAAGGGGCGGAGTTGGGGCGGGGCTGGGGGCGGAGTTGGGGCGGGGCCAGGGCCCCTTGGAGTGTCCTCTTTTTCCAGGACTGCAATATGGTAACCCTAGAGGGCAAGGAAGGATTCATAGTTTCCAAATGTATTGCTAGAGCATATGTTTTTAACTTTTTTACAACTGACTGCCATCTTTTCAGTATCCAAGTGTTGTGGCATATCAGTACATTGACAAAACTCATATAAATCCAGAAACTTGTGATTTGGTTGCATGCTTGTATGTCTCAAGATGGTCCAGAACTTACCTATTGTAAAGAGCCCATTGGAAAGAGCTATGACAAAATACTGCATCAAAATTTTCTGAAGCTAATACTTTTGAGGAACATATGGGGTCACCATTTGAAACTGACTATCTAAAGTAATGTCTTGTAATAGCAAGCTGTTCCATTAGAGTGTACTTACAGATAGTATAATGTCTGAATCCCGCTACAGAATTCATAATCTCTTGTTCCTGCTTGGTATCTGATGGTTTGCAAAGCTCAGACTATTTTGACTAATTACATACAGAGTTGCTTGAAGACCAGAAAGTATTTGCAGACATTCCTTTGAATTTGAATGGTGGTTTGGTTCACCCTTATTTCCTATTTGCAAATATTCATGCAAATGAGTTTCTGGTCACTCAAATGGTTGGGGAATGGCTGTTCTCCACATGAAAAGAACAATGCTGTATTTGAATGGGGGTATTTGTGCCCAAACATCAGTATTCATTATTCATCTTTTGTTGTTCATTATTCTCCTGTCTTAAAAAGTTTGTCACCCCTGAGGGAGCAGAAACAATACATGTGACTTAAGTGACCAGTCAAACTAAACAGCTGACAAACACCCACAGGCTGAAAGTTGGTCAAATCATCTGTTTACACAATTACAGATAATGAATATACTTGCAGAAGTCAGGATCAGTTAATCAAAAAGAAAAGTGTTCAATTTGGATAACTTATTCATCACATATAATTCACACAGCTCTAGTCTTCCCCCATTTTATCTGCTATTGCAGCCTCTGTTAATTTTATCATAGTATATACATAAAATTGACCGGATCTGATAAGACTGGACTGATCAGTATCATTTCCGATGACCTTTCATCCAATTAAAGTTTGTTCTCCTATCTGCCACTGGTATGGACTTCAATGGGCTCATGCAGCACAGACATCCTGGATTCTCTTCTAATGGAGCCATAAAAATGCAAATCTCCATTTTAATTTAAATAGTACCATGCTATGTTTTGTGCACTAGGTGGCAGTAGTAATATAGAAAATACACCTAACTACATAACTTAGTTTTAGGTTCTTTGTATGATAAATAACATTTAAGCATCTCTGTGGTGATAAGAGTCTGGAGGTTTCTAAATGATGTTGTTGTTTTTAGGAATGATTGGACCTGCAGTATTTTTAGTAGCAGCTGGATTCATAGGCTGTGACTACACATTGGCTGTTGCATTCCTAACCATATCAACAACACTAGGAGGCTTTTGTACATCTGGTTTTGGCATCAACCACCTGGACATAGCACCGTCGTAAGTATTGCTAAAGCTGGTTTTAATACAGATGACATTTTGATTATCTTCATCATGAATTAACACTAAAGCTGAGTGGTGTGTTCCCTTTAGTGTTAAATGTTAACAATGGTGAAGCATTATAACCTTTTAGAAAGGTTATTTGCATTTGAAAAACATGCTGTATAAATTGGTCAGATGTTACTGTGTCATAAGCAGGCAGTATGTAGTCACTGGCTAGGAGCAGATCAATCCTTATGTACAATTATTTTTCAGTAATTGTTTAACTTTTCAAAATAGAAGGCTAGATTCTAATCCAGAGGTGGGCAAACTACGGCCCACGGGACCGTCCTGCCCGGCCCCTGAGCTCCCAGCCAGGGAGGCTAGCCCCCGGCCCCTCCCCCGCTGTCCCCCCTCTCCCGCAGCCACGCCACCGTGCGGGCAGCGCTCTGGGCGGCGGAACTGCATGCATGCAGAGTGGCATCATCTCTAGCTCCGGGCGGCGCGGCAGCCAGACATGCTGCTCTGCTTGGCGTGACTGGGGCTGGGGGGTTATATAAGGGGCGGGAGATCCCGGGGGGGCAGTCAGGGAGCAGGGGGTGGTTGGATGGGGTGGAGGTTTGGGGGGGGCGGTCAGGGGATGAGGAACGGGGGGGTTGGATAGGCGTGGGGTCCCAGGGGGCCTGTCCGGGGACAGGGGTGTGAATGGGATCGGGGAGTCAGGGGACTGGGAGCAGGGGGGTTGGATAGGGGGTGGGCTCCCGGGGGGCAGTTAGGGGTGGGGGGTCCCGAGAGGCGGCAGTTAGGGGACAAGTAGCAGGGGGGGTTGGATGGGTCGGGTGTTCTGAGAGGGGCAGTCAGGGGGCAGGAAGTGGGAGGGGGCGGATGGGGGCCGGGCTGTTTGGGGAGGCACAGCCTTCCTTACCTGGCCCTCCACACAGTTTTGCAACCCCAATGTGGCCCTTGGGCCAAAAAGTTTGCCCATCCCTGTTCTAATCTGTGTTTCTGTGACTTGTACAAGACCGGAGCCTGGAAGATCTCCCTTCCTAAAAGATTTATCTGTACTCTTTAGATGTCCACATACATACCGAATAATGACCAGTTGAAGAAATACGCAGCTCTGTTTGATTTACCCTCGTACACAGGACACTAGTGAAGTACAGGATTTCTACACTTATCAGGGCAGATTCTCTGCCGTGCAAGGCCTCTGGGCACAGCAAAGCAGAAGGGGATGAACAGAATGGGCTGCTGTGCCAGCTGTCTGTGACCCCCCCCAGCTTCAGGGAGCTGTGGATTAATGGTTTGAGCACTGTACTGGGAGTCTGGTAGTTTTAGTTTCTATTCCAATGTCTGCCACTGGAACCATAGCCAGATTCTGGTCACTCTGCCACCGCAGCCTTTGTGCTGGTAGCTGAGTGGAGGGAGGCGAACAGTCAGCTGTACTGATTCTGTCTCCCTTGGGGATTCCCCACACTGGGGACTTGTGTGTGGTTTCTGCTTCCTCTGCACCATCTGATTAATTGCAGGTGTCAGGAAGGAATTTCCTCTCTGACAATCTACTGCACAGTTGTTGTTTGTTTTGGGGTTTTTTGTTTTGTGTTTTTCCCCATGCTTTTGGCTTCTTCTAACTTAGCAGCAGGGTGAGACTTGGATTCTGATGGGGTCATCCTCAGCTATGCATGTTTATAAATACTATATGCATGAAATCTATTGAAGGGTCATGGCTGAATCCAGTAGGCCATATGGTGGTATTACTTTAACGTGGTATTACTATTGTTCTTCAAAGATGCAATTCACCTGGTTTCCCAAAGTGGAGAATTAATTGTAAGAGAGGTGGTCAAGATTTAAAAAAAAAAAAAAAAATCTGAAATTTCCTTCTTTTTAAACAAAAGATTAATCTAAGTGTTCAAAAGGAAATCAGGTGATGTGCAGGATTCTGGGCTACACGTTGAACTCCTCAAACCAGCTCCACAGTTTACCATTGGAGAAAGATTTCAGTGATGCTCTCTGCGTTCTTAAAAGTCAAAGATTTGGTGTAAACCTCTTGGAGAGAAGTGGCATTATGAACAAAGGAGATCTAGACTGAGGAGCACAGAAGACAGGCTGTGGACTGTTAACAAATGTTGCTTGTGAACACTGCCTCACAGACTCAACAGACAAATTCCTAAAATCTCAATAAATCCCATCTCTTGCCCTGAATCATTGGCCTAGTATTGATTGATGTGTGTATGTAATATATACACACTCACACACACTCTTACACCACCATCTTTCTAGATGGCTGGCTGCCATATATATACACCAAAAAACGACATTAAAAAATATTAGGATTGCAAAGTAAGGCACTCAGGATAGGCAATGACCGAATTAAGGTTGCCTGTACTGCCATAGTGCAGGCCTCTTGCATTATATGTGATCATGTCATTAAAGACTATACTATCTTTTCCACAGGACCCCTGTCTCATTCATTCCACAGAATGACAGTGCTCACTTAATGAGCAGCTATTCAATATTTTGTTTTGTCCCCACTGTTCAGATCCCAGGCTTTATATTCAGCACACCATTCAAACTCTGCTCCAAAGACAGAATTATTAATTTCTTCATGGGCTTTTCTGTGGTGCTCATCACTATAGTTTCTGAGTTTTTCACATACGCTAATTACTTTACCTTTGCAAAACTTCTGTGAGATAAGGGCAGGGCCGGCTCCAGGGACCAGCGAAGGAAGCAGGTGCTTGGGGCAGCCAATACAAAGGGGCGGCACTCCGTCCGTTATTGGGACGGCACGTCCGCGTCTTCGGCGGGAATTCAGCGGCGGGTCCCTCAGTCCCTCTCTTCCTCTTTGAGCTGCTGCCGAAGTGCCGCTGAAGAGGAAGAGAGGGAGTGAAGGACCCGTCGCCGAACTACCACCGAAGAATGGAGCGGCGCGATTGAGCTGCTGCCGAAGTGCCGCCGATTGGCTTTTGTTTTGTTTTTTTCCGCTTGGGGCGGGGGAAAACCTGAAGCTGGCCCTGGGTAAGGGCATGATATTACTCCATTTTACAGATGGAGAACTGAGGCACAGAGATATAAGGTCTAAAGTACTTATTTAAAAATTTTTAGGAGTCCGGTGGCACCTTAAAGACTAAAGAGAGTATCTGTTAGTCTTTAAGGTGCCACCGGACTCCTTGTGGTTTTTGTGGATACAGACTAACACGGCTACCCCGATACTTAAAAATTTTGGGTACCCAATTAGAGGTACCTACGATCTGATTTTACAAAGAACTTGTCATTATATAGCATTTTGTATGTGGAAAGCACAATTCCTATTGACTTCAATGTGAGTGCACAGCACTTCTGCAAATTGGACCCCAGGGATACCCAGAAAATGAGGAATTAAAATCACAGTGAGTGTCAGTGTGGAAAGTTTAGCTTAAGTGACTTGCCCAGCATCACACAGGTACTCTGTGGCAGAGGCAGGAATAGAATCCATGTATTTGGTGCAGCATTTAACTGCCTTAACCATGAGCCATTCTTTCTGTTTCTGCAATCCCCTGCCTCAGTCACTATACACCTTCCAATTTCTGCAACAAGTGAGGCTGGGGTCTGGGAGACCAATCTCCTTCCCTACCCAGTCCTGATTCAGCCCCAGAGCAGGTCCATCCTGTGCAGTGAATAAGTCATAAGTCCTTTGCAAAAAATATTATGTAATCAGATAATGAGACTGTATTATAGTGCACACAAGAGGGCCGAATTAAGGTTACACGGACATTCTTAATTCTGGCTTTGTCTAAGTTTTGAGTGTTTGACTTAGCAATTTAATGTTTTTTAACGTAGCTTTTGTATGTGTAAATTCCTAAGTTTTAAAAAAAGCAAACTGAAAAAAAAACAAGTACCATCATATTGACCCCGACCTGGGCCATCAGCAGGATTGGAACTGTTAGATCAATCACACAGGTATCTCCCACTTGAGCTAATGGCATAACAGAGAGTAATAGTAGGTTGTCATCCTCTACATAACCAGCACTAGAGGGGGATGCCAGAGGGTTTCACAGATATCTGCTGGGAGCAGAGGAATTATCAGACTTAGGATACCTTGGCTTCCATTCAAAGCACAGTGGAGGGAGTGGTACTAATGGGTACAGAATCTTCTGTTCATTTTCCCTCCAAGCATGACCCCTTTCACCCTATCCCCTCCAACCTATCTCTTTCTACCCCTGAATTCTTGTCCCAATCTCAATTCCTCACCTAGCCAGCCCCAGTCTCCATTCCTCAGGCTTCTGTTCCCAATCTCTTTGCCCAGCACATCCTGTTCTCAGTTCTCTGGACTCTCCATGCCAAGTGTCTTTGCCCACGCAGTCTCACTTTTCCCCCTACTCCCCATCCTGCTGAATATGCCCAGTGTAGATGGAATCTTCAGGAAATTTAGCTGCTATCTAAGAAGTCTTTAGTGAGCATGTGAAAACTGCTCTTTTTACCCAAAGGTTATATTTGGTCAGATATTCCTAGGGGTGGCAAAATGATCAATCCAGGAGGGACGGACGGACACACACACACACACACACACACACACACACACACTTCAATACCTTGCTCCAAAGCAGGGAGGCCCTAGCACTTTTCAAAGAAAAGGTTGCCAGAATTTTGTGACATGGGCAAAATGAGACCCAGGAAAAACAAGTCATGCTTGGAAACAGTTGAACCATTTTGACTGAAATCTTCCAAAAAAACCCTTCAGACTGAGGCAGACACCCGCCATTGAAGGGGGAGAAAATGAATTGTGGAATTACTGTGGGCATAGAAAAGAACATAGTGATGAGCTTGCTGGCTATTACCATAAGGGCCTTTTGCTATTCAAAAAATTGTAACACACCAGAGCAGGAATTTGTATAATACATTTAAGTTGCAGGAAATATTTCCATAAATGAACAAAAATGTTCACACCCAAGTAGAAAACATGAATTATAATATAAAAATGTAGGTGTGTCTTCCCAGTATGTTGTAAACATTTGAAATTATTGGGGAAGGGGCAAAATTATCAGTGTGGGGAAAATATATTCACTTCTGGCTTCTTTCCTGAAGTGTTGGCTAATTCAACCAATTACAGTAATATATTTCCTTAATGATGATGATTCTTAATATCTCACTCATCATAGAGCCCTCATATTGTTCCCATGGCTCTCTGATGTGCTGAACACATCATATATCTTGCATTGTCTCCTCATTCTGCCCCTTACTTAATCTGTGAGTCCATAGTATTCATGCATCCCCTACTATGTTATAGAAGATCTTAGTCATTTGGACTGTCTTGCTTTGCAGATTTGTCATATTTAGCTTTCTGTTTCATGTTGGATTATTTACATTGTACAGGGAGTTGAACCACAGTTGTGTGGATCAGACTGTGTGTTATCAAGTACACAACCCATGTCAGAAACACTAAAAATGAAAGACATTTAGCCAGGAATGAGTTGCAAATGCTTCTCTGGGGCCTAAATGAGCTTTGAAAGTGCATATTAATATTGTTGCAGTGCTTAAATGTTTTAAGGAAGAAATGCTGCACGTAGGTCCATTAAGGGCTTCATAGTGTCTTGTTATATACACTTATCTGCCCCTAGAGGCTTTTACCCTTGGGCTCTATGAAGCTGAATGCCATATTAATTTTTATGCATTTTCAAGTTGCCAAAGGAATATGAATACATACCTTATTTAAAAGAAATAAGTATCACTTTAGTCAAAATTTCAAAGTTTAAAGTAAAATACAGTGCACTTCCTTAATAAAGCTTGGTAAGTGTGTTGACTTTAAATAAAAATCAGCCAATAGGCTCAATGCTTGAACGTGTAGCTCCCTTGTAAATGCTTTATTCAGAACACACACACATGTGCTGCTAATCCCATCTGATTGTATGCATAGTGCTGGAACAAGGGGTGCTGGGGCGGGGGGGGCGGATGCTGCACACTCCCCAGCTTGAAGTGGTTTCCATTATATACAGGGTTTACAGTTTGGTTCAATTGCTGTCAGCACCCCCACTATACAAAATGTTCTGACACCCCTATTATACATATGCATCATCGCCTTTTATCTCCAGTGTGAGATTCCTTCTGGAGTCTCCTATTTCGGTAGGTAAAATGCCAGGGCTGGGCATATCTCTTTAGGAAGGCTATAGGTTCCATGGGGTGAAATACTGAAGTCAACAGGAATTCTGCCATTGTACTCAGGGGGGGTCAGGATTTCATCCCATTTGTGTTAAACGGTGAGTTAAACCAATACAACTATTAGAAATATCTCCTTTCCCTTTTATTAGCTCATGGCCGACCTTAGTTAGTGGTTTTTATATGGCTTCTGGGGGCAGCAAATCCAGCCTGCAGATCTTGCCCTGTTACCCCTTTCTGCTTCTGCGATCCCTTGAGTTCTGAACTGGAAGACTAAAATTCTTAGTTATAGTCTCACTTCTGCCACTGACTTGCTTTAATGTTCTGCACTTGTAGAGCATTTTGCAAACATGGTGTCCATATGCCTTGCAACATCCCTATAAAAGGTAAATATATTCATTTTACAGGCACAGGGAAGAGAAACTGAGGTTAAGTGAGTTTCTTGAGATTACAGAGCAAGTTGTCATCTAAGTAAGACTGCTGCTGTGTGTGTTGAGCAGCACACCCTGAGATCCCAGAGAGATCCAAATGTCTGCAAATGGACCTGCAAAAGTGGGTGTGGCAACCAGAAAGATGGGTGGCCTAAGTTAAACCCACCCACCATTTGTGTGCTATAGCCATGACCCATACAAATCTGAAGGAAACAAATGGAGCATGTGTTCTAAAGCCCTGTGTTGGTGGAATTTATGTTTTGCAATAAAAGGTAAATGGAGAAATTAAATCCTTAATGCCTCCTGTCTTATTAGCAATGGCATCTTGGTCTTCTTTGTCTATCCCACACATCACCCTGTCATGCGCCACACGCTAACCACCTCCACCTTCCAACCCCTTTTTCTCCTCACCTCTCCAATGTATCCATCCTAGACAAATTAGTTGGGGCTTACCAAAGAGGGCATGGCTTGGTGTAAGAGGCTGGGTGAGACTCTTGGCAGTTCACTGGTTTTGGCCTAGCTAAAAGGTGGCAACCCTATAACTGGCCAGCATGAAGCACCTAAACCAGTAACTCATTTTAAGGTGACACTGAGTTGCTCTTAAAATAAATAAATGGGAGCCATTCCCACGCAAGTACTAACTTGTCTTGGCTTTGTTTAGCTCATGTGATCTGACGAGACTACAGCTGAAGGTGGTTTGGCTCCTATAACAAGCAGTTTCATCAAATATGGGAATAAGTTTAATAAGCAGTGTGAACAATTTCTTCTACAGGTATGCTGGGATCCTGCTTGGAATCACCAATTCATTTGCCACTATCCCAGGAATGGTGGGGCCAGTCATTGCGAAAAGCCTGACTCATCATGTAAGACTGCTAGTTTGTTGTTTCACTGATAAAATTTCCTATGCCCTCTTCTAATGGACACTCTCCATTCTGAGATGTTGTTTTATATAAGAATAAAACGTGATGTATATGCTAGTCTTACTCTTAAGTTGTGATAAAGCTCTATGCCCTGGCTTTTATTTTGGTGGCTGTTGTACTGGCAGTAAAATGTGAGGTTGCATTTCAAAGAGCCCCATAGGGCTTTAGCTATTTGGCTGTCAATGACTTAGGCCTTGTCTTCACTAAGGAAAAAAAAGGTGGGTGTATTTTAACACGTGTTAGCAGGTTGAGATATACACTGCCTTGGTTAGTTATGGAAGAATGATGGCGTTTGAATCCTGAATTAAAAACTTGTCAGGTAAACAAGGAAGGAACTCCTTTCAATTGTATTTATTTGTAATGTGTATCCTGGGATTTTAGTGTATATTATAAAACACTTTACAGTTCCTCTGAGACTTGAATTAGATACCCAGTCTGAGACTTTTTATTCCCAGCACTACTTAGTCATAAAATCAGAAACAATCATGTACAGTAAAAGCTGTGTTATCTGGCACTTTACCAGCCGGAAAGCTCTATAAACTGGCATTTCTGATCTTCATTGAAAGTGGTTTATAGTCCAGTTGGCGCGGCTCCCTACCTGGCTCCGCGCAGCTCCCTGGAAGCAGCAACATGTCCCTGCTGCTCCTAGGCAGAGGAATGGCCAGGAGGGGTTCCGAGTGCAGGAGGAGGTGTGGGGTTGGGGCGTGGGAGGGGGTGCTGGATCCGGGTGGCACTCACCTCTGGCAGCTCCCCGCAAGCAGCAACAAGTCCCTGCTGCTCCTAGGCAGAGGTGCGGCCAGGCGGCTCTGCACACTGCCCTGGCTCCGCAACTGCAGGGGCGGCGCCTGCAGGCGGAGGCAACACACTGAGCCACCTAGTCATGCCACCGCCTAGGAGCAGCAGGCACTTGTCGCGCTTGTGGGGAGCTTCCCAAGGTGAGCGCCGCCTGGATCCGGCATCCCGAAACCCCGCCTGTACCCTAACTCCCTGCCCAGAGCCCCCTCCC
>NW_020664393.1:29947203-29964449 GCF_002925995.2 Terrapene triunguis
CCCCCCCCCCCCCCCGGCACCTCAACCCCTAGCCCTGAGCCCCCTGCCACACCCAAACTCCCTCCCTCTTAGTTAACTGGAATTTTTCACTTACCGGCACCTCCCATTCTCCCAACATGCGGGATAACAAAGCTTTTACTGTACATAACCAAAATGCTTTTCTTTTAGAATTATTGATAGAATTATTTAAGAATACTTTAGGGAGGGCAAGTGGGATGAGTGACTTTACTAGTACAATTGGTGAATTGAGTAACCTAGTAATAAATCGCTCCAACCGTTGCTTTGAAAAACACTGAAGTATTATTTAATGCTGTGGGTCCAAACAGATCAGCTTTGTCTGAACAGCTTAACAAAAATTCACTTATACTGTTTAGTCTGGTGTTAATACATTCTCGTTCAGCTGCCCTTTTCCTTTCTTTACCAGTAAAGACACTTTGCAAGCTTGTTTGAATAGTCACCTGCTATTTTAAAGATGTCTTTTTAACCTTAAAACATCTACATATATGTAAACCTCAGTATTTATTTTTATTTTCTTAGAAAAGTATTAGCCAATGCCATGCATGCGTCCGAGACTTTTTTTAGACTATAAACCTTCATCCTGGTTTCAGTGACATCCCTTCACTGCCAATAGTTAACTTCTCTGTGGGCCAAAATCAATCCAGGGCTGAAATGTTGATGTAAAACCCATGGCTGGAATAGTAATAGAGTAACAAATAATAAAACTGATTACCCATAAAGCACAGGAAAGATTTGTGCTGCTCTGAAAACTGAATAGTCCTTTCCATTAGGTTCATTTTCCATGCATTGGTTTAGCCCAAATACAATTTTGAGACAATACATTTGGACTTTGTCTCACTTTGTTAAATGACAAACTGGATGGAACAGCCCTTATCACAATGTTAAATTGCATGGTTTTAAAATGCATTTGACTCAGACTACTATTTAAGTTGACCTTTTGTGTTTGTAATGCTTTTGATGTCAACGTGAAACTGAACTGTGTAGAATTTTCATTTAACAAGAAAGAGCATGTGGAATATGTCTTTTTAGCAACTCTTCATTCTAAGATCTGATGCTGTAAACTGATTGCTTTTATTTTTTTCTCTTGGCAGAATACTGTGGGAGAGTGGCAGACTGTTTTCTATATTGCTGCTTCTATTAACTTATTTGGAGCAATTTTCTTTGCATTATTTGGCAGTGGAGAAGTGCAGGACTGGGCAGTCAATGGCCGCCACTTGCATAGAAACTGAAGGGAGTTATTGAGATATCAAGGCTATACTGAATCACTGTACTAAAGTCATGTGACCGGAAAGTGCCTTTCCTATTGATGCCCAGAAAGCTACAAAAGCTTTTCAGTTTAACCATTTTATCTGTGTACTGTTTGTACTGGAAGTCACTTGACAGTGCATGTATGTTATATCTGTAACAAGAAACTACTTAGCTCTAGTAGAATAGCCTCATGCTAGGACTTCATCAGATACTTGATCTAAAACCTAGAATTTTAACTCACTGTGCTGGGCACCATTATCTGCCACCTCTTAATATTTTCTGAATTAAAACGGGTAGGAAGATGTCTATCATTGACAGGGCGCAGGGGAGAGAAGGGATTGTGTGTGGTGTTGGGGGGAGGAGGAGGAATGGTATGTAATAAGGAACCTTTTTTTAATTTTTATGATGAAGTTGACATGCTTCTACAATTTTAATGTCCAGGAACGTCCTGGTTTTCTAGAGGTTTTTATTATATTTTAATTTTTCTTTTTACCAATATTTTAATTGGTGTTATAGGGCTCTGTTCTACTACACACATTTCCAATATGTAAATGTTCCATGTTCAAGAACATGGCTTCACAATTAATACAGAGTAATTAGAGAGCAAATTTACAACAAGCAGCTTACATATGAGACAAACAGACAGAAGGAGTCCTTCCCCTCCCCCCGCCCCCCCTTCTCAGTGGGGTAAGATATTGACATACCATACATTCAGTGTCCTATGCATCGACAAAGGAGTACGTTGCTATGGTTTGAATTCTAAGCAATGTGAAGATTGCACTAGAAACAGAATGGCTGGGTGTATGTATTAAAATGATTTTCAATCTGACAACCTTTTTTTTTTTTCATGACAATAAGCATTCAAAGCAATGGAACTCTCAAATTCTTCTGCTCATGTTGTAAATTTGCCAGTAGAAATGTACTAAAATGAGGCCAGTGCAGAGAGTAAGGATAATACTTTTTAGTTCTCTTCTACAGTTACTCTAGCCCTGTTCACAGGTTAAAAATCAGTGATATTGGGAAAAGAACCAGTGCAACTTCATTTTTGGAAGTTGCCCCAGGCGCTTGCTGTTCTGAGTCTGAGAGAATTGTGCTGATAGTACAGAATTCACACTTGGAGCTTTCTTTTACTATAAATGTACACTTGGATGCTACACACCTGATTAAACCCAATTGTGAGTGAAAATTATAGTCTAGAACAGTGGTTCCCAAACTTTAACAACCTGTGAACCCCTTTCACTAAAATGTCAAGTCTCGCGAACCTCCTCCTAAAAATGAATATTCCCAGGGATTTTCTCCTTTACCTGAGTATAAATTATAAAAGCAGTGATCTTGGAAATATAAAATTTGTTTTTATGACATGTTTATTACACATTATTTATTATTAATTACTACTTATCATTACAGTATTTTTATTACATTATGAAAATGGCAACACTCTTCCAAAATCTCACTTTCGTAGCTTGTATCACTTGAATAAGCCTGTTATAAGACAAGGCTCTTATGTTTCATCAAGGACTATCAGATGTGAAACTGCATGAAGGTATTTAAGAAGCCAACTCAGAGTTCCTCCTACACAAGCATTCAGGTCTTAAGTCGTCCAGGAAAGCACCACACGTTACAACAAAGCTTAAACTTGTTCTTCATAATAATTTTAAAAACAATACTAGCTGCCTATTTAATTTTAAAAACAGCAAAAAATATCCACCTCCTTTCCATTTCTTATAAGGAGTCTTGAAGTTTAAATCTCCTCAGTGTGATAGATATGCTTGCTTTGATCTGCTTAGCTCTTGGAAGTCCAGGGGCTCCAGGCTGCTGGCCCCATGCTGCCTGGGGTCCCTAGCGACAGCTCTGTCCACCATTAGGGAATTTTTTCCCGAGAACCCCCTGTAACATTTCGTGAACCCCCGTTTGGGAACCACTGGTCTAGAAGGAATGGGTGATTGAAAATCAGAGGGACTCAACTTAGAGTATTCATCATGTAGAGCAGGTAAAAATCCCCTTTCCAAAGATTCCTGGATAGGAGCAGGTTGGTGAAGGACACTTTGCTTTGTTTTTTCCACCTACCAACACTACAAAAAGAGAAGCCTGGCACACCTGCCTACTGGTGCTCCAGGGGAGTCTGGCTGACTTCATTTCTAGGAAATGGCTACTGCCTCTCTTTACCAGCTTTAAGAACCTTTGTGTTTTCACCTGCATTGAAGTGTCATGTTGTCTTACTATGGAAGTATGTTAAAGCTGTGCTGTATCATCAATTTGTTTCTACAATAAATGGTGCCAGATTCATATGGAATTAATATTTGCACATGTGACTGTTATTGGAAATGATCACTTCCCAAAAATTAGAATTGTAGCCTCCAATTAAACAGAGAATGTACCAACTGTGGGTGGTGGATGGATTAGAGGATTGTGATTGGGCTTCTGAACCCTTAACCACTGCAGCAGTTTCAAATCTAGCAGAGACGGGTGAGTACTGTCTCTATGAAAAGAGGTAGCTGCATTTTCTGTTCACAAAGCAATGGGGCTTTTTACTGGTCTCAGCAAAAATGGTGCCAAAGAGTCCAAAGGATTGTTTGGACATAGACTGAACTAGCCGCTTCCCCTGCCACCTTGGGACTGTGCTCCAGGTCAGAGATGTGGCAGGATGAGAAGAGGCTTGCATGGCCACTACTTTTTTTTTTTTTTTTTAAATTGACGACTGTTCTGTAGACAGAGCTTTAGATTCCAGTGTTGTCAGTCTGGCATCTTGGTGACCACTAACACTGAATTTCCAGAAGAGAAATGGAATCAGAGCATTATTTTGATTGTTTTTTTATCTGTGAGTTAAGACAGTAAACATTAAATAGATCCAATGTCACTGATTCTATTTGAGTTATCCAGGCCAGACTGAGGAGTCTTGGAATTTCAGATTTTCATACCTATTTTTTTCTTCTAATCTCATGCATAATTCACACAGGTGCTCTGTGTTCCATTAATTTTTAAGTGAAAAGCTTAGCTGGAAAGCAGGGACAAAAAATTACAGGAGGTCCTCATGTTTATTTCTAGAAAGCAGACCAAGGCTAGCTGGGATTCTTATTCTGTAGGAACCAGAACATTTGATGATAGTTTGATCCACAAGGCATTAAGCACTCTGGCCCCAGTCGAGCAAAGCACTTCAGCATATGCTTAACTTTATTTTGCAGGCTCAAGCCCATAGAATAGAAAAACTATATTAAAATGTCAAAAATAATTCAAATCATTATTGCACTTCTGCCTCTTCACCATGCTGCTGCTCGCTCTCCCGTCTCAATTTATCTGTTTACTTGCTTCCTTGTATTGTTTCAGAATGTTTTGAGTGCCCAGCTTGATACCTTAAAGGGTCTTTGGGTGTCCAGCACTTTCTGAAACGTCCAATCAGGCCCTGTTAAGAAGTTTCAAGTTGAACACCCAAAATTAAGAATTAATTTTAAAAAAATTGTATCTGTTTAAATTTTGTATTTATTCATTTTCCTCCTTATCCTTTGTAACTGGTTCCTTACTTCATTTTGTCAGCTTCTATTTTTAATATAACTAATGGCATTCTATGCTTCCCTGTGTCACACCTTACTGTAGTCTTCCCCTAGTGGCTAGTCACCAGACTATCTAAGTTGATCACTTTCCCAGGGGCTGAACTGTTACTCCCAGGCTGTAGCTCCTATTCTCAAAAGATATTTTTTCCTTCCCATCCTGATTTTGCTGGAATAGTTTGTTTCCACCTTGTATAACTGGTAATTGAGTGTAATTGATAGCTAACTATTTTCAGAATTTGTCATGAAGGGAATACGATATGAAACAAGACCTGGATATTGTGACCTAAATCAGGCTACCTTTACATCTTAAATGTTTTTCCTCCATATAAACACTTCTGTACTGGAAGGGTCTACTGTCCACTATTCTCTCTTTCATGTGTTTCAAAGTCACATCTATAAACAGCTGTAGTTGGTTGGCCATGTCCTATTCTGGGAGCAATAGGATAAACAAAAACTCTTTGTAAAGGCAGCTAATTTAATAGCCAGGCTACACTTGCAAGGATATTTCAATGATATACTATTTCTGCTGTACTGTGACAGTGCCAACCAATACCAAATTGATAAGTGTTAAATAAATTAGAACATTATGCTGGCAAGAAGTTAACACTCCATCAGTACCAAGTTTAGCAACAATGAATTAAATGGTCCAGGATAGAACCTACTCCCTTGGCAAAATATTCAAGTGGCAGAAACAGCCTACTGTAATGTCTTTCCTAATATGCAGATTAGTGATAGACATTTTAAAAAGGATGTACAAGAGTTAGTACGTACTTCTCACCATCGCTGGAAACTTCCCGTCCTCTTCCCTCACCACCTCCAGGATCCTGTGCTGCAGAATATCACAACTGGGCTGGTTCAGGATGCTGGTCGCTTCTAAGGAGAGATTACAAAAGTGCTTTTCTGTCCATGCCAGCCAGCCCATCCTTTTCCTTCCGATGTACAGTACTACTTCATGATCAAAGACCAGAGGACCCTAAGGAAATCTTGGGAAATACTGCAAAGAGTTGTCCAAAATACAGATAAACATTTAAGAAAGTAAAGTTGGATAACTTAGTCAGCCTGCATGGTAATGACCAAGCAGGTGGTCCATGAAGGTACTTAGGCACCTTAATCCTGTTTTTAGGCGCCACTGCATGCCACAAAACTCCTGCTTGGCTGCCACCTCACCCTGTAAGTACCTAAATTCACTTGGCATCTAAGTTTTTTGTGGTAAAAGTTCCCTAGGTGCCTATGTTTCAGTCTCTGGGATGTGCACTGCTGCCAGGTGTCAGGGAACCTATCTCCCACCTGAGCTCTAGAGAGCTCACAAAGCGGGAAAGATGGACATTCGGCTGCCTAACTTGCATGTGTGGCCTGATCGGGTAGGCATGCGCAGAGGCCAACTCCTGGTTCAGGTCCCTCTGGTAAGTTCACATAAAACAGCTGGGGGGCAGGAGAAGGAAGAGAACCTCCCTTGTAATCTTTAGCCTAGTGGAAAGGGAACTCACCTGGGATGTGTGACACACTCCTAACCACTAGGCTACAGAGTCAGTCCAATTCTTTCTCTGGCTCAATTAATATTTAATTATTCAATTAGTAAAAGTGGAACAATTTCAATGGGAGAGAATGAGGGAGCCCCACCTCAGGATATCCCATAGCCTAGTGATGAGAGCGATCCCTGTTCAAATCCCATCTCCCCCCTCAGGAGGAGGAGGAACTTGAACTGGGGGGGTTTACACATTTTGGGTGAGTATCCTAACCACTAGGCTAAAGATTACAAGGAGGGGCCTCTCCTACCCCTACCCCTCCCAGCTCCCTGATGGTTTTGTTCTGGGCCCTGCATGCAACTAGGCCATTGAATGCCTATCTTTTTTAGTTCCTGGATCGCAAGCAGAGCTAGGCACCTATCTCCATCAGAGGTATGGGGCTTAACCCACATGCTTCTGGTCACTGTCTCCCATTCGCTAATAGACCACAATCCACAAAGACAGCATGCTAAGCAGGGAGCTGCCGAAGACACCTAGTTCTCCCTATTCATTGTATGGGGGGGCCTACATGCCTAACAGACTTTGTGAGTCACAGTGATGTCCCTGTGGTGGTGTTTTTTTTCTAGGTGCCTAAAAGTTAGGTGTTGTCACGCTTAGCATCACAACACCTAAGTCCCTTTGAGGATCCCACCCACCATGACCAATAATTCTTTTAAGTTTCCTTTTAACCCACCAACAACCTACCAGCTCTTGCACCAGAGCAAAAAAACTGCTGTTTTGCGTCTGAATTATTTTGGCAGTCTGTTTCATTTGGATGCTCCCGTATGCAGGGACCTTGTCTTCCTCTGTGTTTTGTACAGTGCTGAACATGCTGTTAATTTTGAAATGTGTCTTTAACAGCAAAGTAACTCAAACTGCTTCTAAAGGAAATATATAATCTCTCTAGACATCCCTTACCCATCACCACTCCAGTGTAGCCACCAGAACAGTAGCTAGGGAAAGAATAAAGACACATGTAATAACAACTGAAGCTACAGGGGAAATTTGAGACATACAGAATATCTGCGATTCAGCCATGCCCCAGCATTGATGCCCCTATCTTAACAAAAGGCGCTGGAGACTTTGCAACAGCTGCAGGTGCTTTGGCTGAAGGCTTTCCATCAGACCCTAGAGATGGCAGTTTGAGCAACACATTCTTCTTTGAACTAATGCTCTAGCATAGCCATAATGTTATTGTTTATCAGTTGTATTGCAATAGTGCCTGGGGCCCCTTTGTGTTCTGCACCATGCAAACACAAACAAAAAGACTGTGCCTTGGGGAAAGGACTGTCTATATTGCCTCAGCCGCACCACTGCGAACAGCTTTCTGGGGCTTTTTCTTGGAATTCTCCCAGCCTGGATCTGAGCTGGCCTAATTCTACTCAGCTTGTGAGATGTCTCAGTAAAACAGTGCAAGCTGCTATTCGGCCTCAGCAAGCTCATACTGTACAAAAGTTTTACTTTTAAAAAGCCACAGAAGGAAGAGAAAATAGGAGCATGGCAGACTTAAGTTGGAATGTCATTGCTTTCTTAGGGCTTGGCTACACTCGAAACGCCAAAGCGCTGCTGCGGGAGCGCTCCCGTGGCAGCGCTTTGAAGTGAGAGTGTGGTTGTGGTGCCAGCGCTGGGAGAGAGCTCTCCCAGTGCTGCAGGTACTCCACTCCCCGAGGGGATTAGCTGGGGCACTGTTTACACTGGCACTTTACAGCGTTGTAACTTGCTGCACTCAGGGGGGTGTTTTTTCACACCCCTGAGCGAGAAAGTTGCAGCACTGTAAAGCGCCAGTGTAGCCATAGCCTTAGTTTATGACTACACTAGCGAGCTTACAGCTGTACCGATGCAGCTGCGCTGCTGTAAGATCGCTCGTGTAGCCGCTCTGGGAGAGAACTCTTCCATTGATATCAAACCACCACCACAAGTGGCGGTAGCTATGTCAGCGGGAGAAGCTCTCCCACCCACATAGTGCTGTGCACACTGCCACTTGCGCAAAACTTACGTTGCTCAGAGGGGTGTTTTTTTTCACACCCCATGGGCGACGTAAGTTTTTGCAGACATAAAGTGATAGTGTAGACATGGCCTTAGTGTGACCAGGCTATTTAATCATTTATTAACACCAAAGGTTGTTTTGATTGTTATGTAAGAGGTTAACTTTCCTGGTTTACACGGTGCTATGTACAAGGTGCTCCCAGTTTTAATACAAAACCAAAATGACATAAGACTACTTAGCCTTCTCCGTTAAAGAAAAAATTATAACCCCAATAATTGATCTAGGTCTGATTGGTCATAGTGTTAAAAATTAACATCTTATTAGAATCAAACAGCCAAAGAAGAAGGAAGTTGGAGAAGAAAACAGCTTAGAGGCAACTGATTGCATTAGCCCCTCACTTAAAGTGATTTGCTTCATACAATGCTCACCAAAGGCCTCTACACTGGCACTGAATTTAGTGTGGATTATTTCAATGTTTATTTGCTTGTTTGCATGTAATGTACTAAGTACATGTACACTATGTACAATATCAATGTACTAGCTTGCTGATGAACTAGGACCATGAAGGCGTCTTCATTCTTCCTTTCAGGCAAATACGCTTATGGAATAAAATGTAATTCTATAGTGAGATACATTCCCTGTCTCAAAGAATTTACAATTGTCAGTGGGTGTTTTATACAACTCTAGGTTCAGGAATGAGAGATGAAAAAATTAGCTCTTTATCATGTTTAAAACAATGGGTCAGGTCTAATACAACACTCAGTAACCTTCCCCCCACTAACACTCCTACACACCTGGCTAATTCAATCTTCAAAGGATTGTAACTTAGTACAACCAAATTTCATTGGGAGAATTATTTCCATGGTGACTTTCAATTGTTTATCTCCAGCCATTTCAACAGAAGGGCTGCTTAAAAAAAAGTCATAAGAATTACTTTATAATGAGAAACATATTTCCCCCTTACTCTTCTGGAACTTAAAAATTGCTGAATCGTTTGCTTAAATTTTCCCACAAGTATATGCGCACAAAAAATATTCACATTGGCAGTGCCCAAGCCTGGAAAACTTCAGCCTGAAAGGTGAAAAATCAAGTAGGTGTGAGTTACTGAAAGCAGGGTTAATGCAAGCGTGTGACCTTAGCTTTAATGGTATGGGAGGAACTGGACTGCTGGAATATGCCTATCATCAGAGCAGCACTTGCTGTGTCACCCCAGGAGCATCTCTGGAAATGAAGTGTGGTTTCAAAAGCCAGAATTTCCTTCCTGCACCCACCTTCCTCCAAGGGACGGTAATTTGCTGCTGACTAGAACTGTGCAAAGGATATAAGTTCCATTTTGGGAAAGGGTTTCAAATTTGGCTTAGTTCCAAATTGGAACAAAAACTAAAAATGTTTAAAATCTCAGCAAAGGAATTTTTAAAAAATAGGTCAGTTGAAATGTTTTGTTTTGATTTTGACTTTTTTTAAGTTTCTTCTATATAATAGAAGCAACAATAAAACAATGGAGAAGTAATTAAAAACAATACAAACCTTTTGTTCCAACAATGATGAAAGGGAACATTGTTGGAATTTGGGGGTGGGGGGTTCCTGCCAAAATGAAATTCTGGCCCAAGCAACCCGATGTCATGGAGGATTTCAGTTTGGGTGGAACTGTGCATTCCAATAGAATATGGTTCCATCAAAGGCTTCAGCCAGCTCTTCTGCTGATCTGTACCAGAAGCAAATCACTAACCTTCCCCTCCTGGCTCAGCTCTACTGGCCAATACCTATTGGGCAGAGCTAGGACTCTGCTCATTCCCCATCCCCCTGACCAACCCATAGGGACTAGTCAGTGAATAGTTCCTACTTACCTCTGCAAGCCCAGCCCCAAAGTCTATGTGGGGTGTAAGGAGGGGCACACGGGGGCTTACCCATCCATGTAAAGGTGTGAGGCCAAGGGACAATCCTGCTTTAAGTGATAAGCCAATGATTACTAAATGTTTCCTTTATTGCTTATTACAATTCACATCTGAAAGGACAATGGGCAAAGAATTGCTGCTATGATGAACTCTGTTTATAAACTGCAGATTTAAAAGGGAAATGAAATGAAGCACATTTGAGCTTTTGAGTACTTGTTTGAATTCCAGGCCTCATTCTGCCATTCTTACTCAAACTGCCTAAGCGATCCCATGGTGCTTTTTTTTGTTTTGTTTTGAAAGATTAAGCAAAAACACTTCGGCTATTTTGAGTAAAGGGGACTGGGAGTTAAAAAAAACCTCCTTTTTGCATTATTTTAAAAATTCTTTTTTTTGAACAGCTCTAAAGGGAAAATGGCTAGGAATAAAAACTGAAATTTGGTAAAGAAAGAACTCTTCAAGTAAAATTTGGTTTTTATCTGACCAAGATCTGACACTTTCAAATTTGCATGTGCAGTACACTTTGCATAGGTTGTTTTGTTTTTGCTCGTCTGGAAAAGTACATACCTTAAAAAAGAGTTACACTCACCAAAGGAAATATTCAGAGAGTAGGGCACTACTTGACATAATTAAGACGGCCCAAATCAGCCCCTGGAGTAATGAGAAATTGGTTATTTACTAGAATCCAGTTTCCTCTTGGTTTACCTCAAGTCTATGTCACTCACTGCCTTTCACCACTACTGTCAGTAACAGTTTTTGTACATTTAGGCCCTGATCCTCCAATGGGTAGACCTTTATGTGCACCCAGAGTCCCATTAAAGTCTGAAGAAGTGGGTTTTTTACCCACGAAAGGTTATGCCCAAATAAATCTGTTAGTCTTTAAGGTGTCACTGGACTCCTCGTTGTTTTTGTGGATACAGACTAACATGGCTACCCCATGATAATTAAAGTCAGTGGAGTTCTGCATAGAGTCTGCCTGTGCACACAACTGAGGATTTAGACTAAAAAGCGACTCTCACAGTCTGTAATTTGTTCTCTAAATCCCTTGCAAATGTTCATGAAAATGCATAACTCACTGTCCAGAATATTTTTGTTCGTGTTTTTTGGCTTTTGTATCATGAAGTTTAGTTACATAATGTGGGTATTTTTACATAATCTTTATTAATATTCCATTCATGGTTATACGAGCCTACAAAAAACCCTGTTTCTGTTAAAAAAAACCTCTTCGGGTAAAGAGTGGGAGACTAAAATATGTCAAGCAATTGCTTTCAGCTATGATTACATAGCAGATGGGATTGCTGAATACTTTTGGTGGGGGAGCGGGGAAGTGAAGCACAGGAAATGTACAAGTGCCAATACAGAACTGAAGAAATATTAGTAGAAAAGAGTCAAAAGTACAGAAATATTCACACAGGGGTGATGGTAACTATCAAATGTATGGAAGTCTGCAGTGTTGTTGCAGCTGTGTTGGTCCCAGGCTATTAGAGAGACAAGGTGGATGAGATAATATCTTTTACTGGACCAACTTGTGTTGGTGAAAGAGACCAGCTTTCAAGCTTATGCAGACCTGAAGAAGAGCTCTGTGTAAGCTTGAAAGCTTGTCTCTCTCACCAACAGAAGTTGGTCCAATAAAAATTATTACCTCACTCACCTTGTCTCTCTAAACTATGGAAGGACAGGTATGACTCAGTAGTCCCAAAGTGCTTTAAAGATCATCAGCTGTAGGTAAGCCAGTCTCTCTAGCTACTTGTGCAGCCCCCTCCCTCTCCTCAGAGCCCTTCACAAAAAATAAGGGCATGGCTACACTTGCCGCTGCAAGCTCTCTAACGTAGCTGCTCTAAGCCAATGGAAGAGAACTGTCCCATTGGCTTAACTACTCCAGTCCCGTGAGGAAAGGTCACATAGGAAATTATGGGAGAGCTGGAAATCAGACCCAGATCTCTTGAATCCTAGGCCTTGTCTAAACAGGAAAGTTTCATCAGTTTAACTTAAATCAGTTTTATTTGAATGTAGTTTACTTGGTGCACACCCCTGTGTGTTCACCCCTGCATCAGTTTCAAAGAGGCATTTTTGGTTTAGCTTAAACCTGCTCCAAAGCAATGTAAATTAAACTGCATAAGACTCTCTTAAACTGAAATAAGACTGTCCACAAAGGGGTTTGCACCAGTTTAATTAAATCAGTTTAAAATCATACATTAGCTTAAACCAGTGCAACCTTCTCATGTAAGCAAGCCCCAGACTACTTGCTTAGCCATTTACTCCTATGGGACTGCTCATGTGAATACATTTATTCGTGTGGTTAAGTGCTTGCAAAATCAGAACTGTCAGGCTTTGCTCTTTATCAGGTTTCAGATAAAATATCACATACAACAACAATTGTGTAGTTATATTGCAAGTATTGTGATATTTGGTATTTTTCTTAAAGTCCCAGTTCCTGGAATCCTTGGATTATCTGAGTATATCAGTTTTAAAAGTTTCTAGCCCTTGTGGTTGTGAAGGAAAGAATTAATAATAATGCTATAATATCACCTAGCTCTTACAGAGTGCTGTTCATCAGTAGAGCTCAAAGCACTTTACTAAGGAGGTCCATATCATTATGCACATTTTACAGGTGGGGAAACTGAGGCACAGAGCCCTGGATGACTTGCCCAAGGTCACTCAGCAGGCCGGTAGAATAAAAACCGGGTGTTCTGAGTCCCTGTCCAGTTTTTATCACCTTAATGGTTCAAAAATCAAAGAAGCCAGAAAAATAAAAGGCCCAAAGGTTAGTTTTAAAAAGCTCAAGATTTTTAGCCAATCTCATCGTTTTTGAATGTTTGCAGTACTGATAAGCATAGCAATTTCAGTAAGGAAGCTAGCAGTATGCTGCCAGAAACTGCTCCATTCCTCACTCCTTGAAAAAAAATCTTGGTTTTATGAGAGTCATGGAGAGGCAAAAATGGCATGAAATGCTGTTAGCTCAGATTGAGACACAATCAAAACAAATATTTTTTGCAGATGTTGGCTACATTCTGCAGGTTCATCATTTTCATTCTACAAGTGCTTAGGGTACCTTCTTGTTGCCAAAATAGAAAATCAATGCACATCAGTCTTCTTTCAGTTACATAAGAACAGACTGAAACCACAAGGACACGGAACAGTGGTTTTCCCCCCATGCTCCTTCTTCACAGGGTGCTAACTTCAAAACTTCCTTTTAGCCATTGAAAGGCCAACTCTGTTAAGCAAGTGGTCAAACCACCAACATCCAGTTTGACTCGCTGACATTTAATTATAAGGAGCAGCTGGCTTCACTTCTGACTGAGGACCTATTGGAAAAACACAAACATGCCCAACAAAAGTCAAAACTAGGCCCCGCTGTCTGTTTCTGCTCCGTGAAAGTACGTCACTTCTATCTAGGCTTCAAAGATGAACTATTTCAGAGCATGTGCAACTTAGGCATGCTGAATAAACACACTTTTACAAGGGCGGATGTTTTTCTACGGAGAGCAAAACAATCTCTTTGCAAATCCCCTTCCCATCCCCCCCACCCCCCACCTATTTGAACTCTTCTGAATCATAATGTATGATTCAGGAATCAAACAAGAGGATTTTTTTCCATATATCACGGTTAATGTGCAGCTCCTGTTTCTCTCAGGAGAGTTCCGTTTGATTCATATCTTTTTAGCTGAGTCATGAGTCATAACTATGTAGTTGTACGTTTCTTTGTCTCAATGCACTAGGCAAGGAGGTTACTGTTTAGAGCCACTGTCCCTGTTCGCTGGAAAACACAAAGGAAGGGATTTAGAATGACTGAAACCACATTGCTGAGCTGGTGCATGCCTGTGGAACAATAGAGAGAGCTGACCGGTGCCCCATGCTATATAGAAAAGCTTGCAGTACACTCAGTGCCCCTCCCCCTCCCTCGGAATGGCATTATGTTATGATAGATTGGCAGAGGCAAAGAAGAAGAAGGTATATGGTGGAGAATTATAAGAATTTAAGGCATGTTCAAGGTGCAAAACACGTGGACCTAATTGCAAGGGCTGTTAAAACACTGATCCATTAAAGGATTTTTGGATCTGAGTCAAAATGAAACAGCCGAGCAGATCATACATTAGTTCAGTAATAACAACGTATTATTAGTTGTAGCTCATGATGTGTATAACACCATAACAGAACTTGATTTTCATTTCAGTGCTATCCTTAAAAGAATGTTCCAGACAGGTCTCAATCCTCTCCTTAGGAGGGCCCCTGTAGCCACATGCAGCCCATTGCATGATTAGCACCTTACACTGTTAGGTTTTAAAGCATAATGGCTTCAGGCTGAATTTTAACACCCCTTCCTTCAAGATCAAAGGGGAAAAGGTTATGTAAGACTTGACAAAAACCCTTTGAGCCTGGACTGCAAAAGTTTGACTAAATACTACTTGATTCTCTGAGAAAGGCAGTGACCAGGAATTTAATCGTTGGTAAAGTATAACTCTTATTAATAGTGTGATAATAAAGCATGAATAGCCATGCTTTATGCTCATCTAGTGCTTTCTGTCTGAGGGTCTTAAAGCAAGTTACAAACATCCAGGCTGACATCACTTCTGTTAGGAAGGGAAGTCTTAGGGCAGGTCTACACTAACCCCCCAATTCGAACTAAGGTACGCAACTTCAGCTACATGAATAACGTAGCTGAAGTTCGAAGTATCTTAGTTCGAACTTACCTCGGTCCAGACGCGGCAGGCAGGCTCCCCCATCGACTTCGCGTACTCCTCTCGCCGAGCTGGAGTACCGCAGTCGACGGTGAGCACTTCCGGGTTCGACTTATCGCATCCAGACAAGACGCAATAAGTCGAACCCAGAAGTTCGATTTGCTTGCCGCCGAACTACCAGGTAAGTGTAGACCTAACCTTAGTGTATGTCTACACTGCAATCTGACACCTGCCAACTGACTCGGGCTTGGGCAAAGGGGCTGTTTAATTGCAGTGTAGATGTTTGCGCTCAGGCTGAAGGGTTGGACTCCAGGACCCCACAAGTGTTGAGGGTCCCCAATAGGGTGACCAGACAGCAAATGTGAAAAATCGGGACGGAGGTGGGGGGTAATAGGAGCCTATATAAGAAAAAGACCCAAAAATTGGGACTGCCCCTATAAAATCGGGACATCTGGTCATCCTAGTCCCCAAGCATGGGCTGCAACCTGAGCAGGGGCAGGCTGGGAGTGGGCAACAGGGGATGGATCACTTGGCGATTGTCTGTTCTGTTCATTCTGTCTGGGGCACCTGGCATTGGCCACTGTCGGAAGACAGGATACTGGGCTGGATGGACCTTTGGTCTGACCCAGTATGGCAACTCTTATGTTAATTAAAGAGCCCCTTACCCCAAGCCCTGTGAGCCTGAGTCACTGGCTAGGGCCAACTGCCAGTGTCTAACTACAGTGTAGGCATACCCTAACTGGCAAGGCTGGCCTTTGGAGTTTGGGGAAGGCTAATATGATAATTATTTAACATCCCTCTAAATGCAAACACAGCCCAACAAAATGGTGGATCAGTAGCTCCTGGTTCCTTGCCCCAAAAAGCTTTAGTAAAGACTGTGACCAGTTCCTGATTGTCAGGAGGCATGTACATTTCCAGTTTCAGCCATCAGCTCAGGTTTTGAAGACAGTCTGTGCAGTGAAAACTGTTAGAAGCTTTCCACTTTTTCAGAGCTATGGTAAGTATGGACACTAAAGGGTTCTACAGCTTGGAAAACCTGTGTGCCGCAAAGGCTGAATCCTGAACCCATTTTACAGAGAGGAAAACTGAGGCACACAGACACAAAAGGATATGCTCAAAACTAAGTCAGTGACTGAGCTGGAAGTAGACCCTAGGTTCAAACCACCAGACAACGCTGTCTCCCCAACAAAGGCTGTGATAGTTTGCAACGCTATTTCAAGTGCCAAAGTTAAAATGACTTCACGCTCTTTGTAGCTGAGCTAAAGAAGATGTATTAGTGAAGATACTGGTATGATGTTGTTTTAAAAAGAGAGAGAGAGAGAGAAATTGGCAACTATTGAATCCCTAATATAGTCTAGTTCTGCTTGATACTTTGAAAAAGACAAATATTTAAGTATGTGGAGCAATTCTTTGGCAAAAGGCATCTGTATAATAACTCTCACAGTTGCAACTGAGAATTTTACTAGATTTTCTTTTTTAAAGACAGGTTTGTAAAGGCAAGGTCCTGAGGGGCAGTCTCTGGAGCAGATTGCCTGCATGCTGGGTGCAGACTTCATAATGAAGTTCGGAGATCAAAGGCAAGGAGGTTTAGAAAAAGCCAGGTACAATTGTGGTAGACTGAACTTTCTCATTAACAAGGAGGGGGGAAAAGGACACTGGTGAGAGTGTGCATTACACTGACTGTAGGCTGAATTGCTCCAAATGTAGAAACCACCTACACAATGCATGATGAGTTGTTTGGGGAGTTTGTGTAGATTTCTGAATTCAAGAGCTGAGGAATGAGTTTCTACTGCATATTTATCTCATTTCATCTTCTTTTGCTATCTAGTCCCAGTGATCAAACCTGCTGTCAGTCCAATCCAGACAGAGCTACTCATTTGAGAAACTTCATGCCACCACACCTGCAGCTGCCTCTATTTTTATATCTTCTCCCTTTGATCTCACATTCACTGAAATTAATGACTTTCTGGCAGCCCATGCTTCCCACATTGCTCTGCATTCTTTTATTTTTTTTTTTCTAATGGGAGAGACTGATGTTCAGAAAGTTTGGTTATTCAGGTTTCTTAGCCAAATAAAAAAGGTTCTATAACTCTGTAGCTTTTATGTACATGACAAACATGATTACCACTTCTGTGTTCTATGTAGACTGCAAATTAACAAAAGAAGGCGAATGTTCTGCACTTCTATAAATGAAGCATTTGTAGAACCTCAGCTGCTATAGTATGGGGTCTGCTTATTTTATCCACTGGGAATTTTGTTTATTTTGAAATAATTAGAAGAGAAACAAGAATGGTGCAGCCAGGGCCGGCTCTAACTTTTTTGCTGCCCCAAGCAGCAAAAAAAACGCCGCCCCCTGAACCCCCCCCCCC
>NW_020664393.1:29964549-29978957 GCF_002925995.2 Terrapene triunguis
AGCCCGCCCCCCCGCTGAGCGCTGCCGGAGGCCCCCCCCCCCGCAGAATGCCGCGCCGCGCTCCCCCCGCCGCCCCTTACCAGGTGCCGCCCCAAGCATGTGCTTGGTTGCCTGGTGCCTGGAGCCGGCCCTGGGTGCAGCGCACTTGTTAGACTCGCTGGACTAGTAAAGATAGGGAGGGGTTCACTTTCCAAAGAAGGTGAGCTCTTTGGGGCAGAGCTGTGTGGGGACAGTCACTATTACTCAATTATAAATCATGATCCAATAGTTCATTAACAAGGCTTAGTCATCCCCCTGGAAGCCTGACCTGTGAGTGCCTGGGTGCTGTACGGTAGCTGAAGTGGAAGTGGTTCGGGTCTGTTGAGTGGATTGAGGTAGGAGAGCCTTCATATGGACAGCTACAGGGCCCTGCATGTCACAGAGTGGTGCCTCAGGGAAGATGCTCATAAGAAAGTCTAACTCAGTAGAGCCACTAGCCAAATCCCCCAGACTCTGCTGAAGGGAGGGACACTGTGTGCAGAGGCTATTGCTGGCAATGGGCTGTAGTAACTGCTATGGAGTTGCTTTGCTGGAGTTCCATGGCCCATCCAGAGTTCCCCTACACAAAAGGTCAATTTATTCTGTCTTTGCCCAAGAAGAGATGATTTGGATGCAAGGTAGTAAGCACTTTGGTGATAACTTCTTGGTATCATGGTACACTTGGCAATACAGCAGAGTCTTCTTAATTGACATACGCTGGTGGATGGTGAGTCAAGCTGCTGCCCTTTTTCATAAAGAGGTGGAAGGATTTTCTTGCGGTTAAAGCGCTGGACTAGGTCTCAGGAGAGCTGTGTTCAGTTCTGGTATTGTATGTCCTTGGTGTCTCTGTGCCTCAATTCTCCGCCTGTAATATGAGAATAAATACATTCGTGTCTGGAAGATGCTCAAATACCATGGTGATGGGGGAGGAGGAGCTTCTAAATAGACGCCCTTAAATATAAAAAAAAATTAAAAGGACATTAAAATTGTACTGCATAACATGCTGATATTATAATGGTCACTGCCTTTTGCCTTGTTTGTTCCTCTTATCTCTAGCAGCTTCTGTATTAATATACAGACTTTAGAACAACATACCTCTTTAATAACTGGTTACGTGCCTCTTAACCCCTTGGCACTGGTTCAATGCATCCCTGTTAAGCAAAACTTGTGTTAATTCTGTGCTGAATTAGCAAAAATTCTTGCTATTCGTTCTCTTGGAGAATTGATTTAGTCTAAAGACAATGTCTGTCCCTGTTAAATGGATTATACTACATTATCATATGCGCTGTTATTAGTCACCAGTAAGCAGAGATTTCAGTACAATCACATGAAACAAAACACTTCCAAATTGTGCACTGGTTTGGAGAGAGGTGTATTCACAACAGAGACTAGGAGCCAGAAATTTCTTCGTTCCAATCCCGGTTTTCACATTGATTCTGTGGCTTTGGTAGAGTCACTAGCCTCTCTGCCTTTTGTCTTCCCATATTTCAAACAAGAATGGTAGTTGTCTACCTCACAGGCATCTGTAGTTTTGAAGTTGAAAATAACACTTTGTGCTTCCATAGCACTTTACAAACAGTAACAATTAGTGTGAGATAGAGATCATTATCCTCATTTGAAAACTGAAGTGAAGATGGGTGGCTTGCCCGAGGACATGTAGGACGTCTATAGTATTCTGGAATAAGACCCTGGTTCTTACTGTTACCAGACTTACAGTTTTAATCACAAACGCATCTTTCTACTCTATGGCATACTCCCTCTCTATGCTATGAAAAGCATTTCCCTTGTCCACACTGGAAAAAAATTGCAGGGATTTCCCACTGTAGCTAATGCTGGTTCAACTCCACTGGAGTTGACAATTCTGGGAGCCCTTGCATAAATGGGCCACTAACTGCTGGCATTAGGGTGACCAGACAGCAAGTGTGAAACATCCAGAAAGGGTGTGGGGTGTGTTAGGTGCCTATGTAAGCCAGAGCCCCAAATATCAGGACTGTCCCTATAAATTCGGGACATTTGGTCACCCTAACTGGCATTGTTTAAAGCACTGAGTCAGTTAGACCTGTGCTGAGCACACCTAGATGACAGTGCTTGAAATGCCAGCATTTGTAATGTTGCTTACACTGGAGGAACTGGAGTGGTACTAGTACTACTGTAAAATTATTGCAAAATTTCCCTGTAATAGACAAGGCTTTGAAGTGCCATGTGTTTTAATTAGGCATTTTCACATCGTGTTTTAAAGTAGCCCTGAAGCTCCTAGTGGTGGTGTCCAGAGCCATCACTGCTATATTCTTCCATGCAGTGACTCTCCAGCTTATTTTAGGCACTGTTGTTGGGCCTCAAAATGTATCCAATGCACTCAATAAGGGAAGGAAACTAAAAATGGGGATAAGACTTACACAGCCAGCCATTGCTTGTGAAGTACATTGAATATTTTGTATCCAAACTGTTTCCTTTTAGACCTCAGGCAACAACAGCCCTGCTAGGAGACTTGCCATAACCATAGCAATCTGGTTATTGTCTAACTTTAGAATGTTCTTTGGTCAGTTTAATTAAGATTATTGCATGAGGTTTTCAGAGGTTAAGTGAGGAATAATTGATTAACTAAGGACAGTCTTAATCTTCATGCCTCAGAAAGAGGGGACAAGGCAATCAATTCTTTCACTTTTCAAGCTCTGGTGTGTGTGTTTGAGGATGGGGATAGAATTTCCTTGCCAAGATTCTCTATTGGCCTTGCATATCAAACCATCTCCTATGACACAGAGAGACTAATCATGGAGAAAGGAGCTACATTCAAAAGAAAAGGGGATGATGTGGTTGGGTGGTAGCTGATATAATTAATACCCTCTTCAAAGACAATGAATGTATTGCTTCATGGATACATAAATTATTAGCTCTGTCTCTTTGCAACCCCAAAGCCTACTCTTATTATTCTAGAATTCTGTATACAGACACCTTATAGCATGTGGGTAACACTTTCAAAACCCCCTAAGGCCTTGGCTACACTGGCGCTGTACAGCGCTGCAACTTGCTGCGCTCAGGGGTGTGAAAACGCCACCCCCCCCAAGCGCAGCGAGTGCAGCGCTGTAAAGCGCCAGTGTAATCAGAGCCTGCAGCGCTGCATGCTCGCTCGCAGTGCTGCAAGCTACTCCCTTCGGAGAGGTGGAGTACATACAGCGCTGCGACAGCTCTCTCGCAGCTCTGGCGGCGCGACTACACTCGCGCTTCACAGCGCTGCCGCAGCAGCGCTGTGAATTCCCAAGTGTAGCCAAGGCCTTAGTGAAATGTAGTGGGACTTAGGGCTAGATTCACAAAGGGGCTTATGCATTGCAAAGCTCAGCATTTAAAATGCTTAATTCTTAGGTGCCCTGCAGTCTAGTGAAATTCCTTCCTCAAAACTAGGTGGGCTCCCCATGTGTTGTATGGGGAGAGTTTGAAGATCCCTGATTGACTGGCTGGAGGGTGGAACCTCCCTCTGCTTGGGTTTCTCAGCTGTAACCCATCTCCTGGAAATAGGCTACTCAGCCAGGTCAGCCTTTTCTTGTGAAAAACTGGAGTAAGAGCTGTCCCATAACTAATTCCATTATAGCCAATAGCCCAGTGATTGGGGCACCCACCTGGCATATAGGAGACCCAAGTTCAAATTCTGCTCTACCTGATTTGGAGCAAGGACTCAAACCCACATCCCAGGTGAGTGCCCTAACCACACCAGGGTATTGTACATTAGGGAGGGGGAGTCTCTCCTGTTGAAGCTGCTCCACTTTGTATGAATAATTAAATACACCTCTACCCCGATATAACGCTGTTCTCGGGAGCCAAAAAAATCTTACCACATTATAGGTGAAACCGTGTTATATCGAACTTGCTTTGATCCGCTGGAGTGCGCAGCCCCGCCCCCCTGGAGCACTGCTTTACTGCGTTATAATGCGTCCCGATATAACACAAATTTGGATATATCGGGGTAGAGGTGTATTCATTGGGCGGGGGGGGGAGCAGGGGGAGTGAGTGACACTATAGCCCAGTGATTAGGGCATGCACCTGGGATGTGGAAAGTCAGGTTCAAATCCTTGCTCCAATATATATTTTATTAATGGCAGAGTGGAACAGCTTCAACAGGAGAGATTGAGAGGGCCATACCCCAGAATACCCAGTTCCCTGGGCCGGGATTCTCAAAGGGACTTAACCATTACATTGCTCATCATTGCCAACCTAACTTTCTAGTGGAGACCAGCCTTTAAAATTAGATTGACCCAGTTATGTCGCTCTGGGGTGTTAAAAATCCCTGAGTGACACAGTTAAGCCAACCACAGTCCCTGTGTGGACAGTGCTAGGTCAATGGAAGAATTCTTTAATCAACCTAGCTGCCACCTCTCAGGAGGTGATTACCCACACTGATGAGAGAACAGCTCCCATGAGTGCAGATAGTGTCTACACTGAAGTGCTACAGCAGGGCAGCAGCAGCTATGAAAGGCTATAGCAGCACATGTAGACAAGCCCTTAGGCACCCAGTCACCCAGTGGAATCCACAACTTACAATGCACCGGGGGTGGGGGGAAGAGAGAGAGGCATCTTAGAATGGGATTCACAAAAGCCAGCATGCTAAGTGGCCAGCCGCATAAACTAACCAACTGCAGATGCTGAGAAAAGAGGTCTGTCCTAAGCCCCACCCCTTCCAGGGAGTTAGGTGTCTCCTTCCAGGCTGAATTTAGGCCTCTATCTCCACATGGGATCCACAGCCACTTTTTGCGTTTCTTGTCAAAGCTATTTCTTGCAAGATCAGTGGCCATGTGCGCCGAACTTGACATAAAGCAGCCCATGGCGTGATGGGGAAGGAGAGGAGGAAGAGATGGTAGCACCAGAGTTATCCCTCGTAACCTTTAGCCCAGTGGCTAGGGAACACACCCAGGATGTAGGAGACCCTGGCTCAATTTCCCCCCCTCTGCCCAGGGCTGCCCAGAGGATTCAGGGGGCCTGGGGCAAAGCAATTTTGGGGGCCCCTTCCATAAAAAAAAGTTGCAATACTCTAGAATACTATATTTTCGTGGGGGCCCCGGGGCAAATTGCCCCACTTGGCCCCCCCTCTGGGCAGCTCTGCCTCTGCCTGAGGAGAAGGGATTTGAACAGGGGTTTCCCATGTCTCCGGTGAATGCCCTAACCATTGGACATCACTATGATTACGTTGCATTTTGGCACCAATAAATTCAAAGGTCCAACTCTCTACTCCCTTTTGTTACTTATTTGTATTGTGGTAGTGCTTGTAAGTCCCAGCCTCATTGTGCTAGGCACTGTAAAGGCATATAACAAAAAGAAGGTCCCTGCCTCAAAGAGCTCACAGTCAAAGGACAAGGTGAGGGTGTCAGCGCAGGGTAGCAGTAAAGATTATGGTGCCTTGCACATTGTTCAGCCACTTACACTGGGAGAAGTGAGTGTAAAAACTATCAAATTAGAATCCTCAACTTGCATGTCACGCATCCACTTTGCACAGGTGAAATGACTACGTAAGGTGTGGCAGTGGGGATCCAGTGAAATTCTGGAGAGTTGTTATAATTTTCAGACCTTTGAAAAAGTGAATAAATTTTTGCAAGGTACAAGCATTCAGTTATGAACTGGCCTGCCTTTTTTTTTTTTTTTTTTTACAGAAACATGTTTCTGTCTGACCTGTGGACGACAGGCGGTAATCAGGGGGGTGACACACAGGTCAGATGATCATAAGAGTTCATTTTCACTTCAAAATCTATGATACAAAAAATGCTATGGAATTTGCAGATTTAGGTCCAAAGAAAGTGACATCAAAAAGTTTACTTTGGGGTACCTTGGGGTACCTTTACTGTATTGGTTTGTGATGAGGATGACTGGATTGTCTGCACTATACTGTCAGAACAGCTCACTATGTTGAATTTTTGAGGTGATTATGTTAACTTTCAGGTCAGGTCATGATTGGTGGGTAGGAAGATGGAGTGTTATCCTATAGTCTTGCTGGTCCATTCCAGTTTCTTTGGACTAAGTGATCTTGCAGTTTGGTTGCATAAGTGTTAAGGGGGAAGTAAGCAGAGAAATGATGCGGGGGGGGGGGAGGGAGGGAAGAATCAGACATCACTCCTGCTTACAAAAAGGACATTTATCTATTATTGTCAAGTATCAGGGGGTAGCCGTGTTAGTCTGTATCTACAAAAACAACAAGGAGTCTGGTGGCACCTGTTAGTCTTTAAGGTGCCACCAGACTCCTTGTTGTGTATCTATTATTGTGACACTCTTAGACTTTAAGGCCAGAAGGGACCATCGTGATCATCTAGTCTGACCTCCTGCACATCACAGGCCACAAAACCTCACCTTCCCAGTCCTGTAAAAGACACACAACCTCTGGCTGAGTTACTAAAGTCCTCAAATCATGGTTTAAAGTCTTCAAGCTACAGAGAACCCACCATTTCCACTAGTTTAAATCTGCAAGTGACCCATGCTCCATGCTGCAGCTGAAGGCGAAGACAAAAAAAACCCAGGGTCTCTCCCAATCTGACCCAGGGGGAAATTCCTTCCTGACCACAAATATGGAAGTCAGTTAGACTCTGAGCATTTTCGCGAGACCCGCCAGCCAGCCACCAGGAAATGAATTCTCTGTAGTGTCCCATCACCCGCTGTCGGGGAAATTTGCTACTAGCAATTACAGATCGTGCCATTCTAGGCAGTCTCGTCACACCATCTCCTCCATAAATTTATCATGCTCGGTCTTGAAGCCTGTTAGGTTTTTTGCCCCCACTGCTCCCCTTGGAAGGCTGTTCCAGAATTTTGTTACTCTGATGGTTAGAAAACCTTTGTCTAATTTCAAGCCTAAACTTGTTGATGGACAGTTTATATCCATTTGTTCATGTGTCCACACTGACACTTAACTTGAATAACTCCTCTCCCTCCATGGCATCTATTCCTCTGATGTATTTATAGAGAGCAATCATATCTTCCCTCAGTGGTGGCTAGCATATCCCTTGTCCCGCGCCGCTTCCCGCAGCCCCCATTGGCCTGGAACGGCAAACCGGAGCCAGTGGGAGCTGCAATCAGCCAAACCTGCGGACTCTGCAGGTAAACAAACTGTCCCGGCCCGCCAGTGGATTTCCCTGGCGGGCCATGTGCCAAAGGTTGCTGATCCCTGGGTTAAGCTAAACAATGAGTTTCCTCTCATAAGGTAGGTTTTGCATTTGTCTGACCCTCCTAGTAGCCCTTGTCTGCACCTGTCCCAGTTTGAAATAGTCTTTCTTAAACATAGGAGACCAGAGTTGCACACAGTATTCCAGATGAGGTCTCACAAGTGCCTTGTATAATGGTACTAAAAATTCCTTAACTCTACTAGAAATACTGTGCCTGATGCATCCTAGGACTGCATTAGCCTTTTTCATGGTCACATCACACTGGTGGCTCATAGTCATCCTGTGATCAACCAATACATCTAGATCTTTCTTCTACTCTGTCACTTCCAACTGGTACGTCCCCAGTTTATAGCAAAAATTCTTGTTAATCCCTAAGGGCATCACTTTACACTATTAAATTTCATCCCATTTCTATTACTCCAGTTTTCAAGGTGTCCAGAACTTCTTGTATGATACTCCGATCTTCCTCTGAATTGCCAATACCTTGCCCAATACAATAGCCCACTCCCACTTTTTGTGCCAAGGTCATTAAGAAAAATGTTAAATAAGATTGGTCCCAAGACTGATCCTTGAGGAAGTCTACTAGGAACCTCCTTCCAGCCTGACAGTTCACCTTTCAGTAAGGCCCATTGTAGTTGCCCCTTTAACCAGTTCCTTGTCTACCTTTCAATTCTCATATTAATCCCCATCTTATCCATTTTCACTAATAGTTTCCCGTGTGAAACTTTATCAAATGCCTTACTAAAATCCAGTAGATTAGCTCTATGGCATTTTCTTTGTCTAAAATTTCAGTTATCTTCTTAAAGAAAGAGATCATGCCAGACCAACCTGATCTATCTTTTGTAAAACCATGTTGCATTTTATTCCAATTCCCATTTTCCTCTGTCCTTAGCAGACAGGACTAACTAACAGGACTGTAGTTTCCCAGATCACATTTTTCCCCTTTCCCTTTGCCCCATGTTTTATAAGCAAAGAAGATGAGTTTTTGCCCTGCAGAATTTATACAGTAAATTATATTCATTAAATTAAGTAGTTCATAGTATGTAATCGGTTGCTAAGAGTTCCCTTTTTGGAAACTATAAGAGTAACTGCAGGATCAATACAGTGGAAATTCAGCCAAACCCATCATCCTTGAGGCAGTCTTAGGGCTAGTCTACACTACACCTATGCAGCTGCACCACTGTAGCGTGTCTGGTGAAGACGCTCTATGCCGACGGGAGAGAGCTCTCCCATCGCCATATGTGACGGGTCTGGCACCGCAGCGCCCCTTTGTGGCAGGGGAGGGTGGGGTGCCAGGGCCTCGCCTCTCAAGTTTCCCAGCCTGCCTTCTTTAAGGGCGTCCCGATGGGGCCTAATGGCAGATTCCCACGTGCTCGACCTGAGTGTCAGGGCAGCGGGGCCCAATGGCCAGAGTCCATATAACTCACCCCGAGTATCAGGGCAGCGTGGCCCAATGGCCAGAGTCCATATTTCCCCCTCTCAGGCAGGGAAGTGTTGCCTAATGGTCGGAGGAGATGGGGGACCCGGGCCCACCCTCTCCACTGGGTCCTGACCCAGGGCTCTCCTAGTGGCGGGGTTCCCCTTACCATTGGCTAGGCAGGGATCCGCCTGCAACACGCCGAGCATCAGTGCTGCTTTAACACGGCTTGTCCCTAAAGTTCCCCTGGGTCACTTCCTACCCTCAACGTCGTATTCTCCACTCCGGGGGGGGGGGAGGGGGTTACCAGTCAGTTTCCTTCTGTCGGGTCCTCCATCTGGGACGCAGGGTACGTGCCGGCTGGGCTGGCTGCTGGATCCTGGAGCGTGGGCTGTTCCTCCTCGGGGGCTGGCTGTGTGCGTCCTTCTCCTCCCGTGGTCAGCCCTGACTGAGCAGTTTTGCAGGCTTTTATACCTAGTCTCCAGTTGGAGCATGCCCAGCAGGGCTTCCGGGGAGGGGCTTCCTCTGCCAGGAAGGAAGGGTTAACCCCCGCGGTGCCAGTGCAGGGCCGCTCTGCCCCATCACACCATAATAAAACCACCTATGGCGGTGGGAGAAGCTGTCCATTGATAGCGCTGTCCACAGTGATGCTTAGGTCTGTGTAACTTGCGTCGCTCACGGGGGGTGACTTATTGACACCCCTGAGTGACATAGAATCATAGAATATCAGGGTTGGAAGGGACCTCAGGAGGTCATCTAGTAGTCCAACCCCCTGCTGAAAGCAGGACCAATCCTGTGCCCTCTCTAAAATTAAGAGGTCTGTTTTACATGAAATCAGGCCAACCGAGGTTCACGATCAAGTTTACCCTGTCAGGCTTTTTGTAAACAAGTACCTTACCTCTTGAGCAGCTGGGAAACAATTATTCTACACTCCATTTTTAGTGGTATAACCCATTCACCGGGAAGGGCTATCTACTATCCCAAGAGAATTTTGTCAGCAAATTTAAGTTCATGGGTCAAACCACAGTTATTAACAGGGATACTTGAGGAACATAATGTGGCTGTCTAGTCAGGACATTAGATATAAGCAGTAAGAAACAACCCTGAAATCTCACTATATGGAAATAAACCAATGCATGCATGGAAGACAGCCAAAAATAAACACTAATTAGATACAAATGCATTTTTGGAACAATTTAATGGGTCAGAAAAGTGGCAGATGTGTCAGTCCATTCCTGGTCGTGCAGAACTGACCATGCAAAGTGTGAGTGAGGAGCCAGAAAAGTGGGGGAATGGGGAGAAAGAAAGATCCTTCTTATGAACACCACACCCTTATGACATAACATAACCTGTAGTGTAGACAAGCCCTTACTGTTTAAGAAAAACACAAACAAAACACACCCCAAATAGCACTGTCACTTTTTCTAATTCTGCTGCCTTTCCTCTTTGTATTGGCTTACAGTTACCACACTATACTAATCCTGGGAGATATAGCCAATACCAAGACAAGTGACACTTGAGTGATGTATATACAACAGCTCCTGCCCTGTAGTTGAAAATGGGAATCACCTACTACAACTTTTATTGAATGTGGTGTTAATGGTTGGGGAAGAGGGTGGTTGATAGTATTCCTTTGACGGGGTGAAAGTAATCAATTATAAATTGTTTTACATAATCTTTGCAACTAGTTTCACCTCATAAAATTAAACCTTGAAACACTCTACAGAGTACTTCATTGGGACTGTCTTTATTCTGAGCTATTGCTGGACAACACTGCTTCCCAGAAAGTTTCCCCCCTCTTTATATGATGATGGCAAGTGAGAAACAGTTTCTACTTCGCTGTCTTATTTAGGAGTGAAAGCATAGCTAGGCTACGTGACTCTCTGTACAGCACTATGAAGTAAATGTTTGTGAATGCGGTAGCCTACAAATTAAATATAAGCGATTTCCCTTCAGCTCATCTTTTATGACTCTGAAATGTTGAATTTAGTGATGAAGTCTAAAGTATCTTAAAATAGTATGTAGGGCAGTGATCACCAACCGGTCGATCAAGATCGACTGGTCGATCCTAGAGGATCTCCCGGTCGATCGCGCTCTCTGGCAGCGCAGTGGGGCTGACGCTATGACAGGCTCCGTGCCTGCCCCAGCCCCATGCCACTTTGGAAGCAGCCAGCATGCCCCGTGTCCCTGGGGGCGAGGGACAGGGGTCTCCCTCCACGCGCTGCTCCTGCCTGCAAGGACCATCCCCGCAGCTCCCATTGGCCGGGAATGGGGAGCTGTGGCCAATGGGAGCTGCAGGGGTGGTGCTTGCAGAGATGGGCAGCATGCGGATGCACATACCACTTGCGCCCCCCCCCCAGGGGCCACAGGGGTGCATTGGCCCCTTCTGGGAGTGGCGTGGGGTCAGGGTAGGCAGGGAGCCTGCCTTAGCGGCAGCCATGCTGCACTGTCAACCAGGAGCCACCGGAAGTAAGTGCTGTTTGGCAGGAGGCCGCACTCAAGCCCTGAGCCCCATCCCAGAGCCAGCACCTCCATCCCCTCCTGTACCCCAACCCTCTGCCCCAGCCTGAAGCCCCCTCCCAGAGCCAGCACCCTGTACCTCCTCCTGCACCTCAACCCCCTGCCCCAGCCCAGAGCCCCTCCTGCACCCAAACTCCCTCCCAGAGCCACACCCCGCACCCCCTCCTGCCACATCCCTCTGCCACAGGCTCAGTTCAGAGCCCCCTCCCACACTGCGAACCCCTCGGCCCCAGCCCAGAGCCCACACCCCTTCCTGAACCCCAAGCCCCTACCCCAGCCCGGTGAAAGTGAGTGATGGTTGGGGAGAGCAAGTGATGGGGGGAGTGGAGTGAGTGGGATGGGACTTTGGAGAAGAGGTGGGGCCTTGGGGAAGGCGCAGGGTAGATCTTGCTGGGTTGCCCTTAAATTCAAAAAGTGATCTTGGGTGTAAAAAAGTTGGAGACCACTGATGTAGGGTAACATTTTGTATCAAAGTATTCACTTACTCTATCAGTTTCTCCCCTTTTTCGCACCAAAGAACCATTCTAATTTTAGTGCATACGTAATAGAAAAATAGTGCAATCTGTGGGTTTAAAGCTGAACTGTAAAACATGTCTAAAGTTTAAATTTTTTATGCTCATAAATCAGTCAAAAGATTTGTGTAACTTAAAATTTCTAAATATATTTCACACTTTGGTACATCCTACTTTTTTTTTTTTTTTTAACTTTCAATGTGCTCTGTGATCTTAAACAGAGCTAATCAGGAAATGTTGTTCCCCCTGCCCCGCAAACAATTTTGACAAAAGCTTTATAAGAGCTTTTGCTGAAATTTTTTTTCAACAATTTGTTTTCATCCAAAAATGAAACATTTTTCAGCAAGCAAAACACCTTGGCCCATCTGGTAAAAGTTTTTGGTTTTACTGAAAACTTACAGCACACAAGATGAAATTTTTCACTTGCCAAAAACTGACAATTTTTGGAGTGTTTGGCTTTTCAATGCAACCTCTTACCTCAAAAACATAAATAAATAAAAAGTCCTGTTTTAATTAACAGGTGGTGAGAGCTTTGAATAAAAGAATTCAATCAGTCCTAAGCCTACCCATTTGCAGTCACCTTTAAAAATAATTGTGTTAGTACTGGAACAAAGTATTACTTTGATTACTAATTATTTGTACCTCGGAAGCTTCAACAATATGCATCAAGGAGCTTAAAGCTATGATTGCTTTAGGACTTCAGTTTTCACTGGGCTGCAAAAAGTGTCACATTTGAGTATCCAGCAAGGATAGAACTTATAACCTCCTGCTGTCCCTACCATTTATTAAGTAGAGCCTTGACTCTAGGTAGCAGCATTAGTACTATACACAGCGGAATAGTTCCAATTCCAGCCAGTAGAGGGTAATAACACATGACTCACTAGGCAGTTTATTATCAGTTGGCCTCTTTCTAAACCACTGCCCTTGGGCATGTTTGATTTGTGTAACGATTCCGTGTCTCTCTCAGCACTGCTCATTTCTCCCACTTCCTCCTTCACCCAACTTCTAAATCCTCTCTCCCTGTGGCATTAGAGCTTGGCAGAGTCTGACAGTTCAGCATGGCAAGCTTGGCTGACATTCATTCTTGAATTCCGCTTGAATGCCATGGAGCTGACTCACGTGATATCACAGTTTAAAGCAGCTGAACTGTACTTTTTACAACCTTTAATACAGACTTTTCACTTCTGAAGTGCCATTCCTCCAGGCAAGCATGGCTGTTATTTTCCACAAGTATTAAAACCAAATAGACCAGGCAGCAGGGATTTCCCTACACCCCCCCTGAATTTCCCCAACACCCCCTCCCCCAGTTTTGTGAACTGGTTACATGCAGTGTTGCCAATTTAGCGATTGTTTGGAAATTTGAATTGAAATTGAAACATTAATACACACTGTAAAAGCATATAAAGTGAATGATAAAATATGTGTATCTGAAAAAGTATAATAGATTTGAAAAGTATGAACATAGACTAGCTTCCTTATACAGCTTTTATTTTTATGACCATGTCAGTGCATTCATTTCGGTGATGTTGGCCAACCTAATAATTTCAAATTATGATTTCTAGGCAAAGTCTAAATGAGCTCTCCCTGACAGCTAGTGATGGGCTGGGGGGAAAGGCTTCAGGACCAGATTGTATTTACATTAACACCTAATCTACCTAGGTACCCAGCAAACAGAGCTGTGTTGCCAAAGTGATAGATTTTGGCTGGAGTTGGGTTACAAATCACTTGAATACGGGGGGGGGGGGTAATGAAATGTTGTTGTTCTTATTGTCTGAGTAAAGGGCAGTAGAACTGTACTTAGCCTGTGCTGATTGAGGGCATCAGGAGACAGGGTGGGAACAGGTGTTTTGATTAGGGTGACCAGACGTCCCAATTTTATCAGGACGGTCCTGATTTTAGGGGACTTGTCCCGCGTCCCGAACTTACATCGGTCGGGACACACTTTGTCCTGATATCGGGGGACCACGGCACCCCGGCACTGCCGGCACCGCTCACCTCTTCTTCCGGGCCCTGGGGCAGCGCAGCTGAGGTCCCGCCGGCCAGCAGGCGCCTGCAGAGTGCTGCAGCCCCAGTCCCCAGGCACGCACAGAGGCAGGGGCGGGGCTTGTAGGCGCAGGCAGCGCGGGCAGCGAGCCCCCCCCGCCCCTGCCCCCCTCAACCCGACCCGCGCGCGAGCTACATGGACAGGAGCCAGAGGGACGCTCCTTCCTCCACCCGCCGCCAGCCCTGCGAACATGGCTGCAGCACGGCCGCACTTCTCCCTCCTGCTCCTCGCCCTAGTTGCCCTGCTCTGCCCTGCTCCTGCCTGCGCAGTGGCCCCTCTGCTTGGCCACCAAGCACCTGGACCGGCACTTCGCCGGGTGCAAGCGCTGCACAAACCCAGAGTGCAGCAGTAAGTGGGTGCTGGGCGCTGGGGTCCCTGGACGGGACCTGCCTGCTGGATGCTAAGGCTAGCACTGCGGGGGGTGGGGGGGTTGTGCCAGGCAGGCTCTGGGAGGGAGGGAGGGCGGGGGGTCCGATGCCGCTCTGGGTAGCCCGTGCAGGGCGGGGTGATGATGCTGCAGCAGCAGCCCACAGACGGCGAGGGACGAGAGACCCATGGGGAGGCCGGGCTGGAGGCAGTGCTCTTGGGGCTGGCCCTCGGGCAGGGCCATGGGGCCGCACCTGTGGGCACCGCGCACGTGGGCCGCGATCTGGCCGCGAACCAGACGCTTCTTCTTCTCCGGCAGAGTGCGGTCAGTGTGCGCGAGGCAGCGGTCGGGGCAACTTGTTCCTTTTTTTTGCTCCGGCTTTTTTTTTTTTTTTTTT
>NW_020664393.1:29979057-29981069 GCF_002925995.2 Terrapene triunguis
CCCCCCCCCCCCCCCCCCGTGTCCCGATATTTCACTTCTGTCATCTGGTCACCCTAGTTTTGATTGATGGTCTGCCTGAGTCACAAGTACTATTTGACCTGCCCCCTCCACTGTTTAAAGACAGATCTGATTAGGCTCCATAGATAGTCTTTTGTTTTGTTACGTCACCACTACAGCTGAAATCACTGATAATCCAGTCTAAGTGCTTAGACCTGCTGTGGGACAGTGTTTCTGTGGAAGATATGGCCCAGTCTGCACTAGCAGCGAGGTTCCCCCACTGAGAGCTCAGCTGAAATCACTGAGAGCTGGGTGGAATCTCAAGAGACCAACTTGCAGAGGTCACAGTGGCAGGTGGCAGCAGAAGGGGATGGCGCAGGGCCATTGGCAACAGAGCGATGGAGTGAATGGTGGTACAATGAACAACAGCAGCCAGAGCGAACAGTGAGCAGCTGGAGGAACGAGCAAGGTGCCTTCTTGCCCCCCACCTGGGAGGTGAACTCCTGTGAAAGCACCTCTGAACTCTGAGTCTCCACTCACCAAGGACAAAACTTGTGAGTGTTAATGAGGCTGTTAAGAATGCTGGAGACACAACACAGTTCATGCGAACAAACATGGCTGTGGCATCATACCTTCTATTTAAGCAAGAGATACCACACACTACAAACTGGAGGCCAATGTTAAGTGCATTGTCACTTGTTCATCCTGAAGTTGAACTGGTTCTGAACAAGACCAGCAAATGCTCACTATATTTCCACAAGAAACTCAACTGACTGGCGAGAAGCATGTGGTGCAACAGTGAAAGACTCAACAGTTAAAAAAGTGAAGAAGTCTCTTACCACATTCAAAAAAATTGCATACATGGCTGATGAATGCACCGATACAAATGGGCATCAATATTAAGTCATTGTGTACGTTATCTTGATGTCAGTGGTAGGCCAGTAGATGCATTTCTAGATGTTCAAGTTATAGGAAACACATCAGCTGCATCTGTGACAACCCACATCTTAGAAGAGTTAAATGCTTGTCAATTGGACCCCAAACAGATGGCTGCTTGTGCATTTGATGGAGCTGCAAACTTCTCCTGAAGACATGGTGGAGTACAAGCTTTGCTCAGAAAAAAAGTGTAACCCTAATCTCTGGGTAGGTCTACACTTACTTCCTGGTTCGGCGGCAAGCAATCGATCTTCTGGGATCGATTTATCGCGTCTTGTCTAGACGCGATAAATCGATCCCGGATTGATCCCGGAAGTGCTCGCCGTCGACGCCGGTACTCCAGCTCGGCGAGAGGAGTACGCGGCATCGACGGGGGATCCTGCCTGCCGCATCTGGACCCGCGGTAAGTTCGGACTAAGGTACTTCGAATTCAGCTACGTTATTAACGTAGCTGAATTTGCGTACCTTAGTTCGAAGTGGGGGGTTAGTGTGGACCAGGCCTCTCCTACACACACTGCAGAGGCCATCTACTCCAACTAGCACTAGTACAAGCTGCAGACTCTTCAAAAGACATTTAAAAAGCTATAAATTTAATGTCTTCATTATATTCTTTTTTCAACAAGAGTCCAAAAAGACTGAATATCTTGGAAAATATAGAAGATACACTGGGACTGAAGTTCAAATTAGTCCAACCTGGAAAAACCCTCTGGCTTTCTCATGAGCGATCCTTGGCTGTTGTCTTAAAATTACTCCAGCCATTAGTACTGACTTTGGAAAGTATCTTCCAAGATGGGATGGATCTAAGTAGTGAGGCTGGTGGATTACTTTTGCTACTACGTTCAGAGCAGGGCCGGCTCCAGGCACCAGGCACCCAAGCTGGTGCTTGGGGCTGCACCTGGAGGGGGGCGGCGCAGCACTCCAGCCGCCGGGGAGAGCGGGGCCACAGCAGGGGCTCGCCGCCCTCCCCCCAGGCCTCCGGCCGCCCTCCCCCCCGGCGCCCTCCCCCCGGCGCTCTGGCCGCCGGGGGGGGGAGAGCCGAGCCCCAGCCGGGGCTCGCTGCCCTGCCCCCGGCGCTCTGG
>NW_020664393.1:29986069-30010251 GCF_002925995.2 Terrapene triunguis
AAGTCTATAATATATAACTAAACTATTGTTGTATGTAAAGTAAATAAAGGTTTTTAAAATGTTTAAGAAGCTTCATTTAAAATTAAATTAAAATGCAGAGCCCCCCGGACCGGTGGCCAGGACTCGGGCAGTGTGAGTGCCAGTGAAAATCAGCTCATGTGCCGCCTTTGGCACACGTGCCATAGGTTGCCTACCCCTGCTATAGACTGTGGCCTGATCTACACCTAAAACTTGGGTCGGCCTAGCTACGTCACTCAGGGCTGTGAAAAATTTTGCTGTGAAGCTGCAGTGCTATAGCTGTGCCTCTGTAGCGTAGTTGTACCCTATAATTGGGTTACCTCTTAATCTTCTCTTTACTAAGCTGGATGGATTGAGCACCTCAAGTCACTGAAAGGCATGTTTTCCAGACCTTGACCTATTCCCACAATGGCTCTCTGAATCCTTTTCCATTTTCCAGCATCCTCTTAGATGTTTGCAAATGGCTTGATGTGGTAACCATGGTTACCAAAGTGATGCAGGTGGCAGGCAGGCAGTGGAATTGCAATAGTATTCAATTGGCAGACATAATGTTATACAGTGCCACAGCCTCAAGACAGGCTGAATGAAGCTAAGAGGTAATACTGGAGTTGAGCAAGCTGCTTGGCATAGTGTTTCCTGGAAGGAAAAGGTTAATCACTTGGTTAAATTATCACTAGGGCTGTCAAGCAATTAAAAAAATTAATTGCGATTAATCGTACTGTTAAACAATAATAGAATACCGTTTATTTAAATATTTTTTGGATGTTTTCTACATTTTCAAATATATTGATTTCAATTACAACACAATACAAAGTGTACAGTGCTCACTTTCTATTTATTTTTTAATACAAATATTTGCACTGTAAAAAACAAGAAATAGTATATTTCAATTCACCTAATACAAGTACAGTAGTGCAGTCTATTTATCATGGAAGCTGAACTTACAAATGTCGAATTATGTACAAAAATAAAACTATGTAGCCTCTAAAGTTTTACAAGTCCATTCAGTCCTACTTCAGCCAATCACTCAGACAAACAAGTTTGGTTATATTTGCAGGAGATAATGGTGCCCGCTGCCTGTTTACAATGTCACCTAAAAATGAGAACAGGCGTTCGCATGGCACTGTTGTAACTGGCGTTGCAAGATATTTATGTGCCAGATGTGCTAAAGATTCATAAGTCCCTTCATGCTTCAACCACCATTCCAGAATACATGCGTCCATGCTGATGACAGATTCTGCTCGATAACAATCCAAAGCAGTGAGGACCGACGCATATTCATTTTCATCATCTGAGTCAGATGCCACCAGCAGATGGTTGATTTTTTTTGTGTGGTTCAGGTTCTGTAGTTTCCGCATCGGAGTGTTTCTCTTTTAAGACTTCTGAAAGCATGCTCCACACCTCGAATCTGTAGTGACAGTGTTTGTAAATCAAACAACATGTGCTGGGTCATCATCTGAGACTGCTAGAATAAGAAATATATGGCAGAATGCAGGTAAAACAGAGCAGGGGACATACAATTCTCCCCCAAGGAGTTCAGTCACAAATGTAATTAACGCACTTTTTTTTTTTTTTTTTAAATGAACCTCATCAGCTTGGAAGCATGTCCTCTGGAATGGTGGCCGAAGCATGGAAGGGGCATACGAATGTTTAGCACATCTGGCACGTAAATACCTTGCAATATTGGCTGCAAAAGTGCCATGCGAACGCCTCTTCTCACTTTCAGGTGACATTGTAAATAAGAAGCAGGCATCATTATCTCCTGCAAATGTAAACAAACTTGCTTGTCTTAGTGACTGGCTGAAGAAGAAGTAGGACTGAATGGATTTATAGGGTCTAAAGTTTTACATTGTTTTGTTTTTGAGTGCAGCTATGTAACAAAAAAAAATCTACATTTTAAAGTTGCACTTTCACAACAGAGATTGCACTACAGTACTTGTATGAGGTGAATTGAAAAATATTATTTATTTTATTTACAAATATTTGCACTGTAAAAATAATAATCAAAAATAAGATAAAGTGAGCACTGTACACTTTGTATTCTGTGTTGTAATAGAAATCAATATATTTGAAAATGTAGAAAAACATCCACAAATATTTAATAAATTTCAGTCGGTATTCTGTTGTTTAACAGTGCAATTAATCATGATTAATTTTTTTAATCACAGTTAACTTATGTGATTAACTCAAAAAAATTAACTGTGATTACTTGACAGCCCTAATTATCACTTAATAACATCAGAGGCAAGAGTTAAACATTTTGTTTAAAATGCACTTCAGGGGTGAGAAAATGCATGATTAAAAAACTGAAAAATCAACCGGACTGACCCCACCCAGCAGATTTCTGTACACTTTCACTGCAGTCTGTCATTGTGCACAGTGAATGCACATATCTTTATGATGAGTGCCTTGGATATTCTTTACAGTGAATAAGGAGTGCATGCGGCATGTGTATTTTGGGGTCCCTTTATGATTTCCATAGAAAGTGGTAAAATAAAATATCAATGTTTATTTCACCACAAAATATATCCCCCAGAGAGTGAGACAGGAGAATGCTGTAACACACACACCAAAAATATTCAGGCAAAATCACAGAACAGTTTAACACTAACAAATTATACTGTAGTGGTTATTCCTCAACTTCCCCTCCTCTTTACCTCCCTAAAACTCTGAACATTGGTGGTTGATCATTCTTTGAATGCCTTGGGCCATGTGGTCAGCCGATTTAGCAACACTGAAGTAAATGAAGCTCTGGGTATGTCTACACTACGGGATTAATCCAAATTTATATAATTCGAATTTTGGAAACAGATTGTATAAAGTCGAATGTATGCGGCCACACTAAGCACATTAATTCGGCGGTGTGCGTCCATGTACTGGGGCTAGCGTCGATTTCCGGAGCGTTGCACTGTGGGTAGCTATCCCATAGCTATCCCATAGTTCCCGCAGTCTCCCCCGCCCATTGGAATTCTGGGTTGAGATCCCAGTGCCTGATGGGGCAAAAAACATTGTCGCAGGTGGTTCTGGGTACAGCCTCACCCCTCCCTCCATGAAAGCAATGGCAGACAACCATTTTGCGCCTTTTTTCCTGGGTGAACACTGCAGACTCCATACCACGGCAAGCATGGAGCCCGCTCAGCTCAAGACAGCAGTCATGAACATTGTAAACACTTCGCGCATTCTCATGCAGTTTATGCTGAGCCAGGACCAGAAAAACGAAGTGAGGAGGAGGCGGCAACGGCAGCGCAGCGACAAGCGTGATGAGGACATGGACATGGACACAGAATTCTCTCAAATCGCGGACCCCGGTGCTTTGGAGATCATGTTGTTAATGGGGCAGGTTCTATCCATGGAACGCCGATTCTGGGCCCGGAAAACAAGCACAGACTGGTGGGACCGCATAGTGTTGCAGGTGTGGGACGATTCCCAGTGGCTGCGAAACTTTTGCATGTGTAAGGGCACTTTCATGGAACTTTGTGACTTGCTGTCCCCTGCCCTGAAGCGCCAGAATACCAAGATGAGAGCAGCCCTCACAGTTGAGAAGCGAGTGGCGAGAGCCCTGTGGAAGCTTGCAACGCCAGACAGCTACCGGTCAGTCGGGAATCAATTTGGAGTGGGCAAATCTACTGTGGGGGCTGCTGTGATGCAAGTAGCCAAAGCAATCACTGAGCTGCTGCTACTAAAGGTAGTGACTCTGGGAAATGTGCAGGTCATAGTGGATGGCTTTGCTGCAATGGGATTCCCTAACTGTGGTGGGGCGATAGATGGAACCCATATCCCTATCTTGGCACCGGAGCACCAGGGTACCCAGTACATAAACCGCAAGGGGTACTTTTCAATGGTGCTGCAAGCACTTGTGGATCAGAAGGGACATTTCACCAACATCAACATGGGCTGGCCGGGAAGGGTTCATGACGCTCGCGTCTTCAGGAACACTAATCTGTTTAAATGGCTGCAGCAAGGGACTTACTTCCCGGACCAGAAAATAACCGTTGGGGATGTTGAAATGCCAATAGTTATTCTTGGGGACCCAGCCTACCCCTTAATGCCATGGCTCATGAAGCCATACACAGGCAGCCTGAACAGGAGTCAGGAGCTGTTCAACTACAGGCTGAGCAAGTGCAGAATGGTGGTAGAATGTGCCTTTGGCCGTTTAAAAGGTCGCTGGCGATCGTTACTGACTCGCTCAGACCTCAGCCAAACCAATATCCCCATTGTTATTGCTGCTTGCTGTTTGCTCCACAATCTCTGTGAAAGTAAGGGGGAGACCTTTATGGTGGGGTGGGAGGCTGAGGCAAATCGCCTGGCTGCTGATTACGCGCAGCCAGACACCAGGGCAATTAGAAGAGCACACCAGGAAGCGCTGTGCATCAGAGAAGCTTTGAAAACCGGTTTCATGACTGGCCAGGCTACAGTGTGAAATTTCTGTTTGTTTGTCCTTCATGAAAACCCGCCCCCTTTATTGACTCATTCTCTGTAAGGAACCCACCCTCCCCCTTCCCCCAGCTTGCTTTCAAAGGAAATAAAGTCACTATCATTTAAAAATCATTTATTCTTTATTAATTGATTATAAAAAGAGGGAGAGAACCCGGGTGGGGTTTGGGAGGAGGATCGGCGGGAAGGAAAAGGCCGCTAAAGAAAGATTAAAAAAATTACAGCCTTTTGCTTGGGCTGTCCACTGGGGTGGAATGGGAGGGTGTACGGAGCCTCCCCCTCCACCCCCGCGTTCTTACAAGTCTGGGTGAGGAGGCTATGGAACATGGTGAGGGGGGAGGGGGGTTATACAGGGACTGTAGCGACACTCTGTTATCCTGCTGCCGTTCCTGAAGCGCCACCAGATGCCAGAGCATGTCTGTTTGCTCACGCAGCAGCCCCAGCATTGCATCCTGCCTCCTCTGATCTTCCTGCCGCCACCTCTCATCTCGAGCGTCTCTCCTGTCCTCAGGTTGGTCCCTCATGTCGTCACGTTGGTCCCTCCTGTCCTCACGTTCACTGGCTTCTTTCCTATACTTTGAAACCGTGTCCTTCCACTCATTCAGATGAGCTCTTTCACTGCGGGTGGATTCCATGATTTCTGCGAACATCTCGTCTCGCGTCTTCTTTTTCCAATGCCTTATCTGAGATAGCCTTCGGGACGGAGGAGGGAGGCTTGAAAAATTTGCAGCTGCTGGAGGGAGGGAAAAAAGGAGAGAATTTTTTAAAAAGATACATTTTGCAGAACAATGCTTATACTCTTTCACGGTGACCAACACTATTCACATTACATAGCACATGTGATTTCTGTGCAAGGTCGCATTTTACCTCTTAATATTGAGTGCCTGTGGCTTTGCTGCTAGAGATCACAGACGCAGGTCCGGGCACCAGAATTCAGCTTGCCATGGTAAGCCATTGTCTTTCGGCTTCTGCGCCCTCCTTTCCCACATACCAAGCAAAGCCCGTTGAGTGCTGCGGTTTTCCTGTTAACCTTCAGCAGCAGAAAACAAACTAACCCCCCCCCCCATCCAATTCTCTGGATGATGGCTTTATCCCTCCCCCCACCGCGTGGCTGGTATCAGGGAAGATCCCTGCAGGAACCAAACTAACACCCCCCACCCCGCCAGGAATTCTCTGGGATGATCGCTTTACCCCTCCCCCCACTGCGTGGCTGGTATCAGGGAAGATCCCTGCTAGCCAAACGCGAAAAGCTCAGGGCCAATTCCCCGCCCCCCCCCCCCCGCGCTTGGCTAACTGCAGGGAAGGATTTCTTTTCAGCCACAGGCAAACAGCCCAGTAGGAACGGCCACCTCTGTCCCCTTAATTAAATTCCCGTATTTCAACCAGGTTACTATGAGTGATATCACTCTCCTGAGGATTACACAGCGAGATAAAGAACGGATGTTGCTTGAATGCCAGCAAACACCGGGACCATATGCTGCCAGGCTTTGTCATGCAATGATACCAGATTACTTGCTGCAAGCATGGCGTGGTCAAGTGTCCTACCATGGAGGACGGAATAAGGCTGCACTGCCCAGAAACCTTGTGGCAAGGCTTTTGGAGTACCTCCAGGAGAGCTTCATGGAGATGTCCCTGGAGGATTTCCGCTCCATCCCCAGACACGTTAACAGACTTTTCCAGTAGCTGTACTGGCTGCGAATGCATCCCAAGTTCTCAGGGCAAAGTAATCATTAAAAAACGCTTGCTTTTAAAACAAGTTTTATATTTTAAAAGGTAAACTCACCTGAGGTCCCTTCCATGGGGTCATGGTCTTGGATACTGGCTTGGGAGGGTTGGGAGGGTACTTCAGTCAGGCTGAGAAAAAGATCCTGGCTGTTGGGAAGAACGGAGTGCTGGGTGCTCTCCGCAAGCTCGTCCTCCTCCTCCTCCTCCTCCTTCTCTTCCCCGTCCTCAGAATCCTCAGGTGTAGCTGATGAGATTATCCCCGCCTCGGAATCCACGGTCAGAGGTGGGGTAGTGGTGGCGGCCCCCCCCTAGAACTGCATGCAGTTCGGCGTAGAAGCGGCATGTCTGCGGCTCTGACCCGGAGCGACCGTTTGCCTCCTTTGTTTTTTGATAGGCTTGTCTGAGCTCCTTGACTTTCACGCGGCACTGATCTGAGTCCCTATTGTGGCCTCTCTCCATCATGCCCTTGGAGATTTTTTCAAAAGTTTTGGCATTTCGTCTTTTCGAACGAAGTTCTGCTAGCACTGAATCCTCTCCCCATATAGCGATCAGATCCAGTACCTCCCGTACGGTCCATGCTGGTGCTCTTTTTCGATTATCGGCCTGCATGGTTACCTGTGCTGATGAGCTATCTGTGGTCACCTGTGCTCTCCACGCTGGGCAAACAGGAAATAAAATTCAAATGTTCGCGGGGCTTTTCCTGTCTACCTGGACAGTGCATCCGAGTTCAGATTGCTGTCCAGAGCGGTCACAATGGTGCACTGTGGGATAGCTCCCGAAGGCCAATACCATCGAATTGCGGCCACACTAACCCTAATTCGAAATGACAATATCGATTTTGGTGCTACTCCGCTCGTCGGGGTGGAGTACAGAAATCGATTTTAAGAGCCCTTTATTTCAAAATAAATGGCTTCGTTGTGTGGACGGGTGCAGGATTAATTCGATTTAATGCTGCTAAATCCGAATTAAAGTCATAGTGTAGACCAGGCCTCTGTCAGTTTATAGCAGCGGAAGATCTCGGGGCTGGTCCACTATGCTGGGACATAAGAGGTTCTAGTAAAGTAACCTATAGCGATCCCTGGTCTCTTTCCGATTCGCTATCCTGCTCCAGAAGAGCTAACTTACTAAAATGGCCACCTCTAGGCAGGAATTCTAGTTCCCATGCTGACTTGGGACATGTAGTAGAGACAAGCTACGAACTTTTTTTCCTTTTAAAATGGGAGTGGGCAAGCTGTCCCCTTCCCCCGCCCCCCACCCTCGGGCACTATTCTCTCCAGCATAGGTGAGCTATAGAAACATTGAAAGAAGTTCAGCATCAATGAGTGTCATTCCACACACACACATTCCTTGCCCTATTTTTCCTATTCACTGGCTTTTGCCTTTTGATCATACCGGGGATTGACAGTCTAAGACGCTCCTATCAAGTAGCTTACACATTACATATTTCCCTCTTGTAACTCTGTAATTCACAACTCCCTGAAACACAGCTTTATAGGAGTTCAGAAAAGTAAAGGAGACTTGGAAACAGCTGTTAATCAGGGAAGAGTTATGTGGGAAGCTTGTGCATACCTGCACATACTGTCTCTTATTTAAACCAGTATTAGTCCACTTTTATGAACAATAAAACATTCACATATGTAAAATCCTGTTTATTGGGCAGTATAGACATTCTATGCCTTGCTGCTATGTCACTAATCAAGTCAGTATGCCTTGATCTGATAACTACTGGGATTTATTAATAAGTTGCTCAGCTAGAGGCTGTTCTCAAGGATCTTAAACTTCCCTGTGATTTGATAGTAGATATATAAGCATGACCTGGAATTCATACTTCTGAGTTTTATGAGCAGGTAGAATGGATAGCTTCTGTCACTGACTAAAATGGACTTGCTGGTTGGCTTAACAGTTTAATAATGAAGAATAAATCACTCCATAACTGAGCTGAAAATCTCAAGAATCAATATAATGTATGTATGGATCTTGTGTTTTCCAAAGCACTAGGTAGTAAAGTCCCTTTTAAGTCTTTGGAAAAAAATTTTTTCCAATCTCTTTCACCTATATTCCCCACTATTCATCAATCTACGTGCTTGTCTACATATGGAGTTATTCAGGAACAGCTGTTCCTGAATAACTTCATGTGTGGACACTCTTATTCCAGAACAAGAGTGCCTTGTACCTGTTTAGTTTAGGGTTAGTCTACACTACCCACCCGGATCGGCGGGTAGAAATCGATCGCTCGGGGATAGATTTATCGCGTCTCATCTAGACGGATAAATCGATCCCCAAATCGACGCGCGTACTCCCACCTCGTCAGGAGGAGTAAGCGCCGTGGACAGGGGAGCTGCGGCGGTCGATTTGCCACCATCCTCACAGCGGGGTAAGTCGAATAGGATATGTCGAATTCAGCTACGCTATTCACGTAGCTGAATTTGCATATCTTAAATCGATTCCCCCCCCCAGTGTAGACCTAGCCTTAACCTACTTGCTTAAGGTATGTCTACACTGGCAGAGTTACAGCACCACTCCGAGAGTGCTGAAGGGAAACCGCTGTTGTGTGTTCACACTGTCATCTGCCTGCGCAATAGTGTGTTCACACTTGCAGCACTTGCAGCAGTATTTGGAGCGGTGCACTCTGGGCAATTATCCCACAGAGCATCTCTTCCTCTTCTGCCACTAAGAGTTGTGGGAAGGCGGAGGGAGTCACGGGGCATCCTGGGTCCTGTCCCAATGACCCCGATGCATTGCTTTGCATCCTAGCAATCCCTGTGCTTCTGTCCACATTTGGCGCCATCTTTCAACGGTTTGTGTACTGCGCGCTCTGCCTCTTTGATCTGCAGGAACGGATCCCGCACTGTTGACCAGTATGCTGCTCAGTCTGACTAACGTGTCACGAGTGGCAGTTGAGTTATTCATTAAACTATAAAGGCAAGAGGAGTTCGACATTGATCTCACCACACATAGTAGCTACGACAAGAGATTGCTTGTGGCATTCACGGAGGTGCTGACAACAGTGGAATGCAGCTTTTGGGCTCGGGAAACAAGCACTGAGTGGTGGGATCACATCATCATGCAAGTCTGGGATGACGAGCAGTGGCTGCAGAAGTTTCAGATGAGGAAAGCCACACTCATGGGACTGTGTGATGAGCTCACCCCAGCCCTGTGACGCAAGGACATGAGAATGAGAGCTGCCCTGTCATTGGAAAAGCATATGGTGTATGCACTTTGGAAGCTGGCTACTCCAGACTGTTACTGATCGGTAGCTAACCAGTTCGGAGTGGGAAAGTCGACTGTTGGACTTGTGTTGACGGAAGTGTGCAGGGCCATTAATCGCATCCTGCTCCGAAAGACCGTGACTCTGGGCAACATGTGTGACATTGTGAATAGCTTTTCACAAATGGGCTTCCCTAACTGCAGAGGGGTGATAGATGGCCCTCATATTCCAATTCTGCCAGAGAGAGTTAGACTGGCTCTATTCCCTGGTGGTTGGGGTACTCACCTGAGAGACTGTAGATCCCTGTTCAGATCCCTTCTCCCACTCCAGAGTAGTGGGAACTTGAACTGGAGGTCTCCTGCATCTTGGGTGAGTATCCTGACCAGTAGTTTTCAACCTTTTTACATTTGCAGACCCCTAAAAAATTTCAAATGGAGGTGCGGACCCCTTTGGAAATTTTACACATATTCTGTGGAGCCCCAGGGTCTGTGGATCACAGGTTGATAAGCACGGGGCTAAACTAAAGGTTGTAAGGGAGGCTGCTGCTTCTCCAGCTGTTTGTTTTGGGCTCCACATGCAGCTTAGGTAGTTGTCAATGCCTCTTCCCTTGGTTCATTGATCACAAGCAGAGCTAGGCACCTAGTAAGGGGGTGGGGTTTAGCGCATACTCCTCTTGTCAGCATCTCCCATTGGCTAGCTTAGGCACCTCACTGATAACATACTAGCTTTGTGGATCGCATTCTAAGGTGTCCATCTCTCCCCATTCATTGTACAGGGAGCCTAAGCACTTAACTTAGAATTTATGGAGCACAATGATGTTCCTGTGACTTTTTTTTTTTTCTCAATCTTGCAACACCTACCTTGAGTAATTACAAAGGTGTCTCATAGAGGAGCATGTAACTGGGGACAGGTAATTGTAACTTCAAGTAGACTTGCCATGCAAATAACATATTTATCTGGACTTTGGGCCTCTTCATGGTCTCTCAAGTTGGACACTGAAAAATTGAGACACCTAAAATTACTCATCATTCTTGGAAAGCTTGGCCTTTGCCACTGTCACTTTGCTTCCCATTCTGAAATTTCTGGCAGCAGAAGTGGAGGAAGTGGCATGGGGAGAAGACCAAGAGATTTAAATTAGTAGGTACTGTGTAACAGAGCTGGTGTTAAATGTGAGGTTATCAACACACATTTTCATTCTGCTCCTAATAGATTTACTTATTCTGGCATTGATAGACTGTATGGAAAATGAATTTACTAATCTCCTAAAGTACATAAATGTTCAACTGATCTAGCAGTCTAGGTTTTTTGTCTCCATGGCAGCCCTGGCAATCCCATTAGCATAATAAAATATCTGATCTTTAATTCTCTATGTCAACGATTTAACAGAAAGAGTTTATCTCAAGTAGAAACAGAACTGCTTCCTTCTTGATTTGTTCAATCCACTTTTGTTTGTAATGTACCCTACAGCCACATCCCCAAAATATGAGCACCTTGGTTTCAATGGTAAGACTTTCACCGTGACATAAACATAGGATGTAAAGGATCACCATTCTAACACATGCTCTTCACATACACTGTAGGAACTGGGGACTGCATGTCATGAAGCAGACTAATGCTGATTTTGTTGAGGAAGTGTGAATAATCTTCAAAACGTATGTGCAGAATGACTCGGCAATAGTGCTTAAACATATACAGTAGAAGAGAAACATACACACTAAGATCCCAGTTAGGAACTGTTTAAACATAGTTTGTGCCAAATCAGTTTCTTAACAGCTTGACTAGCCACTGTGGTCCTATTTTCATTCATAGTGTTTTAACTTGATTATGCTTTAGCCAAGCTTGCAAGGGCTGGGTTAACTGGAACCATATTCATTAGCCACATTTAAATACAATTAAACGGCCTGTGCAGATGAGGTCCTATCTGCACAACACCACATGGTGACCTATGGCCATAATTTGAGAGATGCAGCATGGGTCAGTGGATATGGCATTGGACTAGGAGTCAGGAGATATGGATTCTCGTCCTAGTTCCACCACCAATCTGCTTTAGGACCTTGGATGAGTCATTTTCTCTGCCTCTGTTTCCCTTGTGTCCTTTTTCTTGTCTATTTAGATAGCCCCTCCCCTTACCGATTTACAGTCTCTTACTCTGGGTCTACAATGGAGCCACGGTCTCAGTTGGAGTCTTAAAGTGGTGCTCTTAGGGTTGCCAATTTTCTGATTGCAGAAAACCGAACATCCCTGCCCCTTCCCCGAAGCCCTGTCCCCGGCTCACTCCATCCCCCCTCCCTCTGTAGCTCACTCTCCCACTCACTCGCTCATTTTCACCAGGCTGGAGTTGGGGTGTGGGAGGGGGTGAGGGCTCATTGGGAATCATTAAGAAAGGGATAGATAATAAGACCAAAAATATCATATTGTCTCTATATAAATCCCTGGTATGCCCACATCTTGAAAAGGTTCAGAAAAGAGCAACTAAAATGATTAGGGGTATGCAACAGCTTCCGTATGAGGAGAGATTAATAAGACTGGGACTTTTCAGCTTGGAAAAGAGATGGCTAAGGTGAGATATGATTGAGGTCTAAAAAATCATGACTGGTGTGGAGAAAGTAAATAAGGAAGTATTGTTTACTCCTTCTCATAACACAAGAACTAAGGGTCACCAAATGAAATTAATAGGCAGTAGGTTTAAAACAAACAAAAGGAAGTATTTCTTCATACAACACACAGTCAACCCATGGAACTCTTTGCCAGAGGATGTTGTGAAGGCCAAGACTATAACAAGGTTCAAAAAAGAACTAGATAAATTAATGGAGGAAGGTCTATCAATGGCTATTAGCCAGGATGGGCAGGTATGGTGTCCCTAGCCTCTGTTTGCCAGAAGCAGGGAATGGGTGAAAGGGGATGGATTACGTGATGATTACCTGCTCTATTCATTCCCTCTGGAGCACCTGGCATTAGCCAGTGTTGGAAGACCGGATGCTGAGCTAGATGGATCTTTGGTCTGACCCAGTATACCTGTTCTTATGAGGGCTTCATCTGGGGGTGTGGGCTATGGGGGGGATGGAAATGAAGGGTTTGGAGAGTGGGAGGGGGCACTGGGCTGGGGCCCAGGGGTTTGTCGTGCCGGAGGGAGTGCCAGCTCTGGGAAGGAGTTTGGGTCAGGGAGGAGGGGGCTCAGGGCTGGAGCAGGGAGTTGGGGTGCAGGAGGGGGTGTGGGCTCTGGGAGAGAGTCTGGTTGGGGGGGGCTCAGGGCTGGGGCAGGGAGTTGGAGCATGGGAGGGGGTTCATCATGCGGGCTCTAGGCAGTGCTTACCTCAGGCGGCTCCTGGAAGTGGCAACATGTCCCTCTGGTTCTTAGGTGCATGGGCAGCCAGGGAGCTCTGCGCACTGCCCTGTCCACAGGTGCTGCCCCTGCAGCCCCCATTGGCCAGGAACCACGGCCAATGGGAGCTGCGGCGTTGGCACTCGGGGCAGAGCCTGTGCCGTGAGCAGGGGCAGCGCATGGAGCCCCATGGCAGCCCCTGAGCCTACGAGTCAGGGGGACATGTTGCTGCTTCCAGGAGCCACGCAGAGTTGGCTGCTGTGACCAACCAGACTTTTAATGGCCTGATCAGAGGTGCTGACTGGAGCCGCTAGGGTCCCTTTTCGACTGGGCGTTTCAGTCAAGAACCGGACACCTGGCAACCCTGGTGCTGCTAGATGACAACTAATAATCATATTAGTATCCATATTGTGTTATGAAACTCTTTGATCTTAGCTATGTGTATGGGGATGGGAGGAATACTGTATTATGTTGCAATTCTGTAGAGACTTGCACTTCTGACCAGGCTGTACTGTGATTAGAGTATGATTTGGTCCAGTTCATCCAAGTGAGACTGAACCATATTGTAAAATGGTGGGCGCACTAACAGTGTTGTTACGTGGTTCCCTGACCACAGTAATGTCATTCCGTAAACAGGCAACAGAAGTTTGTCAGAGGAACTTCATAGTAGGATGTTTTCCAAAGATTTAACATTAGTCCTGCAGCTGTCAAAACTAACTTATTATATGCAGAGCTGGTAATGCTGTCCATAGTTAAGGTTGCCTGACGCTTCCCACTATAAAATCCTGTTTTCAGTAGCCAAACTTGAACCATTTGAGCTGAAACTTGCTATACTGGGTACCTGCCTCAGACAGAGGCAGGGTCCTCTGGAATAATAGTATGTGATCATGTAATCAAAGGCTGTACCATAATGCATGCTCTCAAAGGGGCAGAATTAAGATTGCACAGGCAACTTGAATTCTGGCATTTCATTTCTAAGTGCTTTAGTTTGCAACCATAACATTCTTTTAATGATCTTTTTTGATTCAATGTTAAAATATGGTTAAATTGTTCTGTATGTAATAGCACTTTGCTATTGTGGTAGATGCTCCCATATTTAACATTTGGTTTACATGTGGTTATGGTAAATGGAAGAGCGCTATAAGACATGGTTTTCTTATCACTCATTAAAAATTAGTCTCTGTTCAGTCCATTGTTTTGTGTTCAAGTCAGAGTAAATAGAAAAATGTAGTTTATAGAAAGTCTGCTTTTCTTGTACACTGCCAACATGTGAAGGGATCTTTTGCCTCAAAGCATTATTAGCTGTCATTGGCTGCAACAATATATTGAATAAAAAGAAGAAAATGGTTCTTCAGATATGTTTGGCTAAAGCATTAGTATTTACAAATACATTAGAAGCAAGAGGAAGAACAAGGTAGGCCCAATACTCAATGAAGAGGGAAAAACATGAACAGAAAACACAGCAATAGGTAAAGTGTTAAATGCCCCTTTTGTTTGCTTTAACCAAAAAGACAACTAACATGGTGAACATCAGTGTAAATGGGGTAGGAAAACCCATGGAATTATACCCTAGTCAGCTTAACTTCGGTACCCAGAAAGATAATGGAGCAAATAATTAAACAATCAATTTGTAAGCACCTAGAAGATAGGTGATAAGTAACAGTCAACATGTATTTGTCAAGAACAAATCATGTCAAATCAACCTAACATCCTTCTTGGGTTATTTGGGTAATATGCCTTGTGGATGGAAGGGAAGCAGTAGATATAGCACATCTCAACTTTAGTAAGGCTTTTGATACTGTCTCTCAAGACCTTCTCAGAAACAAAATAGGGAAATACAGCCTAGACAAACCTACTAAACCGGGGGAGGAAACACAATTGATTGAAAACAGTACTCAGAGTAGTTATCAATGGTTCACAATCAAGCTAGAAGGGCATATTGAGGGGTCCCACAGAGGTCTAACCTGAGTCTGGTTCTATTCAATATCTTCATAGATGATTTTCATAATAGCATAGAGAGTACATTTATAAAGTTTGCAGATGATACCAAGCTGGAAGGGATTGCAAGCGCTTTGGAGGTTAGGATTAAAATTCAAAATGATTTCAGCAAACTGGAGAAATGGTCTGAAATAAATAGGATGCAATTCAATAAGGACAAATGCAAAATACTACATTTTGGCAGGAATAATCAATTGCACAAATACAAAATGGGAAATGACTGCCTAGGAAGGAGTACTGCAGAAAAGGATCCGGGGGTTGTAATGCATCACAAACTAAATATGGATCAACAATGTAATACTGTTGCCAAAAAAAGCAAACACATTCTGGGTTGTATTAGCAGGAGTGTTGTAAGCAAGACACAAGAAGTAATTCTTCCATTCTACTCAGCACTGATAAGGCCTGGAGTAGTGTGTCCAGTTCTGGGCACCACACTTTGAGAAAGATGTTGACAAAATGGAGAAAGTTCAGAGAGGAGCAACAAAAATGATTAAAGGCTGGGTGGCCCGCTGAGGTGAGTCAGGGAGTGGAGGTTGCCCTCCCTTCCTGAGCGCCTCCAGGAGGGGCTGCCCCCGTCCCCAAATGTCCCTCCTTACCCATCCAGAGGGGTGCTCCTCACAGTTTTAAAACCTCCATGGAGCGGTCATGTGCCCCTCCCAGAGCCTTTAAATTTTGCCCCCTACCCTGCTATCAGTTATGTGTTGCCTCTGAATGGGATGATGAAAAAAATGGTAGGGGGTGCATGTATATTGTAAAATTCTTAGTTACAGCTCTGCTATGAGGAAAGATTGAAAAAATTGGGTTTTGTTTAGTCTAGAGAAGAGAAAACTGAGGGGAGACATGAAAACAGTTTTCAAGTACATACAAGGTTGTTATAAAGAGGAGGGTGATAAATTGTTTTTCTTAACCACTGAGGACAGGACAAGAAGCAATGGGCTTAAATTGTAGCAAGGAAGATTTAAGTTACACATTTGGAAAAACGTCCTAGCAGTCAGGGTAGTTAAGCACTGGAATAAATTGCTTAGGGAGGTTGTGGAGTCTCCATCACTGGAGATTTTTAAGAACTGGTTAGACAAACACCTGTTAGGGATGGTCTAGATAATATTCAGTCCTGCCTCACTGCAGGAGACTGGACTAGATGACCTATCAAGGTCCCTTGCAGTCCTATGTTTCTGTGATTAAGGGCCTGGTTTCTAGAGGCGTTGGGCATGCACAGTTTCTACAGACTTCAATAGTATTTACAAGAGCTCAGCACATCTGGAAATCTGACTCTCATTTTCTAGAAATGACTTTTTTCTTAATATTTCTGTCAAGAATGAGCCCAAATTGGTGAATACCTATAGCATTGTTGGTACTGTACATGGCCAATGCATAAAATTATATGCACCAAAGCAAAGTTATTTAAATTTAAAGTGCTTTGGGAAAAAAAATTCAGGACTTATTTAAAAATATTTTACAATATTTTTAGGTGGCTTTATTTTGTGATGCCTCCCACTTTGCATCTAAAAATATATAAGTTGTTGGTTCTTTCCCATAAATATCACTCCACATTACCTTAACTCACTTGGCCTAGTCCTGGGTATTTCATCATAACTTGGGTGTGTCTGCCATTTTGACCAGATCTGCAATATCCCAGAAGTCATTTTAAAATGTAATTTCTAGTCCTTTGTTCAGAGAAAGGACCTTTAGATAAATCCTGTCCACACTAGCACAATGCTAAACAATAACAAGTTAACAAAATCAGTTTTTTAAAGTAGCTTAAATTATTTAACCATGTTAAATTAAACCAGTTGTCAGAAGCAAGTTCTCTTTATCTACTCTCTTGATCCTTGCATAGCCTCAATGAGTCTATTAAAAGATCTACACATTTGATAAACACTGTTCATTAGAATGTGCAATTTCCAAAGATATGTGCCTGTAAGGGGCAAGAAGGAATGTTATAACAGTTCATCCATTTGTGTGAAGTTTTTTATTTCTCCTAGGAACTAACAAATTAAAATACATTTCTGACTTGAACATGCAGTATTAGTTATATTTTTAATGCAAGTTTAGCCATTCTCAGTCAATACTAACACTTAAACTAACATATTTACATACAGGAGGGGGTAAGGAGAACCTCTGGCAATACAGAGATTGGATAAATATAGTTTACTGAGGCCCTGAGCATGTGAAGACTGTATTTGCCCTTATGCATGTGAGTGGCCCTGTTAACTTCAAAGGGACTTGCCATGTGTAAAATTTAAGTGCATAAGTGTTTACTGGATGGACCCTAAACTTATGCCATTTTTACATACATGGTGGAATGGAGTATGGTGGTAACTTTGGTGGGGGAGGGGGGGAAGAGTGGTGAGGATGGCAGAATATGTGAATTCATCTTTATCATCTGGTGTGTGTCTGATAATTTAATGTGTTTAGAGCTGGGGTGGATTTTTATATAAAATCAATTGCTTTATTTTACAATGACACTCTCTCATGAATTTAAAAGTGCAACTGCAGGAACTGGTGGGGGGGGGGGAAGGGGAAGACTAGCCTGATTTTAAATTTTAAGGTCAGTCAAATATTTGGTCTAGATATGTCGACAGCAGAGACAACCCGTGCCTGCCAACAGTGTGTGGGGGGGGGGGGGGGCGGGGGAGAGGGAGGGGAGCTGGCTTCAGCAGTGTTACTGGGTATGGTCAGTTCATGTGAGCATGCTCATACCAAGCCAAGAAGCAAATCCGGGCGGGGGGGGGGGCACATATCCTCCCTCATGACTCCCTCTGACGTGTCACCTCAGGTTGACAATGTCACTTTAAATAAAAATGGTTGATCTGATAGGAAATGAAAGATCTCTTGTAAAATGTTCCAGAACACAGAAACATTTTCTAAGATGTATCTGTGTTCTCTTACACTGTACACATACGTATACCTTACATGTGCACTCTCACAGGTGCACAATGGAGGACTAACTGTTCTTGCAAAATAAAATCTCACTGCTTTGGAGATCAAACTGGATTTTACAAAGTTATACTTCAAAATCTCTTCACTCTATCAAGGAATAAACTAGATGTTTAAAGACAGCCTGCCAATAAAGTAATTCTACACATTCATCTCTTACTTAATAAACAAGGTTTAAAACTTTGCAGTAACTTTTACTAGTCAGGTTTATAGACAAAGGAATTCGTCTTGTCAACACCTGCCAGTGTCCATCACTTAAGATCTCATCCTGAGGCTATTTGCAACAGGAATAACCTCACTCATGTGAGTAGTCCCATTGACTTCTGTGAGGCTACTCGTCTGCCTGAAACTACCCAGTTACAAAAATATTTGCAGGATGGAGTCCTTAATACGGAAGATCTGGTAGCGCTTTGGGCAATGGAAGATCCAAGGGTAGCTGAGAGAGTTTAATAAGAGTGTTGGGGGAGAAAGAGAAAGAATGGCAAAACCCACTTAATTTTTATCAGTTTCATAGCATGTCATGTGCAGTGCTGTAAGTGTGCAAGGTACTCTGTAGACATGCAATACAAGGTCCTTTCCCAAAGAGCTAACACTCTAAAATAAAATCTTTTCTGTAATTGAAATAATGCAGCTAACTAAAATGCAGAGAAGATGTTTTTGTGGTTAAGGCACTGGATGGGAACTCCTGAGATGTGGGTTTGGTTTCTGACTCTGCCATAGGTTTCCTGTGTGATTGTGGGCAATTCACTTCATCTCTCTATTATGAAGATTAGGGGTAATGTGAGGGGATGAACCATTAATGTTTGTGAGTGCTCAGATACCACAGCGATGTGGGCCATAGAAGTGCTTAGATCAGGGGTTCTCAAACTGGGGGTCAGGACCCCTCAGGGGGTCGTGAGGTTATTACATGGGGAGTTGCGAGCTGTCAGCCTCCACCCCAAACCCCGCTTGGCCTCCAGCATTAATAATGGTGTTAAATATATAAAAAAGTGTTTTTAATGTATAAGGGGGGGTGGCACTCAGAGGCTTGCTGTGGTAAAGGGGTCACCAGTACAAAAGTCTGAGAACCCCTAGCTTAGATGGATTTTTAGATGCATGTTAAGCAGGAGGCAAACATTTTGGGGTGCCTTAGAGGGGACATATTTCATATCTGCCCATTATCTCCTTTCTGGGACGGTTGGATGTTTTATAATTTATATGTAGAAAACCACCTCCTGTGTAATTCTGTACTACGTCTGTTCATACTAATCTCAGTTAGTATGATGCAAGATGAGAACTGCTCATCTCCACCTCTAGTCTTGCCCAAGCAATTGTCCATATGATGATGCTCCAGAACACAAAGGTCACCCAAAGCAGTGCTGGTAATACATTGCATGTGTTGCTAAACCTTCTGCAGACGTCCCAGAAAGCGGCTTCAAAGCTACTTCTAAAAAATGTGTTCTGCTGCTCATCCCAGAGCTTCAGCCAATGCTCAGAATTGGTTTTAAAGTTCATGGATTTATTCACTGGCAGATTCAGAGTCACATAAGAGCTATCAAAGCATCCCAGCATTAACATTCTTTCCTTCCATTGTGGTATCCCATTTAGCCTGGAAAACATCCAGTAACATCCAGAAAACATAAGTATGCCTATCAAAACCTATGGTGTCACAATTCCTGGTTGCCCTTGTACACAAAGCAATTTCTGAGTCTTCTTCTATGTGTACCAAGGGACGTACTGGCCGCCACTTCCAGCAGCTCCCATTGGCCTGGAGCAGCGAACCGCAGCCACTGGGAGCCGCGATCGGCCGAACCTGCGGACGTGGCAGGTAAACAAACTGGCCCGGCCCGCCAGGGGCTTTCCCTGCACAAGCAGTGGAACAAGTTTGGGAACCACTGCTAGATTCTAGACTGTTCTCAATGGTAGCAGATGGCAGAACAAGGAGTAATGGTCTCAAGTTGCAGTGGGGGAGGTTTAGGTTGGATATTAGGAAAAACTTTTTCACTAGGAGGGTGCACTAGAATTGGGTTACCTAGGGGAGGTGGTGGAATCTCCTTCCTTAGAGGTTTTTAAGGTCAGGCTTGACAAAGCCCTGGCTGGGATGATTTAGTTGGGGATTAGTCCTGCTTTGAGCAGGGGGTTGGACTAGATGACCTTCTGAGGTCCCTTCCAACCCTGATATTCTATGATTCTATAAGGAATCACAGGCAGTTCAGCTCCATTAGAGTCCTGAAAGGCTGCAGTGTGAGTATTGGACGTCAAGTGAAAGCTTTCTCACTGTGACTAGGGTCTTTAGACTGTGTGTACATATATGTATATTTGTGTGTGCACCACACACAGAGACCATGACACTTCAAGGCCTTTTCTGTACAGCATGAAGAAGGAAATAGGGCACAAGCTTCCCCCCTCCCCCTCATTTGCAGGGCACCTTTAAAAGTAACAAATAGAAAAATATTTGTTGTTGCTTTCATAGATTCTAGGACTGGAAGGGACCTCGAGAGGTCATCGAGTCCAGTCCCCTGCCTTCATGGCAGGACCAAATACTGTCTAGACCATCCCTGATAGACATTTATCTAACCTACTCTTAAGTATTTCCAGAGATGGAGATTCCACAACCTCCCTAGGCAATTTATTCCAGTGTTTAACCACCCTAACAGTTAGGAACTTTTTCCTAATGTCCAACCTAAACCTCCCTTGCTGCAGTTTAAGCCTATTGCTTCTTGTTCTATCCTTAGAGGCTAAGATGAACAAGTTTTCTCCTTCCTCCTTATGACACCCTTTTAAGTAGCTTCTGTTGAAACTGAATTTCCCTCTCTTACATTTATATGAATTTTGAAATATTCCTAAAATTTCTTATATTCCTTCTGATTTCTTACTCAGATTACTCAAGTGAATAGGCCAGAAAATAATTCAATCCATGTAAATCATGAAGGTTTTATCCCTAGCAATATCCTCTTTTGTGAGTTGTTTTACACCTCCCAGTTGACATAATTTGAGAACTAATTTGTCAGGGTTATCAATGCATTCAATAGTTCTCTTGGCCAAGATAAATTTTGACCTATAAATAGAATATAGTATTAGTCCATAGTTTTGTAAATCTGATTTCTTGCATTTTTAGACCAATGGTGGGCAACCTGCGGCCCATCAGGATAATCTGCTGGCAGGCCGCCAGTTTGTTTACATTTGCACAGCTGCCCGCAGCTCCCAGTAGCCACGGTTCACCGTTCCCAGCCAATGTGAGTGTTGAATAGTGTGAGAGGCCTTTGTGAGTGTGTTGAGAGAGGCCTTTCATCTCCAGACTGATGGTTGAGAGTACTCAGAAAATATTGTCTATTATTTGGCTTGTGTGGAAATAAGTTGGGTAGGCTTTCTTGAAACTTAATTATTTTTGCCAACACTATGTGGGACTACCCGGTGCTGACTAATTTTGAAAATTAGGTCACTTATTTGGGTGCCTAACTATGGACTTTAAAACTCATTTTTGAAAAATCTTGGCCTAAATCTTTTTTCGTAGAATTTCCACCAGCAGTAGTAATGGGAGGAACTCTAGTGTAATGCTAATGGCATTTTTTACCACCATGTCATCTAGCCCCACTTGGAGATTGTCTAGATGCCTGTAGTTAAAAAGCCAGTAGCTGTTTATGCTAGCGCTCTTGCAGTTTCAAGCTCTTGTGGAACTGAACTGATGGTGACAACCATGGGAAATCTTAAGGAAAAACAAAGACAAGTATGGAGAAAGCCTAGTTGTTTTACCCCCTTCCCCAGGTTTGTTTAGAAAATGATCTTGTAGTGTGGACATGAGCAATCTTCTGCAGATCCATGCATTGTGGTCATTCCAAGCACAACTGAGCACAGCACCAACATTGTGAGTGTTGAATAGTGTGTTTCCAAACTAATTAAATGCAGAGTTTTAGTATAACAGACCCTGAAATATATACACTGATCATAATCTCAGTGATCACAAATTCAGTTCAAATGACTGCATACCCTTGAATGTGGGATAATCCAATGTTACACACCTCAGTTTAATTAAATTAAACCATAATTATTCAAATATACTCCTGTACATATACCATGCAAGTCAATCATCTAAAAATCTATCATCCAAAATATGGTCATGTCTTTTAATATCTGTAAGTACATTGAAAATTCCTGTGATTACCCAAAACCTTAACTATCCATTTGTTGAATGTCCTCAGTGACATGAGGCTTATTAGGGTTGTGTATAGTATTGAAGCTGCACCTTTATTTCAACATGTGCTCTGCTAATTTCTAATCTGCTTTACTTTTGTGGTCAGGGAATCCTAATTATAATGCAATGTACATCAGTCTCAGAATTCCATATACTGTGAAGTGTATCATCTGATTCCCTGGGGTAATAAGAACACTCTTGAACAGCTTTCACAACCATATTAAAGCCAAATTCCAATCTAAAGAGTGGGTATATAAAAATGACCCTACATTAAACATGGGGAGCAGACCTGATGAGTATTCAGTCACATCTGTTCATTTTAGTGAGCAAATTAAATCTTTGCTCCAAGTAGCACTGCAAATTTGTAACATCTAGGTGCTCAGATACCCTGGTAAAGTGGTATAAATGCCTTGATAGCTAAGAGAGAGTTAGTAAACAGTTCTCTTGATTATTATATATAGGGTCCAGCTAAGTTCCAATTAAATTCCACCTGTGGAACCCCACTGAAGAGAATGACATGGATGCAGCACCACAGAGTATAATGTTCTCTACAGAATCTTAATACTGATGGTGATGCATGAGAAAAGCCCAGCTTTACTCTGAATGAGGGGAGACTGATAAGAAAAAAATCTCTTCATTTGTAAGAGCTTGTCTACACATGGAGTTGTTCAGAAATTACTATTTTGAAATTGCATCCGATGAAGTGGGCATTCACCCACGAAAGTTTATGCTCCAATACATCTGTTAGTCTTAAAGGTGCCACAGGACTCTCTGTTGCTTTTTACAGATCCAGACTAACACGGCTACCCCTCTGATATTTTGAAAGAGTAATTCCACATGCGGACACTTGAATTTCTGAAATTCTAGTTTAGCTCAATTCATGCACTAACCAGAAACAAGACACATGTATTCTGGAGTAAGCGTGTGCAAGCATGAATTTACTCAGAAATTGGGTTTTAAATTTACACCTTCTATTAATCCACATTAATTTTCAAATGTTGACAAGCCCTACAGTAGGCGCATTTGATAGAGAGACAATTAACATGAAACCTTAAGATGTCCTTTTTATAGAAATGTTGTGGTAGCCATGTATCAAAGGGGTAGCCGTGTTAGTCTGGATCTGTAAAAGCAGCAAAGAGTCCTGTGACACCTTATAGACTAACAGACGTATAGGAGCATGAGCTTTCGTGGGTGAATACCCACTTCTTCGGATGCATGGTAGCCATGTTGGACCCAGGATAGTAGAGATAAGAGGTAATATCTCTTATTGGACCAACTTCTGTTGGTAAGTGTGTGTAAACTTGAAAGCTTGTCTCTCTTTCACCAATAGAAGTTGGTCCACTAAAATAAAATTACCTCACCCACCTTGTTTCTCCTTTTACAGAAATGCTTTTCAGAGGAGAATCACACTTTAAACTCAAGATAGCCCATTTAAACCAAGTTGTTCACTGTCTTCCAAATGAGTAACACTCTGATAGCACAGCTACAATGAATGACTGGGGACAAAAACAGTTACTAGTAACTGAAGTGTGTATGCCTGGATTAGACTGAGGGTTACTCTCTGTGGGCCAAACAGCAGGGCAAGAGCTGGCATTGGCTTACAGAGAACAAAAATTCACCTCCTGCTCCCTGAGCACTTGGGATGTCAGAGGCAGTTGGTGTGAGCTTGTGGGGGAGAAGAAGGTGTGTGCACACAGGTACATGGGGGCGGGGGGGGGCTAAAGGCATATGGTGTTTGCATCAGATGTGTAAAGAAAGAATGATAGAGTGGCACAGGTGGTGGTGGAGGTGATTTGAAAACATGGGAGGAAGGAACAGGATCAATAGGGACCAGGAATTATGTGTGGGATGGGGGACGGCTGTGTGGGTAGCTAAGGGCAGTTTAGGGGGGATGGGGCAGTAGGTGGGAACTTAAGGAAGGTGGGAAATGAGGGGTAGGTTGTACATACACATGCTGGGTGGGAGAAATAGAGAACATTTTAAGGGGAAAGCCAGCATCTATGGTGCTTAGACAAGAAGACTGAGCTCCTGAAAGGAAAAGTGTCCATGAGTTTGTGTGGTGTGAGAAAGAGGCAGGCTTGTTGAGGAAGGGTGTGGGGTGGGGGCACGAGGAGGGATGGAGGGGGGAGAGGCAGAGTGCCCAGAGCCTGGCTGACTGTATGTGAGGGACAGTCTGGGGTGAGGGTGTGTGGCTGTATGGGGGATGGGCAGCTAAGTGGTTGTATGGAAGAGATGCAGAGCGGCTGGAGGGATGACTGTAGGGGGAGGGACAGGGCCATGGGGCAGGGGGGCACACAGGGTGTGCGGCTGTATGGGGAAGGATGTGGGGGATGGGCAGCTATGTGGCTGTATGGAAGAGATGCAGAGCG
>NW_020664393.1:30010261-30021299 GCF_002925995.2 Terrapene triunguis
GGGGGATGGGCAGGGGGGCAAGGGGCAGTGTATGAGGAGCGGATGGGAGGGGCAGAGAGCTCTAGCTCTAGCTCTCACCGCCCGGCGGTGACTCTGCCGCTGCCCCCGGCGGCCGGGGGTGGAGCGAGTGAGCCACGCTCAGCGTTCGGCGGGTGGGGTGGCTCTGCCGCGATTCAGGCGAAGGCCGGAGTCTGGCCTCTGGGCAGGCGGGGCCGTCACCAAACTCCCCGAGGGGAGACGCAGCGGTGCAGCGCAGGGATTGCCCCTCGTCCGGCCGGTAGCGGGGCTGCGACCAGCAGCTCCGCCCCCGTTTCGGGGCGAGGACAGCACTTTGTCCCCGCTCCCTGCCGGGCCCGACGCTAGGGGTGGTGGGAGCGGCGGGGAGGAGCGAGTTGAACGCTGGAGCGGTGACGTGTCCCGCACGCCCCGCCCCCGCGCAGGATATATAAGCGCAGCGGCTCACGTTGTCGGTCTTTTTCGCAACGGGTTTGCCGACGCCTCGCAGGTAAGCGCCGGCCGCGTGGCGCAGGCCTGGTGGGGGAGGGGCGGGCCCATGTGGCTGGAACAGTCGGGCCCGAGGGTCGGGGTGGCTGAGTGCGGGCCCGCGCGGGGAAGCTGCGGCGCGTGCGCGGGTCCGGGGCTGGTGATGGAGAAGGGACGCGCGGGGGGAGGGGGAACTCGCCCCGGCGGCCCCCGGTGGGTGGGGGAGGGGGAAAGAGGGCCCCACAAAATGGCGACGTGTCCCCCGCGCTGCCCCTTGTTTGCGGGGTCTGGGCCCCAGGGAGGGGAGTGGCTGTTACATGCGGGGCCCTGGAACCCCCATCGCCACTCTAGGGGGATTCTCTTCTCCCCCCCCGGCCTAGTGGTGCGGGCCGGCCGGCGGCGCGGGAAGGGTTGGGTGGGGAGTAGGGGCCGCTCCCATTCCCCGCCGCCCGCTCAGCGAAGATGGCCGCTTCCTTTCCCTCCCCTCCTCCGCGAGCTCCACAAAATGGAGGACGCGGCGGCCGGGCGGAGTGTTCGCTACACAAAGGAGCCGCGCCCCGCCGTCGGGCCCTGGCCCCGGCTCTGCGCTCTCCGGCCGCATGGCAGCGCCTCGAGCCCGCGGGCAGCGCGGGGGACTGAGCCGGCGGGGGGGAGGGGGGGGGCAGCGCTTCTCGCGTGTGGAGCCCCCCCGCGGTGGGCGGAGCCGTGGCCCTGGAGTACCGCCCGGGCCTACTCGAGGCCGCCCCGCCCTAGGCCGGGCGCCTCCCCCAGTTAGCGAGGCTCCGGCCCGGGGTGATCCCTGACGGGTTTTCTCCTCCGTAGGTGTTGATTTTGTACCGAAAGAGCCGGACGCCGCGAGCCACCCATCATGGGCAAGGAGAAAACCCACATCAACATCGTCGTCATCGGCCATGTCGACTCCGGCAAGTCCACCACCACCGGGCACCTCATCTACAAGTGCGGGGGCATCGACAAGAGGACCATCGAGAAGTTCGAGAAGGAAGCTGCGGAGGTACCGAAGATTTAATTAGCCCGGGAGCCTGTTAAGTGCAAAATGGAGGCTCTGAGAGTAGCCTGGGTTGGTGAAATAGCACCATGCTCGTTACTTAAGCAGCGCTTTTCAACTACTCTGCAGACAGTAGATCTACACCCATCTGTCAGGACAGGGAGAAAATACCTGGTTTATCCAGTGACTTCAGCAACAGCAGGGATTTTCAGAGTTCCCAGCTTCAGGCTGGGCGTTCAATCAATTAAACAGTTCTGTGTAAGCAACTGCTGCATTCAGGCTTTTTCTCTAAAGGTAGAGGAATACATGGCTCTTCCTATATCCAGTTGAAAAACATTTTCACTGCATGTGCCTGCTCCATATGCTCATCTGTGTACTTTCATTTCTATGTAGTAGAAGAGACTGCATCTCAAAAAATACATTGAGTGACAACATTATACTAGCTGTAGAAATAGCCTGTGGGTGAATAGCACATACTCTAGATGTGGAAGAGATTACAGTGGTATGAAAACAAGACCTTGCAGCGGACACTTGATATGAGTGAGGGCTTGTCTTTGCAAGGTCTAACTTTAAAAGATTGGTTAGCGATAATTAACAGACTGAAGGCTAAAGTGTCATAGGTTAAATAACTGAGAAAAGAGATGGAATCTCTCACCAGTTGTGCCAAGTGTGTTCAAGCCAAAGCTGTATTGGCATTACAGAAAACTAGCTGCAAAAGATGCCTTGTACTATATTAGAAATTTTCTCTGTTCACTGCATACAAATTGTTTTAAACTGTCATTTAGAAAGCCAACTAATGTTACACTTTTTTGTAGATGGGCAAAGGTTCCTTCAAATATGCCTGGGTTTTGGACAAGCTGAAGGCTGAGCGTGAGCGTGGTATCACAATTGATATTTCTTTGTGGAAATTTGAAACAAGCAAGTACTATGTCACCATCATTGATGCTCCTGGACACAGAGATTTCATCAAAAACATGATTACTGGCACCTCCCAAGTATGTAAACACTATGAATTCAGTTGAGGGTTTTAGTATTTTCTGATGTATATTAGTTTTTTTTTTTGCATAGACCACAAATAACGTATCTTTTTCCCCAAAGGCTGACTGTGCTGTCCTTATTGTTGCTGCTGGTGTTGGTGAGTTTGAAGCTGGTATCTCCAAGAATGGGCAGACTCGTGAACATGCCCTTCTGGCCTACACACTGGGTGTAAAACAGCTGATTGTTGGTGTGAACAAGATGGATTCCACTGAGCCACCGTACAGCCAGAAGAGATACGAAGAAATTGTCAAAGAAGTCAGCACTTACATTAAGAAAATTGGCTACAATCCAGACACTGTAGCTTTTGTACCAATTTCTGGTTGGAACGGAGACAATATGTTGGAGCCTAGCTCTAACGTAAGTTTGTTTACCTTGTATATTAGAATTAAGTTGGAGGGACAGCCAGGGTGAATTGTCAGGGTTAAGAAACAATGCATTTGAATGGAGTTTATATCTGTTTAAAACTCTGATCAAGATCAGGTTTCATGTTTCACAATTACCTTAAGATATCAAGGATTAAATGTATTTGTCCTTCCTATTTCTACATTCCAGTATTTTTAAATACAAGTTACATTTGTGCTGCTTTTTGTTAGATGCCCTGGTTTAAGGGATGGAAGGTTACCCGTAAGGATGGCAATGCCAGTGGAACTACCCTGCTAGAAGCTTTGGATAGTATACTGCCACCAACTCGTCCAACTGACAAGCCACTGCGTTTGCCTCTGCAAGATGTCTACAAAATTGGTGGTAAGTATTTTGTGTGAAGAATAGTTATGTAACTTTTCCTCCAGTAATAAGCTTTTTAAAATACAACAATCTGTCAGATTGATAGGCTGTCACTATCTCTTTAAAAAGCAGAAACTGCAACACTTGCCAGAATGTTTCTTTTTATTCTTTAGCAGGAGAATGTTTTTGTAAAGTGTCCCACCTGTTTCCTATAAGACCATAGTTAAATTGGAAGGAGTAAACATCCTAGAGTTGCATTTTTTTTTCTTCAGGTATTGGTACTGTTCCAGTTGGTCGTGTGGAAACTGGCATCCTGAAGCCAGGCATGGTGGTAACATTTGCCCCTGTCAATGTAACAACTGAAGTAAAATCTGTTGAGATGCATCATGAGGCTTTGAGTGAAGCTCTGCCTGGTGACAATGTTGGCTTCAATGTCAAGAACGTGTCTGTGAAAGATGTTCGCCGTGGTAATGTTGCTGGTGACAGCAAGAATGACCCCCCAATGGAAGCTGCTGGCTTCACTGCCCAGGTACTTTTCAGAATCACTTGAAGATCTTTGAAACTTAGCTATGGATTGATGCAAATATTAGGTGGTCATCTTGTTTGCAGTGAATATTTTGAAGTTCATCTCTAGAAAATAAAGTACTCCTGGTTTTTTAAACAGCTTAACCCAACAAATAACCATGATTTATGCTTGAAAAGTTACTGTTTTTTCCTTACAGGTCATCATCCTGAACCACCCAGGCCAAATTAGTGCTGGTTATGCCCCTGTGCTGGATTGCCACACTGCTCACATTGCTTGCAAATTTGCTGAACTGAAAGAGAAGATTGATCGTCGTTCTGGTAAGAAATTGGAAGATGGTCCTAAATTCCTGAAATCTGGAGATGCTGCCATCGTTGACATGGTCCCAGGCAAACCCATGTGTGTCGAGAGCTTCTCGGACTACCCTCCTCTGGGTAAGTGGTCCTCTAAAATAACTACATGTAAATTCATGGCATGTTAGTGCCATGCTCTTTTAGAAATATGTCTTAGTTGTTTCATGGGTGACATCCACCTCACTTTGTGAGGTGTCATTGAAACTTTAAGCTTGCTATAAGATTTTTGCCCAGTGCTCCATAACCCTTTTAAAATGCATGGAGGCCAAATTCCATTTTACATTCAGATACTTGCAGTTTCAGTTGTATATTTTTACTTCCTGCCATACCCTGTGTGGTGGTGCTGTGCAGAGGTTGCCTCATTCAGGGTGTGAATCTGTATACTCCCATACAAAATTATAAAATGTCGTCATTTTGTTTCCAGGTCGTTTTGCTGTGCGTGACATGAGACAGACTGTTGCTGTTGGTGTCATCAAGGCAGTTGATAAGAAAGCTGCTGGAGCTGGCAAGGTCACAAAGTCCGCCCAGAAGGCTCAGAAGGCTAAATGAAAATTCTGTACATCAGCTGCCACCTCAGTCTTAATCGGTGGAAGAACGGTCTCAGAACTGTTTGTCTCAATTGGCCATTTAAGTTTAATAGTAAAAGACTGGTTAATGATTACAATGCATCGTAAAAGCTTCAGAAGGAAAGGAATGTTTGTGGACCATTTGTTTCGTGGCAGTTTAAGTTATTAGTTTTTAAACCAGTAAATTTTTTAATGGAAACAACTTGACCAAAAACCTGTCACAAAATTTGAGACCATTAAAAACAAAGTTTAATGCTAAGTTTGTGTGTTCTTTGGATTAATGTTGACTCTGTAGGAAAGCTATATCCAATTTATTAGAGTAAAATGCAAATATTTTATATTTGCTTGAGTTAAAGGTGAACTGCAAAGCAGAAATAAGGGACATTCAGCAGAGACTCAATTTTTAACAGTACAGTGGGATTCAGCTTCAAAATTTTTTATCCATTTTACAAGTCCTTAAACACTTCCTCATTGACTGACTGAAGATCTGTTACATTACTGCATCCAATTGTCCAGTGTATTGCGGAGTGATGCATTCTACAATACATTCAGTAAACCAAGTGGGTTTTTTTTTTAACTGAGGAAGGTAGGATGGACAGTAACTTCAAAGGGTAAACTTGTTTTCTTTGCCAAGTACAAGTAGATTAGTTGGGACATCTTGCACACACTTGATGAGCTCAATTTCCACTTTTTCTAGTTTGTCCATAACTTAAATGGATAGGTGTGTAAACAGTACACTCATGCATTTACTTAATAGTTTGAATTCAATGTATTCCAGATGACTCGCATAGTTAAGTTTACTGCAGCTTTCAGACTTATCTAAATTTTGTTGCTGAAATCAACCTGTGTAAATGACACTTAGATTTTAAATCTGTTTAATTGTTGAATTTCCAAGAAATGGAAGATACTGTTCCAATTGACAGAATATTTTTTAATTTTAGTACCATAGATTGGGACACTTGGAATCTAGAGCAAAAGACAGTCATGGAGGTTGCTTTGAAAGCTATGAGCCTGTTTCACATCTCAGGTGACACTAGTTAAATTCTATTAGAATTATTCTTTTATTTAAGTTAGTTACACTTAACATACTGAAGTTCGACATCAAAGCACTGAAAACCACTACTTACAAAATCTTACTCATGAGTAAATTTGGAGAATAGAACTAGTATTTAGTTTTAAACCAAGTGTGACTAAAATGCATAAGCACTAACAAACTTAAATATTTGAAGGCACATCTATACTTAAATAAGGTTGGGCCTACTGGGGCTTGGAAATCTTCAACAAAGCTTGAGAACTGATTTTCTGTCTGTTTGAATTGGATATTAGAATGCCAAAGGAGCCAAATTTAAACCTGGGGAAGAACTTCATTGATGTCAATGGACTTGTTTACATAAGGTCTGAATCTGGCCCAGTTCTGTTTAAAAGTTTTCCTGATCCCATTACAGTGTTAACTCTTAACTAGTAGCTGTATAATCCATTACCAGCAAAAAAAAAAAAAAAAAGAATTCTGTATGAAATACAAACTGGCAACAAGCAACAAAGAGTCCTGTGCCACCTTAAAGACTAACAGAGGTATTGGAGCATAAGCTTTCGTGGCCACTTTGACAAATTGGCAACGAGATTCAAGTTACAATTAGTTTGGCAGGAGCAAGAGTACCTGTAAAGCAGACAAGTACTGACTGATGCAAGTTAATCAAAAGGTTTCAGTTGCACAATGATGCAAAATTACTATATATATATATATATATATATATTTTGCAAACAAGGTAGCAAAGATTTATTAAACTTTGTCTGAATGGTTAGTATTGCTAAAAGATTAGCACCAACTTTGTAGTCAGACCTATATTTTCATCTGCAACATACCTTTTCCCTTCACTTACTACCACATTTCAAATGGTCTGTAAGGGCCACTGCAGATCGTGAAAGGCTAGTGTGTTTCTGTAGGGACTTCATTGTTACATAAACAATTAGTTTCATACCTTAGGATACATTTCCTGGATAATACCAAGCTGTTCATACCTTTTTATCTTAACCCCATCCTTTCTGGCCAACCTCAGTTATGTTTCCACATAGTCTTTAAACCAATTCACTAGTGGGGGGGGGAGCTTTGACATACATTGCAGAGATGAGGAATCTTATTCCTTCTTCCTTCAGGGAGATGATAGTATTTTAAAAGGAATAATGAAAGTTTAAATTTTCAGTGTTGACTTAGGTTTATGTATTGCTAATAGCTGAAAGATCATTTTAACATGTAAAATTCTAGATCACGTATACATGTCCCATAAGCTGTTGCAATATTTAAAAAGATAATGCTGTAAAAATTCTGGCTAAAACAAAACTTTTCTGAATTGTTCTCCAACCATGACACTTTAGGAATTGTAACTAATTTGATAAAAGAAAAATATTGATGCTGGTAGAAATAGGATCCTGTTCAATTAGAAGGAAAAGCCTAGTAAAACCACCACAGCTCGAGTGTACTATCTTTAAAGTATGTTTTAGTAGACTTCTGAGGGAAGATCTTGATATGAATTTATAATATGAATATGCAACTAGCCTTTAGGGAGTAGCTACTGGTTTTGCATTGATACCACTTTAGGACAAAGTACAGATATATGTCACTCTGTTGTCCAGTCACCTTTCTCTGTATGTTGAAAGCTTAGTTTCCACCAAGCTAAGTTTTCCATTACAAACCTTGCCCTTAAAAACTGAGTCCTTGCTCCCTAGTGGTTTGGAAATGAGTTTGTGGGAAGGAGGTGATTCAACATCAAAAGTTTCTTTAGAGGCAAAAAGACTGCCAAGAGATTTAGCTTGTAGCCTAGCAGTTGCTGGCAGATTAAATGTGGCTAGCTGATGAACAACTGGCAGAGAAGGAGGGCAGAAAGATGGATGCTTGCTGTGCAACTTTTTTTTTTTTTTTTTAGGATGCTATTTTCACATGATCTGTAAATTCTGAAATAAAAGTCATTTCCCTCAAATAGAAAGAATGCTGCAGCATGAGGGAAATGCAGGGAGGAGAATTCAGACCTAAAACCTAGCTGAGCAGAGACTCTAATGGGAAAAGATCTGACAAGCTAAAAACTGCCAAAAATAAATAAATCCCAAAGTTGGTTAAATGTTAATTGTTTGGGTTTTTTTGTGTATAGGTGGGGAGAGAAACTTCAGAACAATTTTAGGTCAAAAGGCAATAGCCTAGTAACATTTTTGTATGTATTGTCTGAATTCTCCAAACTCTAACTGTAGGCCCTTCTGCCTGAGTTGCTAAAATGCCACCTTTGATTATTAAAAACAATTTACGGTTTAACTTTTCACCATTTATGCAGGGACTTTATTTTTGAGTACTTTCAGATTTGACAGTGTAACTAGGCTAGTTTTGCTTTCTGGTTTTTATGATCTAATACACTACTGTGGGGGACACTTAAATCTAAGAACATATGTAAAAGCATCTCAGATTTTATAAGCAAAATTTTGGGCTTAAGACTACTTTAGTCAACCTAATAAATTCCATAGCTGAGAACTGCATCTGATCTCTGATTCTTTATTTCCCAGGATGTGTTCTTCCCAGCTGCCACGCTGTCCTTAATATAAATAACTTAATATTCAAATTATCCCACAGTATTTGAGATTTGTTTGTGTGCAATGCTTTGATAACCCTACTTGAATGATAAACATTATTACAATAGCCCAGGGGTCGGCAACCTTTCAGAAGTGGTGAGCCGAGTCTTCATTTATTCACTCTAATTTAAGGTTTCGTGTGCCGGTAATACATTTTAACATTTTTAGAAGGTCTCTATAAGTCTATAAACTATTGTTGTATGTAAAGTAAACAAATTTTTTAAAATGTTTAAGAAGCTTCATTTAAAATTAAAATTCAGACCTTAACAGTTTAGTGCAGTGGATCTTAACCAGGGGTGCACGCACCCCCTGGGGCAGGGCTGGTGCAAGGATATTTTGTGCCCTAGGCAAAACTTCCACCTTCTCTCCCCCGCCCCCCACCCCGCACATGGGTTCATTGAGGGGCAAATCCCAACAAGTCTTTATAGACCCCAGGGGCGAGCCATGCCCAGGGGCTGCTCCCCAGACCAGGTTCCCCCCTCCTCACCCCCTGAACTCCCCTGGAGGGTGCACAGCGCCCCCACGAGACCTTCCCACCCCGCCCCAAGTCCACTCACTGGCTTTGCCGGCCTTGGGCCGCTGCAGCAGCTCGGCAGGGAGAAGCCGCCTTCCGGAGGCACCGGAGAGCCAGAGTATCCCGCTTGCGGCAGCAGCGAGCCCCAGCCATGGCGGAGCCGGCGCAGTTCAGGTGGGCAGCAGCTCTGCAAAGGCTGCGGCCCGGTGCGCCCCCCCCGCCAGGAGGCTCCTGCAGGCTGCAGCAGATGCATGCGGGCACCAGCCCCCATATGCCCCCCGGCTCCCTTCTCGCCTAGGGTTACCATATTTCAACAATCAAAAGAGAGGATGGGGGGGAGAGCCCCACCCCCATCCACTCCTTCCCACCCCCTGACTGCCCCCTCAGAACCCCCAACTCTCCCCTGCTCCTTGTCCCCTGACTGCCCCCTCCTGGGACCCCTGCCCCTAGCTGCCCCCCAGAACCCCACCTCCTACCTAAGCCTCCCTTTTCCTTGTCCCGACTGCCCCCTCCTGAGACCCCCCCACCCTAAGTGCCCCCCACCCTAACTGCCCCCAGGACCGTACCCCCTACCTGTCGCCTGACTGCCCCGACCCTTATCCACACCCCCACCCCCAGACAGACCCCCCAGGACTCCCACGCCCCATCCAACCACTCCCCGCCCTCTGACAGGATCCCCAGAACTCCCGACCCTTCCAATCCTCCCCCTGCTCCCTGACTGCCCCCCCCCCCCAGGACTCCCCTTACCATGCCCATGCCGGTCAGACGCTGGCAGAGTGCTGAGGCAGCAGGAGGGGGGGAGCTCCGGGAGGGGCAGCGGCGGCTCACACTCCCGGGAGCCGCAGAACCCAAGCGTGATGAGGGGGGGTACCGGGGGGTGCGCCTGCTGCCGGTCTGGGGTCCCGGCCCTGCTCAGCCTCCTGCTGGCCTGGGCTGAGCGGGGCCGGCGGCCGGGACCCTGGCTGGCAGCTACGTGCCAGGCAAAATCGGCTTGCGTGCCGCCTTTGGCATGCATGCTTTAGGTTGCTGACCCCTGCAATAACCTATGGGGAAAGTGGTAGAAGCCCCCTATCAGATTTATTTTAAATTGGAATGGTCAGCGTAGTAAATAACTCTTGGATACTGACCTACAAAGAGTGAAACTAGAGATGAAGTTAAGAGCTCTAGTGCTCTTTCTAATTTCTGTTGCACATCCGAGATTTCTAGTTTTTAATAGATAAACATGTAAATATTTTTTTTAAATCCCCAAAGCTATGCATCAGATATTGTGTTTAACCTCAGGCTGGTGCTTCCGTAACTACCATAACCCTATGAAACAGTTTTAACTAATGTGTGCATGAAGCACCAAAAATGGGAAAACAGGTCATTGTTAGAAAACTTGTGAGTGGGATGCTGATCTGGTAAGGGTGCTTTAAATTTCTCTCCACTTATGGCAGGCAACTAGCAGTTATCTTTGTTAGGGCTTGACTGCGAGCTGACTTGCAGCTATTTAACTGAAGGTATTATTTGAAACAGATTTTAGTGACAGGCTAAAGTAAGTGGTTTAAACTGAAAGTTTAGTTTAATACAGTTAGGAACAAGTCTGTAAATCACTGTTAAATGGCCAGCCCATGCCGCTTCCCGCAGCTCCCATTGGCCAGGAACGGTGAACAGGCATGGCCACTGGGAGCTGTGGGTGGCTGTACCTGCGGATGGTCAATGTAAACAAACTGTCTTGCAGCCTGCCAGCGGATTACCCTGACAGGCCGCAGATTGCCCACCACTGTTATGGACAAAGGCTCAGATTAACTTTTTACCAATATAGTTCTTACAGCAGTGGTTTTCTAACTATGGGGCAGAGTGGGCCCAGCACAATGTTCAGGGTGGCAAGGGGTGATGCCAGGCGGCTGGGGGAGGGCTCACCACCACTACCCCAACTCACTTCAGTGGTAGAGGTGGTGCTGTGGGTCAGTGTCAACATCCACCATGGCCATGCTGATTTTCACTCCTGGCAGCTTCTGCATCTAGTACTGGCTCTGCCCCTAGGGACCATGGCTCATGTGCCTGTCTCCACCCTGAAATCCTGAGGGGGGAGGGATGGGTATAGCAGGGGGGGCACAACCAAAAATTGTAACTCAAAGCGGGGGAGGGAGGGCTCGGCTCAAAAAGTTTGAAAGTGGCTGCCTTACCATACCACTGGTCTACAATTTTTGAGAAGTCGTCTGCTTCAGAGATAAAATG
>NW_020664393.1:30021699-30172341 GCF_002925995.2 Terrapene triunguis
TGACTACATTTATTTCAGAAGCATTTTGGCTGTAGAGCAGTGTAATAGGCTAGGCCACAGGATAAGCTCGCAAGTGTAAGATCCAAGGAAGATGGAGGGGAGATGTAAACTTTCCAGAGACCAGGTAACCTTTTTGCTGATGGGCTTGGCCATTGGCTGAGCATATAAATGTGTCATCTTTTGCTGATGGATGGTAAATGAGGAAAGTTATATTCTTCGGCTATCCCTTGATACAAGGATGATGTCTGCCAAGGAGTTCATTGGTGGGGTTTTAGGTGGCTGAGGAACCCAATTGGTGCCCCGCAGATTTTTCCCCACAGACATGATAGGTGTAATCTTGGAGGCGACATAGTTGTTGGCTGGACTGTTGTGTCCTTTCTTTCCCTCTTCGTCGCTTCTCTGTCGCCTGAGCATGTCTGCTCTCCTCAAAGTGAGCGGGTGGAAGCATTAACATGAGCATGAACGTTGGCGCCTTTTCTCCATCCAGTTAATTAAAAAGTCATTTTGCTGGGAAAGGTGACATCTGGTTTTCTCAGAACCTCCCCGTCCTAAGCTGGGCGCGTGTGTGGAATGTTAACTGGGTGTGTAGCATGTTAAATGCTACTTGTGAGGCAGCCTGAGACTGTGGCACAGCTCCCTCCCCCCTCAGCTAAGCATTAGCCCTGCTTTCCCTTTGGCGTGTGTTCTGGGCTGCTGAATAGAAGCAGCCCCTGTGAAGCTGGGCCTACATACCTGCAGGCAGCCAAGAGGCTGTAAGGATGACAAACTTTGCATGGGGGGAGACAAGCCGCTTTGTCTGAGGAGACGTTATAGGAGGAGCGAGACTAAGAAAAAGCTTGTCTTGAAGCCTCAGTGCTTCAGATGACTGATTGAAACCCAGGGGCCCATCCATTACAACTGGCCTTCTACAGCAGGGTTCACATTAAACATAAGTTCAGACACAGCACAGAGCCATTGCCCCATTGGCAAGACTGCCCTGGCGGGGGATGGACACACACGTAATATATAAGGGAGGAGTCAAATGCAGGGCACAGAAACTGATCTCAGTCCTAGAAAGAGAACCTCACTCCAAACAGGCACAGCTCTGAATGGTGGCAAAAGGCTGGAGCCCTGCGAAAGGGAGGGGTGAGATACGGTTCTGCTTCCTTGAGCACAAAGCTGGCCCGTTTTCCATGTCTCATTGTGTGTGTCTATGCTGTGGGCTGCTTCTCATCCCTTCATTTGCTCCCTCACTTGCCTCTCGCACCTAGACGAGGGCTGTGACACTTGCCTCCACCACACAGGCAGATTAAGGTTTCCTGGGGCCCTGGGCCAGGGCGGGGCTGCCCCCTTTCCACCCCTTCTGCCTGCAGCCCCACCCACAGACCCACCCTTTTCTGCCCCTTCCCCCTGGCTCGACCCTGTTCCACACAGGGTTCCCCCCCCCCCGCCCCCCCCCCCCCCTTTCCCCCCTTTTTTGCGCCCCCCCCCCCCCCCCCCCCCGCAGCCCCAAGACTGGAAAAGCTCTGTCCCCATGCCACGGCCCCAGGCTGCAACAGGGACTGAGAGCGCTGCGAGTCCCAGGGCTGCAGCGGGGAGCCGGGGTCTTCCCCTGACATCCCCCCCCCCATGCTTCTGTGGGGAACCAGGGTCAGGGCGCTGGGGCTTCTCTCACCCCATGCTGTGGCTTCTGCCAGGATCGGAGGCTGCTGGGGGACGTGTGTGTGGGGGGCCTTTGTCCCACCTGGTGCTGGTTAGCTAATCCGCCACTGCATACAGGAGGCAAAAGAACTAACAGGAAGCCTGTTGCTTGGCTAAATTAGAAGGTGCGTTCTCACAAGGTCAGTGATTGCTTTCTGAAGGATCTGCCCACTCTTGTGCCTCACCGTCACTTCCACCTCTGCCTTTAACAAACTCAATAATGCAGGGCCGGCTCTAACTTTTTTGCCACCCCAGGCAAAAAAGAAGAGTGCTGCCCCCTCCCCGCGAGCGCCGCGCAGCCAAACCCCCCCCCAGCGCTGCCAAAATCCCCGCCCCTCCGAGCGCCACGCCGCCCGAAGCCCTGCCCCTCTGAGCGCCGCGCCGCCCAAAGCCTCTGCCCCCCCTCCGAGCACGGTGCCGCGCCAGCCCCCGCCCCCCTCCGAGTGCCGTGCCGCGCCAGCCCCTGCCCCCCTCCGAGCGCCGAGCCCCCCCTCCGAGCGCCGTGCCGCACCAGCCCCTGCCCCCTCTCCGAGCACCGAGCCCCGCCCCCCCTCCAAGCCCCATGCCGCGCCAGCCCCCCCCCCCCCAGCGCCACGCCGCCCAAAGTCCCACCCCCCCGAGCGCCGCGCTGCCCAAAGTCCCGCCCCCCCGAGCGCCGCATGCGGAAACAAAAAAACCCCTTCCAGCGCTGCCCCGACGAACCAAAACATAAATAAATAAATAAAAACCCGAGCGCCGCCCTGTCCCAAGGTGCCGCCCCAAGCACGTGCTTGGTTGGCTGGTGCCTGGAGCCGGCCCTGAATAATGCCAAGGAGTCTTGCTGTAATGAGTTTGGTTTTCCCACCTGCATTTCTGAATAGCTGTCATCCGATGTTATCCAGTTTCCCAATTCCTGTTTTTAAATCATTGGCTTTAATTATTAAAATATTTACCCAAAATAATCCATTTTGACAGCCTCCAGTCCCTGCTTATAATTTTCTTTTCTTTTTTTTTAAAGTTTTCTTAGCAAGTCCATAGGAGGGTGACATGTTTAAAACAATGTTAAAAAATAAATCAGTTTTACATGGTCTTACATTAAGTGCGCCATGAAAAACAGGTGAGGTTTTATTGAGGGTTCTGGGTTGGAATCTGTTACCAGTCCAGCCTGGTTCCCTACACAGCTGCTGTTATTTACACCAGGAATCACTGGACAAATGCTGAGTAAGACTTTGGAGCTATTGCTCCTGCTCGGACAGCAAAGTGGTTATTCAGCTCCCCCCAGTGGCACATCTCAGAGCTTTGTGAAACAGACACTTGATTACAGAGTATAACTGCAGAACAAAGGGCGGCCAGGACCTTGCAGCAAGAATGCATTCACTAGACGTGTGTGTAATAAAACGTGGAATGCGGAATAGCAGCTTCTCTTTCTGCAATCTTACGGGCATTTCGGAGCAAACTAACCCAAAAGCACACAGCTGATGCTCCTTTATTGCAATTGGCAGAGAAGTTCCATGGCTTAGGGCCTGTCCTCAAAAAGGCCATTCTGCCAGGCACCAATAGTTTTAGCCAGGGGACAATCAATTATAGCTGCCAGGCTGGAGTAAGAGGCGGAGCTCTGAGATGCCACCGGCCTGGCTCATGGAGGGTGTTAAAGCTCAGGGGAAGGATATTAAAATGGATCTGAAATCGAATGGGGAGCCAGTACTGACCAAATGTGATACATGGCATGCTGCATTCACTTCTCCCCCATCTGCGTCATCCTGCACAGCTTCTGCATGGCTTTCCCTCCCCCCAAAATAGAGCATGCTGCAGCAGTGTGGACAGGAGGAGAGCAAACAGTCGTGTTGAAAGGGCAGCATCTCCTTCATAGCTGAACTGTTGTTTCAACGGTTACAGGCATGACAAAACATTCAAGCTGTGCACGACCTTCATTGCCAGATCACCTTGATAAGCCACAGTACCTGCCAGTTTGTAGATGTTTCCCCCCTTCCTTTTACCATCAACCCATTCCAGATTCAGTTTGGGGCAACATCTTATCTGGAGGTTCCAATTTTCTTCTACGAAACTGAATTGTCTGCACCCCATAAGAAAATGTAGGAGCTCCGTGCTGTGGCATTATAGTCCATCTGACCTCTTCTGGTCTCTAGCTATTTTATTGGCAAACATTCTTGTTTGCCTTTGTAGCAGTAGTTTGCCCTTAATATGTACTCTATTGAAGGAAGGGGATACAAAGGATTCTCTTACTGAATGACAACTAACAAGAAAGAACTCAGAGAAGCATATGTTATCCGCCAGGAACAAAAAAGAGAGAGAGGGTGAAGATATCAACAGGAGTTCCTTTGAACTTTAAAATAGCTTTAGCTAAACTGTTGATTAAAAAGAGAGCAGTAGCAGGGAACTGAGGTGTTCCTTCTCCAGCGAACCACAGAACAGCAAAACTCAGCTGGTGTAAATTGGTATAGTGCCAATGAAGTCAACAACAAAGCCCTTTGGTTTCATGCCAATCTAGTTTCTGGTCAATTTCTATAAGTGCTGAGAGTACAGCATGCAACTTACACAAGAAAAGGTTAAAACTTAAGACTCTCAAGCTGATATTGAAACTGATATTATAACAATGAAGTTCAAAGAGATGCTTGCCAGGACTATGCACTGAACAACAGTCTTACAAGTAGAGGTGCAGAAACCTCTGAACCTTCCAAACCATTGGGAATGAAGGGCCAGTCTACAGTTGGGCTGTCAAAAATACTAACCCACCCAAGCTGACAGCCTACAAATCCTACTATTGCACTCCTGGCCCCTGACTTGGCTCTTACTGTAAATGGAGAGGACAAGGATCTGCTCTGACGTGACTGACTGTGCTGGAAGGGAAACAAACATTCCCTGCAATGTTAGATCAAGAGCCACTCTACACTGGCTTAGAAAAAGCATTTAGAAAGTGTGTTTATACTTTAGTGCAAAATAATGATTTACTAAATTCGGATTCTGTATAAAAATACTCAACTGCAGAGCACCCTGGTTTCCACCCAATCCTAGTGCAGACATGATTCAAGTCTCTTCACTCCCTATTTTTGGGACATATTAGAAGGGATATTTCCTAGTACCTAAAACCCATTCTAACGTAATTTCATTCTATTACTAAACATATGGATAACAGTGTCCGCAATAGCAGATCTTTGATTTATAATCTACACACTAATTAATGCATGACAACTGGGGGCACGGGAGTTGTGTGCATGGAATCGAAGGCAGAATTTGGAAGCAAGGTGTTCAGAAATAAGCTGCTGTGAGAACTGAGACTTGGCAAGCAGGCCACCTTCATGAGAAAACTAGTAATCAGTCAGTCACTATTTCTGGTGTATTCTCCGGCACTGTATAGAAGCTTCTTCATTTAAATCAGTGAGTGGTTGGGGATTTTGTCACATCTCTCAAGTACTTCTATGCCCCACTTCATTACCATAATTGCTGAGCACCTCACAGTCTTTAGCTAGCTTCGCAACACTCCTGTGAGATAGGTAATTCACATAGGCCTTGGCTACACTGGCGGTGTACAGCGCTGCAACTTGCTGCGCTCAGGGGTGTGAAAAAACACCCCCGAGCGCAGCGAGTACAGCGCTGTAAAGCACCAGTGTAATCAGAGCCTGCAGCGCTGCACGCTCGCTCGCAGCGCTGCAAGCTATTCCCCTCGGAGAGGTGAAGTACATGCAGCGCTGCGAGAGCTCTCTCGCAGCACTGGCAGCATGACTACACTCGCGCTTCACAGCGCTGCCGTGGCAGCACTGTGAAGTCCCAAGTGTAGCCAAGGCCATAGTCTAAGGCAGGGGTGGGCAACCTTTCAGACGTGGTGAGCCGAGTCTTCATTTATTCACTCTAATTTAAGGTTTCACCTGCCAGTAATACATTTTAACGTTTTTAGGTCTCTTTCTATAAGTCTATAATATATAACTAAACTATTGTTGTATGTAAAGTAAATAAGGTTTTTAAAATGTTTAAGAAGCTTCATTTAAAATTAAATTAAAATGCAGAGCCCCCCCGGACCGGTGGCCAGGACCCGGGCAGTGCGAGTGGCACTGAAAATCAGCTCGTGTGCCACCTTCGGCACGCGTGCCATAGGTTGCCTACCCCTGGTCTAAGGGCTAGTCTACACTGGCAATGCTAAAGCGCTGCTACAGCAGCGCTTTACCGTACCTTGTGGGGTCACGGCGCAGCGCTGGGAGAGAGCTCTCCCAGTGCTCTAAAAAACCCACCTCCACAAGGGGCGCAGCTCCCAGCGCTGGTGCAGTTTACACTGGAGCTTTACAGCGTTGAAACTTGCTGCACTCGGGGTGGGTGGGGGGTTCACACCCAAGCCAGAAAATTGCAGCGCTGTAAATTGCCAGTGTAGACAAGCCATAAGTCACAATAAATCTGTGGCAGCACAGGGAATTGAATCCAGCTTCCCCTGAGTCATAGAAGATTAGGGTTGGAAGAGACCTCAGGAGGTCATCTAGTCCAACTGTAATCCCCAGGTCATTTTCTGCAGAACTGCCGCTTAGCCAGTCGGTTGCCAGCCTGTAGCGGTGCATGGGATTCTTCCTTCCTAAGTGCAGGACTCTGCACTTGTTCTTGTTGAACTTCATCAGATTTCTTTTGGCCCAACCCTCCAATTTGTCTAGGTCACTCTGGACCCTATCCCTACCCTCCAGCGTATCTACCTCTGCCCCCAGCTTAGTGTCATAGAGTTCCAGACTAGTGCCCTAGCCATTGGCCTTCTAGTCTTTATAAAGCAGTGTTGGTCAAACTTTTTGGCCCAAGGGCCACATCTTGGTATGGAAATTGTATGGTGGGCCATGAATGCTCATGAAATTGGGGTTGGGGAATGGGGGGGTGAGGGCTCTGGGGTAGGGCCAGAAATGAGTTCAGGGTGCAGGGGGAGGCTCTGGGCTGGGGTGCAGGAGAGGGATCAGGGCTGGGGCAGGGGGTTGGGGCATGAGAGGAGGTTAGGGGTGCAGGCTCCGGGCACCGCTTACCTGAAGCAGCTCCTGGAAGCAGCGGCATGTCCCCCCTCCAGCTCCTATGCGGAGGTGGGGCCAGGCGGCTCTGCGCGCTGCGCCATCCGCAGGCACCGCCCCTGCAGCTCCCATTAACCGCAGTTCCCGGCCAATGGGAGATGCGGGGGTGGCGCTTGGGGCAGCACACGGAGCCCCCTGGCTGCCCCTAAACATAGGAGCCAGAGAGGGGACATGCTGCTGCTTCCAGGAGCCTTGACAGAAGTGCGCAGAGCAGCCTCCGACCCCGTTCCCCGGCTGGAGTGCGGGAGCAGGGCAAGCCCCAGACCCCACTTCCCAATAGGAGCTTGAGGGCCGGTTTAAACAGGCTGGAAGGCCGGATGTGGCCCCAGGGGCCGTAGTTTGCTCACCCCTGTTATAAAGGATATCCAGGCCACACTGGCCTATTCTCACCAACTGAGGCTGCAATAATATAGAATAAAAGTTTATTATTTATTACACATTATTACTTTGTATTATTATAGCACCTAGAGATGCCAGCAGAGATGGGAACCCCATTGGGCTAGGCACTGTACATATAGATAGTGAGAGACAGTCCTACCCTGAACAGTTTACAGATTAAGTAATACACACAACCTCAATCTGTAGTGGGTTCTGGACCCTTATAAACCTCGTACAAGCCCCTGGGCCGGACAAAGCTGCAATATTTGCTTTTTCATATGTTTGTTTGCATTTGCTCACATTTAATCTTTTTAAAAACTACAATAAGTTTGAAGGAAATGTCAATCTCAGTTTTTAAGTGAGGTACAGCTATGATATACTTTATTACATACTACTATTTTGAGTTGTTAATATCAGAGTAAAATATTTGTGATGCAGACTATCCCACTGCTGGATGGCTGGAGGTTAGAAGAGACCTAGGAGTTTCTTCATATTACCTAGGATTGTGCAGCTTACCTTTTCTCATCTCTTGTGGCAACTGAGAGGGGTGAGTCTCCTCTGAAGAGCTGACAGAGCGCTGGATACCAGGGATCGTTAGGCAAGCCTGCTCACTCACTGCTTTCATACTTGAAAGGAAATGCCATTTCAGACTTCTCCTCCTACCCACAGGCACGGACATCCTGGTTAATTCCAAGGACTGGTAATCAATCCCTAAGATACTTCTTGAAATTTAAGCAATTTTTTTTTTTGCTTAAAAGACACAATCTTTTTAACATGGAGGGAAGGGGAAAAGAGAAAGGCCTAGAGCCAGAAATGTCCTGCAAAGTCCAGAGCTAACTGTTTTTTGTTAGAGAATATTTATGTCCTTCCAAGACTTATATGGTAAAACAACTAAGTGGACTGGCATACAGGAAATCATTGTTGGCATTCAGTTCCTCTCACATGCGTCTCTGTAGCACTATTAATTCTGTATTATGTTCCATGGATAATGAATATTTTAAGCTACGTTTACCTATTAGAAGTGTGAGTTGCAGCATTCTAAAATTAATTGCAATCCCCCAAAACAACTTTATAAATATATTCTCCATTCCCAGCATTTAGTTTTTGCAGTAAGTAAGTGATCTACCTCTATGTTTTCAAACAGGCAAAAAGACACATTTGTGCTATTGTTTTGACATCAGTGAATTCAGGCTTATGACAGAGGACTGGCAACTACACTCAGTTTCCCAAGAAGCCAAGCACAGATAAAAGAGCAGTCACTCCAAAGCTGTTCCACATGTGGCCTAGAAATGTAGTTCTGCTCTGAAAGATGCGTGTAAAAATGGCACTGGGGATTGTGCGTTTGTCTCATATTTACAAAGTAAAAAGATGTTTTTTCTCCTAAATGCCAGCCCTTCAATCTCAACCTAGAGGCAGAGTAAAGCTGGGTTCTCTCTCATGCCTGCCCGCCAGTATTAAAGTCAAATCAGTCCTTCAGTGATGCCCATACAAACTCATTGTCTCGCTGGGTTGTACAGGTGTAACTGACAGGAAATTAATACACAACTCTGTTGACGGTGCATAAGAAGAAACAGACTCCAGGTCCCGCAGCCTTAGCTCTGTTGACTCTGCAGGGCTAACAGGAGTAGAGCGCTTATTTTTGTCACTAAAATGAGCAAGTTTGTTGAGTGAAGGTGCCATTCTGTGGTATCACTTTTCTGAGTAATAACAATTAATCAAGTACAACCAAACATTCAATCTTCCCATCCTACCGTGTTCTGGGGTAACCATTTCTCACTCTATATGCTGGGCATAAGTTAACGGCTTCTGGAAAATAAATAAATAAACAAACAAACAAAAACAATCCTAAAGGTTCATCTAAATTGCAAGTTAACTTTTCCTCCTGATCAGATTGGAAGCCAGCCCTCCCAACCGAGTTACCTTCCAAAGTTAATTTTAAAATTTGAGGCGCAGGGGGTTGTATCTTAACATTACCCTCAGCCCATTAAAGAGTTACTATAAGGCAAGTATTTATAAATTCTTTCCATAATCAGGAATGTTTCCAGCTGGCTGAAATCACATAAGAAAGGCAGCACCAGCCACTGCAGAGCTGGGGACAAATCCAAGTCCTACTGAAGACAATAAGCAGAGAGTTACTGGGCTCTTGGCTTTCTAGTTCTCACTAGCATCTCATGCTCCTCAACAGGGCGATATGTTCCTCCTTAGTCAACACCTTTGATAGAAGGGATGTTTTTTCAGCGATGCTTTTTAATAGGTCCTTGGTTGACTGATATCCCCATCATCATTTTATTTTAACTTAAGAGAAGCAAGACACACTGATGAGCTACTTAGACTCCTGGTCACTCTACAAAAGCTCCTGGGTATGCTGACTTCAGATTAAACTGATGACATAAGTCATAGAATGGTTTTTGGCTTTAGGTGTAGCATATCCATCGGTGTACTGTCTAATGACTTATACCCTCCTTCGTGAAGGCATTTTAACAAAGCCATTTTCTGGTTCCTCCTCATGAAGTACAGCTCAAGCTTGAGTTCTGAAATGTACTCTTCCCAAAGGTATTTCCCTCTGGTAAGGGTCTGCCAGTCCTAGAGTGCTTTATGTGCTCTGTCCTTTGCTGATTGTTCTTCACAAATTTCAGCAGGTTAACAATGGCGGCTGGTGTAATTCCAGGAATGCGACTGACTGCTCCGATCTGTAGACAGAAACAGTAACAGATCAACTGGAGAATACCCAAGTCTCTGAAGCTTTCCAATAAGCCTTATTCCAGCCATCGATATCCAACTCCAAATAGAGACTAGACACCCGTACAAAGAGTCCCTTGGACAGATATGGAAGCATTTTGGTGCTTAGATGGGATTCCATCACTGTTCCATCCCCATCCCTGACCCAGTGCCTCACCGTCTGGGGGCGGTTGGAATCTAGTTTCTCTCGCACTTCCTGGGACAACGATGCATCAATGGCAAAGTAATCTAGGTCCTCTGGCAGCTGGAGAGCTTCATCTCGACGTACTTCCTCTATTTCCTGCTGCTGGCTGGCTACATGCCACTCATAAACAGCTGCAGTGGGAGTTGTGGGGGGCACAGAGAAAATAATAATAAAGATACAATACATTTACAGCACAGGTGCTCTTGCCCCCAGAACTAGGACTTCTAGGTGGGATTTTCAAAAGTACCTAAGAGAATTAAGCCTCTAACTACCAGGGACTAGGGAGCTTAACACCTGTAGGTGCTTTGGAAAGTTTCACCAACTCAGCTTGCAATGGGAATGAATAAACACAGACAATGCTCCTCTTCCTCGAGGAGAGCCTGGTCCTCTGGGGCAGCTTGCAAGCCATTGGTGGAGTGGTATGGTGGGAAAAAACAGGACAGAATGAACAATGAGACAATTCCTCTCGCATCCCAAGAGTAGGAGAATAGGGGCCTCTCCAGGAGAGGGTTGGGGGCCAGAGATGAATGGGTCTATGCTCTGGTGACAATTCTTTCCCCACTCAAGTCCATGCAGAGATGTCTGGGATTTCTGCTCTGTGCTCCTTCACCACTGAATGAGCTCTAAAGCCATTGAGCAGATCTGGTTACAGAGGACTAGCAGACTCCTATACCTTCTATTTTCAGCCTCTCTGCCAGTTCTCTCCATTCAGCAAACTTTCTCAGGGGCTCTGGGATAGCTCTTGCCAAAAGCTCCATGGTGACCTCTGGATATTGAAGGATGTCAAGGGCACTGTGAAAACAAGAACATGGTAGCAAGGCCAGCGAATTACCCAGAACAGGTTAACAGCTGTTCCTAGTGAGATCCGCTGAATTTAGCTTTGGCAAGGTCAGTTCAGAGATGAATGATCACAGAACCTATCCCCTTTTGCTGCCACCACCAGATGAGTAAGGGAGAGCAGCTCTTTGTTGAGAGGAGGGCACATTTGGGTAGGCAAATAGGGAGAAGGTGGCTAGATAATGGCATCTGAGGAACCTTGAAACTGGAAAGTACCTCGCAAGGGAGTTTTCAGGTATTGACCTGTAAAACAACAAAAAGGAAGGTAAAGAGAGGGGAGACGAGGAGAGATGGAGGGACTAGGGCCACCGTGACCAAGAACTGCTACCATCTGGCCTAGCTGAAATGAGTTGGTGGTCTCAGTCTAGTTCCTAGGCCCACATTGTCCAACCATCACCTCCCTTGTCAGCAGTCTCAGTAGAGGCTCCAAGGGCTGACCAGTGCTAAAGAGTGGAGTGCCTTCACATAACCAGGGAGACAGTCGCTCCAGCGCAGGGCTGAGGCACATTGCATAGAAAGTGCTACTTTGCCGCAGCCAGTGCTATACCGCTTCCGTGGCTAAAGACAGGCTGTCTGTCTGCCACTACACCACCTCCCAGAATTAGATTTACTAACTGAGTTTTAGAAAGCAGAGGAGAGAAAAGCAAAGGCCTCTTCTGCAGAAGTACACACTGGACAGACAAGAAAGGATCAGCTGTAGCCTTTACCTGGCAAGGGAGCTTCGACTGTTGCTTATGGAAGCCTCTGGAATCAGCCTGGACCATTTGGTGGCGGCGAACTGAAGAGATTTTAGCACTGCTATTGCCTCCTCTAAAGTAGCCTTCATCTGAGATGTCTGTGCATATCGCTGTTGGGACACACAGCCAGCTTCCTCAAAACCTTCATAGAGAGAGTGTGCGTGAGCGGGAGAGGGTGCACAAACAGGGCTGTGAACATCACCAGGAGAAGCAACTGCCTACCTCGGAGGGTGAGCCTGCTGTCTGCGTTGTCAGGCCGTAGAGACATGCGGAATTCCACTCGGCTGGTGAACATGCGGTATGGTTCGTTGGTGCCCAGGGTGGTGAGGTCATCAATCAAGACTCCGATGTAGCCCTCTGTGCGGCTAATGATAAAAGGGGGCTTGCCACTGACACGCAGGCCAGCGTTGATCCCAGCAATCACTCCCTGCCAGAGAGCAAAATGGTCACAGGAGCTGCTGCGAAGCCAGCACAATGGTGCTTCCCTGATCCACACATGTGGCCAAATATAAGCCACTAGATCTGTGTAGCACACTCCGTGTCACATGAGGTGTGTGACGGTCTGTGATGCTTTAACAGCCCTAGTGGTTTTATTCCCACACTGGGAAAAAAGAGGCTCTCCGCATCCCTTCCAGAGCTCTGAGGATCCCCCCCCCTTCTTCTCCCCCAACTGAAAGCAGTGTGTCATGGTGACTATCTTTCAACCTGAATGCTAGGCCAGACTGCTTGAAGCTAGTCATCATTGCTACTTAATCAATTCAGAGGGGCTAACTGGTGAGCGACGTGATCCTACCTGTCTGTATGTCTGTCTGTCCGTCCCCTGAGAAGAATTCTTTTTCTGCAGATCTTCCAGATTAGTTAGTCCTTGTTACCAATAATCACACCTGGCACCAGGGAACTAGCCTCTTGGGCTGACATTAGGATTCCTTGGTATTTTTAAAAACTAAGTTGTAGGAAAGCTGTTCCTGAGAATAGCAGGGCCTTTGCTGCTGAATGCTCTGACGGCCACGTGCGCATAATCCCAGATCATATCCACAACTCAGGCAGTGCCCAGCTGGGAACAGCACTGGGATCACGTGCAGGAGGAAGGAGAAGAGCGACAAGGCAGCCACTGTCTGACACAGTAATATATGGTTTGCAGTGCTGTTCAGTACCACTAGATTAGATTGTTTTTTTACTGTCACTGCTTCTCCACTCATAGTGCTGCAGTTGCTGATTGGGGTTAGAGTTCTAAGACATCTTCAGTCAATGTAGCCATTGGAGACTTTTCACATGTGCTTCCAGTCATGCCCATCAGGAGTGCAGTCTCCACACTGCCCATTTGGCTGTGTCTACACTAACTAATATTTTTATCTATTTATTTTATATTATTTATTTATTATTTATTTTAACAGACTTTGTAGCTGTAATGAATCACTGACGCGACTCCAGCAGTGGTAATCAAGGATGCAGGCGAGCTGTGAGTAGTGTTGGATGACACAGTGGCAAAGCTGTTCCCTGTCTGCACTACACTGTTACTGCTATTGGGGGCTGCACTGGAGGTGAATTACATCTACCAGGCTTGCTAGTTCAGAGAAGGCCTTTCAGGTTATATCCATTCCCCTTCTGAGTGTGGAACATTCACTCCCAGATCTGCTCACCTGGGCTGCAGCTTCTTCATAGCCCGTGGTGCCATTTATCTGTCCTGCAAAGAAGAGTCGCTGAACAAGACGGGACTCAAGGGAAGCACTGAGCTGACGGGGGTCCAGAAAGTCATACTGAACCCCATAGCCTATTACAAGCAAACCAGACAGACAAAAATCAGTCATCCATCAGGGGAAGAAATTCAAACACCCCTGCCTCATTCCACAGAATAAAGGTGTCAGAATTCCCACTGAGAGCCCAGCATGATACAACACCCCCCCACACCCCCCCAAGTGCAACGGCATGTAGGTTTTTTCACACCCTCAGCCTCTGGGTACAATAGGGGTCATATTTCCAGATGCCTTTACATTACATCTACATTGCAGACTCCCCTCCACCCCCTTCAATGGAAAGCTGGTCTGGAAAGGGCCAGCTTACACTGGTTGGAGTGATCTGGCCCTCACTCACCTGGCTGCACCATCTTGGCTTTCTCCAAGCCACAGATGCACGCAATCACCTGCTCCTGGAGCTCCGGCGGCAGAGTCATTGACATCCCTTGGGGGTAGATGATGTTGGAATCCAGACCCTCAGGCTCCAGCCACAGCTGATGAATGCGGTTTGGAAAGCGCAGAACTTTGGATTCAAGCGAGGGACAGTATCTGCAACAGGGAATATCCATCAGGACAAGAGTGCTGACCTGGAGAGAAGCAATCTCTGACAACAGCCCTCCCAGAAGCTACAAAAGGGAGACCCAGAGGGCTTCAGATACACAGTCAGATCACTACACACAGATCTCTCCAGGATGCGCATACTCACCGGGGCCCTCTTGTTGTCTCCCGTACATGGTTGTTCAGGTGAAGGTTATCGTGGATGATTTGCTCCACTTTGGCATTGGTGAGAGTCCGGTAGCATGAGAGCTGATCTTCTGGCTGACAGAGGTCAAGAATCACTTGGATTTGATCCAACAATAATACTTTGCACTTATTTAGCACTTTTTATCTAAAGACCTCAAAAGGCTCTACAAACATTATCTAACATTCATAATAGCACTGAAAGGGGGATAGCGTTGTCATCCCCACTGCACAGATGTTCAGTGATGTTAAATAACAAGCTGAAGAGTGAGTCAGTGGCAGAGAGTAGTAAAACCTTGGGAGCCTTGAAACCATGTTCTCTGCTCTAATCAATACACTACCTACCCAATTACAGCACAGATATCCCAAGGAAGGTGACGGATATGGGGTGGAGGTTCGTGGCCTTAGCCTTCCTAGCTAAGAGCTGATGCCTCAGAGAAGCTGAATTCTGAGCCATCAAGGTGAGGTAACTCAAAACCCTCTGATTGCATGGGTCAAACACTGACAAGACCACTTCCTCAGCCAGCAGACCCCACCCACACACTGCCTTGATGGTACTGATCACAGCAATATAGGGATCACTGAGAGCACTCTCCCAGCTCACCCCAACAGCATGTGTATTGTCAGCATTCAATCCCACCTTGATCCACACAACCTCACTGAGGAAGCTGAATGGCACAGGAGGGTTGTCAGCCGTGTGTCTCTCCAGAACACTGAAGTCAATAGAGTCTTTGGCCAGTCGAGGTGGGGTCCCAGTCTTCAGCCTTCCCACAGCAAATCCCAGTTTCTCCAAGGTCTGAGCCAGTCCAATGGAGGGCTGATCCCCTAATCGCCCAGCGGGATGCATCTTTAATCCGATGAAGACCATCCCCCTCAGAAACGTGCCTGTAGTCAGGATGACACTCCCAGCGTGGACTCTGCTTCCATCCCCTGGAATACAATCAATGTATAGAAATAAGCACATTTCATATTAACAAGCCCTTGATGTTTCTGGTGCTGTTACCTAGCACCAGTCCACATTCTCCACTGAATTTCCGTGTGCCTCTTGTCAATACAGAGAAAACTAATGGAGACACAAAACCAGGTGCAATTTAACCTTCCCAGTACTCTGTCTCATCCTCATCTGAGGGGACAAGAGCGAGTGCCAGTGACCAGAGCAAAGGCCAATTGTTACCCGAAATTGGGCCAGCTAGTAAGTTTAGGGAGGACTAATGACCCACCAGAGTTTGGCAGAAAGCAGCACGTTTATTATACTGATAGCTAAGCTCAAAGGAAGGGGGAGGGGTTACACTCACACTCGCATACTCACGCTCCCAGGACAGGCACGGCACTGGAGATGTCAGGATCCTTGAAGATAAGTGCCCCACAGTGCAGCGATGGACGGTGCGATTGAGAGAAGTCTTCCCGAGGCACAATGAAATGCAACGCAGCGAACCACTGGCCAGGCGGTCCCAGGCGAAGGGCCTTCACGGGAGGTACAACCTTGTGAGTGCCCCCTTGAGCACATGGCCCCTTCCCCTTTTAAGGACCTGCTCCTCATCGCCTGCGACTAGAGATGACTTGGCCGCATCTGGTTGGTCACACTCCACCTCGGGCAGTGTCCATGCACTGGGTGTGTGATCGTTGCCTAATCAGAGTCCCAGACACCTTATCTACCTAGAAGCTCTTCTGATCTTCCAGCTGTTCAACCAGCCCATTCATCCCACAAGCATTCCAGGAGGGAGAGGGAGGGGGAAAGCCACTTCACAGGTATTCAGAGAGGGAGAGGAGACAAAAGGGGGGGGGGGGGGACTATAACAGACCTTTTGAGTATACAGATTATACATAGCATAGTTATACAGAGCATACAGATCACTGCTGCTCCTACAACACAATAAGTTGCGGACCCACATTTCAATGACGTGTGACAATGAAATGAAAGAGACCCTTTCCTTCCCCACCAAGAACTAATGACAGAGACAGCTGGAGGGTCCTTGAGTGTTTAGAATTTCTTTCTGATAGGAAGAATTAAGATTTTATCTACAGATTTTAGGTCCTCATCAGTAAAGTGACAGAGGAAACACAAGAACTTACAAACATGAAACAGTTAAAGTAAAAGGCCTCATCAGTGCAAAGCTGCTTATTTTCGTGTTACTATAGAGAAAGGTGTTGGTCTGGCAGCAATGGTGGCTGAAGTTCTTCTACTGAGATAGGATAACAACCAGATAACCACAAAATAAGCATTACGAACAATTTCTTCTACACTTCTCTCATGCCTGATGGCTACCCTGAAAAGCCCACTTCTAGGGACCAGTTCCATGCAGTTCTCCATCTTGATGAGACTGTCAGCAAGGGAGTCAGTTGTGATGGTGATGGCTGTAATGTGGATAACACTCACTAGAAACTGCACTAAGAAAAATATACTCTTTTTCACAAGTCACACACTAGTTAGACGGAAAGGAGTTTGTATTCGGCACACCTGATTAACCCAACAAAAATCTTCTCATATAGCCTGGGACATATTCTGAACGACTGGTCTAGAGATAAACCTTTGTAAATCTGTTCCCCAAATCACCTAGTTCTCACACCCGCCACTGTGGCAGCTGGTTTGTTTCGCACATACTCAACCTAAAGCAGATTAACAAAAGACTCCTTATCCTTTTACCAGTCCCGACTTCAAGCACAAGTCAGCTTGAGGAATCAGACATGTTTACTCTCATGGTCCCACTTACGACCAAGACATAACCAACCCAGTGAAGCACCTTGAGCTTCCAGTACGTACCTAGAATGACTCCACTGACTTGGCATTTCCCAGGACGGTCTGGCTCTGGTTCCATCAGGAGAAGATCCTCCACAGATGCCTCATGAACAGTCAGCAGTGGAGTGTTAAGGATTTCTTTCTGCCACGAAAAAAGGAAGTATTGAGTGTCCATACATCACTAAGATGGGCCTACCGTCCCCTCAAAATAACATCTCAGAACCTCTTCCCCAAAACATTCAGCAACAGCCTCCCTCCTGCATACACAGAGCTTCATTTCCTTCACCCCACTGCTTTCCCACTCTGTCATCAGGTCATTTCACTGTACTTGTGATCCAACTCGCTGTCCAGGACATCCAATTACTGCACTGTTTGGGATTTATTAAATGGAAATGAAGGACTAATAGATTTTAAGTCCAGAAGAAACAACTAGATCATCTATTCAGATCTCCTGTACAACACAGGCCATACATTTTTTAGCCAGTTACCTTGCATTGAGCTCAATAACTTGTGTTTGACTAAAGTATCTTGCAGAAAGGCTTCCAGTCTTGAAGACTTAAGAGATGGAGAACCCATCATTTCCCATTCCCTAGTGGTTAATCACGTTCACTGTTAAAAAATTGTGCCTTATTTCCAATTTGAATTTGTCTGGTTTCAGTTTCCAGCCATTGATTCTTGTCATGTCTTTCCCAGCTAGATTAAAGAGCCATTTAGTACCTAGTATTTTCTCCCCACAAAGCTACTTGTACACCATAATTAAGTCGCCTCTAGATTTTTTTTTTTATAAGCTAAACAAATTGAGCTCTTTCAGTCTCACATTGTAAGACACCGTTTCCAGCCTCAAATTAGTTTTGTCTTTTCTCTGCACCGTCTCAATTTTTCAACATCCTTTAAAAAATGCGGACACCAGAACCACAGTGGGTTATTTGTTTCTCTAATTAGACCCAAGTTTTACTTCTCTCCCATTTCCCTTGACCCAGTCAAAAATTTCCCTGTCCCATTTTGCCCCATTACTTCTCTTCTCCCCCGCCATGTCATTCTCACCTGCATGTTTTCTTTATAGAGTTTCCTATCAATCTGGGCTCGGAGACCCCACACAGCAGGCCCCTTACACCGGTTTAGCACCTTGTAATGAATTCCAGACTGATCACAGATCCGAGCGCACAGCCCATCCAGGGCATCTACCTCTCTCATGAGATGCCCCTTTCCAATGCCACCGAAGGAAGGGTTACATGACATTTGCCCTAGATAAAACACAAGAGAGCCTTTTATCATCAGCTAGTGGCAGCCTTACATTTTCTGAACCCTAGCATTTATTACTACTGTTTAACAAGAAGGTAGCTCAAGGCCACAATACCAGAACTGGCCATTAGACCAGGGATCTTGGCTCCTAGCCTCATACTCATTCTATACGTCTATGCTGCTTCTGAGACATCACAGAAACTACTAAAAGGTTAGTTACATATCGCTGTGTGGCCACAGAATCCACTGGGTTCTGCCACACATGCAAAGCTGCTAGGGGAAACAGACTGTGTGTGCCACAAGTATGGCGGTGAAGCTCAGCTGTTTCTCATATACATCATAGAAAGACAATGTAGTCACTGAAGCTTCAAGCCAAGGACAGTGTTTCAATGACAGCTAGCTAGACAGGCACTCAACCTGAGCTCTGGTCTACACTACAGATTTACATTGGTATGACTGTGTCGCTCAGGGGTGTGAAAAATCCACACCCCATGTGCAAAGTTTGTTATACCAACCCCTCCCCCCGCCCGACTGGTGTAGACAGCGCTGTCAGTGGAAAGCTTCTCTTGTTGATATAACTGCCGCCTCTTGAGGAGGTAAATGAAACTACACTGATGGTAGAGCTCTCTTCCGTCAGAGTAAGAGCGTCTTCACATTAGCATTACAGGAGCACAGCTGCATCAGTGCAGAGTTTTAAGTGTAGACCTGCCTGCTCCTAAGACAGAAGTAATTCTAGTTGAGTGAAGGACATAAGGGGGACATCTTAGAGCAAGGAGAGGCATCGACCTTTTGTGATTATGGCCACATCTACATTATGGGTGCTACAGCACTGTAGCTATGCAATTATAGCAGTATACAGTAGATACATCCTAGAGACTGATGAAAGGTTTTTTTCCAGTGCTTTACGAACTCCACCTCCCAAGCAGTGGCAGCTAGTTTTTGGAAGCATTCTTCCTTCCACCTTGGAGCGTCTGGGGAAAGGGCGAGGGGGGCATAGATCAGCCTAGCTACTGCACTCGGGCTGTGAATTTTCCACCCCCAAGCGATGCAGCTATGTCGATCTAAGTTTTACGTGTAAACCAGGCCTAGGGCTTGTAATGGACGAGTCCTGCTGGACCCTAGATGTGTCCAGCTGTCCCACAGCACCGGTGGCCAGGAATGCTCTCCCCGGCTCGGTGGCCGTGACCTTTTAGGCGCCCTACGATCAGCCGGGGGCTGCGAGTCTCTGCGCCGGGCGCTGCCCGGGAGCCCACGCGACGCACAGAGGGGGTCACAGCGCAGCGGGAGCGGCTGACGGGCTCCGGAGGACGCGGTTACCGATGGTGTCGGCCTTGTGCGTGACGAGCAGCGTCCGGACCCCGCTCCGAGCCGCCGCTGCCGCCGCCTCCGTCCCGGCGTGGCCCCCGCCGATAACGAGGACATCCCAGCGAGGCGCGGTGCCGTCGCTCCCCGCGCGCCGGCGCCAGGGCATCGGGACGGGCGGCAGCGCGCGGCGGCGGCGGATCAGGAACATGGGGGCGGCTCTGAGACCTCGGGGGCTTCCCCGCAGTCACGGCGCGGGCCCGGGGTCAGCGGAAGAATGAACCGCGGACCCGGCATTCCACGCGCCCCCTGGGCGCCGCCATGTCTGCGGTCTCCTGACCCCGCCCCTGGAAGGTCGCCGACAACGAGAGGGCGGAGCACGAAGTCAGCACCATCGCGGCGGCCGAGGCGCAGCAAGCGCGTCCCGTCTGCACTGGAGGACTGAGGGGATAGGCCCCGCGGCCTCCCCCGCCCGCGGAATTTCCGAGGCTGCGAGTCACGTGCCCGGCCCCGCCTGCGTGCGGCGCCGGGGAGGGAGAAGAGCCGAGCCCCGCCCCTCCCAGGCAGTGGCCGCCCTGCTGGCCGTGAGTGACGTCAGTGGCTGGTGTTTGTCGCTGGCCCGTCACGATTTCCCAGTCTGAGGCCCAGGGGTGGCTCGTTGGGAGAGGTGCGGGCCGGTGGTTAGCCTGCCCCGACTCGTCTCCTGCCCCCGGAGGAGCAATGGAGCTGCGATGGCTGGGGGGGCGCCCGCCCGCCTCGCGCTGTCCCCATGGGCATGGGGGGGGGGGGGGGGTGTGTCTCTGCGTTAAATGGGCACACAAACAGCCAGGTGTTTTTGTAATTTGGAAAAGCGCTGTACAGAATTCAGCTGCAGGGCTGCTCTCTGCCGAGCCCTGAGGGAAGCTGTTGCTTTGTTCGTTGCTGGCCTGGTCTCTTTCCTTAGCAGATTAGAAATTGTAGGGCCTACAGTAAACAACAACTTAGTGTATGCAAAAACACTGAAACTAGCGTAAAGCATGGTAAACGGTATTTGCAATATTTATGAATGCAAGCTATTAGGCAGAAACTCTACCATTGTTCCTCATAGCGCCTCCCCACCCCCAGCCCTGTTGTCATGGTTACACATAGCAATCATGTTTTCAAAACAAAATTTGCACTTCTCTACTTCAGCACAAACAGATCAGTCTATTGCCTGCTGATCCTATTCCAGAGATGTTTTCTCAGGCCTTCTCCTCTCTGTGGCCTAGTGTACGCTATGGAGTTACGTCCATAAGGCAGCTTATGTCAAGCTAATAATGTCTGTATCTACACTACCAGATCCCACTGCAGTAACTTGCCTGCTACATCAAATGAATTACTCCACCTTCACAAGAGGTTTAGTGCTTAATTCGATGTTGTTAGGTCGACTTAGAAGCAGTATAGACACTGCGTTGCTTATGTCAATCTAACTGGAAGCGTCCCACAATGCTCCGCGGTGACCGCTCTGGGAAACATTTTCAACTCTGCTGCACAGCAGCCAGGTACACAGGAAACACCTTCCTGTTAAAGGACTGGGAACTTTTAAATTTCCAAGAGCTCACCTGCACAACTGATCATGGTGGCTCCACAATGTAAATGTACTGTAGCCTGAAGTACACAAGAGGTGGTGGATCTTCTTCATCTGTGGGGAGAAGAGGCTGTGCAGGCACAGCTCCGATCCAGCCGTAGAAACATAGACATCTATGAGCAGATTGCACAGGGCATGAGGGAGAAGGGCTGCACCAGAGACATGCAACCGTGCCATGTGAAAATCAAGGAACTGCAGCAGGCGTACCAGAAGGCAAGGGAGGTGGACAGTTACTCTTTTGCAGCACTGCAGACATGCCACTTCTACAAGGAGCTGGATGAGAATGCGATTCTTGGATGAGGAAGAGGAGGAGGACAGTGGGAAATGACTGCCTAGAAAGAAGTACTGTACTTCATAAGAACATAAGAACAGCCGTACTGGGTCAGACCAAAGGTCCATCTAGTCCAGTATCCTGTCTACTGACAGTGGCCAATGCCAGGTGCCCCAGAGGGAGTGAACCTAACAGGTAATGGTCAAGTGATCTCTCTCCTGCCATCCATCTCCACCCTCTGACAAACAGAGGCTAGGGACACCATTCCTTACCCACCCATTAATGGACTTAACCTCCATGAATTTATCCAATTCTCTTTTGAACGCTGTTATAGTACTAGCCTTCACAACCTTCTCAGGCAAGGAGTTCCACAAGTTGACTGTGCGCTGTGTGAAGAAGAACTTCCTTTTATTTGTTTTAAACCTGCTGCCCATTAATTTCATTTGGTGGCCCCCTAGTTCTTGTATTATGGGAATACGTAAATAACTTTTCCTTATCTACTTTCTCCACATCACTCATGATTTTATATACCTCTATCATATCCCCCCTTAGTCTCCTCTTTTCCAAGCTGAAAAGTCCTAGCCTCTTTAATCTCTCCTCATATGGGACCCATTCTAAACCCCTAATCATTTTAGTTGCCCTTTGAACCTTTTCTAGTGTCAGTATATCTTTTTTGAGATGAGGAGACCACATCTGTACGCAGTATTCAAGATGTGGGCGTACCATCGATTTATATAAGGGCAATAATATATTCTCCGTCTTATTCTCTCCCCTTTTTAATGATTCCTAACATCCTGTTTGCTTTTTTGACCGCCTCTGCACACTGCGTGGATGTCTTCAGAGAACTATCCACAATGACTCCAAGATCTTTTTCCTGATTCGTTGTAGCTAAATTAGCCCCCATCATATTGTATGTATAGTTGGGGTTATTTTTTCCAATGTGCATTACTTTACATTTATCCACATTAAATTTCATTTGCCATTTTGTTGCCCAATCACTTAATTTTGTGAGATCTTCAAAAAAGGATCTGGGGATTATAGTGGATCACAAATTAAATGAGTCAGCAATGTAATACTGTTGCAAAAGAAGTGAAAATCATTCTGGGATGTATTAGCAGGAGTGTTGTAAGCAAGACACAAAAAGTAATTCTTCCACTCTACTCAGCACTGATAAGGCCTTAACTGGTATTATGTCCAGTTCTGGGCACCACACGTCGGGAAAGATGTGAACATATTGGAGAAAATCCAGAGAGAATAACAAAAATGATTAAAGGTCAAGAAAATATAACCTATGAGGAAACATTAAATAAATTGGGATTGTTTAGTCTGGAGAAGAAAAGACGGAGATGTGGAGGAAGGGCATGATAACCGTCTTCAAGTACGTAAAATGTTGTTATAAAGAGGAGTGTGATAAATCGTTCTCTTTATCCACTGAGAATAGGACAAGAAGTAGTGGACTTAAATTGCAGCAAGGGAGATTTAGGCCTTGTCTACTCTGCCACTTTACAGCACTGAAACTTTCTCACCCAGGGGGGTGAAAAAACACCCCCCCGAGCGATGCAAGTTTCAGCGCTGGTAGCTACTCGCCTCGTGGGGGTGGGTTTTTTACAGCGCTGGGAGAGCTCTCTCCCAGCGCTGGTGCCACGACTACACAGCTACGTTAAAGTAGCTTTAAAGTTGGTAGTGAAGACATACCCTTAGATTAGATATTTGGAAAACTGTCCTAACTGTAAGGGTAGGTAAGCACTGGAACAAATTACCTCAGGAGGTTGTGGAATCTCTGTCACTATAGGTTTTTAAGAACAGGTTAGACAAACACCTGTCAGGGATGGCTTAGATCAGTGGTCACCAACCAGTCGATCACGATCCTGGAGACTTTCCAAGTCAATCACAATCTCCAGCCAGTAAAAGTCCAGCGATGCAGCGGGGCTAAGGCAGGGTCCCTGCCTGCCCTGGCCCCACGCTGCTCCTGGAAGCGTTCAGCACACTCCTGCAGCCCTGGAGGTGGAGGAGGGCACGGGTCTCTGCGTGCAGCTCCTGCTTGCAAGCACCACCCCTTCAGCTCCCATTGGCTGGGAACAGGGAACTGTGGCCAATGGGAGCTGCAGAAGCGGTGCCTGCAGAGAGGGGCAGTGCGTAGAGCCATGTGCCCCCCACCCCAGGGACCGCTGCGGCGCTTTGGCCCTTCCAGGAGTGGCATGGGGCCAGGGCAGGCAGGGAGCCTGCCTTAGCCCCGCTGTTCCACTGCCTGGGAGCCGCCCGCAGTAAGTGCCGCCCGGTGGGAGCCCGCACCCCAACCCCCAGCCCTGAACCCCCTCTGGGAGCCAGCACCCCATACCCCTCCTGCACCCCGTACCCTCTCCTGCACCCCAGCACTCTGCCCCAGCCCGGAGACCCTCCTGCCCCCAAACTCCCTCCCAGAGCTCGCACCCTGAGCCCCCTCTTGCACCCAACCCCCTGCCCCAGGCTCAGCCCGGAGCCCCCTCCCACACTCCTAACCCCTCAGCCCCAACCCAACTTTTGAGTGAAAGTGTCCACACAGGGGTTTACGGTGCTGTAGTGTGTGTGCATTAACTTCACACCTCTAGTGTCACACCATCCTCACATGCCCTTCATAAGGGATGGGAATAAGGGAAATTGTGGGGGTGGGAGCCCCTATTCATTCCTTTAGTTTAAAATCCTTTAACTATTTTTAACTGACTCCCACACAATGGAAGGTGAGGGAGCAGGCTGCAGACATTCCGTTGCAAGTACCTCTGATGGCAAAGGAGCAGTTTTAGCCACACAATCAATAATCAGGGTTGTCAAGCTCTAAATGATAATGGTTAATTTAACATCTGAGTCAGCATTATAATCTGTGTCCTCAGTGTTAAGAAAACATTTGTTTTTACCATGGGATAACTAACATTAGCTATCTCCCTATGAAAACATAATGGAGACAAGGCACTTTAATTTCTCTGAAAGGCAACTAATATAAAGGAATAACAGCTTAATTCAGCTTAAAAAAATCCTTGATTTTGGCAGTACAGAGCAGTAAACTTGTTAAAATGAAGTACATCACTGAAATGTATCATAACAAAATATGCAATTAGAAGTATAAACAATTCAGTAAAAAAATCAACATTTATGTATGCAACAAATGAAGTACAGTAGTAGAAAAGCAAAGCATGCACTTCAGAGTTTGCAGGCTGGGAAATTACTTACAGAAACAGGGATTTTTAATAAGTTTTCAGTGACGCAGGGAAAGGGGAATCACATATTACTGGAAGTCGAAAACTATTGAATGTTATAGGAATGTATAATCATTTTATGTATATGGAGTCTTTGAGAGAGGCAACAGTAAAATTATGAAGTTAGTGCACTCTAAAGGCTCAGGAACAAAAAGGCAAATTAGAAGAACCCCAAATGTTTGTATTTATTTATTTATATTTAATTACTTTTGGGTGTAAAACATGATATTTGAATACTTGTGGTTGTCACTCTATCTCGGGATTATATATTTATATTTAGTAAATATTACAGGAGACATTTGCCTTTAAGAAGGATTTCATACAAGATAGTATAGTGCCCTTTGGGCCAGATTTATAAAGGTATCTAGGCAACTAATGGCATTTTCAAAAGCATCTAGGTGCTTTCACCCTTTAAAAATCTGGCTTGTGATGAATATTTGGGAACAAAGTTCTACACACAAGTGGTGACGTGAAAAAGCACTAGGGTGCTGGATAGAGAGGCAAGTTAACTGTTGACAAAGGCAATCCCCATTGGTGAAGCAAAGGAAACTGAAGAAGTTTTGACACCAACCCAGGAAATCAGTCAGCCTTAAAGATACAAAAGACCAAAGACTAAATGTGTGTATTAAAAAAATAAAAAAACAACAAAAATTTAGAATTAAAAACTAATGCTGCCATACAAACAGGAAGTGCTCTACTAGGAACACTTTGAGATGTGATTGCTGAAGATGGTTGCAACTATTAATGTTTTCAATGACATTTGTTATTTAAAAAAACCCCAATTAAATAGCACAATGGCATCCATCTGCACAATGATAACAAAGGTAAATGATGAAGTACGAAGAGTAATAAAAATAACACTTAAAAAAGTAAATAATGTAAAGGCGTGAAACTCCATTTACCATGGATGGCAAGAAAAATGCAGTCCAGTTCAGGCAATGAGAACAGCAGCTAAGACAAATTGGCTATGAGTCTTTATACAGAAGTATAAAGTGATAAGGGATTCTTTTAAACACTAAACACATTTCTGAATCAAGTCTCCTTTAGCAGCTCAGCACAACCCACAGGGAAGCGGGGTCTTGTCTAGACACTTGGCTGCACTGTGCCTCTAACAACACAACCCTGGAAAATGGGTGCTGAGTGGGTGGAGAAGAAAAGCCCTTCTGCCCCCTCAACACCCTATTTTGGCAGTCAGTGCATGTGGGTCACGCTGTATGAGGAGCCTGTTACCCAGTAGCAGATTAGCCCACTGGGCCAATGGGACTGTGCCCAGGGGCCCCAGCCAACTTGAGGGCCCTGGAAAAATGGGCACCCCCGCTCTGCCCGGTGCTCCTGCAAGACCCTGCTCCCCAGCCCCGCTCCCTGGCAGGAGTGCGGGGGGACTGCCAATGGAAGGGGGGAGGGAACCCCCACTTGCTCTGGCCTACGGGCCCACAAAACAGTAATCCGCTGCTGCTTACCCCTGTCCTAGCCCGGGGGTTCTCCTCTGCCTCTCTTTGAGAGTGCCTCAACCCTGATCTGGACCAGGCTCCTCCCTGATTTGGCCCCTCTCCTGTCTCCACCTGTTTGACCCTCCTGTGCAATCAGTATCCCCACTGCACAGGGTCTGTCCAGCCCACAGCTAATGCTGACGAGTCACAGTGTTTAACGATACACCGCTTGGGGTCGGGGGCTCTAGGGTTGCCAACTTTCTATTTGTAGAAAACCAAACACCCTTGCCCCACCCCTTCACTGAGGCCCTACTCCCATTCACTCCATCCATTGTTCCCTCTCTCCAACCCTTGTTCAGTCGCTCAGTTTCACCAGGCTGGGGCAGGGAGTTGGGGTGTGAGGGTTCTGGCTGGGGATGTGGGCTCCAGGGTGGGGCCGGAGATGCAGGTTTTGGGGTGCAGGAGGGAGCTCTGGGCTGGAGGTTGGGGCTAAGGGGTTCGGAATGGGAGGGGGCTCCAGGCTGGGGTAGGGCATTGAGGTGTAGGAGGGGGTATCGGCTCTGGGCTGGCGGTGCAGGCTCTGGGCTGGGGCTGAGGGGCTTGGGGTGCAGGAGGGAGCTCTGGGCTGGAGGTTGGGGGGGCCAAGGGGTTCGGAATGGCCGGCTTTTACAAACTCCCCTCAGTCACAACACCTCGCCCCAAGGCTGGCCTCGCTGCTACTGCGCCCGGGTTGTGGCCCAGCGGGAGGGAACAGGGTCATGCCCTTCCCTGAGTTTCGTTTCTCCAGCTGCGCGCCCTGGTCCCGGAAAGGAAGTTGCCTGAGCCTGGTTTCGCGCTTAGCGCCTCAGTGCCCTGAGCCAGGGAGGCGGTGGGAGCTGAGCCATGGGGGACCAGTGCGCTGCAGCCAGGAGAGCGAGAGGGTCGAGAAAGGCCCCGAGTCAGAGCAGCGCTCCTGAGCCCCCTCGGAGCCATAGCGCCGCCGCCAAGCCCCCTGCCCGGGGCGGGGGGAGAGCTGGGGCAGGAAGAGGGGACGCTCGGCCTCCTGGTGAGCATGCTAAAGCCATTAACCCCCGGGACTCCCCTTCGCCCACTGACCCAAAGGGCGCCACACCTGCCAGATCCCGCACAGAGAAGGGACCCGCTCCCAGCGAGATGGGATCTGTCCATAACGGGAAGGGATCTGCCCCGGGAGAGAGTAATGCTGTCCCCAGTAGGAAGGGAGCTGTCCCCACTCGGAAAGACTCTGCCCGCAGAGAGAAGGGAGCTGTCCCTAAAACAAAAGAGTCTCCCGCCAGAGGGCCGCCCGCTGTAGCTTCCTACTGCTGCACGGGGGCAGAGAGCAGCGTCGGTGTCAAGTCTGGTGGCGTGGGAGCCCGGCGGCTCAGGGATGTGCTGAAGACACTGAGCCTGGGCCGGCAGGACACGTCCGAGGCCTCGGAGAATGTGAACCAGCTCATCCGCACGTTGGTGTCAGCGATCAGAGCCCGGGAGAGCAGTTTCAGCTCAATTGATATCCTGGGCACCGGTAGCTACTACGAGCATGTCAAGGTGAGGAGAAGCGGACAGGGGCTTAAGCACTTCATCTCCATCGGACACTATTAATGTAGGACCTAGCATGATTGGGGTACTTCCAGCTGTGATGTGACTCATTATCGTCTGCCACCTCCAGCCTCCCTCCCTGGAACTGATTTTCAGACTATCTGCCGGGTCCTTTTCTGTCCCTGATTCTTATTTAAAATTGTCTCCATTCAAATTGTCCCGGCATGGCACAGCCCTTGCCTCTGCTGCAGCAGCTTCTGAAACTATACTGGGCGTGGCTCAAGCTCTTTGTGCCTTTCAGGTACAGGCAGGGGCGGCTCTAGCTTTTTTGCCGCCCCAAGCACAGCAGGCAGGCTGCCTTCGGAGGCGCGCCTGCCGGAGGTCCCGCGGCGTCGGCGTACCCCCGCCTAATTGCCGCCGAAGCCGCGGGACGGGGACCTCCGCAGGCAAGGCGCTGAAGGCTGCCTGACTGCCGCCCTCGCAGGGACCGTCAGGACGCCCCCCGTGGCTTGCCGCCCCAGGCACCCGCTGGGTATAGCACATTATTTTACAGGGACATTTTCACTGCACTCTCTTTCCCATAATGGCTAATTATATTCGTTCTAGCTCTGCAGTTTGTATTGGTTACCATAACCATAGATAACCATACCCCCAGGTTCCTAGCAGGCTTCATGAAATCTGTTTTGTCTCCCTTTGGGGTTACAGGGATAGTGGGGGCTAGTTGGGAGGGAGGGAGGGAGGGAGATTGATGTTGTAAAAACAATTTGGTTATGGGGTGGGGAGGCTTTCCTCCTTAATAAAATTTTCCAGCTTTTACAAAAGATATTCAAACTGCTTTACTCTAATTTCCTCAGGAAGTGTGTTGAATTAGTTCCTGTTGATTAAGAGACAGCTCCAGATCTCATACAGGTTGTGCTCTGCATTGTTCTAGAGCAGTGGTTCCCAAACTGGGGTTCGTGAACCCCTGGGGGTTCACGAAATGTTACAGGGGGTTCTCGGGAAAAAATTCCCTAATGGCGGACAGAGCTGTCCCTAGGGACTCCGGACAGCACGGGGCCAGCAGCCTGGAGCCCCTGGACTTCCAAGAGCTAAGCAGATCAAAGCAAGCATATCTATCATACTGAGGAGATTTAAACTTCAAGACTCCTTATAAGAAATGGAAAGGGAGGTGGATATTTTTTGCTGTTTTTAAAATTAAATAGGCAGGTAGTATTGTTTTTAAAATTATTATGAAGAACAAGTTTAAGCTTTGTTGTAACGTGCGTTGTTTGCCTGGACTACTCAAGACCTGAATGCATATGTAGGAGAAACTCTTTGAGTTGGCTTCTTCAATACCTTCATGCTGTTTCAAATCTGATACTCCTTGATTAAACATAGGAGCCTTGTCTTATAACAGGCTTATTCAAAGTGATACAAGCTACAGAAGTGAGATTTTGGAAGGGTGTTGCCGTTTTCATAATGTAATAAAAATAATGTAATTATAAATAATAATTAATAATAAATAGTGTGTAATAAGCATGTCATAAAAACAAATTTTATATTTCCAAGATCACTGCTTTTATAATTTATACTCAGGTAAAGGAGAAAATCCCTGGAAATATTCATTTTTAGGAGGGGGTTCGCGAGACTTGACATTTTAGTGAAAGGGGTTCTCAGGTTGTTAAAGTTTGGGAACCACTGTTCTAGAGGAACATAGTTGTCCTGATGGTTTATATAGATTAAGATAATGTAGCGGAGACCAGCTCCATTAGTCAATTTAGACTGGGAGCAAGTGGAGAAACTGGAGCACAGCCTTGATTTACTCATGGTGGCCTAAAACACACAGGCAGTGGCTAGCTGTGGTTTGTACTAGCTGAAGTCTTTACATTGTTCTGATGTTCAAGTGTAGATGCAGTCAGTTACAATTATCCAGGTTGCAGATGACAGGGGTATTGATCATTGTGGATAGTCTTTATATATGAGAAAGCCGGGCGTGGTGGGGACAGGTAGAATAAACTCTAACATGTCGAGATGGATCCTTCATGGCTGGGGGATAACAAGTCTTAACACATTATGAGCTGACACTAGTTATCCCTTAATTCTTCCAGCACACACCACAAACAGCCTGTGCGTGTATCCAAATGGTTTAGTCCTGTCTAAATAAAAAGCATGTTCTTACAACATCCAGGGTATGGAGTCTCACTTGTCTTGGGGTGGAGTGCGATTTCAGAGGACCATGAGATAAATAGATTACATGGAGGTCAGAGAACATACGAACGGCCATACTAGGTCAGACCAAAGGTCCATCTAGCCCAGTATCCTGTCTTCCTACAGTGGCCAATGCCAGCTGCCCCAGCGGGAAAGAACAGAACAGATAATCACCAAGTGATCCATCCCCTGTCGCCCATTCCCAGCTTCTGGCAAACAGAGGCTAGGAACACCATTCCTGCCCATCCTGGATAATAGCCATTGATGGACCTATCCTCCATGAACTTATCTAGATTTTTTTTAACCTTGTAATAGTCTTGGCCTTCACAACATCCTCTGCAAAGAGTTCCAAGGCTGACTGTGCGTTGTGTGAATAAATACTTTTGTTTGTTTTAAATCTGCTGACTATTGATTTCATTTGATGACCCGTAGTTCTTGTGTTATGATGAGGAGTAAATAACACTTCCTTATTTACTTTCTCCACACCAGTCATGATTTTATAGATCTCTATCATATCCCCATTTAGTCATCTCTTTTCCAAGCTGAAAAGTCCCAGCCTTATTAATCTTTCCTCATACAGAAGCCATTCCATACCCCATATCATTTATGTTGCCCTTTTCTGAACCTTTTCCAATTCCAATATATCTTTTTTGAGACAGGGCGACCACATCTCCACACAGTATTCAAATTGTGGGCATACCATGGATTTAGATAGAGGCAATATGATATTCTCTGTCTTATTAACTATCCCTTTCTTAATGATTCCCAGCATTGTTAGCTTTTTTTACTGCTGCTGCACATTAAGTTAATGTTTTCAGAGAACTATCCACAATGATTCCAAGATCTCCTTCTTGAGTAGTAACAGCCAATTTAGATCCCATCATTTTATATGTATAGTTGGGATTATGTTTTCCAATGTGCATGAAGGTTTTAGACTTCAGTCTCTTACCTAGCAGCCTAAATTTGGGCTCCAGGACCTCTCTCCTATCCTTTCCTATGTCATTGGTATCTACATGTACCACGACCACCAGCTTCTCCCCAGCACTACACAAGTCTATCTAGATGTCTTGAGAGATCCGCAACTTTCATACCAGGCACGCAAGTCACCATGCGGTTCTCCCGGTCATCATAAACCTAGCTATCTATGTTTCTAATGATCAAATACCCCATAACCTGTCTCATCCTAATAACTGGAGTTCCCTCCCCCAGAGAGGTATCCTCAGTGTGAGAGGATACCACATCATCATCTGGAAGGAGAGTTCCAACTTGGGGTGAGGCCTAAAGGTGACTGTCCTGTTGGAAAATTTTACACGATAGGCCCATTCAGAGCCTGAGTCTACTCAATTTTTTTAGGCAATGTGATGGCCACAAGGAAGGCAGTTTTCATTGACAAATGATAGAAAAGAGGTGGTCAGGAGTTCAAATGCCCCCTTCCCCCCTCCCCAAAAAATCAGGCTTGACAGCACCAGGTTAAGGTCCCACAACAAAGAGGATTCCCAAACTGGGAGGTATCAGAGGGGTAGCTGTGTTAGTCTGGATCTGTAAAAAGCAACAGAGAGTCCTGTGGCACCTTTAAGACTAACAGGTGTATTGGAGCATAAGCTTTCGTGGGTGAATACCCACTTTGTCAGACGCATGTGGGTATAAAACTGGGAGGAAACTCCTTAAGGAACCTTGATCCCAGAGGGTTTAAGAAGACTGCATATTCCTGGACTGGAGGGTGATTAAAGGATACTGCCATCAGGTGCACCTGTATTGAGAGGCTGCAGTGTTTTAAGGACAATAGATAGTACCTGGTATGAACTATGTGGCCCATACTGAAAACTTTCTCCATTTGGCTCCATAGATGAGTCTGGTTGGTGGCTTTCTGCTGTGAAGTAAGATGTTCAGCATTGCACTGGGGAAGTTTAACTCTGTAGATGTTATCAGAATTCAAGAAGAATGTTGATAAATTGAAGAGGGTTCAGAGGAGAACCATGGGAATGATTAAAGGATTAGAAAAATATGCCTCAGAGATTGAGCTGTCAAGGTTCCTTCCCCACTCTGAACTTTAGAGTACAGATATGGGGACCTGCATGTGAACCTCTAAACTGAATTACCAGCTTAGATCTGGTTTTGCTGCCACCACTCCCAAGTACTAACTCCCTTCCCTGGGTAGCCTTGAGAGACTTCTTCACCAATTTCCTGGTGAACACCGATCCAAACCCTTGGATCTTAACACAAGGAGAATTTAACCATCCCCCCTCCTTTCCCCCACCAATTCCTGGTGAGTCCAGATCCAATCCCCTTGGATCTTAACACAAGGAAAAATCAATCAGGTTCTTAAAAAGAAGGCTTTTAATTAAAGAAAGGTAAAAATCATCTCTGTAAAATCAGGATGGAAAATAACTTTACGGGGTAATCAGATTCAAAGAGCCCAGAGGAACCCCCTCTAGCCTTAAGTTCAAAGTTACAGCAAACAGAGGTAAACCCTCTAGCAAAAGGAACATTTACAAGTTGAGAAAACAAAGATAAACCTAACACGCCTTGCCTGGCTGTTACTTACAAGTTTGAAATATGAGAGACTTGTTCAGAAGATTTGGAGAGCATGGATTGATGTCTGGTCCCTCTTAGTCCCAAGAGCGAACAACCCCCAAAACAAAGAGCACAAGCAAAATCCTTCCCCCCACCAAGATTTGAAAGTATCTTGTCCCCTTACTGGTCCTTTGGGTCAGGTGTCAGCCAGGTTACTTGAGCTTCTTAACCCTTTACAGATAAAAGGATTTTGGAGTCTCTGGCCAGGAGGGATGTTATAGTATTGTACACAGGAGGGCTGTTACCTTTCCCTTTATAGTTCTGACAGAGCTCCTTGAATCTATTTATCTTAACAAAGCACAGGTATAGAGGGTGACTTGATTACAGTCTGTAAGTACCCACGTGAGGAACAATTACTACTAACTTCAGTAAGAGTCAGACCTGTCAGCGGAGGGAGAATTGAGCAGCATAATGTGGGTCTGTCTTGCTGCACTTAGACTTCTATATCCATGTTGTGTAAGTTGTTCTAGTTTCACTTTATGAAATGTGTAGCTTACCCCACTCTTTAACAGGATGATTAAATCACTTCTAATCTACAGCCATCGAAAAATAAAACTTCCAGTAAGAGTTGATAAGAGTATCTGCCTGACAGGGTTGTATTGTCTTGCTCCTGTTGAGAGTTCCCTGGTCTTAATTTATTGCAAATTACCATACATTTGTTCCCCAAATCTCTGCACATGGAAGTGGATGGGAGAATAAAGTCCATAGAGGCATTTATAATGGAAATGAAGGCTAAAACCTTACCTGTAATAACAAAACAGTAAGCATTGTATTTCTGTGATTCACAGATTTCTGCACCAAATGAGTTTGATATCATGTTTACGATGCCAGCTCCTAGAGTTGAACTGGAACAATGTGATGGCTCTGGTGCCTTTTATTATGTGAGACTTAAAAGAAATCCTCAAGGAAATGATCTGGACAAATTTTTACAGGAAGATGGAACATTAGCAGCCTGTAAGATGCTTTTTGCCCTGAGGAACATTATTAAAGAAATTGTAAAGAGCATGACAAGTAAGTATTCAGTGGAAAATATTTTCACGTACAGGTGTTACTGTTCACATTAATGTCTGTACATATAAATCCCTGGAAGTAGTGTTGTACATACAACTTAGGTTCCTGTTAGCAGTGCCTTCATAGATGTGTGCACAAAATGCTAGAAAAACCTATATATGTCTGAGCTTTTTCTTGTTGCAAGAGCAACAAGAGAAGAGCAACCACAAACATACAGGGCCTGATTCACTCCACAGAGCGTGGAGTGGAAGGGTTCTGCAGGACTCCATTCTTATGCAACAAGCTGTTTTTGCAAATTGAAACAAAGAACATTCAGGGTACGGACTAAAGCCAGGTTTAAGTCAGGCCAGTCACATTATGAAAACGACAGATGGCTTAAACAAGTTTGTAGAAGTATTTGAAAAAATCCTTATCCCACATACGGACTCAATTTCTTCTGCTTTATACTAAGTGTTCTTAAATTTACTGGTAGTAAGCTTTCCGTAGTTTATAAACTTATCCCACCCCTCTTAAAACAAAGCAGTATTTTCTTCCAGCAAGGTGCTAGAAACATTAAATCGTATAAGTTTGTAAAATAACTCAAGAGACTGCTTGTTGTAGCGCTGAAATGACTGATACGGTTTTTGATGTCTGAGGTTCTTTTACATCAGCATTAAACTGTTCAAATAACCTTGTCCGTAATGGACCAGTTCAGTGGATGTGGATCTTCTGAAAAATTCAGTGTCTTGCTTTTCAATGTATTTTTTGCTCAAGAATATGGTGAAGAGGGGTGAATCTATGTTGAATTATGGTCTGTAGACCAAGATATAAAGTAAGCACTATACATAATGGAATGCCCATTGATGTCAGAAGGGGGGTTATGCAGAGATTAGGGGAGAATACGGCCGTCATTCATTAAATGTTTTATTTGTTTTGGAAATAAATTGTCATATTTAACACTAACAATATACTCTAAGTGAAAAAATATAGTTCCCTTTAGCTGACAGCTATGTGTGTTAAAAATTGTAGCCACAATTTTCAACTAACATTTACAATATTAAATATAAAAATACATTGGGTTCTATGGGTTTTATGCATTCACACACAAAAATATTCCTAAACAAGACAAGAACATTCCACTTTTACAATCAGTTCTCACTGCAAATACAAGATCTCTCCAAAGCACGTTAATTTCAGTTATGTTACCTCGAAAGCATTTTCTTTTCATTTCATTGGAGCATATTAATGCAGCTAGCCAAATACTGAAATCTGATGTTAAGATTTTACATAAGCTACTTACAAAAATGGCTTGGTTATTTGTTCTCGATAGGGCAAGCTGCAATTATTTGTCCTTCATGGAGTTCTAAGTAGTTTCATGCATTTTCCTTTGTTTACTTGGTCAATTTTCTGCACATACCCTTAATAAAATGAACTACTTGCATTATACAAACTGATTTAAAAATACTTAGTCTCTTCGTATATTCTCTAATAGTCAATGACTGAAGCTTTGTATATGACATGATATAGCTGCAAATTCTAGTTAAATAAACAAAAAACATTCCAAAATGTTTTCCTCCAATATTAAAAAGTTGAATTTTCTTTAATAACCTTATTTTTTGATAGGAACAGAAATGAAAGTGACTGTGGATAAAAAAAAGGCTGGAAGCCCTGCAATAACACTTCGCATTGGGAATCCTCCAATGGAGATATCAGTGGATATAATCTTGGCTTTGGAAGTTCGAAGTCAGAGCTGGCCTGCCAGTACACAGGAGGGCCTAAAAATTGAAAAATGGCTAGGAAGCAAAGTCAAACAAGAATATAAATGGAAGCCAATTTACCTAGTACCCAAACATGCCAAGGATGGAAGAGTGCTAAAAGGTATTGTTTTTATTTTGAACACAAACTAACTTTTTTTTTTTTTTTTTAAATGTGAGAGGGGTCTTCTGCTCAACTAGTAGTTACCCAACTGCTGTAAGGGGAAACTACATATTACTTTTTGTTTTTGTTAGTCAGCAGAGCATGCAGTATTCTTCTCTTATCAGAGGGTAGCAGTGTTAGTCTGTATCGACAAAAACAACGAGGAGTCCGGTGGCACCTTAAACTCTAACAGATTTATTTAGGCATAAGCTTTTGTGGGTTAAAAAAAATACACTTCTTCAGATGCATGGAGTGAAAATTACAGATACAGGCATAAATATATATTGGCACATGAAGAGAAGGGAGTTACTTTACAATGGTAACATACAAAAGCCAGTAGTAGAACACTTCAATCTCCCTGGACATTCAATAACAGATTTAAAACAAAAAACTGACTTCAAAGAGAAACTGCAGAGCTACAATTAATTTGCAAATTTAACACCATCAATTTGGGCTTAAATAGGGACTGGGAGTGGCTGGCTCACCACAAAAGAATTTTCCCTCTCTAGGTATTGACACCTCCTCACCAATTATTGGGAATGGACCACACCCTGACTGAATTGGCCTTCAACATTGGTTCTCCCCTTGTAAGGTAACTTCCTTCTCTTCATGTGTCAATATATATTTATGCCTGTAATCTGTAATTTTCACTCCAGGTATCTGAAGAAGGGAGTTTTTTACTCACAAAAGCTTATGCCCAAATAAATCTTAGTCTTTAAGGTGCCACCGGACTCCTCGTTATTCTTCTGTCTGTCTTGTCCGTGGCTACATCTGGATCAGAGCCATCATCTAAGAAAACCCTATCTTTGAATTATTAAACATGTCCTATTCTTCATATTGTGGAGGCTCTGTACAAAGCCGTCCCTACCCTGAAGCTCTTACATCAATGTGTCTGACACTGAAGTAATTTGAGATAGACCCTCCCATATTAGAACATTGTGCTACTTTCCAACCAAGGCCATGTAGAGGTATTTTTACCACCTTTTTCTGTTATATAATAGAAACCTATTGAGAATGAAGGAAAGTATGCTTCTGCACCAATAGAACATCAAAATGAGTTTCTGTATGTGAAGTTGAGTGATTTAGTCTACATAAAAATACATCTAAAACCTCAATGTTTTACATTGCCAGGGCAATTTACTAGATTTCCCCATCAAGTTCAGGTCTTCATAAGTGCACCATTACCATTATTTTTATTTAACTTGGCTGTCACAATCATGATCTGTGGCAGTAGAGTACATCTAGGGGGAAACTGACATTTTTTTCTATTATATTTCAGCAAAAGAAAGTGTTATGCTAAAGAAAGGCTTTGCTAAGGATTTTTTTTTTTTTTTTTTAAACTCAGCACAGATTTTACCTAATGCTATTTGAGAGTAGTATTACCTTGTCTTGTTGATCTCCTGTAATAGGAAAATTAAATTTAAACAGTGACGATGTGCTTCGTGGGGCAGAAAGCTGATCTATAGCTGTATGGGAAGCATATAGCCCTGTGTCGATGCTATAAAAATAATGTGGCTTAAGCTTATTTATTTAATTCTTCTTGGGTGCTAATTTACTCAAACTGAATGCCTTGTCTTGGATGGATAACAGGGTACTATTGCAAGAGTAACAGAGGCATACTCCTAAAACAATATGTCAGAATCAATAGACAGTGGGGGAAAAAAGTCTTAAAAATAAGTTATGCCAAACACCACCACAATTAGCTTATCCCAAAACAAAAAAAACTGTTTTAAGATTGAAAGTACATATCAAGTAATTTTAAAGATGGAAGACTTCCTGGGGTATTGTAATTATCCCAAAACCAGACATTATAAACCCAGGAAATTAAGAGTTAAGTTTACACTTCAAAGAAATCCAAACATATTTAGGTATGGAAATGCAGTTAAAGTATCCAGACAACAGTAACTCTGTCTTGTAGGGAAAATCATGCAAAAAACATACAATTAGGGGATTTTAGCATTTTGTGGATTAGATTATTAAATTGATATTTTTAAAGTAAAAAAAAAGTTGCAGACATTTCCAAATAAGTTCAATTCAGGATGATTTTTCTTTAGCTACAGGAACTGTGTAAGACTCATATTATAAGTGGATAAAAAAGTGTTAATAAAATGTTTGTATTCTTTTAATACATCTTTAGAAGACACCTGGCGACTCTCTTTCTCACACATTGAAAAGGAGATGATAAAGAACCATGGCAACACAAAGACATGTTGTGAATCTAAGGGAGTAAAGTGTTGTAGGTTAGTACTTTGTATGTCTTTTTTTAAGTCTCTTTTAGCCACTATACCAGTCTATCAAGTGTTTTAATTCTTTCTAAATTTATAATTTTATCTGTGGTCTGAGAGAACAAGAACCCATACTAGGGAATAATAGTGAGCCTCTATGAAGCCTTTTTATTTGAAAAACACTTCACGCATATCACCTAATCGTCACAACACCCTTCTGCTGTAGGCAAATACAATTTTGTGCAGTGCTGAATATGTCTGGCTTCCACTGAAGTCTAAGGAAGATGGGGGCATACTACATCACAGGTTCACATCCCATTTTTGCATTATAAAGCAAACAGATGAAATCTGTCAAAAAACAAAACAACCCCCCCCCGCCACACACACACTTCCTAAGTCTGATAAAAAAAAAAAGTTAGCCCATTTGTTAGATTGGGAAGTCAATTGACTCAGCCATTAGGAATTTATCCACTGTATATACTAAATAAGTTAGCTATTTGAGGTGTGTTTTGTGTGTGCGTGTGGGGGGGGGGGGGGAAGAAGGGGAAATACATGAAATACATGAAAAATCATTTGGTGTTTTAAACAGTATAATTTAAGGAATTGATTTTGACAGATGATCCATTTTGCATTCTGTAGTTTTACAAATCATGAACACTTCTGAATTTCATTAACAATTCTAAGCATAGGAAGAGAGAGAAAACAGACAGTCATCAAGTAGGTGTGTACATAAAGACAAAGCTAATTCCTTCACAGTCTACCTCGTGTTTGTCAGTTCTCTAGATTTGACACATAAGACATCAAATTATTAGGAGAATAGTTTTATTTTTGGATTCACTGCTGTTGGTGCAAGCACATGTAAATTGCATCTTCCCATACCCATTGGCTCCTTCTGTCCGAGGGAAGGCAGTGATATATCCCTCAGTTTGTCAGAAAAGGGCAGCTTTAATTTGCAGCAGTCTCCAAAACTGCCCACTGGTGGTAACTGCTGTGGGGAGTGCACTAAATGAAGCATATGACTGGCCAACATTACTCAGTTTCTGGGTTATGATGGCTCCCACTGGAAGGAAGTTTCTACTATAATGCATCACTGAAACTTCCCTTGGGCACAGTCCTTCAATCTGGGGAGCCCTGTGGAAAAGCTAATGTAATCCTGGGATGAATCTGGCCTACAAAAATGCAATGGGTTTTCATATTTCATAGGAAAATATTATTGGCAAGATTCTTTATCCCACTTGTTGGGGTCAGCATCAAATGCCTCATGAAAGCAAAATATTTCCAGAAACACTTATTTAGCATACATAAGGCATTTCCCAGTAATAACATCTTATTGTTCAACAGGAAAAGCTGTCTGAAACTTCTGAAGCATCTTCTGGATCAGCTTAAAACAAAAGATGGAAACAGACGGGGGCTGGACAAATTCTGTTCCTACCATGCCAAAACTGCCTTTTTCCAAGCATGTGTCCTTTGGCCAGATGACAAACAATGGCTGTTCACAGACCTTGAAAGCTGTTTTCAAAATTTTTTGGATTACTTTCTGGATTGCCTCAACAATGCATACCTTCCACACTTTTTTATTCCTACACACAACCTTTTTAGTAGACAACTGATTGATAAGGCAAGCAGTGATTTCCTTTCAAAGGAAATTAAATATGAAATAAACAATAGATTTCCAATATTTGAACTGCAGAATTAAGGAAATATTCTATGATGTTTGTCAAAATTTTCATTTACATTTTATAGATCAGAATATCTAATAAAGAATCAACATTTGAAGTTATTCCTTGGGAATTTCTGGTGCTATGAAAAGTGGTAGTAAAGTAATCGTGGTCAATAAATGAGACTTGCACATTTAAATTAAATTATGCTTTAGTGGTAGAGGAGAAGGGACATCAGGACAGGTTTTTCACAATTTTAAGGTCTGATTGGTGCCAGGCTACTTTCAATGGGAGGGTGAGTGAGTGTGGGGGGGAGAATTAGCTATAATCAATACTTTCCTGCTCTTATTTCTATGCGCTTATCTACACAGTGCAGCAGTGCATACTATGGAGGTGTGATTTCTCAAGTGCACTTCCATGTTACACATTAACTGGTCTGCATAGTCCCTGCTGGTGTACACTAAAAGCTCCCTCATGCACTGTAACACAATACAGTTCTACCCTAAAGTGCTTGGGAACTTTTAGTGTGAACGAACAGGGTCTACGTGGACCAATTAGTGCGCAAAACAGTGCGCTTTACAAATTACGCCCCTTGTGCACAGTGCCACACACTATAGACAAGCTCTATGCTTCTAAGAAGGCAGCAGTGATTCAGTAGTAAAAACAAAATACAGATTTGACGCAGAACAATGACAGACAAACAAATTTACAGACAAATGGCCATATTATACTCGTTATACTGGTGCAGTTCTGAAGTCAATGGAGTTGCACCAGTATAAACACTGCTGAGTATCCTCCATATGTATTTACAGACAACAATCATAACTTACCTCTATATTTATCCTGAAGAGGCAACACTGCATAATAGCTTGCAAAAAACCAAAATCATAGTTCTGATTTTCTTTCATCCGTTACTTTGCTCACATTGAGGTATTTTGAGGGATACTTGAATATTAAATATTCCAAAATAAAATGTGCTTAAGGATAATTATACTTTTTACTGATCCTGCTTTTAAGTGATAATGACTATAGTTGCACTTTATTTTTGGATGTCAGAGTACAAGCAGCAGCAACAATAGACTATCATATCTGCTCAGACAGAACTTAACTTGATTCTTCTTTCTTGAAGAGACTATGAAACAAGAGCACATAGGAAAGGTACAGCCAGTGGAAAAGCTATTACATTTTCAAGTTTTTTATTTAGCAAATGCAAAAATCTTACAGCATTTGAAAACTTGTGCTGTACAAAACTAGAGTCCTTTATTCTCTTTAAAAAGGTCAAAAACATCAAAATAAATAGGAAAGGTGAAATCTTAGGCCTACTGAAGTCAACAGGAGTTTTGTATACAAGTATATAAGCTTAATGTAAAAGAAAATAAGAGGCCCAGAAGAATCAAAATAGAAAACATATAACCTTATTAGAAAAAAAGATTGGGGCCTCACAAAATTTGTGTACTGTTTTATCATTTGGTTGGGTTTCCATCCACTCAGTATGACAGACTTGAAGAAATATTAGTTCAGAGATTTATTCCGCTATTACTGTAAGAATATGCTTCATTTTCCAACAATGAAAGAAGATAATCAGTATTCCATGCCTTGTCTGTCCCAAACCACAGATGTAACATCCTCCTTGCACTCCACTGACAAATGGTGGTAACATCAGGCATGTAAGTTATTTTGAAACAATGTTGACAGGTGTTGGGTGTATGCACCAATCTGATTCCCTGAAAATATAAGGGAGAAGTTAATTTTTAAATTCTTGTATATTAAAAAATTCTGCAGTTTGTCAAATTAAAAGCAGAATCTTAATTTTCTTCAGCATTTTTACAATTTTTAAAAATGATGTCATTGCAATTACTAACCTTGACCCACACTTTTTCCGCCTTAAGTGTGGATCAAAGAATAATTGAGAGTGACATCTAAACATAGCAACACATCGTTAAATGTAAGGAGAACCAGATTTTCAAAAAGTTTGCAGACCTAATTAGTGTATACACGACAAACATGCACAAAAGTACCCATGCTTGAAAAATCTGGCCCTAAATTCAAATCTATACTACTATTACTGTAAGAATTTACTTACATTGTTTAAATATCTCCCAGGCAATTAAAAACCTTTCCAGGACTTTCCACGAGGTCTTCCTAAATCCTTTTTGATTTCTTTTTTCATCTGAAATTGCTTGAATCTTTCTGCCATTGAAATAAGCTCTTCAGGAACTGCCTGATAATTAGAAAGTTATGTTATGGAGAAAGTTTATTCTAAGTGATTCTCTAAGCTTTGCAGTCATATGCCCATGAAGTCAACAAATAAGTATTTATCCAGAATGTTTTCTATTATTCTAGGACTCATGGCTTTGCAGCTGAATACTTTAGCAGCACACCAACAAGAAAAAGCCCAGGGAAGATATCTTTTTTATCTAAAAATTAGGAAAAATCTTTTGTAGCTTGAGTGATAAATTCTTTGGCGCTATGTCATTGGATTTCCAGTGTACGTAGATGAACCAATACCATATCTTCAGCTAAAAAAAATCCTATGATGTATTTCAAAGACTTCTGCCTTCGAGTTAAACTTCTGAGAAAAAAAAGTTATGGGAAAAAGACAAAATTCAAGTAGATTAAAATCTGGCCCTAAATAATCTACTTGAATTTTATGCTGTTTTCTCCATTTCTGCACCCAAATTTTACACCTGCAATTTGGTTAGCTAAATTCCTTATCTATACATGTTTAGTTCTTAAAATGTTGTTTTTAAGGTGACTGGAATTCTCTTAGGATTTTTCATCCAAGTACCAGACCACCAGGTTAGAGTTCATTGAACTTTGGTCATGAAAAGACCAAGAATTCAAGTTAAAAAAGAAACACCACACTTTATTTTTGTTTAGTGAAGATCATCAACCTCATTCTGATGCAATTACAGGATAGAGGAAATCTTAGCTTTCCTATCCACAATACATTTTGCCCTACATGAATGAAAATGGTTCACATCTTTGATGGAACAGTTTTCCGTCAGAAAAAGGCAAGGCTGGCTAAACTAAAATGCTTTGTAAAACAGTGTCAATTTCACTAAAATTTTGTTTATTAGAACTTTTTCCTTTTTTCTCCCAATCTCGAAGTGTCCCATTTCAATATCTTCAGAATATTAAATGGTTGATTTTTCCTTTTCAAATGGACATGGTTTTAAAGAGGTTTTTTTGTTTTTGTTTTAAGATATGGAAGACACCATTGTAGAGGGGAAGGAGGGCAGGTGGTGAAATATATATACCACCACATCTCGAAGAACTCAAGTTTCTATAAGGTGACTTTCTTCTTCTTTGAGTACTCCATATATATTCCATTCTTGGTGGCTCAAAACAGTGAACTGAAGACAATCAGATGCTTGGAGTCTACTTAAAGAAACATTATAGCACTGCTCTGCTAGAAGCAGCATCAGATAAAACTGTTACCTACCTTTCGTAACTGTTCTTTGAGATGTGTTGCTCATGTCCATTCCATTCTAGGTGTGTGTGCGCCCACGTGCACAGTTGTTGGAGACTCTTGCCTTCGCGGTATCCGTAGGGTTGGCTATGGCTCCCTCTGGAGTGCCGCACTCAAGCGTTGGTATATCAGGCGCCGCCGGCCCCCCCACCCTCAGTTCCTTCTTGCTAACAACTCTGACAGAAGAGTAGGAGGGTGGGTAATGGAATGGACATGAGCAACACATCTTGAAGAACAACAGTTATGAAAGGTAGGTAACTTTTTTCCCCCTTCAAGTGCTTGCTCACGTTGATTCCATTCTAGATGACTCACAAGTAGTATCCCTGGAGGTCGGCTCCGAGTTCACAGACATGCAGCTTGTAATACTGCTCTACTGAAGCGAGCATTGTCCCGGGCTTGCTGGGTAAGTGCATAGCGAGACGTGAATGTGTGAATGGACAACCAGGTGGCGGCCCTGGAGATATCTGGTATTGGCACCTGGGCCAGGAAGGCCGCTGACGAGGCTTGTGCTCTAGTTGAGTGGGTGGTTACAATCGCTAGTGGAGGCACTTTTGCCTGATCATAGCAAAATCAGATGCAGGCAGTTATCCAAGACGAGATTCTCTGGGTGGACACTGGACTACCTTTCATCCTATCTGCTACCGTGACAAACTGCGTTGACTTGCGAAATGGCTTGGTCCTCTCGATGTAGAAGGCTAATGCTCTCCTGACATCCAGGGAGTGCAACCTACGTTCCTTCTCAGATTTATGAGGCTTTGGGAAGAAGACTGGCAAGAATATGTCCTGGCTCATGTGAAATTGCTAAACCACTTTGGGCAGGAAAGCCAGATGCAGCTGCAGCTGGACATTGTCTTTGAAGAACACCATATAGGGTGGCTCCAATGTAAGTGTCCTAATCTCAGAAACCCTTTGGGCAGAAGTTTTCACCACCAGGAAGGATGCCTTCCAGGAGAGCAGAACAAGGGCTCGAAGGGGGCTTTCATGAGCCGTGTGATCACCAGATTCAGGTCCCATGGAGTGACTAAGTCCTGGACTTGGAGGTAGAGCTGCTCCAGACCTCTTAAGAACCGGCCCGTCATGTTATGAGCAAAGACTGCCCTGCCCTGGAACAGAGGGTGAAAGGCTGATATGACAGGTAACCATCAGCGTGCCAAACCAGTGTTGGTGAGGCCAAGGTGGGGCTATCAGGATTACTTTGGCTTTTCCCTGCTCGATCTTCATAAGGACTTTGTGCAGCAATGGCACTGGTGGGAAAGTGTCAGCGTCCCTGACCACGGGAGTAGGAAGGTGTCTGACAAGGAGCTCCTTTCGATCCCCCGAAATGAGCAGAACAGATGACATTTCCTGTTCTGGTGAGTTGTGAACAAGTCCATCTGGGGAGATTCCCCACTTTTGAAAAATCCCGTTGGCCACCTTGGAGTGGAGTGACCATTCATGGCGAGACAAGAAGGCTCTGCTGAGGCGAGCTGCTAATACATTCCTAGTTCCAGGGAGGTGTGGTGCCATCAGATGAATGGCATGCTGCACACAGAAGGGAATGGTTTGATGGGATTACGTGATTCTAATCAATTAGGCAATAACGGCCATCGCTGGTAAAATGAGGGTCTGGCTAGAGAATCTTGCCTGTATGCTCGGGGTTCTGCTGATCGCCATATTTGGGGTCGGGAAGGAATTTTCCTCCAGGGTAGATTGGCAGTGGCCCTGGAGGTTTTTCGCCTTCCTCCGCAGCATAGGGCAGGGGTCCCAAGCTGGAAGATTCTCTGCAACTTGAAGTCTTTAGATCACGATCTGGAGACTTCAACAGCAGAGTTAAGGGAAAGTGGGGGGGGTCAGCTTTTGTGGCCTGCATCATGCGGGGGGTCAGACTAGATGACCATATTGGTCCCTTCTGACCTTAGAGTCTATGAGTCTATGAGAAGTCCCAAAGCTGGAGGGCTTCCTGGCAGAAGGCTGATGACCTGGCTCTGCATTGCTTGTTGATATAAAACATTGTGGCGGTGTTGTCCGTCAGGACTTGAACCACTTTGCCTTATAAGTGGGACCGAAAAGACTGACAGGCCAAGCGAAGTCGAAAGGGAAAAACTGCTGACCACTTGCGAGGCAAGGGAGAGGTGCGCTCTGATCAACCATCATGGGCGGTAAGAAGGAACTGAGGCCTGGTCTACACTACGTGTTTAGGTCGACTTTAGCAGCGTTAATTCGAATTAAGCCTGGACACGTTCACACGACGAAACCCTTTCTTTCGACTTAAAGGGCCCTTTAAACCGGTTTCTTTACTCCACCTCCGACGAGGGGATTAGCGATAAAATCGGCCTTAGGGGGTCGGAATTGGGGTAGTGTGGACGGAATTCGACGTTATTGGCCTCCGGGAGCTATCCCACAGTGCTTCATTGTGACCGCTCTGGACAGCACTCTCAACTCAGATGCACTGGCCAGGTAGACAGGAAAAGCCCCGCGAACGTTTGAATTTCATTTCCTGTTTGCTCAGCGTGGAGAGCACAGGTGACCACGCAGAGCTCATCAGCACAAGTAACCGTGATGGAGTCCCAGGATCGCAAAAGAGCTCCAGCATGGACAGAACGGGAGGTACAGGATCTGCTCGCCATATGGGGAGATGAATCAGTGCTAGCTGAACTCCGAAGCAGTAAACGAAATGGCAAAATATTAGAAAAGGTCTCCAAGGCCATGAAGGACAGAGGCCATAACAGGGACGCACAGCAGTGCCGCGTGAAAATTAAGGAGCTACGGCAAGCCTACCACAAAGCCACAGAAGCAAACGGAAGGTCCGGGGCAGAGCCGGAAACATGCCGCTTCTACGCGGAGCTGCATGCCATTCTAGGGGGTGCTGCCACCACTACCCCAACCGTGTGCTATGACTCCCTCACTGGAGAAACACACAGGGAAGCGGGTTCGGGGTACGAGGAAGATGAGGATGGAGATAATGTAGATAGTTCACAGCAGCAAGGAAGCGGAGAAACCGGTTTCCCCAACAGCCAGGATATGTTTATCACCCTGGACCTGGAACCAGTAACCCCCGAACTCACCCAAGGCGTGCTCCCAGACCCTGAGGGCACACAGGGGACCTCTGGTGAGTGTACCTTTGTAAATATTACACATGGTTTAAAAGCAAGCGTGTTTAATGATTAATTTGCCCTGGCAATCGCGGCCAGTACAGCTACTGGAAAAGTCTGTTAACGTGTATGGGGATGGAGCGGAAATCCTCCAGGGACATCTCCAGAAAACTCTCCTGGATGTACTCCCAAAGCCTTTGCAAAAGGTTTCTGGGGAGGGCTGCCTTATCCCGTCCGCCATGGTAGGACACTTTACCACGCCAGGCCAGTAGCACGTAGTCTGGAATCATTGCATAACAAAGCATGGCAGCGTATGGTCCCGGTGTTTGCTGGCATGCAGACAACATCCATTCCTTATCGCTCTTTGTTATCCTCAGGAGAGTGATATCATTCACGGTCACCTGGTTGAAATGGGGCGATTTTATTAAGGGGATATTCAGAGGTGCCCGTTCCTGCTCTGCTGAACAGAAATATTCCCCGCTGTTAGCCACGCGGTGGGGGGGAGGGGTGAAGTGATCATCCCAGAGAATTGGGTGTGGGGGGTAGGGAAGTTAGTTGGGTTTGTGCTGCATGTTAACCCTGAAACCGCAGCCCCTCCTTTTACATTGCAAACCCATTTCAAATGGCCAACCCAAAGGGTGCTTGGTATAGGAAATGAGAGCGCTACTGTTTGAAACCATTCCCACATGTTAAGAAGGTTAAAAGAGCCAAAAGACTGTCTTACCATGGCTGCCTACAAGATGAAATCTGTGGCCTGGCACTGCGTGAGTGATCTCTCACACCAAAGCGGCAGGCCCTCAATATAAGAGGAAAAATGCGACCTTGTAACGAAAGCACATGTGCTGTGTAATGTGAACAGCAAAATTTAACGTGAAAGAGTGTACCCATTGTTCTCTAAAATGTGTCTTTTTTAACCACCTCTCCCTTCTCCTCCACCAGCTGCAAATGTTTCTCCTTCACAGAGGCTAGTGAAGATTAGAAAGAGAAAAAGGAGGACGCGGGATGACATGTTCACAGAGCTCCAGATGTCCTCCCACGCTGACAGAGCACAGCAGAATGCGTGGAGGCAGTCAATGAATGATTATAGAAAAGCATAATATGAACGAGAGGAAAGGTGGCGTGCTGAATCGCGGGATGAACAGAGCAAGTTGCGGGCTGAAGATGATAGGTGGCGTCAGCTTGCACACAGAAGGCAAGAGTCGATGCTCCGGCTGCTGAGCATCAAACTGATATGCTCCAGCGTATGGTTGAGCTGCAGGAAAGGCAGCAGGAGCAGAGATCGCCGCTACAGCCCCTGTGTAACCAACAGCCCTCCTCCCCAAGTTCCATAGCCTCCTCACCCAGACGCCCAAGAACACGGTGGGGGGGCCTCCGGCCACCCAGTCACTCCACCCCAGATGATTGCCCTATCATCAGAAGGCTGGCCTTCAATAAGAGTTAAAGTTTTAAACTGCAGTGTGTCCTTTTCCTTCCCTCCTCCCACACCCATCCCGGGCTACCTTGGCAATTATCCCACTAGTTGTGTGATGAATTAATAAAGAATGCATGAATGTGAAGTAACAATGACTTTATTGCCTCTGCAAGTGGTGCTCGAAGGGGGGAGGGGAGGGTGGGGTGGTTGGTTTACAGGGAAGTAGAGTGAACCGGGTGGGGGGGGGGGGACGGAGGGTTCATCAAGGAGAAACAAACAGAAGTTTCACACCGTAGCCTGGCCAGTCACAAAAAACTCATTTTCAAAGCTTCTCTGATGCGCACCACGCCCTGCTGTGCTCCTCTAACCGCCCTGGTGTCTGGCTGCGCGTAATCAGCAGCCAGGTGATTTGCCTCAACCTCCCACCCCACCATAAATGTCTCCCCCTTACTCTCACAGATATTGTGGAGCGCACAGCAAGCAGTAATAACAATGGGGATATTCTTTTCGCTAAGGACTGAGTGAGTCAGTAAGCTGCGCCAGCGCGCTTTTAAACATCTAAATGCACATTCCACCACCATTCGGCACTTGCTCAGCCTGTAGTTGAACAGGTCCTGACTCCTGTCCAGGCTGCCTGTGTACGGCTTCATGAGCCATGGCATTAAGGGGTAGGCTGGGTCCCCAAGGATCACGATAGGCATTTCAACATCCCCAAAGGTTATTTTCTGGTCCGGGAAGAAAGTCCCTTCCTCCAGCTTTCGAAACAGAGCAGAGTGCCTGAAGACACGAGCATCATGTACCTTTCCCGGCCATTCCACGTTGATGTTGCTGAAACGTCCCTTGTGATCCACCAGGGCTTGCAGCAGCATTGAAAAGTACCCCTTGCGGTTTATGTACTCGGTGGCTTGGTGCTCCGGTGCCAAGATAGGGATATGGGTTCCGTCTATCGCCCCACCACAGTTTGGGAATCCCATTGCAGCAAAGCCATCCACTATGGCCTGCACGTTTCCCAGAGTCACTACCCTTGATATCACCAGGTCTCTCATTGCCCTGGCAACTTGGATCACAGCAGCCCCCACAGTAGATTTGCCCACTCCAAATTGATTCCCGACTGACCGGTAGCTGTCTGGCGTTGCAAGCTTCCACAGGGCTATCGCCACTCGCTTCTCAACTGTGAGGGCTGCTCTCATCCTGGTATTCTGGCGCTTCAGGGCAGGGGAAAGCAAGTCACAAAGTTCCATGAAAGTGCCCTTACGCATGCGAAAGTTTCGCAGCCACTGGGAATCGTCCCACACCTGCAGCACGATGCGGTCCCACCAGTCTGTGCTTGTTTCCCGGGCCCAGAATCGGCGTTCCACGGCATGAACGTGCCCCAGGAACACCATGATTTCCACATTGCTGGGGCCTGTGCCTTGTGAGAGGTCTATGTCCATGTCAATTTCCTCATCACTCTCGTCGCCGCGCTGCATTCACCTCCTCGGCTGGTCCTGGTTTTGCTTTGGCATGTCCTGGCTCTGGACAATGCGCGTGGTGTTCATAGTGCTCATAATTGCCGCGGTGATCTGAGCGGGCTCCATGATCCCAGTGCTAGCTATGGCGCCTGGTCTGAAAAAAGGCACGAAACTAGTATCTGACGAACCAGGGGAAGGAGGGAGGGAGGGACGGACGGAGGGGCGAGTGACGACATGGCGTACAGGTACAGGGAATTAAAATCAACAAAGGTGGCTGTGCATCAGGGAGAAACACAAACAACTGTCACACAGAATGCCCCCCCCCCCCCAAAGATTGAACTCAAAACCCTGGGTTTAGCAGGCCGTTGATTTCACGGCGGGAGGGGGAAGCTAATGAATACAGAACAAATCTATTTTTTACATCTTAAGACGATGGTGCAGCATGACTGATAGCCCTCGGCATCTTCTGGGTGCTTGGCAGAAAATACTGGGCGCTTGGCAGTTAGTGTACTAAGACTGATAGCCACTGCAGTATGACGACGATGGATACCAGTTGTAATATACTATCTACTGCCAAACGGCAAGGAGCTGCTGCTGTGTAGCAATGTAGCCCCACGTCTGCCAGCCCCACGTCTGCCAGCACCCAGATCGCCCTCGGCCTCTTCTGGGTGCTTAGCAGAAAATACTGGGCGCTTGGCAGAAAATAGCATACTATGACTGATAGCCATCATTGTCAAGACAGTTCGATAGGACTGAGCATGTCTGCCCAGGTGCCCATGATTGACAGCCACTGCAGTACGATGACGACGGTTACCAATCGTAATACACCATCTACTGCCAAAAGGCAAAAGGCAAGGGCTGGTGCAATGCAGCCCTACGGCTGCCAGCACCCAGATCGCCGATGAAGGCTACCAGTCACGCTGCACCGTCTACCGCCAAAAGGCAGTTAGCTGCTGCTGCTGTGTAGCAATGCAGTCCCACGTCTGCCGGCACCCAGATGACATATGGTGACGGTGAGCTGAGCTGAGCGGGCTCCATGCTTGCCGTGGTATGTTGTCTGCACAGGTAACCCAGGTAAAAAGGCGCAAATCTATTGTCTGCCGTTGCTCTGACGGAGGGGAAGGGGCCTGATGACATGTACCCAGAATCCCCCGCAACACTGTTTTGCATCATTCGGGCATTGGGATCTCAACCCAGAATTCCAATGGGCAGCGGAGACTGCGGGAACTGTGGGATAGCTACCCATAGTGCAATGCTCCGGAAGTCGACGCTAGCCTCGGTACTGTGGACGCGGTCCGCCGACTAGAGCACTTAGAGCATTTTATGTGGGGACACACACAATCGGCTGTATACAACCGATTTCTATAAAACCGGCTTCTATATATTCGACCTAATTTCGTAGTGTAGACATACCCTGAGAGGGCGCAGGGCCAGCGGCGTGTGATATGCCGATGCATTAGCATGGCACTCCAGAGGGCACCACAGCCAACGCTACGGATACCGCGGGAGACTTTTGCCTTAGTGCACATACCTAGAATGGAATCGACATGAGCAAGCAATCGAAGAACTTCTTGATGTTTCTACCATGGAATAATGTCTTGGAAGCATGGACTCAACCCTACATAGCTGTCCTGCATATTTATGGAGATGGGTACACTTCTCAAGGAAGTCACAAAAGCTGCTTAAGCCTTACTGAAATGTGTTCTAATCTTCTTCTCGGAGATCTAAACAGATCATAACAGATTTTAATGAGATTAGACACCCATTTAGATAACTACCTCTACATTGATACAGCCATCCTTTTGAACTGTCTGCAAATGCTACAAAGAGTCTCTCCAAGACTCTAAATGACTTGATCCTATGAAGATAAAATAAGGCTGAGGCCATCTAGAGTATTTTCTCTCACTCTCCTCCCCCAACCCCCGATTAGAATATGGTGTAAGGAAAGTCACCAGCAAATTAATCATTTGCTTCAAATGAATACCTAAGACTACTTTATGCAAAAATATGGGATAGGAGCTAAGGGTGATTTTGGGTGGAATACTATATAATGAGGGCCTGCCTAAATGCCTGTATTTTCCCAATTCTTTGGGCTGAGAGCCATAAACTAGTCCTGTGGATCTAGTGATGCAAGTGAACTTGAAGTGGCAGATGAAGTCACTGAACCTGTCAAGTCCAAAATAGGATGCAATCCCACATTTTCTTCAGGATTAGGAAATAAATGGAATAACCCCCTTCTCTCTGTTTTGTAGTGGAACTTCTACTACCCCTAGAGAAAGAAGCAATTCCAGACACTCCTGAGAGGGGTCCCTGAATAGAGATAGTACGGAACTTCAGAGAATGCCAATGAGATTTTTTTCCAGAACCCAACTATTTCACATTATAAGGGTCCATGCTTCTCCCCCAAAATAAAGGCAGTCTCCAAATGGGGCAAGGAAGGATAAAGATCCCGTGGACTGCCTGTAAGGCAACTCTCCCCCAACATGTCAGAACAATTACTTCAAGATGATCGCAACATGACAGGCATACAATGTATTCTATTCTATAGAAGTTTTTATACTGTGCTGATAACTGTAGTATCTAAATGCCTTCCAGTAGTGCATTAAGCAACGTGACTACCCATCTGTCATATATGTGTGTTCTCTCATTGTCTCTCCAGAGAGAGAAGTATGTGCAGTGGAGTATGCTGTTCTGGTAGGGTGTCTTAAAAAAACAAAAACAAACAAACAAACAAACAAACCACAACTATACTGTTGCTGTGCTTATATTAGAGAAAGGAAGGTAAAAAAATGCACCTTGCCCTTGAAGTGGAAAGTGGTGAGGTTTGTGACGGTCCTTAGTTCCTGGGGGAGCTCACAGTCTTGAACTTTCACTGGTGAAAGTTGAATCTCCCTCACAGATGTGCTTTACTCTTATTGTTGAGAGTTCCACTGTGCCAGAGGAGCAAAGTCATCAACCCTGGTCTTTGTACCCAGGCGTTAGATGGTCTTTTAGGTATCCTGAGCCCAGGCCATGGAATGCTCTGAAGATAAGACCAAGACCTTGAACTTGATTCAAAATTCTATAGGAAGCCAGCGTGATGTGCTCATAGTAGCCTGTGTTGCTGAGGAGACATGTTGCAGCACTTTGTATTAGTTGGAGTTTAAGTGCCGAAGGTTTCATGCCCAGGTAAATCACACTTCTGTAGGCCAGCCAAGGTGATGAAGGTATGAATGACTGAGGCCAAGTCTTAGTTTTCCAGGATGGGATGGAGTCTCCTAGCCAACTGGAGATAGTAGAAAGCATTACTCATGGCTGTTGGGTGAGAGCTCAGCATCAGCAACGAATCCAAGAATACTTCGACCAGTGGACTCCAACTTTTTTATGCCCAAGATCACTTTTGAATTTAAGGGCAACCCAGGATCTACACTGCCCCTTCCCCAAAGTCCCCCCCTACTCACTCCATTCCTCCCCCTCTCTCCGTCACTCGCTCTCCCTCACCCTCACTCACTTTCACCGGATTGGGGTTCGGGAGGGGGTGTAGGCTGGGGCTGAGGGGTTTGCAGTGTGGGAAAGGGCTCTGGGCTGAGCCTGGGGAAGGGGGTTGGAGTGCAAGCTCTGGGAGGGAATTTGGGTGCAGGAGGGGGCTCCAGGCTGGGGCAGAGTGTTGGGGTGCAGGAGGGGGTGGGGTGCTGGCTCTGGGAGGGGGGTCAGGGCTGGGGCTTGCAGTGCAGGAGGGGGTTTGGGGTGCTAGCTCCAGGAGGGGGCTCAGGAGTTGGGGTGCAGCCTTCCGCCAGGCAGCACTTACTTCCAGCGGCTCCCGGTTGGCGACGCAGCATGTCTGCCACTAAGGCAGGCTCCCTGACTACCCCAGCCCCTCGCAGCTCCCAGAAGGGGCCAACGTGCCCCAGCAGCCCCTGAGGGTGGGGAGGGCGGGCGGCATGTGGCTCAGTGCACTGCCCCTCTCCTCTTCAAGCACTCAAGCCCCTGCAGCTTCCACTGGCCACAACTCCCCGTTCCCGGCCAATGGGAGCTGCGGGGGCGATGCTTACAGGCAGAAGCAGCGTGCAGAGGGAGATCCCTGCTCGTCCGCCACCGGGGCTCGCTGTCCACTTCTGGGAGTGGCATGGGGCCAGGGCAGGCATGTCTTAGTGGCAGCCCCATTGTGCTGCCGGAGACCGCGATCGACTGGGAGATCCTCTAGGATCAACCAGTCAATCGCGATCAACCAGCTGGTGACCACTGACTTAGACTGAATTGACCAATTATGAATGTGAACCTTCAACCAAAGAGAGACTGCACTATACTGCAAACTCCTCAAAATACTTTCTTCTGTCCACCAGCATCATCTCTGTTCTGCTCAGGTTCAGCTTCATCCAGGTATTCTTCATCCAAGCACTGAGCCATCTTGGTTGTAGTGGTATGTTCATGTTGTGAAGGATAAGTAGAGCAGTGTTTCATCTGCATATTGCTGGCACTTAAGTTGATGTCAGACCAGTTCACCTAGTAGAAAAATGTAGATGATGAAAAGGACAGGAGAGAGAATTGATCCTTGTGGAACCCTATAAGTGAGGGGTTTAGTGGTGGAGAAGCATCACTACTTTTTGGGTGTGTCCCTCCAGGAAGGACTCAAACAATTTTAGTGCATTATCCTGGACTCCTGCCACAATTCTCAGGTGAGACAGCAGTATCTCATGATCAACAGTGTCAAATGCTGTAGAGAGGTCCAGGATGAGAATGCATGTCTGTCCACTAACAGCAGATCATCCATTAGTGCCAATAAGTTTGAGTTTCATGTCCCAGCTTTAATCCACACAGATATGTCTAGAATGTTAGCTTCAGTTAAATGAGCTTGTAGTTGGCCTTTTGCCAGCTTCTCTATGAGCTTGCTCATGAATGGGAGGTTTGACACTTGGCAATGGTTGGCAAGAACTGAAGTATCCAGGGTGGGTTTCTTCAGTGTTGGTCTGATTGAGTGTTTGAAAGAAGAGTATCTCTGAATGAGGTGTCAGCACTTTTAGACAAGAGTGGCACCAGGTGTTTATGACTCTTTTTCAAGGGTAGGGGGTTGGGATTCACAAATCTTGAGTTGGGACTTCTCTAGGGTACCTAGAACTTCTTGAAGAGTGAGTGTAACGAACTCTGGGAATGTAGCTGGGAATGTTCGTTGGTGGGTGCAGGCAGAGTGGATCCATGCGGTTTGAGAAGGCTTCCTAAATGTGAGATCTTTTCTGGAAATTCAGATGATCATTCTTTGCAACAATTGTTGCTCGACTCTGATGCAGATTGTAGGCATTTAGGATTGAAGTGATTTACCACCTTGGGGCAGGGTTTGGCAGTCTCAATAGAGGCTGATATGAAGGTTTTTTGGCCTGTAATATAGCCTAAACATAAGTTTTAAGAATTTGTTAGGTCACGGGCAATAAAGAAAAAAAATGTATGGAAGCCTGTGGCCTGTCCATGACTTTACTAAAAATAAATGGGGGGGAGAAGGACAGGGCTAGGCAGGGGGGAGGAATGACAGCTGTAGTCCCATGGGGGGTGGGGGGGACTGACAGGCAGAGCCCCCTGCCATGGTGGGGAGCACAGCCCCAGCAGGGACATAGCGCCCCCCGCTCAAGCTGGCTGCAAGCCGCAGGGCAGAGGCGCATGGCGGCAGCCCCGGCCACAGCCCCCGCCGCAAGCCACAGGGCAGGAGCTGCACGGTCCTGGTTCCAGCCCCAGTTGCAGTGCAGGGGCACAGTCCCGCCTCCAGCTCCGGCTTCAGCCCCTGACAATTGATGCCGAAGAAGTCACAGAGGTCCAGTAAAGTCACAGAATCCATGACTGCCGTGACTAAATTTTAGCCTTAGTAATGATTCATCAAATCCTCAGTTCCTCGTCCTGTGAGCGGGGTACTGTTGCCCCTCACCAAGCTTTATAACATAGGTCCCCAAAATGCAGGGTGTGCCCCCCCAGGGGGGAAATGGAGGAGCCCAGGCCAGATCCCATGAGGGGCGGGGTGACAGCGCCACCCAGCCCGGTTCTACACCCCCAACTCTGCTCCAGCCCCAGCTGTGACCCCAGCTCCACTCCCAGCACCAGCCTTGCTCCCCCCCCCACCCGACCACAGCCCTGGCCCGTTTCCGTCCCCCAGCTGCAGGTCCATTCTTGGCCCCGGTCCTGCCCTCCCCCCCCCAAGTCACGGCTTAGTTCTCAGGCCCAGACCCACCCCAGCTGCAGCCCCAGCCTTGGCCCCCTTACTCCTGCCAGCGCCCCCCCTTGGGTGCTGTGGTCCTGCTCCTGGCCCGAGAAGGGTGTGGATAGGAGTAAAGGGGGGGGCATGACCATGAAAAGTTTGGGGACAACTGCTTTAGAATTTGGAGTCCACAAGGCTTTGTGGTCGAATCAGGATCATTTGTCTGTCTTATTGCCTGGATGCTGGAAAGTCTTGGACCACGCCCTTAATCAGGTGATGCTCTGTCCAAGATTGTGGCTGAACTGTAATGTTCTTTATATCCAGGACAAAGATCAGGTTCAGGGTATGTAGAAGCTGAAGGTCTCCTTTTCTGGAAGATGTCTCTTCTTCGAGATTCCAAGCATCTTTGCCTGAAAAAGAAGCTCGGCCATGATCTTTGTGTGGTATAAGATTGCTGTCTTCTCTGTTTCCTCTAGCAGCTGGTGTGTATATGCCTAGCAATTGGAGCCTGGGCTGGGATTCTAAAATGCAGAGCACCAGCTGCCTTTGTGATGAAGAGTGCAGAGTCTTTGAAAGGGAGATCTTCAATTGCTGTCTGCACCTCCCAACCATGCAATGTCAAAGACCATAACTAGGATGCTATCCTTATGGTGACAGAAATTGCTATGTATCTAGCCATTGTACTGGAGGCATCTAAAGTGGCCTGGAAAGATGTTAAGGCTACCAACTGCCCCTCAGAAAATTTTTGACTTGCACTTTTTCTTGCTCTCCTGAAGACCGTTATTAGCAAAGTCTAAGACCCTGCACCAGTTCAAGTAATTGTATCTTACTAACAAAGGGTAATGGCAATTTTTAATTGCAGGCTAATTGATCAATAATTAGAGACACTTTGGCCTCTGCCTTCTGGTGTAATTTTTGGTTGCTACTTTCTATTTCTCTCATTGGCCACCAGGACTTTCTATTTCTCTCAAGAAAGTGAATCTGGTACACAAGGTATTATGGGTACCATCCTCCCTCTGAGAGTATCTAATACAGTTTATCTGCCTTCTTAGATGTCAGTGCAACTGATGTTTGAGTGTTCCAGATGTCCTCTGCCAGTTCCAACAAGGCTTCATTGACAGATATACTCCATGCATAGCTGCCAGGGATTAGGTAAGAGCTTGCAGGAGCTCTCCAGTACCACTCCACAGGAGTTTCTATTCAATTTTCTATATGGTGGACCAAGTCCTGAAACTTTTATAATTGGTTGAGAGGGAGCTGAAGGAACCATTGCCTCACCTGGTGATGAAGAAGCAGCAGCCACAGACGGACTGAGCGCCCATGGAAGGATGCTTTACTTTTGATCTCTCTGGTAGGTGCTCAGTGTGTTGCAGTGCAGTTTGAGAAACAATACCTTAAGACGGTACAGGAGAAATGGTCCTAATTTTGAGCAGGTGCAGATGCAGGTTGTCCCAGTTTTGTGAACCTGGCATTCCAGTAGGGCCAGCAGTCTGTTATAGGGGAAAAGGCCCAGAGCCAAGGTGGATGTCACCAAAAAAGACTGCCTGTCTCTGTAACCCCTAGATCTTGACAGAGGCTCTCAAATCTGAGTCTTAAGGATCATATGAATATGACTTTAGGGAATAATCAGGAGATTATTCTTTATTTTGATTTGAATCAGATAAAGAGACGAAGCCCTCCTCATCCAAAAGAGGGGTTACCCTGTTTGGGTATCTTAGAATCCACCCCCAAATGTGACTCAACCTATGTTGAAGAGGTACTCAGAACCACAGCAGCAGTAGTAGCTGGCACTGTAGAGGAGACATGCAGGACCAAGGACAGCAACAGTGACTCTAGTTCAGCAGATACTTGGTGGTCTCCCACTAGTGCAAATGATCTCAGTTCAAAAAATATTACCTTGAGAAGTGGAGAAGGGGGTTATAGCACCACAGTGTACTCTGCTGATGAATCATCAGTACTGCACTCTCTGTACCACCCAAAGATGGTGCAAAGGGTCCAGTATTGCTCCTTTGGGGGGGTCCAGCAGTACCTGATCCAGGCAATGAAGCCCCCTTAGACAGGGAGTAGTAAGGCAATTTCAACCACTGTACTCAAGTCTGCAGCAGGTGATCTACCTTTATGCTTCTCAGAGAAATGATGATCCTTTCTACCCCATCCAAAGTTTACTTGGGGATCTAAACAGTCCTACCAGAGTCCATAGCCGGGATTCTCTTGGAGGATGGGGCTCAGGAATTAGCTGCTGATCTAAAGCTTTACTAGAGCACTTCTGGACCTCGGGTGAGCTTTTTGGGGGTGGGAGGACAGGGAAGTTTCTTTGCTTGCACAGATCTAAGGCAAGCTACAGAGCAGTCTAAAAGGAAGTTTGAGGTGAGCCTCTCTCAACTTCTGGTCCTTTTTGAAAAGGACTACAGATGGAAAAAACTTATCGAGTATGTCCTTTCTCTGAGACAAAACAAACATCTTGTGTGGCCATCATTAAGCAGCATGGGGGAGGAGGGGCAGGTTTTAAAGTCAGGAGACTTAGTTCAGTTATGAGTAATTCCCTGTATCAAGGGAAAAAATATTTTCTCTTGAAGAAGAAAAATAATTATACCTAATATTCCTCACCATAATCCTAATCCTTGCACACATATTTACAAGTACCTACAAGGAAAACAGTTTACACAAGCGCATTGAGGCCTGGACACTGCCAAGGTTTCGTCTCAGAGCCACAAATAATAAGGAAATTAGGGACAGCTGAGCCCGCTCCACCCTTTAAGCCTGTGAACTGAACAGGAGGACACTCAGGTATGCACGGCCCTAGTGGATGCTGCTGGCCAAAAGACAGGGCACATGCATACCAAGAGTGGATTACATATGGACAATCATGTAATAAATTCTTTTCGGAAAACCCAGTCCACTCCCTTGTATAGTCCTTTTTCACTGCTGAGCTGAAGGGCTTAATTGAAGTTAGGCAGACTCTGCCATACTGAATGGCAACAGCCTCTGTCTTTTGGCTTCTCTTTTTACAACTGAGGTAAAGTACCACTGCCAGAATGTCCAATCTCTGATTTTTTTTTTTGAAGGCTGGAGGGCCCAAGCTCCCAATTTTCCCAGTGAAACTACAAACGATACGGTTAAGAACGGGCTTCTCAGTAAGCTTCTCCCCTATGCTAAAATACCATTTCAAATGGGATCTAGTCATATTTAAACAATTGAGAGCTATGTACACATTGCCCTGCTAAGGTAAATATTCTTACTTGATTTGCTCTTTCAAGAATGCAGATCAGCTCAGATGCAATCCTCCAGTCATTCCTAGTGACAAGCGTTACAGCCTCCCCTGTGCGTCTAAGAGAAAAATATATTCTTACTCTTCAAGAGAAGAGAAAACTACATTGTTGGACACTTCCTACCAGTATATGCTTGAAACAGTAACAGAATTAACTTCAGAGGATACACCTGTTCCTACAGCAAAGCCAAGCCAAGCCAAAAAAAAAAAAATCAAATCTGATGCCAATCCATTTTGAAGGAGACTAGGGGCAGGTCTACACTACCCGCCTGAATCGGCGGGTAGAAATCGACCTCTCGGGGATCGATTTATCGCGTCCTGTCAGGACGCGACAATCGATCCCCAAATCGACGCTCTTACTCCACCAGCGAAGGTGGGAGTAAGAGCCGTCGACGGGAAGCCGCGGAGGTTGATTTTGCCGCCGTCCTCACAGCGGGGTAAGTCGGCTGCGATACGTCGAATTCAGCTACGCTATTCGCGTAGCTGAATTTGCGTATCTTAAATCGACCCCCCCCCGTAGTGAAGATGTAGCCTTGATGTCTGTTTAGAAACAGAGTGTAGAACTTCAGCTAACTAGAATAAAGGCATAAGAAGCTAAACTTGTTCAAGGAGAGGAGAAAGAAGCACAAAGTATTGAGATTTCAGAAATAACTTTGCAATTTGTAAATTAAGTTTTTATTAACAGAACTGGTGGAAAAGGCTAGACTCCTCAATGGTGTTGCTTTTACTATGTAAACTGATTTATTGCTGCCCCATTAACATCTTTAGGCCTGGTACTTAATTCATTCGCGTAGAAAACTCATTTAACAATTCATTTCTGAATATGGTATGTCTATACCTATAATGGACCACTTTGAAAAAGGTTAACATTTAGTACAACACTAACAAACACTAATCTGAAGTCTTCTAGAAAACTAAACATTGAGCCAAACTCAGAAAAGCACAAAATGGACCCACAAGTGGTTGGGTGAATGCACACACTGCAAGAGCAGCCTGCATGTTCGTATTCTGTCTAGCCTGAAATGATCTCTTCCCTTCTCCCAACGAATTATTCCAGTCAGAAGCAGGAATAATCTGTTGGGGAAAATGATGTGTTTAGTGACAATCCTAGGGGTGAAATATGGTAATAAACCCACAAACAGGGGTACTACAACCCAGCCTCTGTCCTGCTCCTGTCAGCGCTATTACTTGATGAAGTACCCTCTCTACTGGCCTGAAGCCAAAGAAGAGAACAGAATTTCTCTGAGCAATTTACAATAGCGCCAAGGCACTACAAGTGATTGGTGCCTTCTCGTGCTGCTGGTCACTGGTTTTCAGAATTTGGCCCATTGTCTATGTGTCTCCTGTATGGTTTTTCCTCACAGAATGGAATTTTTGTGCACAAGCTTTCCAAGCAGACAATTACTGTCACACTGCCTGGGCTAGGAAGAGACTGGAGTTCTCTCTGCTTCACCTGTAGATCCTAAAAAATGTTTTCTAGCTTCATAGTTACTCCTCTGCAGCAACAGCAATGAATTGGTACATTTAAAAAAAAAAAGTCTGCAGCTATGCAATCAGTTTTGGCAATCTGCTGCTGAATCCTCTGTCCTGCTTCTAGACTTTTAAACCTCTTCAGATTCGGCTGTACAGAGCAGAAACATATATACACATTTAAAGAGCTCACTCCTAAGTCTCATCCACATTAGGCACAAATGAGTTATCAGACATTTTACATTCTTATGTCTTGTCCATAAACAATTTGCAAGAAGACCATACCTTTACGAGTTACAACAGTAGTGCTGCATTAAATGTTCCCTAAACACTCTTACTACTAACCACTTATGTGTTTCATCTGTAGATCTTACAGCACTAATTAACCAGGTAGATCATCACCATTTTACAAATGGGAAAATGGAGGCACAAAGGTTAAGTGACTTGCCCTACGTTAAAGAGCAACTGAATGTCAGAACTGAAATCAGAAATCTGGTCCCATGATTCCTAGTCCATGTCTCATCCACTGGACCGTGCTGCAAGACACGTTGACCACTTTCAAACTTCTTTACTTCCTCTTATTGCTGGAGAATGTCATTTATGAAATTTGAAGTATGAAAATCAATAAGAAAGTCTTTACAGTCAGTTCTCATTCTGCTTAATACTACTTTAAAAAGGATGAAGTTTACATAGTAAAGTGTTTTTTCTGACATTGAAATATTGTAACCATATACATCAATAGCTTAAAAGCAGTGCAATTTCCATATATAAAGAGATCTAAAATAAATATATATTCCATATCTGTAAGAACAAATCTGTACAATACATTAAAATGAACTCCCTAGAATAAAATCCAAGAAACATACTAATATAGAAGCATTAGGAAAACGCCTGTCAACAAAGCTCCAACCCATTAGAGGCTCAGTACAGCCTTCTTAGGCAAACCACACCTGTCTTATGTTGCCTCAGTAAAGCATCTTCATTAGCAGCGGCTGTTCCTTTTTGTTAAATCAGAAGTTCCCAAACTGGATCACAACCCCAAGTGGAGTAACTCCATCAGCAGATGGGGTTGCGGCAATCCCAAGTATGCAGAGGTTGCCGTTTTGCAAAATGGCGCCCTCCGCACAGCATGACCCCACACATGCAAGGTCACGCCGCATAGAGGATGTTTTTAGCTCTGCAAAATGGCATCCTCCATAGTGTGACCTCCTCTATGTGATGTGATCTTGCACGTACAGTGTGCATGAGGTCACACTGCACAGGGGATGCCATTTTTAAATGGCGTCCTCCATGTTGTCTGGGGAAGCAATACATGTGAAAACGAGGTCATGTAGGGAAAATGGGATAACTGCTATAATAAGGGTCACCACCCCACAATGCTCATGATTTCTTTTGGGATGAATAATACTATATAAATGTAAAGTTATAATATTCTCTGCCGTCATTATTATTTGATTAAAGGTAGAATGGGAACAGGTTTAGAGCCACATTGTACTGCCAGTGACTGTCATGAAACTGGAGCAAAATGGCTACAACTACCTGCAAGAAGTTCAGAAATACCAAGTATGTTTTCAAATTCCATCTCCCAGTGTACTATGGGGACACATACTTACTCTGTGCTCTTTCATTTGACTTCTGGGGGAATTCCACACCAAAAAAATTAAAAATTCTGCACTAAAATATTTGAAAATTCTGCAAAATTCTGCACATTTTGTCAAAACACCACAATATAATCATGCCTGTTTCAATTATCTTGGTAATTTATTTCAAAATATCTGTCAGCAAGTATGTCTAACAGTACAGAGCAAAAAAAAGATTCTGGTAATGTTTTTTTGACAAATAGATGCCTTACTAGGCATATTAATACAGAACTCTGTATAATTCATTTAAATTACAATACAGAACTGTATTTCCTGCACCTGTCAAAAGCAGTGCAAAGGTTTGGGGGAGTCAGAAGTAAGAGGAGCTGAGGGAGAGGGGAGGGGCCTAGGAGTGAACTTGGAGGGTGTTGGGTGTGGGTGGGAGGTTTTTCTTTGGGGTGTGAGTGGGATTGTTAGGGTGTTGGGAAGCCTCCCCCATGCAGATCCTGGCTGACCCCAAGCCTCTCCCATTCAGTCAGGCACATCTGCCCCTGTCCCCGCACCCCTTATCCCCATGGGTCTCTGCAGCCCCACTTCCCCGTCCCCAGGCTCAACACTGTCACCCCACTAGCTCCTGAGCACATGCTCCAGTCTGTCCCCCCCTCTCACTAGCCATTCTCAACCCGTCTGTGACCCCCCCAGCAGCTCTGTGTGCCCCACTCTGTCCTAACCTGGCTCCACAGGCAGGGTGCTGTGATGAACTTCTACTCTTGGGGGAATTCTGCAGCACTGGGCATGGAATTTTGTATTTTCCTGCATAAAATGCATTTTGCCTAAGAAGTGTTGCAGTTCTGCCTTTTGCCCACCAGAGGCCGCTGTGGCACTAGAACAGCCAGCATGAATGCAGCTGGCTGTTCTGGCGTCACAGCAGCATCAGGTGGGAAAAAGCAGAACTGCTGCACTTGGGCAAAATGTTTTTTTTAGCAAGACAGAGGACTGCTGCATGTCCGCAGATGCGCAAAAATCCCTAAGGAGTATCATTTGCAGTAAGAACAATTGACATCTTAATTTTAAACATACTTCAAAATCATAATTGTATCTTTAATGGAGAGAGTTTCCCTATGAACTTAATCACTTCCTGTATACAGAGTAATAATTTAAATGGCACTTGTTTTATAGGCATTATTGGCACACTTTTTATGGCTCAAGGCTAAGAAGAAATCAGAAACTAGCTGCAGTCTTTATATCACAAATACCATATATCACCAAATGCTGACAGAAGGCTATATAGAAAGTATGTTTTTTCATCATTTTATTTCTTTTGTTAAATTTCTGGAGTTAATCTGGCATTCAAACCTTTCTTTGAAGCCAACAAGCTGTATGACTGTAGTAAGGTGAAACTCTTGACATTCAAAGTGTGCTTGTTGATGGAATTCCTAGGGAGCTGACTGAGAATTTTATACAGTAGTTATAATGTAGAATAGATTTAAGATAAGGAAATATTAATCTAGAACATCTTCAAAAATATGACTCTACTCAGGTTTAAACCCATTTTCATTTTTTGTTTATAACCCAAGTAATTACCAACCTCACACCAGAACCCTGATGTGCCTTTTGCTAACTGATTTCAAAACACACAATGCCAGAAATGGAACATTAATATTTGAAATGTATCTTGGTATACACATCATATCTGGAAGCATCATTTACTGTTGATCTCACATTGCATCAGCAGTAAGATTTACATTATCTGTTGCTCTAACAAACCATATATTAAAAATGTACATTAAATAAAAATGTGAGTAATCCTAAGTAGCAAGCTTTACTGTCATTTTTAAAAGATGAGAGAATTTAGTTTATATGTAGAAAAACCACTTACCCTGCTCGTCCAGTACGACCTACTCTATGAACGTACTCTTCAATGTTCCGAGGGAAATCGAAATTGAAAACATGAGTAATATCCTGTACATCAAGCCCACGGGATGCTAAATCTGTAGCTATCAATATTCTCACTCTTCCTGCAATAAGCATGTATGGAAAATACACATTGGTCTTTTATCTTGCTAATGTACAATACACAATCTATCCACCTTCAATGCTTATATGGCCTCCATTATCCTAGTATCAGAGCACCACACAATCCAACCTTTTTAGCCTCGCAGCACCAAGTGATGAAAGTAATTCCTATTACTACCAACATTTTACAAATGGGGAGCTGAGGCACAGAAAGACTTGCTCATCACACAAGAAATCTAGTTGATCAGCAAATTGAACCCAGATCTTCCAAGTCTCAAGTCAACATCCCAACGACTGGACTAGCCTTCATCTTAATGCCATTCTCCTTAGCAGGACACAATCATGGACCAGGTGGGTTTTACTACACGAAAACCACCACCCAACAAACATTTCATACTCAGATAGCCTTCATTCTAACAAAATACTGTTTGTTTTTAAATTCCAAAATATAAGAGAAGTCAGCAGTACTTTAAACTGTCATCTCATTTTCACTCATGGCCATTTCAATTTTCAACGGATAAAGCAACAACTTATCTCCTCTTCCGTACCATGTTTTTCTAGCACTAGTGTTTGGTACATTAATACAATTAAAAATATTGGGAGTCTTACTCCCACACATTTAACATTGAAGTTATTTTACTTTTAACTGCTCTGTGTTACAAAAACTATTATGCTACTGGTGTGGATATTAAGTTTTATACAGTATATTCTGAAACTGCCAGGCTCAACAGAATAGCATTCAAGGGCAATACTTGCCTTTCTTAAAGTCATCCAAAGCTTGTTCTCGATCACACTGTTCTCTGTTGCCATGAAGAGACTGAACTGGAATTCCTTGGAGACTAAAATCACTTGATAAGTCATCAGCTCTAAAATTAGATAGAGGTACCTTTGAATACTTTAAAATGTATGAGGAATGAACCACTAGCAAATAGTTATGAACATAAGCATTCCTATCTTAGACAAAAGTCTGCTCTAGTTAAGACGACACTTATTGTGACAGTACTGGAAGTGAGCACACCTAAGCAAATATACATTTGGTGAACTCTTTCAAATGTCAATATCGGAATGCTCATTCAGATCAGACTTGTTGCCTAAGTTCTGAGGGGCAGCTTGGGAGACAAACTAGAGTCTGACTGTAGATACTCGTATGGTCCCTATCACAGTAGCATTTGAAAACCTCCCTTGTATGTATAGATTTATCCTTACAATACCCTTGGAAGACAGAAAAGAACTGTATCTATTTTACACAGGAAGAACTGAGGCACAGGGATTTAGGGACTCTCTGAATACTACACAGGAAGTCTGTTGCAGAACCACAACAGAATTCCAATTGTGATCACCTTTAGAGAACGTGTGGAAAGAAAAAAAAACTAATGAAGCCTACTTCACACCTTTAGTAGCTCAAGAGCACATTAAAAACAAGCAGATACCATTTCAAGATTTCTCTCACTTTTGGCACACATGCAGACCATTTAATGGGTTCCCTGATCCTTTAATGGTAGAAAATGCTTCTTTGGCCCAGAGGGTACACTAATATTCTTTCTACAATGTACTTCATGAACACATATTGTGAAGGTCTTTTGCTACTTTCAGCTTCAGCTTACTATCTTGTTAAATAATGGAAAGGTTTCAAAGTATTTAGAATATGTTTAACAGAAGGTACCATTATTATCTGTATTTGAAGGATAACTACTGGGATATTCCTCATGGGGATAAAACAGTTTCATATTTCCAATAACTCAATTCCAAGTGAACATCCTTAAGAGAACTCACTGGCCAAGGGTGTTTTCTCTACCAATCCAGGAGTGTAGCTCTACTTCAATGGCACGTACATTAGGAAAGTGGTCTATTACTGAAAAATCTTTTATGTACACTCATACCACATACATCAATTGGATAGATTTTACTAACTTTTAATCAGGGAAGGAGGCTTTTCCCCAAATAGAAAGCCCTGGTCAGAGAATATTTCTCACCCCAAAATACCTTCCCACAGAATTCAGGAAAAACAAGACTAAATACTTTTAGTCTTATTACAAGTCATTTATTATGAACTGGAAGTGCTATATGCACTGCCGCACACCTTTATGCAGACAGTAAACAAAAACCATAGAATTCTGCTTATAACAGAACTTGCTTTCAATAAAGTGGTTTCAGCTCTAAAATGCTACCTACTAATGAAGAGATCTAACTAACTGATATTGTATGTTACTCAGGATACTTCCCCTATCAATTAATTATAACAGAGCAAAGAATATGTGCAAGTGAAATGTTTTCTACTTCTAAACCAAACATATATTGAGGAAAGCTCATGCCCCATTTTTACTTCCTTCAGTCAACATTCTACATTATATATTGTTTTACAATAAAGGTTGTGCTAAACCCAATTTAAAGAAAATTCATACAGTCTTTTCAAAAATGACTCACACCTCTAGCTTTGTTTCAAGATAAGAAACTGCACTTCTGGTGTGGAGAACTGAACAGCTTCTGAACAAGGTAAAACTGCCCCAAGAAAACTAGTTATGACTAAGGTTAAGATTTTGTCACAGTTATTTTTAGTAAAAGTCACGCACAGGTTGCAGGCAATAAACAAAAATTCATGGAAGCCCGTGACCTGTTTGACTTTTACTAAAAATAATGGGGGGGAAGGAAGAGGGGGTCTGACTGAAGCCCGAGAGGGCAGGAAAATGAGAGCCTGAGCCCTGCCGCGGGGGCGGTTGAGAGCTGCAGGGGCCTCCGCCTCCAGCGGCTGAGAGTTTTCCCTGCTGGCTGACAGCTCCGGCCCCACTGCCTCGGGCTGTGACGGTAAAGGTCATGGATGTCTCTGGAGGTCACAGAATCTGTGACAATCTTAGCCTTAGTTATGATATTCAGTTAGGACAGCATCTTCATATGGTATTCCCCCAGTAAATATCTCATACTGTTATAGTTGGATAAAAAGGTTTGTCATGTCTACATTCAATATTGATTCTAGTGTACATCAGTCAAGGGAGAAAGTATAGTCTTATAATAGTAAATCTGACTACATTAACAGATTATCCTAAAAAGGGAAATCAGATTTTTAACACATTTAAAAGTGATACTTTAGTAATATGTAAGCAAAATTGTGATAACATACAAAAAGAAACAAAAATATCCGAACAGACTATAAGTATTGGAAATGATTTAAGATTTTATTATTTTAGGAGGTATATCAATGAGATCTATTTCAATTAAAAAATTAGAAGTAGTTTCAACTATTTTGCCCGGCAGAGTCCAGTCAATTAGTAGTTTAACAACCACATATTCTGATGCCTGAAAATATTCCTCTCCCCTATTATTCTGTAAAAGATTTAGCTTAATAGGAAACTGACCATAGTCATTTTCACTGCATCTAGAAAATGCTGTCAATGCACATAACATGAAGAGAAACATTTTTAATCAATTTTGTTATAGTAGTCTTGGGTGTTACATGCTACAACAGATAAATAGTTGCCATACATTGTCATGTTCTGGGGTGCAACCCTGAGCAGTGAGGGGTTGTGTCATCACTTGCCCTGAAAACATGAGTGCCTTAAAACGCTCCACAGCTGTACCTCCTTTGTCTGGATGCTCCCACACAGCGCACAAGCATGCAATGAGTGTCTGCGTGATAAACCACCCTGCTTTAGCAGTTCTGACTCCAGCAGCCCACTTGTTATACCACAGCCACACTCCAGCCTCTATCAGCTTTGGTTATGATTGGAAAAATGGGCCCAACACTCCCCAGTGCTGAATTTTCCCAAAACCATGTGCTTCGCAATGTCCAACCCTCTCCTTGGTAATAGTGACCATAATATAATTAAATTTAACATCCCTGTGGTGGGGAAAACTCATGGCCGAACACTGTAGCATTTAATTTCAGAAAGGGGAACTACACAAAAATGAGGAGATTAGTGAAACAGAAATTAAAAGGAACAGTACCAAAAATAAAATCCCTGCAAGCTGCATGGAAACTTTTTAAAGACGCCATAATAGAAGCTCAACTTAAATGTATACCCTAATTTAGAAAACCTAGTAAGAGATCCAAAAAGAGCCACCGTGGTTAAACAACAAAGTGAAAGAAACAGTGAGAGGCAAAAAGGCATCCTTTAAAAAGTGGAAGATAAATCCTAATAAGGAATCATAGAATACCAGGGTTGGAAGGGACCTCAGAAGGTCATCTAGTCCAACCCCCTGCTTAAAGCAGGACCAATCCCCAGGCAGATTTTTGCCCCAGATCCTTAAATGGCCCCCTCAAGGATTGAACTCATAACCCTGGATTTAGCAGGCCAATGCTCAAATCACTGAGCTATCCCTCCCCCCACCCTGCAATTGTGTTTTTTCCTCCTTTGATGAAGCCACATCTAACCATATTAGAATCATAGAATACCAGGGTTAGAAAAGAGCATAAACTCTGGCAAATGAAATATAAAAATATAATTAGAAAGACCAAAAAAGAATTTGAGGAACAGCTAGCCAAAGACTCCAAAAGTAAGAGCCAAAATTTGTTTTAAATACATCAGAAACAGAAAGTCTGCTAACCAACCAGTGGGGCCACTGGACGATTGAGATGCTAAAGGAGCACTCAAAGACGATAAGGCCATTGCGGAGAAACTAAATGAATTCTTTGCCTTGATCTTCACTGTTGAGGATGTGAGGGAGATTCCCAAAACTGAGCCATTCTTTTTGGGTGACAGATCTGAGGAACTGTCCCAAATTGAGGTGTCATTAGAGGAGGTTTTGGAACAAAATTGGTAAACTAAACAGTAATAAGTCTCCAGGACCTGATGGTATTCACCCAAGAGTTATGAAGGAACTCAAATGTGAAACTGCAGGACTACTATCATTTAAATCAGCTTCTGTATCAAATGACTGGACGATAGCTAATGTGATACCAATTTTTAAAAAGGGCTCCAGAGGTGACCCTGGCACCTACAGGCCAGTGAGCCTTACTTCAGTATCGGGCAAATTGGTTGAAACTATAGTAAAGAACAAAATTGTCAGACACATTGATGAACATACTTTGTTGGGAAATAGTCAACATGATTTTTGTAAAGGGAAATCATGCCTCACCAATCTACTAGAATTCTTTGAGTGGGTCAACAAGCATATGGACAAAGGAGATCCAGTGGATATAGTGTATTTGGATTTTTAGAAAGCCTTTGACAAGGTCCCTCACCAAAGGCTCTTAAGCAAAATAAGCCATCATGGGATAAGAGGGAAGGTTCTCTCATGAATTAGTAACTGGTAAAAAGATAGGAAACAAAGGGTAGGAATAAATGGTAAGTTTTCAGAATGGAGAGAGGTAAATACAGGGATCTGTACTTTAACATATTCATAAACGATCTGGAAAAAGGGGGAAAGAGTGAGGTGGCAAAATCTGCAGATGATACAAAACTACTCAAGATAGTTAAGTCCCAGGCAGACTGCGAAGAGCTACAAAACTGGGTGACTGGGCAACAAAATGGCAGATTAAATTTAATGTTGATAAATGCAAAGTAATACACATTGGAAAACAATCCTAACTATACATATACGATGATGGGGTGTAAATTAGCTATTACCACTCAAGAAAGATATCTTGGAGCTATTGTGGATAGTTCTCTAAAATCATCCACTCAATGTGCAGCAGCAGTCAAAAAAGTGACCAGAATGTTGGGAATCATCAAGAAAGGGATAGATAATAAGACAGAAAATATCATGGTGCCTCTATATAAATCCATGGTATGCCCACACGTTGAATACTGCATGCAGATGTGGTCGCCCCATCTCAAAAAAAGATATTCTGGAATTGGAAAAGCTTCAGAAAAGGGCAACAAAAATTATTAGGGGTATAGAATAGCTTCCGCATGAGGAGAGATTAATAAGACTGGGACTTTTTAGCTTGGAAAAGAGGCGACTAAGGGGAGATATGATTGAGGTCTATAAAATCATGAGTGGTATGGATTGGCAGGAATGGTGTTCCTAGCCTCTGTTTGCCAGAAGCTGGGATTGCGTGACAGGGCATGGATCACTTGATGATAACCTGTCTGTTCATTCCCTTTGGGGCACCTGCCATTGGCCACTGTCAGAGGACAGAATACTGGGCTTGATGACCTTTCGTCTGACCCAGTATGGCCGTTCTTATGTTCCTGGACCATTCAAAAAATAAGGTTTGTTTGGTCCTGTAGAGAGAAATTACACAACTCAATACTTTAACCTGAGTTAACAATCACTTCAATTCAAATAGCACTGGGTCGATTTAAGTTTAACAAAAGGAGATAGGATTTTGAGTGAGTCCAGGTACAAAGGATAGAGATAGAAACGGTTGCAAGCAAATAAGAGATTAGACGCTAAGAGTTAACAAAACTACAGTCTTGGTAAAAGGTAAAAGTTTTACCACATTAACTTCCTGTAAGATGGCTGACCACCCATTTGATCAGGATCTTCCTCAAAGTGCTTAGTTCCTGTATCTTCCTAGGGGCAAAGAGGTATCTTTCACTCTCTCTTTTATAATGCTGTGAACCTCTGAAATGGATTCTTCTGAAGGTTACACCCAAAAGTAAAGTTCATTCAAGCTGAAAGGAAGGAGACAGTCTGCTGGTGAAGAAAATTCCATGATGGTTTCTTTCCCTGCTTGTGTTTGCTAAAATGCAAATAAATGGCCACTTGACATGTGATTGCTAATTGATTTTGATGACACCTGGTTGAAGGTGATGGCCTGTCTTTTGTCTAGGAGAAACCTGTTTACCCACACCCAGAATTGTCTAGTAAACACATTTTAGTTCCACATTTCCTTCACATTTGTATTGTCCCTTGGGCATTTACCATATGTACACCAGGCAAGAATATTAATGATCAGTGTATTATAAGGTATCATTGGAAAACCTAGCATGACACACATCAGATACAATTTATGACATTAATGAACTGGGGCCCATTGAACTGGTCAGGCCAGCTGAAACTCACTACTAGATACAAGTGAGCCCCCTGCCCACTTAGGGTTAGTCTACACTGGCAACGCTGAGGCACTGCCGCTGCAGCGCTTTAACGTGGCTTGTGGGGTTGCGGCAGAGCACTGAGGGAGAGCTCTCCCAGTGCGCTAAAAAACCCACCTCCATGGGAGGCGCAGCTCCCAGCACTGGTGCATTGTTTACACTGGTGCATTGTTTACACTGGTGCTTTACAGCACTGAAACCTGCTGCGCTCAGGGGTGTGTTTTTTCATACCCCTGAGCGAGACAGTTGCAGCGCTGTAAAGGGCCAGTGTAGACAAGCCCTTACATTGGAATGCTGTTAGAGACACACACTTGTAACTTAAGTTACCTGTATTAATTGCATTCTCAACACTTATTCTTTGTACCTTTACTATAAAAGAAAGATTTGACTCAATTTTGTTTATTCAGCTTTTATAAAGAAATGTATTCCTATGAGCTTAGGAGCCCCAGTCATCAGAGGTAATGATACTTCAATAGCAATTTGCTATGCAAACCTGGAGGCAAAAGAACAAACAAACTGCTATCAAAACAGGTCTAGTTTCTTTCTGTATTGGTGAAATAACAGATGCAGTTGGGACTGCTCTGCCCGTTGTGTCCTTGGGGGAATTTGTTTAGATTGCAAAGATCCAGGATAGGATGCCAGCCGCCCGACTTCTTCTGAGTCAGGAAATAGTGGGAGTACAAACCCCGTCCCATGTGCTGGGGAGGGACCTGTGCTATGGCTCCCAGTTGCACAAGATGACTTATTTCTCCCCATAGAATGGACTCCTGAGATGGGTCCCTGAAGAGGGATGGGGAGGGCGGGTGGCAGGGCAGGACAGGACAGATAGTCAAGGAAGGATATCCCATCCCCTTCCTATCTCTAGAACCCACTTGTCTGAGGTGATGAGACTAAGATGGGGAAAATGTAGCTAGTCAGTCGCCAAATTTTTGGAACAGCAGAGATGGTGGGGATGACTGGAACAACAGAAAGCTTCTCGGGGCCTTGACCAAACCTTCAAAATTGTTGCTTTGGTGCTGGTGCATGAGATGTAGCTCCTTGAGGAGTGGGATGTCTACATTTAGTTGGAGGCCTTTGTCAATGGCATTGGGTGTTGTAGTGCCGTTGCAGGGTGTACTGTTGAGCTCTGGATAGCGGGGGGCATTGGTACTTCCCTGAGCATCTCTTTGGCACTGTCGTATATCCCAAGGGAATGAAATGTAGGTCTGAAGTCTTTAAGGGAGTGCAGAGATTTCTGTGTGCTCCGAGAATAGTTTCTGGCCTTCAAATGGTTTCAAGTTAAGGAACTGCACTTCTGGTGTGCAGAACTGAACAGCTCCTGATGGCAAGTCCTCTACTGTGATTTGTACCTCCTTAGGAAATGCCGAGAGGTGGAGCCATGATGCACGCTTTGTAACCACAGCAGTCACAATGGATCGAGGAGCGGTGTCTGCAGAGAGTCTAAAGAGGCTTATAGTGCTGTACGGGCTAGGAGGCATCCCTCCAATATCAAGGACTGGAACAACTCCTTTTTAGTCTGTTAAATCATGGGAGAGTTCCTCCAATTTGGAGTAGTTCAGATAATTATACTGGGCCATGAGAGCTTCAAAATTTGAAATCCTAAATTGGAGCGCGGCTGATGAGTCTGTCTTGTGTCCAAATAGGTCCAGGTGTTTCTAATCTGTCTGGATGACTAAATGGATATTGGTACCGACAGCTTTTCTCCTGCACCACATTGACCACCAAAGAATTTGGGGTGGGGCATGGAAATAAAAATTCAGCATCCTTCGCCAGAACATAATATTTTCTATTGGTGTGTTTGCAAGTCAGAGGGATGGAAGTCGGGGTCTGCCACAGAACCTTTGCAGGTTCAAGAAGAGCCTCATTGATTGCTAGTGTGATCTTTGAGGAAGAGGATGTATGGAGGATATCCAGCAGTTTATGCACTCTGATGGTCCTTCAGATGAAGCAGGTAATCCAAAAATCGACTGAACCAAAGAATGCGAGGGGGAAATGCTCCGTTCAGCTGCCCAGTGGGAAAAACCTTGCCCACTTTGCCAGGTAGGTCCGTCTAGTCGAGGGTTTTCTACTCCCAAGGAGGACCTGCGGGACCCCCTCTGAACAGGTCTGTTCTTCAGGGTTCAGCCACACAGCATCCACGCCACGAGGTGGAGAGATGTGAGGTTGGGGTGCAAGAGGCAACCGTGGTCCTGCAACAGCAGGTCTGGTCAGTCCAGCAGGGGCCACAGGGGGACTGCTGCCAAGCTTAACAGCATGCCGAACCAACCACGCTGGGGCGAGCATGATAACTTGGGCCGTGTCTCTCTTGACTTTTGCCAGGACCCTGCTGATGAGCAGGATCGGAAGGAACACGAGGCTTCCCGCCCAGGACAGGAGGAAGGCATTGGAGAGGGAGCCCTTGCCCAGACCTCATCTGGAGCAAAAGAGGTGGAACTTCCTGTTCTGCCTGGTGGCGAACAGATCCACTTGGGGAGATCCCCACCTCTGGAAGATCGCGCAGGCTACCTCTGGGTGGAGTGCCCACTCATGGTGAGAGAAGTCCCTGCTTAGGTGATCCGCTAACGTGTTCTTGACCCCTGGAAAGAGACGCTTCTAGATGGATTCTGTGGTCGATGCATAGGGCCGAGGATAGAGTTCCTCTCTGTCTGTTGATATAGAACATCGAGGCTGTGTTGTCCGTCAAGACTCTGACCACTCTGCCCAACAGGTGAGGAAGGAAGACCGCGCATGCCCTGTGGATCGCTCTGAGCTCTCTGACGTTTATGTGTAACGTCATCTCTTCCAGGGACCACATACCCTGGCTCTGGAGATCGTTGAGGTGTGCCCCCCAACTGAGATCCGAGATGTGTGAGACCAAACCCGACCGAGTAGGAAGTGCTGTCAAAGGGGACTCCTTCCAGGACATTCCTGGGGTCGGACCACCATCAGAGCGAGGTCAGTATCGTTGTGGGAATGGTGACAACCTTTTCTAGGTGGTGCCTGGACTGGGAGTAGACAGTTGCCAACCATTGCTGCAGGGGTTGCATCCGGAGCCTAACATGGCGCACTACATACGTGCGCACGACAATGTGACCTAGGAGGCACAGGCAAACCCTGGCCGTGGTCAGGGGAAATGCACAGACTTCTGTGATGAGGTCCGCTAGTGCCCTGAACCTCTCCAGCGGCAGGAACACTCTGGCAGAGATTGAGTCGAGCACCGCTCTGATGAACTCTATCCTCTGTACCGGAACGAACGTGGATTTTATGTCATTCACCAACAGGCTGAGGCGACGGCACGTGCCCAGCAGCACCGCAACGTGCCCTTGGACCTGGAGTTGCCTTTGATGAGCCAGTCGTCGAGGTACAGGTATATCTGGATACCCCAACGTCTGAGGTAAGCTGCCACCACTGACATACACTTGGTAAATACCTGTGGTGCTGTCGCTAGGCCAAACGGAAGAACCGTGAACTGACAGTGGTCAGGACTTATCGTGAACTGGAGGAAGTGTCTGTGTCCCTCGAAGATAGCGATGTGGAAGTACGCATCTTTCAGATCGAAGGCAGCGTACCAGTCTCCCGGATCCAGGGAGGGGATGATGGAGGCCTGGGAGACCATGCGGAACTTCAGTTTCGCTAAGTAGTGCTTCAAATCCTGCAGATCTAGTATGGGCTGCAGACCGCCCTTGGCCTTGGGTATTAAAAAGTATCAGGAATAGAACCCCTTGTTCCTGTACTCCACAGGAATTACCTCCAAAGCACCCAGCTGCACCCTCTACCTCCTGTGTGAGAAGACTCTTGTGATAAGGATCCCTGAAGAGGGACAGGGAGGGAGGGAGGTAGGAAGGGCGGTGGTGGAAAGTAACTGAAGGGTGTAACCTTGCACCACCGTCTTGAGGACCTATCGGTCTGATGTTATAGATGCCAACGCAAGAAAGAAAGAAGAAAGGCGGTTGGCAAACAGAGGAAAGGAAGGAGCCGTGAAACAGTCTGGTAGGCCGCCCTCAGGCGTACTCTCAAAACGGACGCTTGCCAGTCTGCTTACTGCGGGTTGAACCTGACTGGGATGTAGACAGGGGTTGGTGGCCAAGGTGCCTCTTGTAGCCCCTGGATTTTTTATTGGGAGGTTCCTGGCGCAGGTGGCTCCCCTGGCTCGGAGGCTGTTGTGGCTTAAACTGCTTGCAGGACATACGGGTCCAGTCTTTTAAGGTCGTGCAGGAATCTTTGAGGCCAGGGAGTATATTGTCCATCTATTCTGCAAACAGGGCATGCACATCAAAAGATAGGTCTTGTATAGACTGTTGAGCCTCCGAGTAAAGACCAGAGAGGAGCAGCCAACAAGCCCTGTGCATCGAAATGGCCAATGCCATGGTACAGGCGGCGGTGTACGCTGCGTCTGTTGCTGCTTGGAGAGTTGCTCTGGGCGCAGTCACGCCCTCATCCAGGATCGCCCGGAACTCCTTCCTCGAGGCCTCAGGTCATGACCTGCCACATATTAAAATCATAACAGACCAGGAGAGCCTGATGGTTGGCCACCTGCAACTGTGGACTAGAGGACGAATAAACTTTACGCCCAAACAAGTCTAGTCTCATTAAGTCTTTACTCTTAGGAGTAGCCCCCGGTTGACCCTGTCTCTCCCTGTGGTTGACCGCCTCTACCACTAGGGAATTGGGAGCAGGGTGCATATAAAGGTACTTGTGACCCTTGGATGGCACAAATCACTTGCGCTCCGCCCTCTTGGAGATCGGAGGCAAGAAGGAGGGGGTTTGCCAGAGGGTTTTTGTAATTTCGCGACCCCATCATGTAGGGGCAAAGCTACCCTGGCCTGGGCTATGGGGCAGAGAACATGGAAGAGGGAGTCTGTGGGACCAGATTGGCGGCGACAAAAGAACGGCCCTACTGGGTCAGGCCAAAGGTCCATATAGCCCAGTACCCTGTCTTCCGACAGTGGCCAGTGCCAGGTGCCCCAGAGGGAATGAACAGAACAAGTAAACATCAAGTGATCCATCCCCAGTCACTCATTCCCAGCTTCTGGCTAACAGAAGCTAGGGACACCATTCCTGCCCATCCTGGCTAATAGCAATTGATGGACCTATCCTCCATGAATTTATCTAGTTCTTTTTTGAACTCTGTTATAGTCTTGGCCTTCACAGCATCCTCTGGCCAGGAGTTCCACAGGTGGACTGTGCATTGTGTGAAGAAATACTTCCTTGTACCTGTTTTAAACCTGATGCCTATTCATTTCATTTGGTGACCCCTAGTTCTTGTGTTATGAGAAGACTTCCTTATCTACTCTCTCTACACCAGTCATGATTTTATAGACCTCAATCATCTCCCCCCTCAGCCATCTCTTTTCCAAGCTAAAAAGTCCCAGTCTTATTAATCTCTCCTCATGCGGAAGCTATTCTATACCCCTAATCATTTTTGTTGCCCTTTTCTGAACCTTTTCCAATTCCAATACTTTTTTTTTTTTTTTTTGAGATGGAGCGACCACGTCTGCACACAGTATTCAAGATGTGGGTGTACCATGGATTTATATAGAGGCACCATGATATTTTCTGTCCTATTATCTATCCCTTTCTTAATTATTCCCAGCATTCTGTTCGCTTTTTTGACTGCATTGAGTGCATGTTTTCAGAGAACTATCCACAATGACTCCAAGATCTTTCTTGAGTGGTAAGAACTAATTTAGACCCCATCGTTTTATATGTATAGTTGGGATTATGCAAAGTAATGCACATTGGAAAGCATTTATCAACATTTAATTTCATCTGCCATTTTGTTGCCCAGTCACCCAGTTTTGAGAGATCCTTTGGTAGCTCTTTGCAGTCTGCCTGAGACGTAACTATCTTGAGTAGTTTTGTATCATCTGCAAGTTTTGCCACCTCACTGTTCACCCCTTTTCCCAGATAATTTACGAATATGTTGAATAGGACTGGTCTCAGAACAGACCTGTGGGCGACACCACTATTTACCTCTCTCCATTCTGAAAACTGACCATTTATACCTACCCTTTGTTTCCTATCTTTTAACCAGTTACCATTCCATGAGAGCACCTTCTCTCTTATCCCGTGGCAGCTTATTTTCCTTAAGAGCCTTTGGTGAGGGACCTTGTCAAAGGCTTTCTGAAAATCTAAGTACACTATATCCACTTGGTCCACATGCTTGTTGACCCGTTCAAAGAATTCTAGTAGATTGGTGAGGCAGGATTTCCCTTTACTGATTTCTTCCTCAACAAATTATGTTCATCTATATGTCTGACAATATTGTTCTTTATTATAGTTTCAACCAGTCTGCCCGGTACTGAAGTCAGGCTTACAGGCCTTCAATTGCAGGGATCACCTCTGGAGCCCCTTTTTAAAAATTGGCGTCACATTAGCGATCCTCCAGTCATCTGGTACAGAAGTGGATTTAAATGCTAGGTTACAGACTACAGTTAGTAAGTCCTACAATTTCACATTTGAGTTCCTTCTGAACTCTTGGCGACCCTCTTTAACAGCTCCTGATGTGACTTAGTGTCATCCTGGGGAACCGGTGATGGGGGCCCCACTATAGCCTCATCAGGTGATGACAAGGAGAAAGCTGGTACCAAGGGGTCCTCCACAACCAGAGGTGGTCCAGCAGCTTGCTCGCCCACTTCCTGTGCCTGCAGGGTTTCTGCAGCCAAGGCCTCTTGTACCAGAGGGGGGCAGGAGAGGGAGGTAGCTAGTCTCTCCAAAGCTCTGGATACTGAACAGGTGGCCTGGTAGGGCTCAGTGAACCCCCCTGGGTTCCATGGGTACTGTGGTACCGGCCACCGAGTCTGAGGCCACGGGGCTGGCTGTGATGTCGTCGTCATAGCCTGCACCATAGGTACTAGAGCCTGTCCCACAGCTAGGGAACCTCGCTCCAAACCCGAGCCTCTCTGCCCTTGTCCAAGGTCCAGAGACCAGATGGGGCTGCAAAGCTTCTGCCTATCATGGTCAGAAACGTGTTGTCTGCGAGAGGGTGGCCGTTGGCGGGATGTCCCCTGCGACAGGGAGTGTTGCCATAGAGGTGAGGACTGTGGTGGTCCAAATATGGGTTTACCCCGTGACCAGGACCCCACGGGGCGAGAGCGGGCGGCACTGGGAGGAACAATCTCTTCTGCTGCTTGTAGGGCCTCCGGCGTGAACAGCACCTGTAGCAGACGAGGACCTGTCTCGCTATCTGGGGTTGCCGGCAGGGAGTGGGCTGAACTACACCGCTTGACCTTAGCTGGGGCCCAAGCTCCCAAAGGGGGTGAAGAGGTGCCCGAGACAGTGCCTTGGTCCACCCCAGACTTGTCCTTTCCCCTTGAGGGAAGCTGGAGACCTTCCTCATCCCATCTTTTTGGGCTTCTTGGCTGGTGCCACGGAAGGGGACCAGTGTCGGCTCGCAGACTGTACCGGTGGGGCGCAGTGCACTGACGTCACGGTACTCGGCACCGAATCGGAGCGCTGCTCTGGCATCGGGGTAAGGGCAGACTCCATAAGGAGCGCTTTCAAGCCAATGTCATGCTCCTCCTTCATCCTGGGCTTGAAGGACTTGCAAATTCTGCACTTATCACTAATGTGACCTTCGCCCAAGCACCGTAAACAACTTATGTGGATCACTAATGGGCATGGGCCTTTTATAGCGATCACAGGGCTTAAAGCCTGGGGACGGGGCCATGCCCCTTCCTGAGGCAAAGTCCCATTCGGGACCTACTAAGTCTCTAAATAGCAGATAGGGCAACTATATACAAGAGGTAAATGAGTTCAAATGAACGAGAAGAAACAGCACTAGCTGAATCAGCAACAGTTCCATGCACAGTCACCGGTGGCAAGAAGGAACTGGGACGGGGGTGGGGGGCAGGCGGCGCCCTATATGCCATAGCATATGCACACCACTCCAGGGGGTGCCAGAGCCCGTCCCCTACGGATACTGCTGAGTGAAAAGCTTCCGGCACTGGTGCATGTGGCGAGCACACACCCCTAAGTTGAATGGACATGAGCAATCACTCAAAGACGAACCTTAGGAAAAGTGGGCTCTGCTAGCGGATTCCATCCCAGACCAAAGACAGTAGAGAAAGAACTGGGGGCAGTCAGACCTTACAGTGTTATATGTACGTTCTGCATACCGTGTCAGAGAGGGGATGTGTGCATGTGTGGTCCAACGGGCACTGCTGGTGAAGAGCTCCGATCCCAGCCACAGAGGGTGCTGCTACACGTTGACAACGGACACAACTGCAGCAGGCTCCATGCTCGCAGTGCTGTGGCGTCCACGCTGTCACTCACCAGAAAAGTGCGCAAACTGATTTCCCGCCGGCGCTTTCAGGGAGGGAGGGAGGGCGGTAGTGACGGACGGATGACGACAGTTACCCAAAAGCACCCTCGAGACATTTTTTTACCCAGAAGGCATTGGCGGCTCGACCCAGAATTCCAATGGGCAGCGGGGACTGCGGGAACTGTGGGATAGCTGCCCACAGTGCACCGCTTCCAATGTCGCCGCTTTCCCCGTTAGTGTGGACTCACAAAGTCGAATTACTGTCCTTAGTGTGGACACACACGTTCGACTTTGCAATATCGATTCCACATATTCGATTTAAGTGAAATCGAACTACTCTCGTAGTGTAGACATACCCTTAACAGTTGAGCACCCAAAGGGACATCACTTGAACTAATTTTTATCTTGTTCTATTAGCTATGATCACTTTTTTGAATGACCAGTTCACTACAACATTCCTTTGATCTTTACATGCCAAAATGTTCATAAGTAACTATTCTGTAATTTCTAAAGTTTTAATGGAATTTTACTAAGAAGAGATGTTTGCAACACTGTCAAACTTTTAGGCATTTAGTTAAGAGGGCCAGGATGTGTTCTCTTATATTACAACCACTACTAGAGATCCAGGAATGGGATGAGTACAAAACACATGCATACTCAAGTCTCTTTGGAGGGACTTAACTGCAATCTGCTCTTTTAGGAGTGGCAGAGATAGAGGCCAGGATGTGCCACAGATCATCGGCCATCTTAAAGATTCGCTCATTAAGGGGCATCACTTATCTGCCAAGAATCACAGGGTGTAAGATGCCAGTTTCCATGATTTTTCTTGGACAATTGCTAAAGGGATCTCTAAAAGGTGTCTGCCATTAGTATCAAGATATCTAGAAAGGTCTCAAAGTCACCATCAGACAGTACAACTTCATCTGGCAAATTACCATAGATGCATGAGGAACTGAATATTCCTCCTGATGATCACCACCACTCTGCATGTTCTGCTCCAGTTTGAGAACTTCAGCCTGCAGAGGGGCCTGCATCATTCTTGGAGACCTAGCCAGAGTGGTCAATTTACACCTAGATGAAGGGGGGGGGGAAATATCTATCAGGTCCTGGAAATTGAGCTCAAGGATTCCAGGGTGGCCAATAAGGCCAGGTCTGCATACCCTAGGGATATGGTACGTAAGGCCAAGGTGAAAAGATCCAAGCAGTTTGGACCCAGACCAATTTGTGTCTTACAGTCAGTGGAAGAGTGTCCTGAGGTCCTCTTCTATGGCTCCCACTCAGATTGTGTGAACTCAGGAGAGAAGGGTTTCTACTATCCCCTGAAAAGGAAGAAGTAGAAGAGTAAACTTCTTTGAGAATAGGCTGATTGCTGAAAAAGTTAGGTTGAGATGATGTTCCATGAAATATGGATACCAGTAACTATGGAGGTTAATTTAGCACACTTTTCATCTTTGGTATCTTGGTTCCACTACTGATATAGGTCTTGCAGATGTTATCAGTCTCATGTTGAGACGAGGAGCTTCTGGTTCAGGTGTAATTAGCCAAGTTTCTAGAAGATGTAAATGTAAATGATTCCAAGGTTGTATGCATCAAGGAAGGTGGTGCCAAAGGCAACAATTCTGCAAGGATAAGTGCCAATGAGGGGCTCATCTCCCACTTTGTTGTAATGTCATCAGTGTGGATGTAGCTGGTACCAATACAGAAGGATTGGTAACCAAGCTCAATTGGCACTTGATTGCCAGTGCCAAAGAACGTGCATCAGGTGGGACAGCTGAACCGTAGTGCAGATCAGGCTTTGAAGGGGGTACTGAGGCACAGTCACAAATATGACGCTTCAACTTCCTTTTCTGACAGTATTGGGGAAGATAATCAAGTTGAAAACTGTTTTCCTGTCTCACAAGAGTTTTCGAAAACATTTCCCATCCAAAATGGGACAAAGTCAAAATTTCAAATTTTCATGAATAAATAAATAAAAATTCAGATCAGGTAAATCAAAATGTTTCATTTCAACAATTTCAAAACATCTCATTTTTCTTTAATTTTAACATTCTTAGTATAGAAAATCTTAAAGCCCATTTTAAGTAAACACAGTGCAGACACATTCCAATGCATATTAGTTTTATGCTACTAGAGAACTTGCATAAAATGTAATTGTCATGTATAGTGCTGGGGAAATACAGTAAGTCAATATTAACACTACAATGTGGTTGAAAGTAATTAAGAGTGTCATAGTTAGTAATTTTGATCTGAGAATAACTGATTAATTTCTAAATAATGAGTTGACAGCAAACTAGACAAATGTAATATTGGTTAAACAATTACATACGTAAGTTTCTTTCCCACAAATATGATGACTTTATCTTTAGGCTTCAGAGTATCAATGAAGTAGCGTGTAAAAGCTCTCTTTTCTTCTTCTGGAATAATAACAACTTTCTGCTCTATTGTATTTACTGCCTGTGAAATATGAAAAAATGATGGTAAGTAAAAACAAAATCTGAACAAAATTATTTCACTCCAGTTAATTAATTCTCACATTACAATACCTCAGGCCACAGACTTCAAAACTGATATGCTTGATTTTGTCAATAAATGACACCAGGAGAGAATCTTAAATAGTCAATTTTCCTATGAGGTGATTATGTCAAACTCTAGAAAGATAAGTTTGCTATTCTTCTCTAAGCAGAACTGGGAAGAAGCGAGTTAACTGTAAGCTTCAGAGGGCAGGCACATGCTAATGTCTTGTTAGTGAGAGGCAGTCTGGAGGAGTTTGCTCTAGATTTACTTCTGTATTGTTTCAACATCCTTTTGACTAATTGTCTCATCTGATGAATCTTGGGGGGAAAAAAAGTATTTCCAAAAGGATGACTTGTGTGTCATTTGACTGAAGAGGAGAGGGAAAAGACCTGCCCACTAACTAACAATGCTTTGAAAGCCTGCGCAAAAAACCCAGAAAAAAACAAAAACAAAACCACCCACCACCCCCAAAACCAAAACCAACCAAAAAAAAAAATACCCACAAAATTTTCCTCCAACAAATATGGAGGTTGCCATAAAATGGCTGATCTGGACATCTGTAGTCCATGCTGCTACGCAAATATGTCTTCAGGCCACTGCTTTATAAACCATAGCTCGACAGAAAATTTAGAGTCTAAGGGTATGTCTACACTACGAGAGTAGTTCGATTTTACTTAAATCGAATTTGTGGAACTGATATTACAAAGTCAAACGTGTGTATCCACACTAAGGACAGTAATTCGACTTTGTGAGTCCACACTAACGGGGCAAGCGTCGACATTGGAAGCGGTGCACTGTGGGCAGCTATCACACAGTTCCCGCAGTCCCCGCTGCCCATTGGAATTCTGGGTCGAGCCCCCAATGCCTGCTGGGGAAAAAAATGTGTCGAGGGTGGTTTTGGGTAACTGTCGTCATCCAACCGTCACTCCTGCCCTCCCTCCCTGAAAGCGCCGGCGGGAAATCAGTTTGCGCACTTTTCTGGTGAGTGACAGCGCGGACGCCACAGCACTGCGAGCATGGAGCCTGCTGCGACCATCGCTGCAGTTATGGCCGTTGTCAACACCTCGCATCTTATCATCCAGCTTTTCCAGAGGCAGATGCTGAGAAATCGGGCGAGGAGGCTACGGCAGCGCGGTGAGGACATTAAGTCTGAGAGGGGCACAGACCTCTCACAAAGCACGGGACCCCGCGCCGTGAACATCATGATGGCAATGGGTCATGTTGATGCTGTGGAACGGCGATTCTGGGCCCGGGAAACAAGCACGGACTGGTGGGACGGCATAGTGCTGCAGGTCTGGGATGAATCACAGTGGCTGCGAAACTTTCGGATGCGGAAGGAACTTTCCTGGAACTTTGTGAGTTGCTGTCCCCTGCCCTGAAGCGCAAGGACACCCGGATGCGGGCAGCCCTGACTGTCCAGAAGCAAGTGGCCATAGCCCTCTGGAAGCTTGCAACGCCAGACAGCTACCGGTCAGTCGCGAACCACTTTGGCGTGGGCAAATCTACCGTGGGGGTTGCTGTGATGCAAGTAGCCAACGCAATCGTTGAGCTACTGCTGTCAAAGGTAGTGATCCTGGGAAACGTGGAGGTCATCATAGATGGCTTCGCCGCGATGAGATTCCCAAACTGCGGTGGGGCTATAGATGGAACTCACATCCCTATCCTGGGACCGGACCACCAGGCCAGCCAGTACATTAACCAAAAGGGCTACTTTTCAATGGTGCTGCAAGCACTGGTGGACCATAGGGGACGTTTTACAAACATCAACGTCGGATGGCCGGGCAAGGTTCATGACGCTCGTGTTTTCAGGAACTCTGGTCTGTTTAGACGGCTGCAGGAAGGTATTTACTTCCCGGACCACAAAATAACTCTTGGGGATGTGGAGATGCCTATAGTCATCCTCGGGGACCCAGCCTACCCGCTAATGCCCTGGCTCATTAAGCCCTATACAGGCGCCCTGGACACTGAAAAAGAACTCTTCAACTACCGGCTGAGCAAGTGCAGAATGGTGGTGGAGTGTGCTTTTGGACGTCTCAAGGGGAGATGGAGAAGCTTACTGACTCGCTCAGATCTCAGCGAAACCAATATCCCCATTGTTATTGCAGCTTGCTGTGTGCTCCACAATCTCTGTGAGAGCAAGGGGGAGACCTTTATGGCGGGGTGGGAGGTTGAGGCAAATAGCCTGGCTGCTGATTACGCCCAGCCAGACAGCCGGGCGATTAGAAGAGCACAGCGGGACGCGCTGTGCATCCGGGAGGCTTTGAAAGCTAGGTTCCTCAGTGAGCAGGGTAACCTGTGACTATTAAGTTTGTTTAAAGAGAAGCTGAACCTGCCCCCGTTTCTTTACCCAGTTAATGTTGACTATCCTCTCCAGTTACATACCCCGTTCACCCTGTCCCCCCCCCTTCAACACACGTTTAAAAATAAAATAAATGGAACTTTGTTAATGAACACCGTTTTCTTTATTACTTTTCGGGACTCTGTGTGTAGGAGCTATGTGACTTTGTGGCGGGGGAGGACGGTTACAGATCCCCTGCTGCATGGCTCTGTGATCCAGGCTAAGGACCGCTGCATAAGATCTCTAACCGCCCTCCCCCGCCACAAAGTCACATAGCCCCCCCGCACACAGAACATGAAAACCACCTCCCAGACTGACCAGAGTGCCTAGTGACTGCAATGTGTGTGTGACCTTCTGCTGAACCTGACCCCGTGTCTGTACCCTGGTAAAGGTGACTGTCCTCTCCAATTACCAACCCCCTTCAAACACACTGTCCTCTAAAAGAACATGACGGAAACAGTAATTAACAGAAACCTATTTTTTATTAGCAACTACACAGTTAGGGGATGACACTGGGACGGGGGCTTGAGTGAGGTGCTTTTGGAGTGAAGGAAAGGACTTATCAAAACTTTGGGAATGAGAGCCGTCTGGTACTTGAGCAGTCTGCAGGGGTGGAGTGACAGTTTTCACGGCCCCTGCCGCCCCTCCTTCTTGGGACTTTGGGTGAGGGGGGTATGGGACTTTGTGGCGGGGGAGGGCGGTTAGAGATAGACTGCAGCGGGGCTCTGTCCTCCTGCCTCCGGTCCTGCAGAACATCCACAAGGCGCCGGAGCGTGTCCGTTTGCTCCCTCATTAGTCCAAGCAGCGTTTGAGTCGCCTGCTGGTCTTCCTGCCACCACCTCTCCTCCTGTTCAATGTGTGATCGATGGTATTGCGACACGTTCTCCCTCCACTGGGTCTGCTGGGCCGCCTCGGCTCGGGAGCAGCCCATAAGTTCTGAGAACATGTCGTCCCGTGTCCTTTTCTTTCTACACCTAATCTGTGCCAGCCTCTGGGAGGGGGATGCCAGGGTAGGTCGGGAGACAGTCACAGCTGTGGGATGGGAAAAAGGGAATGAATTCCTCAAAAAGATAATTTTTTGTGAACAATGAACATAATCTTTCTCTGTGAACAAGACCATGCACAGCACCTATCACATGCGCACTCAGGACAAGGTCGAATTTTCGGCATTCGCATTCAGTGCCTGGGGTCTTGCAGTGGAGATCAGACAAGCGGGGCAGGACAGCGGAATTCGGGTAGCAGGCTGACATGGTAAGCTGTAGACTTTTGGCTACTTAAAACTTAAATTATAGCAGTGCCCTCCTTTCACGTTCAAAGCAATGCTCCTAGCGTTGGCCAGTTCCTGCTGCCGGCAATCCGGCAAGCATGAACTCTGCCCCTGTCCCAGCCCCTCGCGGCTGTCCCCGGGAAAGATCCATGTTTGCTGCCCCTCTCCCGCCTCCACCGCGTGGCTGTAAACCGCCAGTTACAGTTCTGTAAAGGAACAGGCAAGCAGTCCCAATAGTAACATTCCCCTAATTTTAAGCAGGTCACCATGAGCGACATCACTCTGCTGAGGATTTCTGAGACAGAGCAAGAACGCATGCTGCGTGAAAGCCAGCAAAAACCAGGGCCGTATGCCGCCATGCTCTGCAAGGCAATGATCCCAGAGTACTTGATGATAGACTGGCGCGGAAAAGTTTCCTACCACAGAGGACATAATAAGGCCGCTCTCCCCAGGAACCTCATGCAAAGGCTTTCCAATTACCTGCAGGAGAGCTTCGTGGAGATGTCCCATGAGGATTTCAGCTCTATCCCCGGACATATAGACCTTATTTTCCAGTAGCTGCACTGGCAAGGACTAAAAAGTAGAGCGCCTAGGGCAAACTAATCATGAAAAACCCATTGTTAATATTCCTGTTCTGTTCAAAATAAATGTTTACATGTTTAATACACTTACCGACTGATCCTTCCCGATTCTGGCTCCGGGTTAACGCCTGGGGACGGTTGGTAGGGGATCTCTGTGAGGGTGTTGAAGAGATCCTGGCTGTCGGGGAAATCAGCGTTGTAAGCGCTGTCAACTGCCTCGTCCTCCTTATCTCCTTCCTCATCTTTCCCATCTGCTAACATCTCCGAGGAAGCGGCCGTCGACAATATCCCATCCTCAGAGTCCACGGTCAGTGGAGGGGTAGTGGTGGCGGCCGCACCTAGAATGGAATGCAGTGCCTCGTAGAAACGGCATGTCTGGGGCTGGGATCCGGAGCGTTCGTTTGCCTCTTTGGTCTTCTGGTACCCTTGTCTCAGCTCCTTGATTTTTCACGTGGCACTGCGTTGCATCCTGGCTGTATCCTCTCTCTATCATGGCTTTTGAGATCTTCTCGTAGATCTTTGCGTTCGTCTTTTCGAGCGCAGCTCCGAAAGCACGGACTCATCGCCCCACACAGCGATCAGATCCAAGACTTCCTGATCAGTCCACGCTGGGGCCCTCTTTCTATTCTGAGATTGCATGGTCACCTCTGCTGGAGAGCTCTGCATCGTTGCCAGTGCTGCTGAGCTCGCCACGATCTCCAAACAGGAAATGAGATTCAAACTGCCCAGACAGGAAAAGGAATTCCAATTTTCCCGGGGCATTTCCTGTGTGGCTGGTCAGAGCATCCGAGCTCAGACTGCTGTCCAGAGCGTCAACAGAGTGGTGCACTGTGGGATAGCTCCCGAAGCTATTACCGTCGAATTCCATCCACACCTACCCTAATTCGACATGGCCATGTCGAATTTAGCGCTACTCCCCTCGTTGGGGAGGAGTACAGAAATCGAATTTAAGAGACCTCTATGTCGAACTAAATAGCTTCGTTGTGTGGACGGGTGCAGGGTTAATTCGATTTAACGCTGCTAAATTCGACATAACCTCCTAGTGTAGACCAGGCCTAAGAGGGAAGCCAAACACAAAGACAGTTGCTAAATGATCTCTTTTGTAGTACTGACATTAAGTCCTTTCTCCATATGGGAACACTGTCTAGGAGGCTAACTTTCCAAGCAAGAAAGGTTCTTGCAAAGGAGATGAATATTTGAGGCCAGTAGAGATACAATAGAAGTTTGGTAATATTAAGAGAGTACAGATTCCAATCTGCTGTCTTTGGGAAGGAATGTCCTTTCATAGGGGAAAGTGGTGATTGCCACATTACCTTTGTAATTATTACTAGTTTCTGGTTGCACCCAAATTGTGCTAATTGCTATACAAGTGGAAAGACACATTCCCTACCCAAAGATACTATGTTCTGAAAAAAGACATGGCAAAGAGAAAACAATCCTGTGATTAAAACACTGGAGTTGGACTCAGACCTGTGTTCAGTTCCCACTTCTTCCACATACTTCCTGTATGACCTTGAGCAAATCAATGTAATAGGGTACTGGACCTCTGGGAACATGCATGCATCCTACTGACCCTGTTACAGCTATGATCCCTGTCACATGCTTCACTCTAGTCATGTACCCTACAGGAAATTTCATATAGGGAATTCCTGCTCCTTCAGCAAAAGACCAGACAGGAGAGACACAGGGTAAAAGAAGGACCCTGGAGGGATATCTCTGCATTTATCAGAAAGAAGGCCCAGAATAGGAGACATCTGCAAAGAGCTGACCTGAGCTGGCTGTTAGGAAGCCTCAGCTAGAGAAGGTTGTGAATCCCTAGACAAAGACTAAGGGTACGTCTACACTACCCGCCACATTGGCGGGTTGTGATCGATCTATCGGGGATCGATTTATTGCTTCTAGTGTAGACGCGATAAATCGATCCCCGATCGCTCTGCCGTTGACTCCTGTACTCCACCGTGGCAAGAGGCGGAGTCGACGGGGGAGCAGCGGCAGTAGACCCCGCGCCGTGAGGACGTGAGATGAGTTGACCTAAGATACGCAACTTCAGCTGCGAGAATAGCATAGCTGAAGTTGACATATCTTAGGTTGATTCCCCGCTCTCCCCCCAGTGGAGCCCAGGCCTAAGTGAATACCCCGAGGAGCTTTGAGATCTTTTCGGTGCTTTGTTTTAAGTCTTTTTCTAAGTTAAGAAAAGTCCTGAGCAGAGGAACTGAAATAGTGAAGTTGTTTGGAGCATGATCTCATTGGGCTAGTGGATTAGCCCACAGGTTTACAGTCACTTAAACTCTGTGCTTCAGTTCTCTGCTTGTAAACTGGCAGTGATAATACTCTCTCCCTTTCTCTGTATTCGCTCTTTGGATTCTTAGCTCTTTGAAGCAGGGACTTTTCTTACTATGTATTTGCATAGTGACTAGCGCATGCAAGTCCCAATCTTGTTAGGGGGCCAGTAGGCATGACTAATACTAATTATACTAACAACAACAACAACAACGATGACAGGATAGAGAAATGCGAACAAACCGGAGGTAGCCAGGTGGTAATACAAAATTCACTTACTTTATAATAAAGGTTTATTGACAAACCCTTTTTTTTTTTCTTTTACCCTATGACTGTGCTATGATGATATTTACATGGTAACTAGAGAGCAAAATCTGCAACACAGATCAGACATTGAGTTGCCGTTGTTGAACCTCTAAAAGATAAAAGGGGGCTTCACTCATTAAAACAAAGTTGGCAGACCACTGAGGAAGACAGCTTTTTTGTATTGTAGAAGGAAGAGGGCTGAAAAAACTGCCTGGAAGCAGGAAGGAACTAGTGGAATCACATAAAGAACAGAACCAAGTCTTGTTCTGATGGACAAAATATCCAGGTCCTGCCTAGAGTCTGATCTACAGAAGGTAAAGCTCATTGTCAGAATAACAAATCTGGTTGTGAAAGAGAAATACTAATTTCTTTATGGCACCAATGCATGCAGGCTGAAGCAGGGGTGAAACAGCATATGCACTATTTGCAAGTTTGGATAAATTTCAGAACACCCTTGTTATATAAAATTGTGAGTAAAATGCTTTTGAACAAAATTTCTCATTAGTTATAGTGAAGTTATAAAACAGGAGTAAAAACACCCCACCACATTAGCTGCTACAACATTTCAGTAAAATGTTATTTCAATCTATACCCAGTCAGTCCAAAAATTAAAAATGCATTGTAGAAACTTTTGGAAGACATAGCAACTATATAAGGGGTAATTAATTTTTTTTTTTTGAGGCATCCAGTTGAGGCTTTCGATATTGGGGAAATAGTACCTCTTTCCCTCTTGCTTTTTGGCAGGGATAGAGGTGACTTCACATTTAGGAATATGGCGTATAAATTTCTTCCTTGTTCTCCCATATCAAACCTTGAATGCATTTTACCCCAACCTAATATCTGATGCTACATCCAAATATGTCTAAATACTCCAGTTTGATGTTTCTGCTAAAATAAGCACTCATGCAGTTGACTTTTAAATTTGTTGGGTTTCAAAGTCAATACAAAAACAGAGATAAGGGGGGGAACTTTACACCTCTGAGAGCTAATGACAGGTTGTCTGCATACTCCGAGCAATGCGTTTACATCTGTTTCACATTTTAAAGGTTATTTTTGTAACCAAAAGAGCTAGAATTAAAAAAAAAAACACTTCAATTCTGGATGAAAATTATATAGCATAATCAAAAAGGGCACTTGCATAGCAATGTGTGGCTACATAATATTATACATGGGCCCTTGGCCATTAGGTAGATTTGGATGAAATATTTACTATTGAAGTCATCTGCTTATGGGTGGAGAAATACATTATTATTAACCAAATCAATGCTTTAGAGACTTCATACAATTTATTTAATCATTTGTCCATTACCAAAGCTGAGACTAAATGCTCTTTGGCATGTCTAATTATATTCTTATCACAAAGTTTTTTTCCATTTACAGTTCTAAGACGCATTCTGGGCTTTTACTGAAGCTTTTAAAATACCACTGATTTCTGCCTACTTGGAGCATGTTGTGAAAGACCAGACTGGGTTATGCTTTTAACTAAAAGTATTATCTGAATGTTCCAAAACATTCAAAGTTATGTGCAACTACAAGAAGTAATGGGACTTAAAAATCAACCTACCGCTAAATCAAGAGTGCCAACATATACGATCATAGGATCTTTCAAATACGATTTTGCAAGGCGGCGAACACCATCTGGCCAAGTAGCACTGGTGAGAGGGAAGAAAAAAAAAATACATTTTTAAAAGTGCAAGAGGTCTCCAATTCGCTCCTCTCATCCATCCCACACTCCCAATACATTTCAGCAAGGTCTTACACCCACAATAGCTGTCATGCATATGTACTAACCTTAACAAGAAAAACTGGAATTGCTCATTTATGAGCATAAATTCAATCCAGCTGGTATTACTGAAACCTGGTGAGATGATTTATACAACTGAAATGTTAAAATCAATGGTTAGAACTTATTTAGGAAGGACTGAATGGGCAAAAGGAGAGGAGAAGTGGCACTGTCAAAAATAGCATTACCAGTTTCCGAGTCACTGATCATTCAGAAGAAAGTCATCTTGAAGGCTTCTGGATCAATGTCCTAACAGACAAAACATGAGATGGGGTACTAGCTGGTGTCTGCTACAGACCACAAAAATCAAACTAGGGAAGGTGAACACTTCCTTACATGCTTATCTACAATGTGCAGGAAAAAAACAGTGTGATCATGAGGGACTTCAATTGGAGTGACATATGCTGAAGGGCTCGTGCTGCCAGAAAAGACGGTTACTCACCGTTGTAACTGTTGTTCTTCGAGATGTGTTGCTCATATCCATTCCAGTTAGGTGTGTGCGCGCCGCGTGCACGATCGTCGGAATATTTTTACCCTAGCAACACCCGGTGGGTAGGCTGTGGAGCCCCCTAGAGTGGCGCCGTTATGGCGCTGGATATATACCCCAGCCGACCCAGCGCCCCCTCAGTTCCTTCTTGCCGGCTACTCCGACAGTGGGGAAGGGGGGCGGGTTTGGAATGGATATGAGCAACACATCTCGAAGAACAACAGTTACAACGGTGAGTAACCGTCTTTTCTTCTTTGAGTGCTTGCTCATATCCATTCCAGTTAGGTGACTCCCAAGCCCCACCTAGGAGGCGGGGTCGGAGTGAGACATTGCTGTGTGCAGAACCGCTGACCCGAAAGCAGCATCGTCTCTGGATTGTTGCACCAGCGCATAGTGAGTAGCAAATGTGTGGACCGAAGACCACACTGCAGCTTTACAAATGTCCTGGATTGGTACTTGAGCCAGAAAGGCAGTCGAGGAGGCCTGGGCCCTCGTGGAATGAGCAGTGAGACGTGGCGTGGGTATACCGGCCAGGTCGTAGCAAGCACGAATGCAGAATGTAATCCAAGAGGACAGGCACTGTGAAGAGACCGGTGATCCTTTCATCCGGTCGGCCACCGCAACGAAGAGTTGTGTCGTCTTCCTAAATGGCCTTGTACGGTCAATATAGAAAGCCAGGGCCCTGCGAACGTCCAAAGAATGTAAACGCTGGTCTTGACGAGTAGCGTGCGGTTTCGGGTGGAAGACCGGGAGAAATATATCCTGGTTTACGTGGAAAGGTGACACCACCTTCGGAAGAAAGGCAGGGTGGGGGCGAAGCTGCACCTTGTCCTTATGGAACACCGTGTAAGGGGGCTCGGATGTCAGTGCCCTGAGTTCCGAGACGCGTCGTGCTGAGGTGATGGCTACGAGGAAGGCTGTCTTCCAGGATAAGTACAGGAGTGAGCAGGTCGCCAATGGCTCAAACGGAGGCCCTGTGAGCCTGGAGAGGACGAGGTTGAGGTTCCACGTCGGAACCGGCTGTCGCTGCTGTGGGTACAGCCGATCCAAGCCCTTGAGGAATCTAACGACCATGGGGTTAGAGAAGACCGAGGACGTGAGTTCTCCTGGGTGGAAAGCGGAAATGGCGGCGAGGTGAACCCTAATTGAGGATGTCGCCAAGCCTTGTTGTCTTAGGGACAGAAGGTATTCCAGTATCAAGGGGATAGGAGCCCGCGCGGGAGACGTAGCTCGTTGCTCACACCAACAGGAAAACCTCTTCCACTTGGCTAAATAAGTGGTCCGCGTAGAGGGCTTTCTACTTCCCAGCAGGACCTGTTGGACGGCCTGGGAGCATTGCCGCTCTGTCCGACTCAACCATGAAGCATCCACGCCGTGAGGTGGAGTGACTGCAGGTCGGGGTGACACAGCCGGCCGTGGTCCTGAGAGATGAGATCCGGAGTCAAGGGGAGCGTGATGGGCCTCTGTACTGACAGCTCCAGCAGTGTGGTGTACCAGTGCTGTCTCGGCCAAGCGGGAGCGACTAGAATTACTCGTGCATGGTCCCTGCGGATCTTGAGCAGCACCCTGTGGACGAGCGGGAATGGAGGAAAGGCGTAGAACAGATGGTCTTTCCATGCCATGAGGAAGGCGTCTGACCGAGAGCCCGGGGCTCGCCCGTGTAGGGAGCAGAATGCCTGGCACTTCCTGTTGGCCCGAGACGCGAACAGGTCGATCTGGGGAAACCCCCACCTTTGGAAGACGGAATAAATGATGTCCGGGCGAATCGACCACTCGTGCGTCTGGAAGGACCTGCTGAGACGGTCCGCCAGCGTATTCTGGACTCCAGGAAGGAATGACGCCGTGAGATGAATCGAGTGGGCGATGCAGAATTCCCACAGGCGAATGGCCTCTTGGCATAGGGGAGATGAGCGAGCTCCGCCTTGCTTGTTGATGTAAAACATGGCCGTGGTGTTGTCGGTGAGAATCAGCACGCAACGGCCCTGTAGGAAGTTGAGGAAAGCCTGGCAAGCCAGGCGCACCGCCATCAACTCTCGGACGTTGATGTGCAGGGCTAGTTGGGACGCGGACCACAGGCCTTGGGTATGGTGCTCCCCCAGGTGAGCGCCCCAGCCTAGAGATGAGGCGTCCGTAACTAGGTGGAGGGAGGGCTGCGGGGCGTGAAAGGGTACTCCTGCACAGACCGCTGTGCGATCCGTCCACCAGGCAAGAGAGGCCAAGACCGAGGCCGGAACCGTGACCACCATGTTCAGGTCGTCTCGGTGAGGACGGTAGACCGATGACACCCAAGCCTGCAGTGGGCGAAGTCGCAGTCTGGCGTGCCTGGTTACGTATGTACACGAGGCCATGTGGCCCAGAAGGACAAGGCATGTTCTTATGGTGGTAATTGGAAAGGCCCTGAGACGTTGAATGACGCTTAAGATGGTATGAAATCGGCTGTCTGGCAGTGCGGCTCGGGCATGTCTGGAGTCGAGGATTGCTCCAATGAACTCTATCCTCTGAGTTGGTACTAGAGTGGACTTCTCTCTGTTGAGTAGAATGCCCAGCTCGTGGAAAGTGTTTGTCACTATGTGGACATGAGCCTGCACTTGGCCTCTGGTGCGGCCGCGCACCAGCCAGTCGTCCAAGTACGGGAACAGCTGTATCCCTTGTCGACGAAGGAAGGCCGCGACGACTGCCAGGCACTTTGTGAACAGCCTGGGAGCCGAGGACAAGCCGAAGGGAAGGACTGCGAATTGGTAGTGTACCCTGTTTACCACGAATCGCAGGAAACGTCTGTGGGGCGGATAAATTGCTATGTGAAAGTAAGCGTCCTTCATGTCGAGGGCGGCGAACCAGTCTCCAGGATCCAGTGAAGGGATAATGGTCCCCAATGACACCATGCGGAACTTCAACTTTACTATGAATTTGTTGAGTCCGCGTAAGTCTAAGATGGGCCGTAGACCCCCTTTTGACTTGGGTATCAGGAAGTAGCGGGAGTAAAACCCCCTGCCCCTTAGCTCCGAAGGAACCTCCTCTATGGCCCTCATAGCGAGGAGCCCAAAAACCTCCTGTGTAAGGAGTTGCTCGTGAGAAGGGTCCCTGAAGAGGGACGGGGAGGGGGAGTGGGAGGGGGGGGGGCGAGGAAAACTGGAGGGCGTATCCCCTCTCCACCGTGCGAAGGACCCAACGGTCCGAGGTTATACGGGACCAAGCACGGTGGAAATGGGAGAGGCGATCCCGGAAGGGGGGAACCGGATCCTGGAAAGTGGCTAAGGTGCCGTCCTCGACCGCACCTTCAAAAGGCTTGCCTAGGCCCAGAAGGTGGCCTAGGTTGGCCCTGGTTTTGACCGGGTTGAGGGCCGGTCGACCTTCGCCTACCACCTCGACCCCGCCTCCTAGCAAAGTCCTGTCTTGGACGAGGCGGGGGAGGGTAGAACCGCTGAGGCTGTGGCCTGAAGGGCCTGCGCTGAGGCCCTGGGACATGCATCCCCAGGGAGCGCATCATTGTTCGAGAGTCCTTAAGGTTTTGGAGCCTCGAGTCTGTTTTCTCTGAAAAGAGGCCCTGTCCCTCGAACGGTAGGACCTGCAGGGTCTGCTGCAGTTCCGGAGGCAAGCCCGACACCTGGAGCCAGGAGATTCGGCGCATTGCTATCCCGGAAGCCAGGGTCCTAGCGGCCGAGTCCGCTATATCAAGGGACGCCTGTAGGGAGGTGCATGCCACCCGCTTGCCCTCCTCTACCAGGGCCCCAAACTCGTCCCTCGAGTCCTGGGGAACCAGTTCTTTAAATTTCCCCATTGAGGACCACATATTGAAGCCGTAGCGGCTCAGGAGCGCCTGCTGGTTCGCTGCCCGCAATTGCAGTCCGCCAGCCGAATAAACCTTGCGTCCGAACAAATCGAAGCGCTTAGCGTCCTTCGATTTGGGCGCAGCGGCCTGCTGGCCATGGCGCTCCCGTGCATTCACTGAGGAAACCACCAGTGAGCACGGTTGGGGGTGAATGTACAGGTACTCATGTTCCCTGGATGGGACAAAGTATTTTCTCTCAACCCCTCTGGCCGTGGGCGGAATAGAGGCCGGGGTCTGCCAGATAGTAGTGGCGTTGGCCTGGATGGTGCGGACCAGCGGTAATGCCACCCTGGATGGAGCATCCGCCGAGATGATCTGCACTATCGGGTCATGGACCTCCGCAACCTCCTCCACCTGGAGGTCCAGATTGCGAGCCATGCGCCGCAGCAGGTCCTGATGGGCCCGAAGGTCTATCGGGGGCGGCCCGATGGACGACGTGCCCGCTACGGCCTCATCAGGAGAGGACGAGGAAGATGCCCCCGGTGGCAAGGGGTCCAATGGTTGGTCCTGCTCCAGGTGTTCGGCATCTCCTGTCCCCTGGTCAGGGGCCTCTGCAGGTGCGGGCACTGGAGCCTCCACGTCCCTTGGAGGAGGGCGGGAGATGGTAGACTCTGGGGCCCTGGTGTCCGAACGGCCAGAGCGGGAAGCCGACAGGGGAGCTCCTTGTGCTTGGCGGTAGGCCCAAGGAGTCCAAAAGGACCAATGCGCAGGTCCTTGCATCGGGTCCTCGGTCTCCTGCAGGTGGCCGGGCTCCACCGTCTCAGATGACCGGGACGCCGATCGACGGCCACGGCGGTGCCGAACCCGATGCCGTCGGCACCGGATGGTACGGTGCCGATCGGTGCCGACCGTAAGGGGACCTGTCCCTGCGTTGTTCCGGCGAACGGTGCCGGGACCTGGACCGGTGCCGATAGTCCCTTCGGTGCCGGGATCCCGATCTGGAACGTGAAGACGATCTGGAGGAGGCGTGGTACCGGGAGCAGCCTCTCGAGCCCGAGTGGCGCTCATACCGGTGCCGGGAGCTGCGCCTCGACCCCGATCGGTGCCGGTCGTCACGGCGGTGCCGGGATGTTGAACGGCGCCGCGAGGAAGATCTGGGCCGCGAGTACGACCGGTGCCGAGGTGACACTCGGCGCCGGGACTCCGAGCGGCGTCGGGACCTGCTTCGGGATCTGGAGCGGTGCCGAGAGACTTGTGGTGGCGATGGTGGGCGCACCAGGGCAGGTTTCCCTCTGGACTGCAGCACACGTGGCGCTACCGGTGCCGGGAGTTGCGACGGCGCCGGCTCAGTGAGGGCGATCAGGTCTCTCGCGGTAGCGAAGGTCTCCGGGGTGGAAGGGAGACAAGGTTCCACCACCAGCCTTGGTGGTGAAACAGTCCGCACCGGACTCAACGGCCTCGGTGCCGGAGTCGACGGTGTGGCCGCCTGTCTTTGGCGGTCCAGCTGCGGACGCGGCTCTACCCCCGGCACCGGGGGAGCCGGTACCTTCGCGGCAACAACGTCCCGTGTCTTAGCGGTCTTCTTATGGCCCGGAGAGATGGATCGGTGCCGAGGCTCTTTGGGCGGGCGCGGTGCCGACGTCGGTCGGTGCCGAACAGTCTTTTCTGTCGCACCGGTCGAGCCCGCCGGGGCGCTGCGCACCGAAGCGCTCGGTGCCGGGACAGGGCGCGCCGAGGGAGGATCTGGACTCAGAGCCGCCTCCATGAGGAGCTGTCGGAGCCTAAAGTCCCGCTCCTTCCTTGTCCTTGGCTTGAAGGCCTTGCAGATAGGGCACTTATCTGCTGGATGAGTCTCTCCCAGGCACTTCAAGCAGGAGCTATGCGGGTCGCTAGTTGGCATGTGCTTCCCGCAGGATGCGCACGGCTTAAAGCCAGGAGCCTTGGGCATGGGCCCGGCTGTGCGCCGGGGGGAAAAGGGGAAAAACACCCCCTAAACCCCCGATAACAACTTACAACTATATATATATATATATACACTATACTCTAACTACTAACTAACTTGAACAACTATCTATATAACTAAATACAACAAGAACAATGAAAGCTAGGGAGTGTGGAGATCAGCTAAGCCGCGCTCCACAGTTCCAACGACCGTCAGGGGCGGTAAGAAGGAACTGAGGGGGCGCTGGGTCGGCTGGGGTATATATCCAGCGCCATAACGGCGCCACTCTAGGGGGCTCCACAGCCGACCCACCGGGTGTTGCTAGGGTAAAAATCTTCCGACGATCGTGCACGCGGCGCGCACACACCTAACTGGAATGGATATGAGCAAGCACTCGAAGAAGAACTAAAACATTCTTGGAATTTCTAAACATTATAGATACGTGGATAAGGGTGCCTTGGCTGTCTGTCTGGGCTCCTGTGCAGCGGCAGAGATGTTGGCTATCTGTCCTGGGACTCTTCTGAGTCGGACGATGGTTCTGTTGGAAACAGCAGGCCCCAATCCAATGAATGGGGAAGGGGCCTCTCCTGCAACAGGAGCAGCAGCTCATTCTCAGGTGTGGGGATGTCCTGGAGAATAGACAGGTCCGAGAGGAGCAGAGACTGTAGATATGGCAGGAACACGTTCTCTGGTGTCAGGAACGTCTCCGTATGTCCTGGAGTCTATGGGGTGCCCACTGAGACTCCAGAGATACCTGGTTCAGTAGTCAGAGCCAACTGGTTTGCATATTGGTGAGGTGGAAGCAACAGTGCATCCAGAGCTGCAGTTGTAGAGGGACACTCTACACATTCCCGGTACCAAGGTCGCCAGGTGGTAGGGATGGATCCCGCTTCTTCTTTGCCTTACCCTCCAGCCGGGGGGCCTTTGAGGGTGGTTCCGCTGGATCCACAAGCAACAGCTTACCCAACCTGGCATGGCAGAGACGGAATGTGTCTATATGAACAGTCCGATGAGGGGATCTGCTCTTATTCCTATGAGTGTTTCTTACTCTCGTAGTGGGCCTTCGGTGCTGGCAGCTCTGCACCATAGCTCATGCTCAGAGGGGCACTACTGGTCAGTAGAGGCTGCTATACAATGGGTGGGTCGGGGGGAGTCTCCCTGGCCAGGATCAGAGTGCATCCAGGGCCTTACTGACTCTTCCTCAGGAACTTGTGGAGTTGGAGCTCACAGGCCTCTCTAGTTCTGGGCAGGAAGGACTTATAGATGCCGCACTTCACCAAGATGTGCGCCTCGCCCAGACAGTAGAGGCACCGTTGATGGGCGATGCTGATGAAAAAGGAATGAGGGCAGGAGATAGTTCTTGATGCCTGGGATCCTGGGCATAGTCCCTGGATAGCGAGGGGATGTCCCCCTGAACTGGGGAGGGTCTATATTAAACTATGAAAAACAAACTATTTACACAATTATACAACTTCACTCTTCTTTCGATAAGAGAGTTGTTGGAGGAATAGGGGTTTTGACTCAGGCCATGAGATGGTAAGAGGGAACTGGAGTAACATCAAGCTGCACCACCCCATATACCCTTGGTTGGGAGCACAAGGAGACATACTGAGCATGTATGGGTCAATGGACGCTGCTTGGAGAAAACTTTTCGACTCAGTGCATGTGCACCCATGTGTGGAATACACATGGGACCATCACTTGAAGAACAGGTCATTCTGAACCAACCCTGGAAGCAGAGTAGACATAGCCTTGTGTGATCAGGTGAAAGCTTCCATGGGTCTCCAGAGCTGAAGACAGTTCCTAATTGTGGTCCAAGAGCTCTCCTGAATTGCATGTGCCAGACTTGACAGAGTTAAGAATCTGTCTAAGGTAAAGTAGGCCCTGGCTATCAGTGATGCCCCTATAAACTGTATCTTCCGTACAGGGAGTTAACATGGATTTTGTATCTTTACCTGAAGATCCAACTCCTGGTACAGATCAAAGGCTGTGTGGGTGGAAGACAGCACTACTTTGTAGGAAAGTTCCTTGAGTAGTTAGTTGTGAAGGTACAGGAAGACTAGGATTGCTTCTTGTTGCAGGTAAGGACCTTTGAGAACATCCTTAGGGTAAAAAAAAAAAAAAGGCTAAAGGGAAGCACTTGGTATTGGAAATGATCCTGACCTATTGTGACATGTACGTAATTCCTGCAGGATGGGTGTATCTTTATATGGAAATAGGAATCTTGTAGGTTGAGGGCTGAAAACCAATCCCCTTCCTCCAGTGAAGGAATTATAGCTGCCAGAGTCGTCATTGTAAGCTTGAGACTTTACAAACTTGTCTTAGATCCAAGGTCAGTCTCCACACTCTGCCCTTCTTTGGCACAAGGAAATATCTTGAGTAAAACCCTTTGCCCTTGTGAGGAGATGGGACCAGTTCTATCATTCCTAATCAAAGAGAATATTCACTTTTTGTCTCAAAAGCTTAAGAGAGGGGTCCATTAAGGATAGAAAAGGGGGCCGGAAGGGAGGGAGTGATGTAAAATGGATGGTATAGCCTGTTTGTGACCTCTATGACCCACTTGTCTGTAGGGATCCTACACCAATCATGTTGGAAATGGGAAAGAGGGTCTTCAAAGGTGTGGAGGTGAGCAAATGGACAGCTGTAAAACTAGAGGTGTGGGAGGATATGAACCCTTGACCAACTCATCAACACTGTTGCTTTGAAGATGTCTGGGTGGTCGTGGAGGGCAGATGAGTGGCCCTCTCTCTCGGGAATGTATGTCTTTTTCTAGGGGTTTTGGTGGATCTACGGAATTCAGAGAATTTAGAAGGATGCAATCTCTGGGCAGTTGGTGACCTACTAAATCTTCTCTTATTGTATGTATATGCCCAGGGATCTCAAAGGAGCCCTAAAGGCCATCCTGGAGTTGTTACTGACTGCAGGAGATCCAACAGTTTATGCTGTGAATCCTTGACCTCTGAGTGGAATCTGAAGCACGCCAGTTACCCATTTTATGAGGTCTTGAAATTGACAGAAGTCATCAGCTATTGGAAGGGGTTGAGGCATAACTACCTCGACTGGAGAGGAGGATGAAATATATGTTTGAGGGTTGGCCTCCCGCTCCTCAAACATCTCCTGTGAGGGGGCTGGTGGTTGTCGCTGACCAAGAAGGATTGCAGGCAGGAAGCCTGGAGTCTTGGGCACAGTCCGGTACCCAAATGAGGCATTGGAGGGGGGTGGGGTTGTTCCCCCAGGAGACTAATCTAATGCTAAACAGTAAAACTTTTAAAAACTATTAAACTCTTTACAATTAGATTATTCTTGTTCTGTAGAATGAAGCCAAAACTGTGGACACTAAAGGTTCCAACCTGAATCATGCAGTGATGAGAAGGAACTGGAGAGGTGGTCAGACTATCCTGCCCTTTGTTGGAGGAACGAGGGGAGCAAGGCACATGTGCAGACCAACGTAACCCACAGCAGAATACAATAGGGACCATCACTCGAAGAAGGTTGATTTTCAATAAATCTTGGGCACCAGGGAATTTCCAGAAGAGATGTTGTGCCACTTTTAAAAAGGTAAATGGAATAACCCAGGTAATTGTAGGCCTGTCAGCCCGACAATGACCCCAGATAAGATAATGGAGTGGCTGATACAGGACTCAATTAGAAAAAATAAAAGGAGAATAATATAATTACTGCCAATCAACATGGGTTTATGGAAAATAGATCCTGTCAAACTAACCTGATTTTTTTTTTTTTTGAGATTACAAGTTTGATAAAGGATAAAGGTAATATTGTTGATGTAATATACTTAAGATTCTGTAAGGCATTTGACTTGGCATCATATGACTTTTGTTTAAAAACTAGAAAGACAAAATTAACACTGTACACATGAAATGGATTAAAAGCTGGCTGACAGGTCTCAAAATGTAATTATAAAAGGGAAACCAGGTGTGTTTCTGGTGGAGTCCCACAGGGGATCCCATGCTTGCTCCTATGCTATTTAACTCTTGTCAATGACTGGCAAGAAAACAAAATCATCATTGATAACACTTACAAATGAGACAAACTGGGGGAGTGGTAAATAATGAATAAGGCAGGTCACTGATAAAGAGCGATCTGGATCACTTGGAAAGCTAGGATCAAGCAAACAAATTAATGTTTTAAGATGGCTAAATGCAATGTATATATCCAGGAACAAAGAATGTAGGCCGTACTTACAGGATGGGGAACTTTATCCTGGAATCAGTAATTCTGAAAAAGATTGGAGTTCATGGTGGATAATCAGCTGAACATGAGCTCCCAGTGCAATAATGTGACTAAAGGGCTAATGCAATACTGGGATGCATAAAGAATGGAATCTCAAGTAGGAGTGGAGAGGTTATTTTACCTCTATGTTTGGTACTGGTGTGACCGCTGCTGGAACAGTGTGTCCAGTTCTGGTACCCACAATTCAAAAAGGATATTGACAAATTGGAGAGGGTTAAAAGAGCTACGACAATGATTAAAGAGTTAGAAAACATGCTTTATAGTGACAGACTAAGAACATAAGAATGGCCATACTGGGTCAGGCCAATGGTCCATCTAGCCCAGTATCCAGTCTTCCGACACTGGCCAATGCCAGGTGCTTCAGAAGGAATGAACAGAACAGGTAATCAAGTGATCCATCCCGTCATCCACTCCCAGCAGACACTAGGGACACAGTGCATGGGGTTGCATCCATGACCATCTTGGCCAACAGCCACTGATGGACCTATCCTCCATGAACTTATCTAATTCTTTGAACCACATTATACTTTTGGCCTTCACAACATCCCCTGACAAGGAGTTCCACAAGTTGACTGGGCATTGTGTGAAGAAGTACTTCCTTTTGTTTTAAACCTGCTGCTTATTAATTTCATTGGGTGACCCCTGGTTCTTGTCTTACACGAAGCAACAAACAACATTCTTATTCACTTTCTCCATGCCATTCACGATTTTATAGACCTCTATCAGATCCTCTCGGTTGTCTTTTTTCCAAACTGAAAAGTCCCAGTCTTTTTACTCTCTTCATACAGAAGCTGTTCCATACCCCTAATCATTTTTGTTGCCCTTCTCTGTACCTTTCCAATTCTAAAATAGATTTTTGAGATGGGGTGACCAGAATCAAGGAGCTTAATCAACTGAAGATCAACAAAGAAGATTAAGGGGTGACTTGACTACAGTCTATACAGGGAACAAATATTTAATATTGGTCTCTTCAATCTAATAGAGAAAGGTATAACATGATCCAGTGGCTGAAAGCTGAAGCTAGACAAATTCAGACTGGAAATAAGATGTAAATTTTTAATGGTGAGAGTAATTAATCATTGGATCAATTTACCAAAGGTCATGGTGGATTCTCCATTACTGACAATTTTTAAATTAAGATTTAATCTCTCTAAAAGGTATGCTTTAAGAATTATTTTGGGAAAGGTTTATGGCCAGTGTTATACACAAGGTCAGAATAGATGATCACAGTGTTTCCTTCTGGCCTATCACTCCATATATGAACTGCAAGTATGTTCTTCAGTAGAATAACTACACACTTGCTTGTACTCCTAGCATGAAACATGTGTTCTGAATTTTGCCTGTGTCCACTAGTAGGTCCAGTACTTTGGCTATGACTGAGCAGTGCACAACAGAGCTCCACGGGGAGAAGAGGGGTCAGTCTGTAAAAGTGGCTGTGAACTCCCAAATCCTTAGCCAAATTTGCACTTTTCTGGGCACCCAGAATAAATCAGAGCACCCGAGGATTATACTAAAGTACACATGTACGCAGTGTGGTAGCTGTTTTGGTCCCAGGATATTGGAGACACGAGATAGGTGAGGTAATATCTGAAGAACACCTCTGTGTAAGCTTGTTGCTCTCACCAACAGAACTTGGTCCAATAATAGATATTACCTCATTCACCTGGTCTCACTGAAGTACACAGGCTGTTAACAGCCTTAAGGTGTTACTAATGTATCTAGAGATCTGAGGCAAAGAAAAATCCCAGCCATGTCCCCATTTTCCCTTTCTCAAACCTTGACTAGCCACAGATAGTAGGGTAACACAGAAGCAGTCACGTTTGCTCTACATCAGAGGATTCTCCTACAATAGGGTTATCTTACTGTGGCTAGTTATGGTGTGGCATGCAATGGCCAGAATTCACAGAAGCAAGAGATTGGTGGTCAGAGACTGAAAGATTCATAGACTGATATTCATATTAATATATAAAATAAGATTTATACCAACACTTGAGACACAAAATAATTCACTCTGATGTATTTTGAACTATGTCCCTGATAATCCTACATCCGATTAGGAAATGTATGATGTACTATGCAATCAGCATTCATATACCTCTTTACATCTGCAAAGTCATTTTAAAACAGTCAATATTTTCAAGTACAGTTTTTAGAATGCAGGTGGGGAAAGAGAGGTTGCAAAGGTTGATTCCATTTTATAAACATGCTAAAGTTGTAATGAAGTATAGCTAATACCCTTGCTCCAAAACCCTTTTGCGCACATATGATTTGAATCTTTGCCCACCGCTTCAAGAAATGCAATAAAATTTTACTCTAAAACCATATTCCAGTCTATATGAAGAGGATACCAACCTGTACAGTAACTGAAATGCGAGATATTTTGTCCCTTTGTGACTCCTTTGTGCTTTCAATCAGATTTCTGTCAGCAGTCCGTGGGGCTGCACCCACACTCTACTCATCCTTGTGCTCAGGACTGGGAGAGGCAGATTTGCCGCTGCTCCAATTCATTCTCAGTCATGAATTCCAGCAGCAAGAACTCCAAATAGAGGGGAAGGGGAGCACAGGTAGTGGAGCACCCATATGGACAAAACATCTAGAAGAACTCCAGTTACCGTACAAGTAAATAATCTCTCCTCCTCCGACTTATTGTCCCTATAGATGCTCCACTTCAGGTGATTTCCAAGCAGTGCCTTCATTATGCAGGAGGATGCTGAGGAGAAAGTCAGTACAGTTTAGAAAATAGCCTCACCAAGGACTGTATCTGCTCTAGAAACATGAATGCTAGCATAGTGCTGGGGAAAGGTGTGCACAAATGACAAAGCGGCAGCTTTGCAAATGTCTGCAATGGGTACATTAAGTAGGTCTACAGAGAAGAACTGTGCTCTGGTGGAATGGGCCATCATCCTAGGCAGAGGATGCAACTTAGAAGCTTTATAACAAGCTAAGATGCATACTGATACCCACTTTAATAGGGAAATAGGGGCTCCCTTCATCCTCTCTGTGAAGGAGACAGTCTGGGGGAGGATCAAAAGGGTTTAATCCTGTTGAGATAGAAGGCAATCGCTCTTCTCACCACTAGAGTATGGAGGCTGGCTTCTTCCCTTGAAGTATAAGGCTTGGGGTAAAAAAGGTTTACTGAATGTCTTTGTTGATGTGGAAGTCCAATGAGATCTTAGGCAGGAAGCAAGGATGGGGACAGAGTCATTTTGTCTCAGTAGATTAATCGTGTATGGTAGATCAGCCATAAATGTTCCCAATTCCCCTACCCTCCTGGCCAAAGCGATGGCTATGAGAGATGAAGTTTTAAAGGTTAAACGGAGAAAATGACAGCTACCCATGGGTTCAAAAGGTGGTTTCCTTAAAACAGTGAGAACTAGATTAAAGGTCCCAAGGCAGAATGAACCACCAAGGAATAAAACAAAGAAAAACAGTAAGCTAGTCAGGTATACACTGAGACACTCCATCACTAGTCAGAGGAAGCTGAAAAGGAACTGCAGTGGCAACAGGTCCACCCCGCCTTATGTACTCTCAGTCCAGAGCATAAGGAAGCATAGGGTGCAGATGCAAACCTGGGGACATTATTGACAGAAATTGCTGAGCAAAAGTGCACAGGGACACCTAAAGTGGAACACCCACAGGGACAATAACCTGAAGAATAAACAAACAGTGGTTTGAGGCAATAGAGGGAAGGTGCATGCAATAGTCCCCAGAAACCCCAGTCTCAACCAATTCTATCAATTTAAGAGATTTATGTTACATGCGATTTAAAACAGCAGATAATGTATAAGCAAGTACATTGCTAAGAGAGACAGCTTTTTAAAGTTAAATATCTGATGACAGACGGGTCAAATATCAGCACTCAACTCAACCTCTGTATCATGAAGCTATTTATTTATCTTGTGAAGATTGTGATTACTACTTAACTATAATTATCATAAAATACCAGTTCACATCTTTGAATTATTTGTGTAATAACTCATCTTTAAAAACTAGACCCAGATTTTAAATACATTCAGTGATGCCAAAATGGCTGTGAGATTTCTGCTGGTGCCATGGTTTACTGCAGTGGCAGGCCTTCCTGTGAGCAAATGGAAGGTGACGACAGCACACAGAAAGTATGGAAATGGGACAGAAGGGGACAATAAGAACTTATTAAAATACTGGCAGCATGGAAAAGTCAGACTACAATTGAGTTGTGTGTTCACCTAAATATCAAGGGATGTAGGTTGTTTAAGTTATTTTCACATTTGATCTACTGTGAACCAACTTTCAGGTATAAAGAAAAAGCATAGTACAAGTATTTAACATTGTGCAGAAGGTACCAAACTTTTTATGCAGAAACTGGATTCTTGGATCACCTTTAGAAGTTCATTCAGCACTTAATACCAGAATTCTAGAATTGTCTCAATAACAAGGTTAAGAGGACATTCCGTTCATTACCTATTGATAAACCCACAGAACACAAAAGTACCAAGTACATATTTGCTGCAGATTGTCAGTTCCTACTCAATGTGATGTCCCAGTATGCACTCTCAAGGATATCACAGTCAATTGAAGACTGCTGGAAAGGTGAGTTTGTCTATAGGTAAATCCAGTTTCTTCAATGACACTTAATACTTTATATCAGAGGTGAGCAAACTACAGCCTGCAGGCTGGATCTGGCCCGCCAGCTGTTTAAATCCAGCTCTTGAGCTCCCACCGGGGAGCAGGGTCAGGGCCACTCCATGTGGCTCCCAGAAGCAGTGGCATGGCCCCTCTCTGGCACCTATGCGTAGGGACAGCCAGGGGGCTCTGCTCTGCACACTGCCCCAGCAGCTCACATTGACCGGGAACTGCAGCCAATGGGAGGTGCAGGGGCGGTGCCTGCAGACGGGGCAGTGTGCAGAGCCGCCTGCTTGTGCCTCCGTGTAGGACTCAGAGAAGGGACATGCCATTGCTTCCTGGAGCTGGTTGAGGTAAATGCCGCCCGGAGCCTGCACCCCTTCCCGCACCCAACCCCCCTGCCCCAACACTGATCCCCCTCCTGCCCTCAGAACCCCTCAGTCCCAGCCCAGAGCACCCTCTTACACCCCAAACTTCTCATCCCCAGCCCCACCCCAGAGCCTGCACTCCCATCCAGAGCCCGCACCACCCCACCCCCCAACCTGGAGCCCTCTCCCATACCCTGGGCTCCTCATTTCTGGCCCCACCCCAGATCCCACACCCCCAACCAGAGCCCTCACCCCCTCCCACACCCCAACCCCAATTAAGCGAGTATTCATGGCCCACCATACAATTTCTATTCCCAGATGTGGCCCTCGGGCCAAAATGTTTGCCCACCCCTGCTTTATACCCTAAGGCTGTAGTGCACAACTTCTGGGTATGCAGTCCAATCTTTTCTGTGGCCCTCTGGTGATATTTCAGTTCTGCAGAATTTAAACTTTTACTTAAGAATGGTTTCTTCCACATGACTGCAAAGAAAAACTTTGATAATCAAAAGGTTTTCTTCAGATAGGAGATACTCTAGGTGAAAACAAATGCTTTAACACAAGTGTAAGCTACCTTCATTTTTCTCACCAGGTAGTCACTCCAGCATGTAACATTAACAGTTTAAACAACATTTAGTTTACTCCCAACTCATCTTAGCTTAAATATCCAAGCAAATTGGATATAACTAAAACTAGATGAGACCTAGTGAATATGTGTTGTGCAATGTAGGAAACATCCATGTTATTGCCAAGTTTGTGCTGTCTCTGGTGTTAGGCAACATAGCAAGAGCAGACCAAGGGCATAAGAAGCAGAGAATAGAAAGCTCTTGTTGCTAGCTAAGGTGATCTGAGATTTCAGCAGCAATGGGCCTAAGAACAGTCACCATCACGGCTTCCACCCCTACCATCTCTTGGGACCTAGGCTTTCATCACCCTGATACTGAGAAATGTCTTGACCAGGCCAGAGAGGACTTGGATATCACCACCATCTCTACCAAATCCAGCTGAATCCCAACCACCACCTGAAATGAAATGAGATTGGACTTTAACAGCAACAGCAGCTCTAGCTCATCTCAGTTAACTTCTTTTCCCCAAAAGTACAGTTACCACCATCCAAGAGACTATCAAACAAGGAGCTGTTTTCCTTCTAAAACTCTCTCCAGCTAAAGGGAAAACGGGATGTTAAAATAAAAGCCTTAATGTTTTACATTTCAATTACATTAACTGTTTTTCCTTCTTTTCTGTATCTTTAATAAAAGGTTAAAAAGATTTTTAATGGTGTTTGTGCCATGGTACTAAGCAGACTGAGGTCTCTGTATACCAAACCCACTATTTAGTGTTGGACAGTGACAAGGTTATGTTAACACCGTCCGCCCATTTATTCCATCTCACTCAATACCACAGTTCTCAAAAAGTGAGTGACAGTTCTATTTAGAGTGCAAGGATCAAAAATCTTCAAGCTAAGTTTGAGCTTCAGCTAAGAAACTTTCAAGGTAAAACAAGAGTTCTAAGTTATTTGCAGACCTATTTTTCACCTGACCCCAAAGAGATGTCAAATTCAGTTAGAACTGACTGATTTACTAAGCTTCAGTCCAAATGTCATGAAGGAAACAATGAATTTCTATAAATGCTTTCCACGTGACTTATTTAGTTATACAAAAGATCTTCTCTGAAGTACTTATTTATGAAAAAGATCTATGCACTGGAATAAATGAAAATGCCACACACTGAACAACGGACAAGTCTCCATATCATTATGTGCACAACCACTTCTAAGTCAGACATCAAGAATTTGGTTTCAAAGCAGTGCCAGTTTTCCAGTTGATATGCCTTCCCCTGAAGCCCCCAAAGCATACATTCAGTGATGCTGTGCAACTCACACTTATATTTCTTTTTTACTGACTAAATCCTATGTAAAATTATTTACAGCTTTTGGAATCTTGTTAGGTTACCATGAAGTCCTCTATGTTGCAAAGATTCTGCATCAGTGCCCTACATGATAAAATATTTTTCTTTCTGAAGTCAAATACTGGAGAAGAATGAGACTTACCACTGAAGACCACTGGGATAGCTAAGGGGTAGGGGAGGCTGATATAAGCGGAGTGTATACTCATATCACACTGAGAGGCAGCTGGCAATCTGCAGTGGATATGTGCATCACAAGCTTGCAAAAACAAACAGATAAAAAATTAAAATTTCAAGTTACTAGTGTACTGAATGCCTCTTCTAGCCTACCTGGAGACATATAGTACATAATTAAAAAATCCAAATGTGCAGGCTCTCTTTAAATACCCACAAATTCTTCAGTCCAAGATTTATCACTGATTAAGTTAGACAGAGAGGCCTATGGGAGTTCTTCAATCTATCAGACTGTGTCTGAAGTCTAAGATCCAAGTAGTTACCAATTGTTATCCAACTAGTTAGTATTCAAGAGTATCTGAAATTTCAACAAAAGTAACCAATTTGACATCAAGAGGATAAATCAAAATTATAGCAGGTATCCACTGTCCCATAAATATGAGCACAGTAATTATTTAGGAGCTTTATATTAAAAAGTGCTAACATGAACCATTAAAACCTAAGTACAATTATAAAAGTTTACAATGACACCAACCTTAATTCTAAGCTACTGAAAATATTTACATACCTAGTCATGACTGTTTGTCTGTCAGGGCGTACATCTAGTAAGATCTTCATTATTTGAGGTTCAAATCCCATATCCAACATCCTATCAGCCTCATCTAAAACCTGTGCAAAACAAGGTTAGTTCCTATGATTCTTTAGTTAAGTTTTCAGCAAGACACTACACAGTAGACTTTCCTTAAGAGGTATTTCTCACACTCCACCCTTAAAACCCATTTTAGAATCTATTTATTTCCACTCCAAAAACTATTAACTCCTTTTCGAGTTTTCACCATCGAAATTGTTTCTGGTGCTACTCCTTGATGAAAAGGCAAACCTTGCACATGTCTAGACAGGAAAATTCTGAGACAGAAATATACAGGTGCAAATTTTAAAACATGATCTCAGTTTTGGGTCCAACTTTAGATACTTATGGACTGGAGTAGAGTGCAGCACTTCTGGAAAAAAAGTCAGTCTACAGGTACTTAAAATAGTTGATCACTTTCAAAATTCAGTCCTCTGTGCAGGTCTCCCATCTACTGGAAAAGTGGAACTTTACTTAAGTGTCTGGACTGACAACTAAAGTTCAAGGAGAACCATTTTCTCCCTTTGTATGTGATTCAGAAAGATGATGGTTAAGGCCTTTTGATTAACATGCAACATAATTATCAAGTTATTTTCAGCATGGATAGCCTTTTGTTCTATTTCTAGCCAGCACCACATTTATTTTTTAAGGACAGCAAAAGTGCATGAGGCTGAATACAATATTTAGCTGTTAGTGCACTAAAAACTAGCAATTCTTTTCTTTACTACAGAAAGTAAAGAAAAATAAACAAACTTCTCCCGGATGACTTCTCTTCCCCCAAGCAGGCGCCTTCATTCCTATTTTACAATCAAATAAGGCTACTCTCTAGTTCCACTACTATTCTCTTTCTCAGCTGGTCAAAATCCTGGTGATGCTCATCTCTCTCTTTGCTGTCTATTACCATCCTTCCATATTTGGGGTCTGCAAATCCACTATTATTTCTAAACCTGGAGTATAGGCAGGTACTGGCATCAGGGGAGGCATGCTATGATACTTTTCCAGGTGCTCAGGATTGGATCTTCTTAACAGTCCTAGTTTACTCATTAAAGTATTTCATAGGTTTCACCTGGGACAGGGCCAGTTTAAATTGTTATCCCTAGTGATTAACCAGTGTCCTAAGGGTTAAAAGGCCACTGACAATTTGTAAACATGAGAGAACAGAATACCTATAGCAATGGTTCTCAACCTGTGACCCAATCAGCACACAGTTGTGGCCCATGTGACATCTTCAGGGCCATACAGGTAGTATATGTATTGTGTGGATGCGGCCTACATAACAGAGAGCTGCATATGCAGCCCACAACGGTAAATAGGTTGAGAACCACTAACCTATAGTATTAAAAAGATGACTGAACCAAAATAAAAGGGTAATAAGGACATTATGCACTTAAGTAATCTAACAAAATTTCTTACTTAACTTTTTTATGTCCTGAAGTTAGACTGTTAGCTCACTATTTGTCAAAAATGGCCAGGAAGACTTAAGGCTTTCAGTACATACTATTAGCATCACAATAGCTATCTAAAGTTTTTTTTTTTTTCTTCTTCCTTCAAGTGACCTTTAGAAACATGGGCCACAAGCTATTTTTCATTTTAAGAAAACTGATTACATGTACCACGAGTCTAGTTTTCTCAGGGTGGCGTTCAGTGTCTTCAGCAGAGATACTCAGTTAACAGTACTAAGATTTCCAGATTTTAGCCTTAAAAATCTCAATTCAATTAAAATGGTTTTGTTTTTTTAACAAATTAAATAAAGATTTGGTTCAGATTAATCCACCTCCACCCCAATAAGTGCACTACTTTTCAATGTTGACTACTTGCCAAGTATGTTATGCTCTTCAGATTTATGAAGTTGTTCATTTGAAGGTCATTCAGTCTACCAGGAGTAGCAATAACAATATCCACACCTTTGGTAACCATGTTTATCTGTCCTTTTCGGTCCCCACCACCATATATGCAAATACTAAAAAAATAAAAGTTTTCCAGAAGTTGAGGCATATAGATCAATTAAAATCAATCTTTCAAAATTGAAAACAATACCATCACATTGTCCCATAATATTTAAAGAGTATTTTTTTGTATTAAGCTATCAAAAGGAAAGATTATAGTCACAGAATAGATCAAAAAAGCACAAATGATTTATTTACATTTTCTACTTTAAATAAATATTTGTTATTTTACATTATCTGCCACAACTAATGTGTTTAAGTTCAGATACACTAAGTGGGACACAAAGTTTAACAATAAAATTGTCATGGAGAAGTTGACTACATTAAACCACATCGCTAACAATTTGTCACTGAATGTGCTGCTTCAGTTTCTCAACTCATATCCAGACAGGCAGAGAGAGAATCTATCTAAAGCAACCAACAGGTAGCGGGAGGCCAATCTAATGACAAAAGACATGGAGTAGATATGAAAAAGGATTTTAGGTATGAGCATAAGTTACGTGACCACCTATTACAGCACATAGAAGCATTATCAGAGAAGGAAATACATAACGTTTACAGAGTTAACCTAGCAGCGAACAAGGGAATTAGAATTCTTCGGGTACCACAGCACCTTAGCATTCACACATTTCAACATATGAGAAGAGATTCTGAAGTAAACTGCAAGACGAACTACTGACGGAATGTGGAGCATGCACAGTATCCTATTTTATAAAGAATAAATGAAATAATTATAATTTTGTTTCACCTCTGGAGGAACAGGTGGTGGAGCCTGGATGTCAATTCAGAACTACTAAGAGGTACAAAGGTGGTCAAGAGAGAATAACAGATAGCAATCTGAAGCCACAGACTGGATAAAGGAAGAAAAGAAAGAAAGATGGAGAAATATGGCCTCAAAGACTCAAGCCAGAAGGAAAAAGCTGTAAATATAAAAGGTATAAATTAAGGACCTCTTTAGACTTTACACCAACAACAAAATATCTTGCCTTCAGAATACACAGGAGAAAGAGTTCAGTCAGTCAATGGAAAGCTCAAATATTGACCAAGTACTGAAATGGAGCCCAGAGGAAAAGACAAGGAGTCCTATTTAGTGACTTCATAATGAAGAATATGGCAGACATAGAATCATAGAAGATTAGGGTTGGAAGAGACCTCAGGAGGTCATCTCGTCCAACCCCCTGCTCAAAGCAGGACCAATACCAACTAAATCATCCCAGGCAGGGCTTTGTCAAGCTGGGCCTGAAAAACCTCTAAAGATGGAGATTCCACTACCTCTCTAGGTAACTCATTCCAGTGAGTCACCACTCTCCTAGTGAAATAGTATTTCTTAATATCCAACCTAGACCTCCCGCACTGCAACTTGAGAGCATTGCTCCTTGTTCTGTCATCTGCCACCACTGAGAACAGCCTAGCTCCATCTTCTTTGGAACCCCCGTTCAGGTAGTTGAAGGCTGCTATCAAATCTCCCCTCACTTTTCTTTTCTACAGACTAACGAAGCCCAGTTCCCTCAGCTTCTCCACATAAGTCATGTGCCCCACCCCCCTAATCATTTTCATTGCCCTCCGCTGGACTCTCTACAATTGGTCCACATCCTTTCTGTAGTGGGGGCCCCAAAACTGGATGCAATTCTCCAGATGTGGCCTCACCAATGCTGAATAGAGGGAAATAATCACTTCCCTCGATCTGCTGGCAATGCTCCTATTAATGCAGCCCAATATGCCGTTGGCCTTCTTGGCAACAAGGGCACACTATGACTCATTCAGCTTCTCGTCCACTGTAATCCCCAGGTCCTTTTCTGCAGAACTGCCGCTTAGCCAGTCAGTTCCCAGCCTGTAGCAGTGCACAGGATTCTTCTGTCCTAAGTGCAGGACTCTGTACTTGTCCTTGTTGAACCTCATCAGATTTCTTTTGGCCCAATCCTCCCATTTGTCTAGGTCACTCTGGATCATATCCCTACCCTCCAGTGTATCTACTTCTTCCTCCAGCTTAGTGTCATCCGCAGACTTGCTAAGGGTGCAATCCATCCCATCATCCAGATCATTAATGAAGATGTTGAACAAAACCGGCCCCAGGACCGACCCCTGGGGCACTCCACTTGATACCGGCTGCCAACTAGACATCGAGCTGTTGATCACTACCCGTTGAGCCTGATGGTCTAGCCAGCTTTCTATCCGCCTTATAGTCCATTCATCCAATCCATACTTCTCCCACAGTATTCTTGCCAGCAAGTTGAAGATCATATCAAAAGCTTTGCTTAAGTCAAGGTATATCACAGGGGTAGGCAACCTATGGCACGTGTGCCAAAGGCGGTACGTGAGCTGATTTTCAGTGGCACTCACACTGCCCGGGTCCTGGCCACCGGTCTGGGGGACTCTGCATTTTAATTTAATTTTAAATGAAGCTTCTTAAACATTTTTAAAACCTTATTTACTTTACATACAATAGTTTAGTTATATATTATAGACTTATAGAAAGAGACCTTCTAAAAACGTTAAAATGTATTACTGGCACGCAAAACCTTAAATCAGAGTGAATAAATGAAGACTCGGCACACCACTTCTGAAAGGTTGCCGACCCCTGGTATATCATGTCCACCCCTTTTCCCACAGAGCCAGTTATGTCATCATAGAAGGCAATCTATGGCCCAAACAAAGTGGACAACACGTATGCTGCCTTCTATTGACAGAACAAATAGAATACCAGATATCTTAAAGGCTACAGGATAATTCAGTTTTTTTGCATTTGTTATAACGCTTTAGCATTTTAGTGACAGGACTTGCTGTAATACAAGACTTCTGCCAACATTTGTGTCTTTAATATTAAGAAACTGGTGAGAAGAAAGATTACCTTTTAATTCCTTTGTATGTATACTTTGAACACTCTGCCTCCACTTGAAGAGCTAGTTCTCGAGTGGGAGCGAGGACCAACATACCTGGCCCACCACGCTGATCTCTTGGGCTTTAAGATAGAAGTAAACAAAATTTAAAAAAATGCTTCATACAGTAGTTCTATTAGGCTACAGAAAAACAGGATATTGAGTACACCCACATTAGATATTAAAATGTTTTAATGCAATATTGCTCTAGAGTTTCTCAATATACTGCCACATTGTGTTATTCAGACAGATCAGGGCTACCAGTTTTTTAAACCAATACAGTTAATTTTACAACTATTGATTGCACTCTTTTTCAAGTTGTGTTTTAATGCCAATTTAGAGTAAAAAAAAACAAAACAAAAAAAACACTTAGCAAGGCAATACAAAACTCAAAGTTTCGCTCCATCAAGCCCTTACATTGGTTGTGAATCCAAATGAATGAATCCAGGCATTAAATAAGCTAATGTCTTCCCAGTACCAGTCTGTGCTATACCAATGAGATCAATTCCTTGAAGTATGATTGGCCAAGCCTGTGACTGAAATAAAGCAACGTAAGTGCTAAACATATGGATTGCAAATTTCTCTTTAAAATATGAAACTTACCAGAACTGATACCACACAGTACCTGAATTGGCGTAGGATTCTCAAAGCCAACTTTTCTGATATTTGCCATAACATCAGGATAATATTGAAATGCATCTTCAAATTTACAAACAGGATTGGGAACATGGCGCTTCTCACCCTCTTTCAAGTCATCACAAATGATATTATTATTTTCTTTTCTGTATACAATTTAAAAATATTAATGTAGTAGCTTGAAAAATCAAATAATTTTAAAACCAAAACAGAAAAATATTCTAGAAATTGAAGAAAACTGTGTGGCCTGTAAGAAATGAGTACAGATTTCTTGGGAAAAAGAGAGCCATGACCACTCTTATGTTCACAAAGGGTGTTACTTGGGAGACACCCTTCCACATCCTTCAGTTCTCACTTTTGGATATTCCCCTCCACAATTAATTAGATGCTCTAAATGGATATGACTATGCATACATCTGACCTTGATTGCACTCTACCTGAGGGAACTATACATTTGCTGAGAACATTCGTGTCCTATTGCAATCCAAAAGTCATTGGAGAGTGCCACTGACTAGTTTTAAATGGCATCCTATCTAGGCCTTCAACAGAATAGTGGTTATGACAGTGTAGGTCCATAGCACTCCATACGAACGAAACAACCACAAAGGTAACAAATTTAGAGTAAAACAAAAGCATAAGAGAACAACCTATGCCATATTAACAAACAGAAAGGTCTACAGTTTCTAAGGATATGCAACCTACTTTAACAGGCTTTATAGCACACTCAAGCACCGAGATATTTAAAGGGACTATTTTTTAAAAAAATAGGTATCAATGGTTTGTCTTAGTTTTTTTTTTTTCCTCTTCCCAGCCTAAATACAAGATTCCATTCAACCAACATCTTTGCTTCAACCAGGGAAGAGGAAGAAAAAAGCACTTTCAATCTCCCCCTTTCCCTCAGTTATACTTATTTTAAAAGGTAATGAACAAAATTACAGAAATATTAATTATGGATAAGCATATAGAAGATGAGAAGAAAGAAGAGGAAACACTACAGAATATTTTTACTCGCCCATAGCTGTTGTCTCATACATTCTCTTTTCTTATCCTATGAAAAGTTCCATACAGCATGGAAAATTGGCAAGTAAAAGCATGCGCACATACTTCCAAAAGACAATAACTAGAATCCCAGTTCAGATTACAGGTTATATTTCCTAACAGAGAGAGAGACATATGTTAGAGACACTGATAAAGCTGCTGGGGCAGCACACGTGGAAAAATTATAGTAGCCAGGGCAGCAAGGGAGGGCTGTAAAATCCATTACTACTACTGGAGAGAGAATACTAGAGTTAACAAAAGGTGATTGAAAAGTAGGATGCTCTGTGTACTTGATTCAAAGTGATTGGAACTTAGTGATTAACCAGGTTGGAACTTACCAGGATCTATGGGCAAGGACAGGGTAGGATGGCAGTGAATCGAAGTTCTAACTGCTTGGAAGATGTCTGAGTAAGGCTTCGATGAAAAAAAGGGGAGTTCAGGAGGCATTTAAGCTGGACACAATGTTCAGAAGATTATAGCTTGAAGGAATTAATAAACTCCAATCCACTATCGCACAATATGCTCAATTCCAGTAGGTAGATACACTGAAGGGTTTTGTGCACCAACTACACTGCCAAACCATCTTTTTGTAATATGACAGGAGAGATTCTGAATTTAAGGGGGGGAAAAAAAAAGACTGTGGCTGTCATAACTATAAAGGGAAGGGTAACAGCTCTCTGTGTACAGAGACTTCAAATCCTTTTACCTGTAAAGGGTTAAGAAGCTCGGGTAACCTGGCTGACACCTGACCCCAAGGACCAATAAGGGGACAAGATACTTTCAAATCTTGGGGGGAGGGGGGAAAGGCTTTTGTTTTGTGTCCTTTGTTTAAGGGGTGGTTCGCTCTGGGGACTGAGAGGAACCAGACATCAATCCAGGTTCTCCCCATCTTTCTAAACAAGTCTCTCCTATTTTAAACTTGTAAGTAAAAAGCCAGGCAAGGCGTCTTAGATTTACTTTGTTTTCTCAACTTGTAAATGTACCTTTTACCAGAGGGTTTATCTTTGTTTGCTGTACTTTGAACCTAAGACAGAGGGGGGTCCTCTGAGCTCTTTAAGTTTGATTACCCTGTAAAGCTATTTTCCATACTGATTTTACAGAGATGATTTTTACCTTTTTCTTTAATTAAAAGCCTTCTTTTTAAGAACCAGATTGATTTCTCCTTGTTTTAAGATCCAAGGGGGTTTGGATATGTATTCACCAGGAGTTGGTGAAAGGAGGGTGGGAGGAAGGAGGGGGGATGGTTAATTTCTCCTTGTTTTAAGATCCAAGGGGGTTTGGATCTGTGTTCACCAGGGAATTGGTGAAAGGTTTCTCAAGGCTTCCCAGGGAGGGAATTCTTGAGATGGTGGCAGCGGACCAAAGCTAAGCTGGTAGATAAGCTTAGAAGTTTTCATGCAGGCCCCTACATTTGTACCCTAAAGTTCAAAGTGGGGATACAGCCTTGACAATGGCCATTTGCCTTTTACAGAGTTTACTGCTACCATTTGCTACCAGCTTGAAAAAGCAGTCTGCTTGCATAATGCTCAACCCATGTTGGATAAAAATCAATGATTTAATTTTCAAAAAATTGATATTTTAAAATTTTTAATTAAATAAGTTTTTTTTTAAATAAAAGAAGCCTATTTAAAATTAAAATTGTAATTGACAACCTATGCTAAGGCCTAAACTTACTATGATGTATTAAAATCATTTAAATTAAACAAAAAAATTTAAGCAGTTCATTTGCTGCCAAGTTTTAAAGAAAATCAAACCCATGACTGGTGGAAGGCACTGGCTAAGCACTTGCCTCCAGAGCTTGTTGAAGTGCTAAACCAGCTTTTGACAGTAGTAACTTCTTCTGCATGAGAGACAGTTTTCTTAATTTCAGACCAGTTAAGTTCAATGAGTTAAGTAAAGAACCCAACTGGGAGTTGAAAAACAGGAAAGTTTGTTTTTGTCTTCCAATCTATGAATAAAAGCTATGTGTGAGAGAATGAGATCTGCTAATCCTAAAAATTTTGAAGGACCTGGTGATCAGAGACAATTAGTTCAATTCACTAACTACAGATAATACTTTTGTTTAATAAATGAGTTTTAAATGCAAAGCATGTCTTGATGAACTTTCTTCTTACGTATCCAACATGTTTAAGGTAGTTTTATTGAATAAAAAAATAAAAAATTGTTTTTGTGCATTTTAATTGAAGAATAATTTCCAGCCAAATAGAGCGTGACACAATCAGTAAAAAATTAATCCAGTAAATAGAAACCGCATCATTTATCATTGTCCAACATAATAGAGAATCTGAATAAATATAAGATAAACTATATAACTGCTTAAGTGCGTAAGGATATAGTGTTTCGTCCTGGTTAGCAAAAAGCCACACCAAATTTAGCAAAAATATATTTTAATGGTTACCAACCAACGAGAACCAATCTTTCTTCATGAAAATAACTGATGCACACAAACAATGCAAAACATAATGAAAACTGATATTTAAATCAAGGATTCCTGCCTGCTGATTTAAATCATTATTAAAATTGGTGATTTAAATCGCTTTGATTTAAAAATCAATTCACCCTGGCTCCAGCCCAAATAAAAATAAATTTTTTGTAGATTAACAGTTTAACATTTATACAACCCCTATGTAACAATAAAAGAATTTACCATTCCAAAACAAGCAGTTACTTATACAAAGATCTTACCGCAACTTTTCAACTTCTTCTTGTGGCATGGAAGCAATCTTTTGTGATTCTTTGTAAAAGTTTCTCTCAATTGGAGGCAAATCTTAAACAATTAGGGAAAAAAGCAAGCTTTTAGAAAAATTAAATTTTCCAAATTGGTGAGAGACGTGTTTATTGAGAATTACAACATATAGTTACTGGTAGAAGCCTGCCAAAATTATGATCAGGATTTAAGATGGAAGAGCCCAAAACCCACATAACATGGTGAATCCTCACATCACTCCCCAGTAAAAAAATTATTATAAGTAGTGTGAAGATTCCTTGTTGGAAGCATGTATACAACTAAAAGCTGAAGAAGAGATAAAACCCAATTTTTTTTAAAGTATTTGCTAAATAATCCACCTCACCAAATTTTCATTCTAAGCTAATTGGAATTATTCCATTAACAGAGATCATATGATGCAGACAGTTATACTTTAGAAAATTACAGAGCCTAAGCAGTTATATTTAATTGAATCTAAAGAGAGTAAGAGTCTACCAGGAATTATTAATTCAGACAGTGAAAAATACACATTCATTTCAACACAGACAGACGTGGATCTAAAAATATTCTATTCTGCATTTTAAAAATCTGTAACAGGCTATCAAGACTTTATATTCAAGACTAGCACACTACACTTTTTCAAAGCCTGTATACTAACCTGCCCACTTCATAGCTTCATATTTAGCTTTATTTTCTCGAAGAGATGCCCAGTTAATCACTGATTTCTGTGGGACATTTCCAGACTTGACAAGATCACGATGACTTTCAGTGGAATAACTAGTGCCAAAATCCTGGTGTTGGAGGGAACCTGTTGGGAAACAGTAGCTCTGCTTTATTTTTAACAAACAAAACCTTTTCCATTTGAATTCTGAAGAGATGTTATGTTTAAATAGAAATTTCTTTCTTGGGGCTTATTGTTAGAGGCCTGGTTTGATCTCCAGATCCAATCTTATTATAGACCAGAAAGATCTACAAAAACTGTGTGGATGCATTGTTGGGAAAAAGGAGAGAAAGAGTGCTTTCAGCAATTTCTGGCTACTTAAGGAGTAGTACTGTCAGGTTCTAAAGGGAACTCCAAGCAGCTCTCTCAACTAGAAGGAAGGCATGCTGTGATATGGGTTCTTCAGGGACTGGGTGTAAATTGGGGGAAAATGGGAGGTAAATTCTCAGAGCCCCAAGAATCAAGCAGAAAACTATTTTCAACAACTGTAAGGAGAGAAGGGGTATTTCTACAGCACAAGATGATAATATAAAAGTTAAAACACACATACCAAATGCATAGATAGTACAGTACATTTAAAAGAGATTCATTAAATTAGGCTCTCTCAGAAAGCAGATTTAACCATGACACAAAGGCAATACATACTACATGTGATGACAGTGATTAAGTGAGTCCCAATGATAAACTGGGACAGCACAGGAGGAAATGTAGTGGTGTGCCTCATTCTCATGCTGCTCTGGTCTGTTTGTGCATCTAAATAGCAGCTTTCAGCTCCCCCTTAGCTATGATACGTTCAGAAAGTATATTAAGATATCCACTATTGAGTATTCCTAGCTGCAGCTTTGCTCCTTCCTCAAAGATACCTGCTAGTCCACCATGCTAGGCATCTCACAGCTGCCCCTGCCACAGTGGTACAATCCATGCTCCATTCCTCCTCTCTTGGAAATGTGGAACCTAACTCTCAGTTCTGAGTTTTAATTCCTTTCTTCCCTTTTAGTGCCTTAGTCCAGATCTGAAGACATATACATGGTCCTTGCCCCAAAGGGCTTTCAATACAAATAGACCAAACAAATAATAATAGACAACACAAGCAAAATGTAGTCATTGCTTAAGTATCCCTACAACATATACAGTAACAATACCCACACTTTATTATGTGCAAACTTTTTTTTGACAAAGTTCTCTCTCTGTGGTACAGCATATATACAGAGGCATATTGTACATGTTAAAATGTTAAGTACAAGTCAAATGTTATAAGAGAACATGAGTCAAAGACCCAACAATTTCCCCATGGTAAATTTCTTACCTTTCTCAGTCCTGTCTCCAGGGTAATTTTGGCCATACCTCTTAACAAGATCATCTATCAACATTTTGGCTTTGTTCTGTGTATCATTACTGCCAAAAATCTTTACTTCAGCTTCATATGTTCCTCTTATAACCTAAATTTAGAAAGCCTAATTAAATTTTTATATAGCACAAGCTTCATATACTAGAATATACACAGGTATCCCACTCCTTGATTTTTTCTTTATGCAGTCTCAATTTCTCTGCCTAACATAGGCCCTACGGTGTGCTACCCAAAAGGACTTAGACATCATAATGCCTAATTTTTGGGCACCTAGAAAAGTCACAAGAACACTGCAATCCACAAAGACACAGTTAAGTGCATCAGCTTCCCTATACAATGAATGGAGAGAGCTAAACGCCTAAGAGTATGTATACACTTAAGGCAGTGGTTCCCAAACAGGGGTTTGTGAAATGTTAGAGGGTTCTCAGGGAAAAAATTCCCTAATGGTGGACAGAGCTGTCCCTAGGACAGCACCGGGCGGGCAGCCCGGAGCCCCTGGACTTCCAAGAGCTAAGCAGATCAAAGCAAGCATATCTATCACACTGAGGAGATTTAAACTTCAAGCCTCCTTATAAGAAATGGAAAGGGAGGTGGATATTTGTTGCTGTTTTTAAAATTAATAGGCAGCCAGTATATTATGAAGAACAAGTTTAAGCTTTGGTGTAACGTGCGTTTTTGTCTGGACTGCTCAAGACCTGAATGCTCGCGTAGGAAGAACAATTTGAGTTGGCTTCTTAAATACCTTGGTGGGAGTTCTGTGGATTGCAGTGGAGACAAATCTAGCATTTAGGTGCTTAAATCTGGGGTTTAGGCTGGCACCTAAGTATCTTTGTGGCTCTGAGCCTTGTGTTACATTAAAAAAAAAAAAAAGGAAAATTCTGTATGTTCTTAACATTTAAAAAAAAAAAAAGTAAGAACATACAAAATTTTCCTTTTTTTTTTTTTAATATAAAGAAAACCCTACATCACCAAACTGTTGTCTTACACCCCAAGCAAACTATGTTCACATCCTAGTTCTGTTTAGTTACTCTCCATGTATACAGGGACTAGGAGAATGTAAAGGCATCACATGCAACCTCAAGATAAAGAAATGACAGATGAAAGGAGAGAATCGCTCATATCAGTGGAGCAATCACTGGAATATATAGAAGCGGCAAGTCCTGGAGAGAGTACGGAGCAATAACCTCTTGACAAAATGTAGTGCACTTTACCTGTATTTTAGAACCTGAAGAATCCTCAAGTTCTCTTATTTTAGTTCCAGCCCGACCTGTTACAAAATGCACTGTAGATATTATACAAATCCTGATCACAGACCAACTTGTGCCAAAAGTTGGAAATAAACTACTGTTAATCATTATTTACACAGTCATCAAATAAGAAAGCATTTAACAAGAAATCGTGGCTTGAAAAACGTAGAAAAAAATAGATGGCTTATTTATGATCATTCGAAACCAAGACAGAAAAAAGTGCAAGGGCGGGGGGGGGGGAACCCCACTGAGAAATCATGGTACCAGGGAGATAATTCAGGTTCCTTCCCTGGCCAGCAAGACTTTTGTCCCCATCTCCCCCTCTTCCAGCTAAAAGGCACGCTCACACATCCACTGGGGCTGACCAACAGAACCTGAGTGAGCCTTTTATGGTGAACCCCTCCCATGCAGCAGTGGTGAAAGTGGGCCAGTATAGCATACTAGTAAGAAGTGGCTACCGGTACCGGGCCTCTACACAGCCCGTTAACACCACTGCCCCCTCGCCCCCAGGGCCGCAGAGGGGGAGTGTGGGCAAAAGGGACAGCTGCCCTGGGGCCCTGCAATTTAATTTGGCAGCGACTGGAGCTGGGGGCCCTTTAAATCACTGCTGGAGCCCCGGGTGGTGCTGAAGGGGTGGCTGGGGGAGGCTGACCCCCCAGCCCCTCTCCTTCTGCCCAAGCCCCCGTACCGATAAGACTTCTAAGTTATTTTCACCCCTGCCATGCAGGCAAGCAATCGTCCCCTCAAGGTGATCAAATGGAAAATCAGGCAAGCAGCTACCGTGCACACATCCTGGTCTCCCCAAGCTACTGTGCATTCGTCGGGGAGAGAGGCACTGCAGAATGTGTGCGGCCCCCCCTGCCTCAGCAGGGACGAGGGCCAACGAGAGATCTAAGGGGCCAAGCAGGTACCCTAGCCAGTCCCCATCAACACCCTCCACCTCAGCAGCCCACTAAGTGCCTTGAGCTTGTCTGGCAGGGGTGGAGATTGGGAAGGCATAGGGAGTGTTTGCCCCCCTCCCAACCAAGGGCAACACATGGGTGGGTACGCAGAGTCATACGCCCTCCTCCCCCAGATTTCTACCTTCCATTTAGCACAGAGGTTTTCAAACTATGTGAGCACAGAGGAACACTGAGACAGACCTGCACAGCATGTCTCAGTGAGGGGAGCCAGGAGGGGAGGGTGGCGCCCCCCCATGTTCCTCCATGCCCTTGGGGCAGGGGCACACCCCACAATTTGAAAACCTCTATGCTAAATGAGAAGCAGAAATCAGGGGAGGGGGGGCACAAGACCTTCACACGCTCCCTGACGTTGCCTCTGTCCCCCCCCAGATGCAGAAATCAAACTATGCCTATGTCATGCCCACCCCCCTGGCACGCCTCATAGCCCCCCCGCTCGGAACGACTCGGGTCTACCAGTGCCAGAGGCAGGCACTCGGGCAGGGCCCGGTAGTTACCGATGATGGTCCCGATCATGGCGTTGTCCAGGTGGAAGCAGAGCGGCACCCCCAAGCCCCGACCCCTGGGGGGGCCGCGGGGCCGATATTCCAGAGGGCCGGACAGCCAGGGATCCCGGGGTGCGTGCAACGGGAACGGCCGCGAATCCTCCAGCCTCCTACAGCCGCCCTGGGAGCCGTTGCCTCTCCGGGCCGACCTCTTCTCCTGGTCCTCAGCCCAGGGCCCGGTGGCTCCGCTTCGCCCTCCGCCGCCCACCGGGGACGCTGGGCTCCTCCGGCCCTGGGCGGGGGCCATCGCCGGCTGCCACTCCGGCAGCGGGGGCGCTGGCGGCCGGCTCCCGGAGCGGAACTCCTCGTCGCTGTCCGCTTCCCAGTCCGACATGGCAACGCCGGGTGCCCAGTGAACGAGAAGGGGCCTGTCGGGCTCGCGCTACCTAGCGCGTGCTCTCCAACCGTCACCACGCGCGTGCAGAGCCCCGCCCAACAGTTTTTGGCCGGGAAGCGCTCTGATTGGCCACAGCATTTCGCCTGTACGAAATGATTGGCTGGCTAGCCTGGGCCACTGTGGCCTCTGGAAGCGATGGGCATTCTGCCGGGGGGGAGGAGGGGCCACGCCCTGGGGCTCGGCTGCCAGCAGCGGAGCTGAGGTTTGGCTACGCCTCAGCGCATCCCTCCCGCGGGTTTTGCCCCCCACAGTCAGGGAGCCCAGAACGTCCCAGCAGCCTGCTCGTGGGGTGACGCAGGAGGGAGGAGCAAGGACTCAGTGCGCAGGGTCCCCCCTCCCTCCTGCCCGCGGCAATCAGCTGGCTTGCGGCCTTCAGGAGGGAGTGGGGAGGAGCGAGGACTGGGTGGGCAGGCTCCCCACCATCCCTCCCAAACGCCGCAAACGAGCTGATTGCCGCGGGCAGGAGGGAGGGGGGACCCTGCAGCTAAGGAAGAGAAAGACTGCCTTCTTCGCAGCGCCTGTGGCCAAGTCAGGAGACAGGGGCTATGAGAAGACAGACAGCATAGGGTGCTGGGGGGGGGGTCAGACAGGTGCTCATAAGGGCTAGTGGGGGAGGACAGACTGGGGCAGGCGCTGAATGGGAGTGGAGACACAGGGCCACAGTGGGGAGGGAGGTGCAGAGACTCATGGGGATGGGGGAGGGCGTACAGGGAGACAGAGACGGGGGAGTGTCTGCATGGGGGCACAGACACATGGGGAGGGGGTACAGGGAGACATAGGGGCAGGGGAGTGGTTGGGTGGGGGCACAGAGACCCGTGGGGATGGGGTACACGGATACAGGGATAGGGGGTGGCTGGGTGGGGGCACAGAGACACATGGGGACAGGAGCAGATGTGCCTGACTGCATGGGAGAGGCTAGGGGTCAGCCAGGGTCTGCATGGGGGAAGCTCCCTAACAATCCCTTCCTGCCCCACCAAAAAAACCGGTTCCATACTTTTCCCACCCATACCCATTAACCTTCCAAGTCCATACCCAGGCTCCTTCCCAGCAATTTACTTCCCTCTCCCTCAGCTCCTCCGTTACCCTTGACTCCCCCAAGCCTTTGCACTGCTTCTGAGGGGTGCGGGAAATATGGTTCTGTATTGTAGTTTAAATGAATTATTACTTAGAGTTCTGTATTAATATGCCTAGTAAGGAATCTATTTGTCAAAAAACATTTCCTGAATCTTTTTTGTTGTTTGTATTGTTACAGGCATACTTTCTGACAGGTATTTTGAAATAAATTACCAAAAATAATTGAAACTGGTGTGATTATATTGTGTTATTTTGACAAATAAAATATGCACAATTTTGCAGAATTTTAAAATATTGTGCTCAGAATTTTTAATTTTTTGTTGCAGAATTTTTAATTTTTTGGCGCAGAATTCCACCAGGAGTGAGTACTTATATTTTGGAGTTCTAGTAGCTGACTCTGCGGTAGAGAAGTTGCTGAGGAAGGATTGCCTGCGCATGCTGGCTAGCCTCGTGGCAGGTGGAGAGCAATGCATGCGTGGGCTGGACTGATACTGCTACCAGTAAAGTTCTGCGATCAGCAGCGCAGGGATGCAGGAATGGGGAGTGGAGAACTGATAGACTGGGGGAGAGGAGACCAGAAATGGTTCACTGAAAGGAAGGGAACAGAGAACTGAATAGACTTGGGGATGGAGATAGAACTGATTAATTTGGTCAGGCTACTGTATTTTTAGTCAGACTAGTTTGTTTTAATAGGAATTTTGGAGGGTTGTCAATCTTAAATTATAACCCTGATACTTTCACATTAATGTAATGAAGATTTTGATTTGGCCCACTGTACTAAAGCAGACACAGTATTACAAACCTTTCAGTCAACAGTGCAAATCTGCTAAGTATTTGAGGGTTTAAATGTGCCAGCACTGGAGGCAGAATGGAGTAGCACTGCCTCAAAGGGCATTCTCAGCTCCCTGGAATGAAGGGGGAAACACGTATGCAGCTATTTATGGGTGCAGATTACTATCCTTGTATAGTCAGCCTGATCTACAGCAAGTGCAGCACGAGGGAAGCAATTTACCCTGTCTTCTTCTGCCCCCTCCCAACCTCTTTTGGGGCACCACTTGCCTGGCTGCACAAACTGTGTGTATCTCCTTGCACATTCCCGCTTCCTCCTGTGTACTCACATAAGGTTGAGACAAATCTAATCCTAAGGGGACAGACTATGGTAAAAGATACTGTTCTTCTAAAAGTTCATGATTTAGGAGTATGAATGAAAGGTATTCAGGGGAGGCAACTTGGCCCTTATATTTTCACACTTATCATAAAGGACTTTACTTCAAGTTTTGTAGTCCCTGTGTTACAGTAAAAATCACTAAATAATTTCATAAAATATAGGAGGAAATTGATTAATTTAAATTAATACTCTTCAAGAAATTATGAAACAATTATTCAAAGAAAAATAGTAAAATATCTGCAGCTCAATTCTCCCCTCCCTTGCACCTTCTGTAGTCATTAATATCTGTGCAAAGTGGGTATAAAAGGCTACCAAATCAGAATGATGTTTTCTGCTCCCTTTGCACAGATGTTAATGATTACGCAAGAGAATCAGGCCCCGTATATTTATATACTTAGCCCTGGTCTACACTACGAGTTTAGGTCAAATTTAGCAGAGTTAGATCGATTTAACCCTGCACCCATCCACATGATGAAGCCATTTTTGTTGACTTAAAGGGCTCTTAAAATCGATTTCTGTACTCCTCCCCAATGAAGGGATTAGTGCTAAAATCGACCTTGCTGGGTTGAATTTGGAGTAGTGTGGATGCAATTCGACGGTATTGGCCTCCGGGAGCTATCCCAGAGTGCTCCATTGTGACTGCTCTGGATAGCACTCTCAACTCAGATGCACTGGCCAGGTAGACAGGAAAAGTCCTGTGAACCTTTGGATTTCATTTCCTGTTTGGCCAGCGTGGCGAGCTGATCAGCACAGGTGACCATGCAAAGCTCATCAGCACAGGTGACCATGCAGTCCCAGAATCGCAAAAGAGCTCCAGCATGGACCGAACGGGAGGTACTGGATCTGATTGCTGTATGGGGAGAGGAATCCGTGCTATCAGAACTCCGTTCCAAAAGACGAAATGCCCAAATATTTGAAAAAATCTCCAAGGGCATGAAGGACAGAGGCTACAACAGGGACCTGCAGCAGTGCCGCGTGAAACTTAAGGAGCTCAGACAAGCCTACCAAAGAACCAGAGAGGCAAACAGCCACTCTGGGTCAGAGGCCCAGACATGCTGCTTCTATCATGAGCTGCATGCCATTCTAGGAGGTGCCCCTACAACTACCCCACCCCTGTGCGTGGACTCCGTCAATGCATTCTCACGCAATAGGGATGCGGATTTTGGGGATGAGGAAGATGTTGAAGATAGCGCACAGCAAGCAAGCGAAGAAACCATTTTCCCCGACAGCCAGGAACTGTTTATCACCCTGGAGCCAGTACCCTCCCAACCCACCGAAGGCAGGCTCCCGGACCTTGAAGGTGGAGAAGGGAGCTCTGGTGAGTGTACCTTTGTAAATATAATACGTGGTTTAAAAGCAAGCGTGTTTAATGATTAATTTGTCCTGAAGACTTGGGATGCATTCGCGGCCAGTACAGCTACTGGAAAAGTCTGTTAACGTGTATGGGGGTGGAGCGGAAATCCTCTTTATCGCTCTGTGTTATCCTCAGGAGAGTGATATCATTCATGGTCACCTGGTTGAAATAGGGGAATTTTATTAAGGGGACATTCAGAGGTGGCCAGCTGCTGGGCTGTTTGCCTGTGGCTGAACAGAAATCATCCCCACCGTTAGCCACGTGGGGGGAGGGGGGCGGGGTGAAGCAATCATCCCAGAGAATTGGGTGGGGGGGGGGGTCAGTTGGGTTTGTGCTGCACGTTAACCCGAAAACCGCAGCCCCTCCTTTTAAATGGCCAACCCATTTTAAATGGCCAACCCAACGGGTTTTTGGTATGGGAAATGAGGGCGCTGCTGTTTGAAACCATTCCCACACGTTATGAAGGTTAAAGAAGCCAAAAGACTGGGGCTTACCATGTCTGCCTGCAAGCCAAATTCTGTTGCCCGCCGGCCCTGCATGTGTGATCTCTCACACCAAACCGGCAGGCCCTCAATATAAGAGGCAAAATGGACCTTGTAAAGAAAGCACACGTGCTATGTTATGTTAACAGCTTGGTTCACTGTGAAAGAGTCTACCCATTGTTCTCTAAAATGTGACTTTTTAACTACTACTCTCCCTTTTTTTCCTCCCACAGCTGCAAATGTTTCAATGCTCACCCTATCATCTCCATCCCAGAGACTAGTGAAGATTAGAAGGCGAAAAAACGCACTCACGATGAAATGTTAATAATATAATATATATAGTTTTTAATATATGGAGATATACCTATCTCATAGAAATGGAAGGGACCCCGAAAGGTCATCGAGTCCAGCCCCCTGCCTTCACTAGCAGGACCAAGTACTGATTTTTGCCCCAGATCCCTAAGTGGTCCCCTCAAGGATTGAGCTCACAACCCTGGGTTTAGTAGGCCAATGCTCAAACCACTGAACTATCCCTCCCCCACGTTCTCTGAGCTCATGCAGGACTCCTACACTGAAAGAGCCCAGCAGAATGTGTGGAGGCAGACAATGTCAGAGTGCAGGAAAGCACAAAATGAACGCGAGGACAGGAGAGATGCGCGAGAGGACAGGTGGCGGGAGCAAGAGGAGAGGTGGCGGGATCAAGATGATAGGTGGCGTCAGCGTGATGAGAGGAGGTAGGAAGCAATGCTGAGGCTACTGAAGGATCAAACTGATATGCTCCAGCGTATGGTTGAGGTGCAGGAAAGGCAGCAGGAGCACAGACTGCCGCTGCAGCCCCTGTGTAACCAACCACCCTCCTCCCCAAGTTCCATAGCCTCCTCACCCAGACGCCCAAGAATGCGGTGGGGGGGCCTCCGGGCACCCAACCACTCCACCCCAGAGGACTGCCCAAGCAACAGAAAGCTGGCATTCAATAAGTTTTGAAGTGCAGTGTGGCCTTGTCTTTCCCTCCTCCCCTACCCAACCTGGTGCTTCCCTCCTCCCCCACCCCTCCCGGGCAATTAGGCGGCGGGTACGCCGAAGCCGTGGGACCGGGGACCTCCCGCAGGCATTCCACTGAAGGCAGCCTGCCTGCCGTGCTTGGGGCGGCAAAAAAGCTAGAGCCGCCCCGGTGCCGAATTAATAAAGAATGCATGAGTTTGAAACAACAATGACTTTATTGCCTCTGCAAGTGGTGATCAAAGAGGGGAGGGGAGAGCAATTGGCTTACAGGGAAGTAGAGTGAACCAAGGGGGAGGGTTTTCATCAAGGAGAAACAAACAGAACTTTCATACCGTAGCCTGGCCAGTCATGAAACTGGTTTTCAAAGCTTCTCTGATGCGCAGCGCAGCCTGCTGTGCTCTTCTAACCGCCCTGGTGTCTGGCTGCGCTTAATCAGCGGCCAGGCGATTTGCCTCAACCTCCCACTCCACCATAAACGTCTCCCCCTTACTCTCATAGATATTGTGGAGCACACAGCAAGCAGTAATAACGATGTGAATATTGGTTTCGCTGAGGTCTAACCGAGTCAGTAAACTGCGCCAGCGCGCTTTTAAATGTCCAAAGGCACATTCTACCACCATTTTGCACTTGCTCAGCCTATAGTTGAACAGCTCCTGACTACTGTCCAGGGTGCCTGTGTATGGCTTCATGAGCCATGGCATTAAGGGGTAGGCTGGGTCCCCAAGGATAACTATAGGCATTTCAACATCCCCAACGGTTATTTTCTGGTCTGGAAAGTAAGTCCCTTGCTGCAGCCGTTCACACAGACCAGAGTTCCTAAAGAGCGAGCGTCATGTACCTTTCCCGGCCATCCCACGTTGATGGTGGTGAAACGTCCCTTGTGATCCACCAGTGCTTGCAGCACCATTGAAAAGTAACCCTTGCGGTTTATGTACTGGCTGCCTTGGTGCTCCGGTCCCAAGAGAGGGATATGCGTTCCATCTATCGCCCCACCACAGTTAGGGAATCCCATTGCAGCAAAGCCATCCACTATGACCTGCACATTTCCCAGAGTCACTACCCTTGATAGCAGCAGGTCAGTGATCGCGTTGGCTACTTGGATCACAGCAGCCCCCACAGTAGATTTGCCCACTCCAAATTGATTCCCGACTGACCGGTAGCTGTCTGGCATTGCAAGCTTCCACAGGGCTATCGCCACTCGCTTGTGAACTGTGAGAGCTGCTCTCATCTTGGTATTCTTGCGCTTCAGGGCAGGGGAAAGCAAGTCACAAAGTTCCATGAAAGTGCCCTTATGCATGCGAAAGTTTCGCAGCCACTGGGAATCATCCCAGACCTTCAACACTATGCGGTCCCACCAGTCTGTGCTTGTTTCCCAGGCCCAGACTCATCGTTCCACAGCATGAACCTGCCCCATTACCACATGATGTCCAAATTGCCAGGGCCCATGCTTTGAGAGAAGTCTGTGTCCATGTCCTCATCACTCTCGTCACTGCACTGCCGTCGCCTCCTCGCCTGCTTTTGAAGTTTCTGGTGCTGCATATACTGCAGGATAATGCACGTGGTGTTTACAGTGCTCATAATTGCCGCGGTGATCAGAGCGGGCTCCATGCTTGCCGTGGCATGGCGTCTGCAGGAGAGCAGGAGAGCACAGTGGCAGCGGAAGCGGTCATTTGATGACTACAGTTTGCAGTCCTATTGCACCGTCTGCTGCCAGCAGCACCCAGGACATAACAGCAGTGGCTGAGCTGAGCGGGCTGTACGCTTACTGTGGTATGGTGTCTGCGTGGAAAAAAGGCGCAAAACGATTGTCTGCCGTTGCTCTGACGGAGGGAGGAGCGACTGACAACATGGCTTATAGGGTTGGCTTACAGGGAATTAAAATCAACAAAAGGGGTGGGTTTGCATCAAGGAGAAACACACATAACTGTCACACCGAAGCCTGGCCAGTCATGAAAATGGTTTTCAAAGCCCCTGTGAGGAGCAGCGCGCCTTGCTGTGCTCTTCTAATCACAAACAGCCTAGTCAGCAAACAGCGCCAGCGAGCTTTTAAACGTCCAAAGGCACATTCTACCACCATTCTGCACTTGCTCAGCCTATAGTTGAACTGCTCCTTACTACTGTCCAGGCTTCATGAGCCATGGGAGCAAGGGGTAGGCTGGGGTAGGTTCGACCACGCAGTGCTGCCGGCTGGGAGAACAGCCTGAGGCAGAAGCCTCCAGCTCACATGATATTCCAGGCAGGACTGAATTTCCGTGAGATGAAACTTAAAGAAGAGAATGACCTGGAGTCACTCCCATTTATGTCCAGGTGCCCCTTACCGACCTCACCGAGGTTGGCCAGGAGCACCCATGTCTGCCCAGGCGCCCCGACCAACCTCACCGAGGTCAGCCAGGAGCACCCAGGAGACGATGACGGCGGCTAGCAGTCGTATTGCACCATCTGCTGCCGTGAAGGCAAGGAGCTGCTGCTGTGTAGCAATGCAGTACCACGTCTGCCAGCAGCACCCAGGAGATGTACGGTGACAGTGAGCTGAGCGGGCTCCATGCTTGCCGTGGTATGTCATCTGCAGGAAAAAAGGTGAGAAATGATTGTTTGCCGTTGCTTTCACGGAGGGAGGAAGGGAGGGAGGGAGGGGGCCTGACGACATGTACCCAAAACCACCTGCGACAATGTTTTTGCCCCATCAGGCATTGGGAGCTCAACCCAGAATTCCAATGGGCGGCGGAGACTGCGGGAACTGTGGGATAGCTACTGACAGTGCAACGCTCCGAAAGTCAAGGCTAGTCTCGGTACTGTGGAGGCACTCCACCGATTTAATGCGCTTAGTGGGGACACATACAATCGACTGTATAAAATCAATTTCTAAAAAATTGACTTCTATAAAATGGACCTAATTTCTTAGTGTAGACATACCCTTAGTCACCAAGTCTGAAAATTAACTTCAGTAGGGTTCCACATGGGAGCAGGGATCCACCCATGTGGGTTTCTGTGGGCAGAACAGAAGTCCTAAACCAGGCCATATGAATTATTAGCACAGCACTAGATGCAGTTCTGCTAGTAGCCTCCTCCTAAAAATCCTGCTCCATGGCGTATTTAGTCCCACACAGGTGTATAAGAACTATGGTTTCCCCTCTCCTCAAAAATCCCTGTTTAATCACTGGTCAAAATTAAAACTGAGTTCAGCAACTGATGTTTGAAATTCCTTAGCACTGCTCTTAATAGCTTCCAAAATCACTTTCATAGTGGGTTTGTATTCTGTGAAGGTGAAGTGGGTTTGGATAAACCATCATTAGAAATCATCAGAAGGTGTTACACTGGCCTATGTTGTATGGACTTTTTGGTCAAATAAACTTGCTTTGTGATACCTTGGTCAAGTTGAATCAAAGCCATATAAAACGTTAAAGAAAAAAAAAGCACATCATGGGAATTTTTCAGGTGCACAATTCTGCCCAGTCCTGCCTGAGCTGTATTGACATGCAACACCAATATTAATCTTTAATCAAAAACAAAACAAAAAAATCAACCAACAAACAAAAAAACTTCAAGTATACATAGTAGCTACTTTTTAACCATGTTTATTAACAACAATATGGATTTACCTTTGTCATGAAGTTACAATTAACATTGTATTATAATGTAATGGCTAAAGCCATTGCAGCGTCAGTGGAAGTGTCCCTTATACTTTCCATAACCATTATAAAACTGATATTTTAACACTGCTCCCTCCCATATTGGCTAGCAGAAATGTCTCAGAACACATTCAATAGCAGATAATGTTTGGTGCCTATGGAAGGGTCCCATATGTATCTGAGTTAATGGCAACACCTCATATGCTTCCTTTGACATTCCAGGAGTTGGTTTAGATTTAAAAACTGATTCACCTTTTTGGATAATTATAGCAATTTGTTTGATGTTGCAATTCATTTGAACTAAATTGATTAACATGCTCGAAAAAAATATGAAGCAGAAATATGACGGCCAAATTCTCTCTGGATGTACACCTCCTTCAATCCTACTGAACTCCATGGGATTGCACAAGGTATGAGTCTGGACAAAAATTGTCCCAGTGGGACAAGTTCACTCCTGGTGTAGGTGGGTGTAATCCCATTGAGATCAATGGAGTTGAGCCTGATTACACCAAAGAAGACTGAATTTGGCCCACTTATGCTGTCCTTTGAAGTCAGTGGAGCCGCACAGGGATGAATTTGTCCTCAGATGTTTAATCACTTTTTTCATTCCTTTGCTCTTATATTTTCTTTTTCTGCTTTGTTCTGTTTTCTTACTGACCTACTTTTCTCTGTGCTTTTAAAAAATTTCCCTTCTCTTCATCCCTTTTTATACTACTTTGTGCGTTACTTTTTATATAGTCAATGTGACATATGGGTTAATTCAGCTAAGCATTAGTTTCCTCAGGAAATAACTGGAATATTATCATTTTCACTTTATACAGATGCCCAACAAAATAAGGGTTTGATTCTGGACTCAGGCAGAGCTCTTGCTGAAGTCCATGGGATTTTTGCTCGAGTAAGAACTGCAGGCCCAGACCCATAAATAGTACTGTATATCAGGTGTTCCTCAATACAGCAATAATTCAGAATGACTTGACTTATCACAGAAGAGTAGGTGAATTACCTATCAGCAGACTGTAATGAGAGCAGTCATTTAAGTAGGATTATCTCAAAAACATATGTAACAGCTGTGGGCATGTGAATAAAAGTGTATGATCCTTGCAATCTTGAACCCTAGGCTAAAACACTATATCCATACTGAAACAAAAAGTTTAGCTCACATAAGTCAGGAGTATATAGAGTTTGTAAAACAAATAATCATCAAAAACTATTCTTTTAAGTTGTCTCTTCAATCAGGGTACAACAAACATGCTGATCAGAAAACAGTTTTTTGTGTAAGGCCCAGTCCTGAAACCCTTACTTAGGGTCAGATTCTGTCCCGTTTGACACCCTGTGCAAGCCTCCAATGGAGTGTATATTAGGGCAGAATTTGGTCCTTATTGCCTACTCATGTAAAACTCCTATTGACTAAAATGGGAGCTTTGACTTAGTAAGTAGTTCAGGACAAGACCCTTAAGGCCAAATGCTGTTCCCACTGACATCAACAAATTATTGATACTGATTTCGGTGAGAGCAGGCTTGGTCCTTATAGTATAATTAAAGATATAATGTGGACACAGGAAATTCCTGGTGAGGAAAGGACAGAACAGCCCACTTTGTAAAAATCAAAACACATAATAAACCCTCTCCAGATCTCCACAGATTCATTAATTATTCTCACAGTTTTTCATCAATATAATGTTAAGAAAATTCCTATATGATAAGAACTGTAGCTACAAAAAGAAGGATGTAATGGTGACAATAAAAGAAAAAAAAATCAGTAATTTCAACTTAGATAAGGTCTTCCTGATTTATCCGATCTTTGTAAAGACATTTACATTTTCATATATAATTTATAGAATTCATTTATGTGCACAGAATTGTATTAAATAAATTAATTTAAAATTAGGAAAACTCAGGCATGTCATTTAAGCCAAAAATACCAGGTTCAGCGAGATACATTATCAGTAAAAACCAAAATCCTGATTCTGCAACTGCATCTGTGCAGGCAGAGCCTGTGCCCATGTGGAACCTCGCTGATTTCACAGTAAGACTCAATGTGGATGCAAAGGTCTGCTCAAGCAGATACAGTTGCAAGATCAGGGCCCAATTCAGGATGCCGTTGTGTTCATATTTAATGAAAAAGGGGAGGCGAGTCTAATTACTGACACATCTGTTAGCTGTCCTGTGCCCAAGCTCTTGCCCCTACATGAGACCTAAGTACAGATTTACATCTAGAACATTATGAGATTTTATATAAATGCAAGAAAGGCACCATAAAACATTAGGAAAAAAGAAAAGAAAATCCTAAAAATTGTATCATTTTTAGATATTGTACAATACTTTAAATTTACAGATTTGGCTGGACAAACTGCAGACATTCAAATAAGTCAATATTTAAATGTTCTCAGATGTTGAAAAACCTATTTATCATCACAAAAATATCTTCGCAATTAGGCTTTAATATGATCAGGCAGCACATAAAGAATGTAGTAAAGGTTGAATGCGATGGCAAATCAGTGATAGCTAATTGTGCTTCAAGACATCTTTCAGAATTTACCACCTGAGCTTTGTTCTGGCACAAGCCATAGAACGCAGCTTATCATCCACAGATCCTGTATCACTGACACAATATATACACTCTACAGTATGCATGTACTTTCACATAATAAGGTTATCATGTAACATCCACGAATATTTCTGTAAAAGAAATATGGAGGCAGAAATTACAATGGATTCATAGTAAACAGTTCAAGTCCTTCACAATACAATCTACAGCATTTAGCCATGATTAAGACTGCTGTGACATTTTTGATGTATAATAAATCCTCAGCAGGGCTGGGCTTTGATCAAACAGTGCTCTGAGTGAGCTGGAACTGGCACTCCCATACATTTGGAGTTCTTGTTGCTAGAGGTGGCCAGGCCCAGAACAGGCTGCCCATGAGTCCGTGGTACATGCAGGCTGCAATTTGGGGGAAGGCAACAAATAGAAATCTTGTTCAGTGGGAAAGGGTGGAGGCTCCCACAGGGTTCCATGGCAAAGCCCTGGTAAGGACCCATAGGTAGGCACTAGTTCTGCTACTGCACCTCTGCAGAAGTGAACTGTAGAAAGGCTATGAGAGCAAGAGGAGGTCTCGGGGAGAATGCTCAATATGCTGCAGGTTTTGAATCCCCAAACTTGGTGGGAGGTGGTATGGGGAAGGAGTCTGAGGGTCCTTTCTTGGCACCTTTGTTAAATGGCATTATAGAGCTAATAAGAATGTGACCCCCCTTCCCTCTCTCCTCCTCAACCCCTCGTTTTTAAACATTCAGTATTCTTCAATTTGGACAATTCAGCTGTTTTTCTCTATTACCTCTCCCATTTCCTAATTCCTGACATGGCTTTTTGGAAGAAACACTAGCTGTCTGGGACCAACAGGCTGGGATTTTAAAGATCTTTTTCACTGTCCCTGCCTCCCTGCTGTTATTTTCCATTTTTTCCCCATCCCTTTTTTTCTTCTCCAAATTCATATTCTCCTTCTCCTTTGCTTATCACATTCTCTCTCTTTTTTTCCTCTTCACCCCTTCTGTAGTCTCTCTCTCTTCCCTTATCCCCTTTGTTTTTCCCTCTGATTTCAATACCCCATATGTTACCACTTTCACTTCCTTCACAGACTTCTGACACAGAATCACGGAGTATCAAGGTGCAATTGTGAAGCATAGTGCCACCTTCAGGGCAGAAAGAAGAATTGCTTCTACAATAACGGCAGCGCCCTTTCCTCTCCTGTTGATTCTGCTTCCAGAATGCTTCAGATCCACGGGAAGGGCACATCAGTGATACCAGCAAGTTTGGTAAGGAAAGCTGCCCCTGAATTTTTGGTGCAGTAGTCCAGATTATCCATCTCTAAGGCCAGCTCTTATCCTTTGAATTTGTACATTTCATAGCAAAAGAAGGTTCTTATCATAAAGAACAACCTGAAAGTGGTGTGCAAAGTCCTTTGCCACAGCACTAAATCACCAAAAATATTACAGAAGTTAACATTCTAAAGCTGAGAGTGTTAAAATAACTGATTAATGATGAGTTAATTTGTATATCTTGCAACTAGCAGCCATTTCTAGTCCCATATTACTAGTTTCCTTGGTACCTTGCTAGCAGCTGTAGATAATATTTTTCTTGTAAACATAAACTATTGTCTAATTCAGGACATATATATTTGTAATTAATCCAGAAGCAAAGTGCTTTAAATCTTACGATTTTTACTTCTGTATTGTAGAAACAACACTATTTCTAAATGCTCAGATCTTTGCTTTCTGACACAGTCTGCAGTATTAACTTTGTAGATTACTCATTATTTACACCTACTGTACTACATAAAAGTGATGTACATTAGGTATAAATCTGAATTTTAGCTGTCACTTAAGCATGCATTGTCATGCAACTAGAAGATATGGGCTCATACAACTGCCTTTCAGATTCTTCCTGATTCTTGCAATTTTATCTTATTAAAAAGGCTTTCAAAAGAGTTCATGCTATGATATGTATGACTAAAGGAATTACTCAGCCAAAGAAGAAAACCCATAAATTGTTATTTAAGTTTGACATGAGGCAAGCTGAGTGCATCTGAACTGTCCCCTGGCTTGCAAATGCTTTGAGATGATCTTGATATTCCAGTCCTTAGAGAGTCAGTAGAGAGAGCTGTTTCCACTAATGAGCGAGAGATGCTTTCAAAAGCCTCTGTTTTTGTCTCTGCTTCCAATTCTTCATCTGTTATAAATAATTTTGACTCCCTCCATTTGGAGTACACTTCTTGGCTCCCTCTTGAGCCACTGGAGTCATTCCCAGCAATCTGTACATTCAGTTCTTCGGATGATTGTATAAGGTTTTGTACAGATAAAGATTTTCCTAAATCCATTTGCACTACTGGTTTAACTGAGACCAAGGGTTCCCCTTCTGTATCAAGGTTTTTTCTCCAGGAAAGATCCTTTGTCACTTTGGACTGTGCAACTTGTCCATTATCCTTTAAAGCAACAAGGCAAGCAGTGACATCAGAAATATTTTCCTGTGTGGTTGCAGGAATAATATGAAGAGGCTCAGGCCAGTTGGCATGCTTGACTGAGGAGAAAGGTGGTATTTGTAACGTTGTTGGTGTTGTTGGCTTAGTTGCCTGGTTTATTTGGTTTGATGTATTATTAGTTATTACTGTTGCAGGTCCATCATTTGGCACCTGTGTTGCTTGACTATGCATAGTTGGACTAAAAGCATAGTAAGCCTGAGTGCTAAATTCATTTGGTGTCAGTATAAGCTGTAGGCCACGAGTCATGTTGGCACTAGCTGATCTGGATACACATCCACTAGTTTGTGCAGAACTAGATAAATCTTTGCTGTCTACAGGACTTTGATAATCAGAGGTCTGGTCACATTCAAAAGATGGCATTTGAAATGAAGCCAAAGTGAGCGCTGATGCAGATCCTTTCCTTAAGACCTGTTGATAAATATCTAACAGGCTGTCCAGTTTTGACTCTATGGATTGTACCTGCAGATTGGGAAAAAAAGGTTAAAGTAAGTACAAAATATTATTTAAAAACATTTGCCTCCCTAACGCCTCTCTAGAATCTAAGCAAAGAGAAAATGTAACAGATAATAGGAACAATCCACATATAAGGGAAATGTGTTTCTCTGTATAAAAGAGCTACTCATCAAAAAAAGAAAGCTATTAAAAGCAGTGTATTTACAGATGCTTCATGATCAAGTTAATGTTCTAGCTATTAAAGGCTGCAGATTTCAGTAGTGTATGTTTTTCCATTTCTGTATACAAAGCACATTTAATGTAATATAATTTGTGTGTGTTTTACTTCAACATTTAAAATAGTGCAGACACCAAATAAAGTTATTTTACCAAATTGTTGTAAATTGAAAACATCCATTATTCATTACAGAAAGTTATAAGCAATAAAACAAAATCATGGTCTCATACAGTCACTCTACCTGCTTCTCCACCTTGACTACACGCCCTAACATACTAAGGTCATCAGTTGTCTCATTCTCTGCAGTATTCTTTTCTCGACTTTTCTTATCTGTTGTGATTTGTCCTTTTCCAAGAATCTGGTCAACACTGTGAAAGAAATTGGAGACTATAATGATCCCTGAAAATGGTGAAATTGTGGAAGTATCCACTGTTCACATCTATTGAAAATTACAATTACAACAACTATTTAACAGTTTCTGAAAAATGCCTAAGAAAAAGGATAGATTTATTTTTGTTAAAATAATAGTAATTAAAGTTCACAAAAATACTATAAAAGAGCATAGAATGATGTTTAAAGCATCTGGGGAGAGCAAAATGTGAAGCTAAATGGCAATGGAGTTATATTTACTGTTACTTTTGAGATTTGTTACACATAGAAATAAATGATAACAGATACTTATTTGTGAGGGATAGTTTAGTCTCGAGTTATTGGCTCAATCCTCCAAACACTTACTACTGGGTACATTGCTTACTACTATTAGTAGTCCCATTGGTCAAATACAGTACAGACCCATTTACGCGGGAATCCGCTTAACGTGTGGTAGCGCCATTCCTCCCAGTGCTACCTATTTAACACGCGAGACTCGTTAACACGCAGTACAGGAACTTGCTATGTAGCGCTACAGATTTGCTCACTAACTCACTGACACAGAAATCAACAGGAAGTGCGGAGCGGAAACGTGTTGTACGTCTTTACCGCCGACGGGGGGGGGAGAGGTGGGGAAGGGGTAGCAACGTTAAAGCGCTGCCGCGGCAAAGGACCATCCTTAAAGCGCTGCCGCTCTCTCTCTCCCCCCGTCGGCAGCCCTGCCGGTAGGAACCCTACCAGCAGGGCTGCCGACGGGGGAGGCAAAAAGGGCAGGGACCTTAAAGCGCTGCCGCAGCAAAGGACCCTGCAGCGCTTTAAGGTCCCTGCCCCTTTTGCCCCCCCTCGGCCGCCGAGAGGCAGGGGGAGGGGGGAGGGAGCAGCTGCCCCGGGGCCGGCGATTTAAAGGGGCCCGGGGCTCCGGACGCTGCTATCGCAGCAGTGGCGTCCGGAGCCCCGGGCCCTTTAAATCGCCACGGGAACCCTGGGTGGCGTGGACCAGGCAACCTGGAAGGGCTGGCTGGGGGATGTGACCCCTAGTGCCGCCCCTTCCGCCTGAGGCCCTGCCCCTTCTGGGGGCCAGAGCCACCCCCGCCCCGTACCGGTAAGTGTCCTGAGTTACTTTCACCCCTGTGTAGTAGTAATAATGTTCTTATTAGATTACACATTTGAATTTATATTCTTGCAAAGCACCGCTAACAGATAGGCCTGCAGTATTTGGGACGCTGTGAATACGTATGTAATCCTAGATAATTATACATGTATATATCTTAAGATATTTCAGCATGGCCCTCTTAACCCGAGGTTGCGATGGCTTGACTCCCGATATCCGCGCTTAAACGGGTCTGTACTGTATGACCAAAAGTGTTTAAAGCATGGGGCCCAACATGTATATCTCATGCTTAGTTGTATCTGTATTACACCAGCACAACATAGAATTTTAAAAAAAATAAGTAGGTGTTGAGAGTGGTATGGAGAGATTTATTGTAATGTTTGCTCTTACTCTAAACCAGTGAGTGACATCAAGCAGGGGAAAGTTGCTTAAGAGAAGGTTTAAAAAAAGTAATGTTCAGCAATAAGGGCTATAGGCTTTGAATCAATGTCTCAGAGAACTAATGAGCAGTATTGAGCCCTGCACCTCTGGAGGTTCTTCAGATGTCATTTCATAGTGGCCAACTGGCATACAGTATATAGCAATCAGAGGTGGAGGGAACTGCAAAACTCTGCATTGGAAAGGTTGGGCACAAACAGAGAGCTTGGGCTTCTAAATCTGGGAAGTGCTTCCCAAATGCAAATATAAGGAGGGCTCTATATGTATCATGGATTTGTCTGTTTATTACTGTATGGAGTCCAGAATATTAAAATATAGGATCCGGGCCATTGTGGTGCTAACGGCCCTCAGCTTCTATTAACAGTCACTGTATTAAATATTCCGTCAGTTTATGAGTGCACTTTAAAAAAAAAAGGGGGGGGTTACGTTTTCAAATTTTCTGGGCCCAATTTACATCCACATTTTTTCCACCCACAATTTACTTGCAGGCCTAACTGCATTCACAAAAAGGAAGACCAAGCTACAGCACAGGTGAAAACTTGGGTCAAAAAAAAATTGGTAATGTAAAAGACACACAATTCTTCTGGTGCTAAATGACAAAACAGCTCAAGGTATTTTTACACAGGAAGGTTCTTCAATGATGAAGGATTATTCTTTCCTTACCGGGACTGAAGACTTTTTATTCTGCACAACATATCAAGGTGACCAGCTGAATACTGTTCAATTACATCTTTTACATCATATGGACGTAATGTCTCTTTAAACTTTCTCTTTGCAACATGAAATTTCATGATTCTGTGGAAGAAACATTTTTCCAAATTAATCCTTATACATTTTTGTAAAACAATAAAGTCATCAACACTGATTCAAATGTTAGCTCTGTCTATCTTTTCATAATTCGGACAGCTTTGTGTTACATCAGATAAGCTAAACTAAGGACTTGTCTACACTATAAAGTTTTGTCAACAAAAGGCAGCTTTTGTCAACAAAACAGTGAATGCATACACACTGTGATTTGACTTTTGGTGGCAAAAATGCCCTGTTTTGGTGACAAAATACAATCACCCCAAAGAGAGACATAAGTTTTTTTCCTCTAAATTTTTGTCAACAAAGTGCCAATGTGTAGACGCCACGCTTGATTTTATTGCTTTAATTGGCCTCCTGGAGGTGTCCCACAATGCCCATCGTGATCACTCTGGTCAGCAGTTTGAACTCCACTGCCCTGCAGTCAGGTAAATAACTATCCGCCCCTCCCCCTTAGAAGCCCCCGAAATTTTTGAAATTCCATTTCCTGTTTGCTCGGCATGGAGAGGTCTCATTGCATCTTCCCAGGTGACCATGGCAGGTAATCGCAGCAAACGCTCTCCCGCTTGGACCACTGCAGAGCTGCTGGATCTGCTCAGTATATGGGGAGAGGAGGCTGTGCAGTCCCAGTTGCACCTGAGCCGTAGGAATTGGGATACCTACAGGCACATTTCTCAAGGCTTGTGTGAAAAGGGCTATGATTGGGACACGCTGCAGTGCAGAGTGAAGATAAAAGAGCTGAGGCAGGCGTACCATAAGGTGAAGGAGGCAAACCGTCGCTCCGATGCTGCACCTAAGACCTACCAGTTCTATAAGGAGCCGAACTCTATCTTTGGTGGCGACCCCACCTCCACTGCCAAGAGCCCCACGGATACTTCGGTGGGCCTGGAGGCGGTGGAAAGAGGACCTAATCCGAAGGACAAAGTCATTGATGAAGAGGTGGAGTTAGACAATGATGTGGCGCTCCCAATGGGGTTGTCCTGTGAGGCAGACATCCAGGAACTGTTCACCATGCCAAAGGTGTCTAGCCAGTCTCAGCAGTTGCACTCTGGCAAGCAAGAAGCAGGAGAGGAGACACCTGGTAAGTGCAGAGGTGGGTTCAGGGTATAGAAATGTAGAAGTCTGGCTGTGTTTCTGTGAGCTGGACATTTCCCTGTGTAGCTAATCAGTATGGTGAAACAGGGTGTTGATGCACACCAAGATCATACAGGAATCCTCCAGAGAGATCTCCAGGAAAGTTTCCTGGAGGTATTCGGCAATCCTCTGTGGAAGGCTCCTTGGCAGAGCAGCTTTGTTCCTTCCCCCATTGTAGGGAACTTTCCCGCGCCATTCGGCAATCACTTGTGCAGGGATCAAAGCAGCACACAAGTGAGCAACATAGGGAGAAGGGCGGAAGTCACAAGCATGTAGTAGATGCAGGGGCGGCTCCAGGCACCAGCGCATCAAGCGCATGCCTGGGGAGGCAAGCCGCAAGGGGTGGCCTGCCGGTCGCTGTGAGGGCGGCAGTCAGGCTGCCTTCGGTGGCATGCCTGTTGGAGGTCCACCAGTCCCGCGGTTTCAGCGGCAATTTGGCAGTGGGTACGCCGAAGGCACGGGACCGGCGGACCTCCTGCAGGCATGCCGCCGAAGGCTGCCTGACTGCCGTACTTGGGGCGGCAAAATACATAGAGATGCCCCTGAGTAGATGTACCCTCATGTGATGGGGTGGACTAGGTTCAAAAGCCCCCCGCTGGAGGCCTCACGGTTCAGCCACACCCATTCCAGGGAAGGTGCATTGGAGAGGTCTTCCAAGCAGGCTAGAGTAGCTGCAGGGGAAGCAGCCAATCAGGGCTCAGGAGGACCATATAAAAGATGTTGCAGAGCAGAGCAGTAGTCAGTTGCTGCTTGGAGCAGGAGAAGAAAGGACTGCAGGCCTGACTGCCTGGAAGAGCAGCAGGGCCCTGGGGGGCATTGAGGGAGCTCCTGGCTGGTTGCTAGGACTGAGTAGGGACTGAGCCTGGGAGGGCTGCAGGAAGATAGTGTCTCCAGTGAGGAAGCCCTGGAGATACAGCCCTATACCAGGGATGGACTTCTTAAAGACCAAAGCCCAGGGAGGGCAAGAGAGAGACACCACCACAGGGGTACTGAGATAGGCCCCGGTGGACTGTATACCCCAGAAGGGGTTTGTGCTAGTTAATATGCAGACAGTGTGACTCAGCTGGAGCGCTGTGTCACTGACAAACCTGCCTCAGACCACCGAAAGGAGTCACCAGAACTAAAGAACGCAGACTCACCCAACCAGAAGGGGGTACTTGCGAGAGGTGGGTGCCAACCCCGCTACAACTCATTTCCCTGCTTATCCTTAGCAGTGAGATCTGTGCTAGAATGACCCCCACCTTTGGAAAAGTGTGGGAGAATATTAGAATTTTTTCCCTAGTTGGCTGTGCCACAACCCTTGCAGAGTGACTGCTCTTTTCCCAATGTGGAGTGCCCCTCCTCCCCCACCCGCCAACACTCATCAGGCTTTGGGTGTTTGCAGAGATGTGTGCTTGCCATGTTGCTTGTTATTTTGCAAAAGGTGTATTTTACTGAAATGTTTTAATGCTGTGCATGAATTTAATAATTATGCTTCTGTGCATTGTTTCTTGTGCTTCGGCAGATGTGACCATCAGGAACACCCCCCACACGCTGGCCAAGCGTCTGCGCCAGATAAGAAAGCGCCCAAGATGGAGCAAAGAAAACATGTTCTGGGAGGTACTGCACTCCTCTCATGCCGAGAAAAGGGAACGCAAGGAGTGGTGGAAACCGAAAGGCAGGACAGAAAAGAAAATCAGGAGTTTGTTAAGGACGCTACTGAGTGGATGATTAAAGTAATGGAGGAGCAAACACAGAAGTTGAAGTCCTTAATAATGCTGAAGACTGAGTAGATCAGTACCCGCCCTCTCCTGCAGCACATTCAGAACTCTTTTCCATGTCCCCACCTTCCTTCAAACTCTGCCTGCACAGTCCTTTCCACTTTCCGGGACTTCTCGGTTTCTCCTTCACTCCACCCCCTCGGACAACGTTCATAATGATAGCTGGACCTACACACAGCTCTGAAAGTCTGCCCTTCCCTGGTACCTCCTTTCCCACCAAGCATCCTTGGGTGTTTGGGTGTGTTGTTTCTTGTGCAATAAAAGCAAAGTTTTGGAGTGGCAACTCATCTTTATTTGTTTTCTACAAATTGAGATAGCAGGCACTACCAATACATACACAGGCAGTTTATTCATGTGCTTGCTGGAATGTAAGGCCCCAAATATAACCATTACTTCCTAGGAAAACTACATGTAACGTAACATTGCAGCACTAATCACAGAGATAGACATTACTGGTTATCATTTTCAAAGTGTTGCCTCAAAGCCTCCCTCACTCGAATTGGCCCCCCTTGGGCAACTCTTATAGCCCTCGTATCTGGCTGCTCAAAATTAGCAGCCAAGTGGTCTGCCTCCACATTCCACCCCGAGCAAACCTTTCACCCTTAGCTTCACAAAGATTATGCAACGTACAACATTCGGCTATCACAATGGGAATATTATCCTCATTAAGGTCTAACCTGCCATAAAGGCTTCGCCAGTGTGCCTTTAATCTGCCAAAGGCACATTCCACTGTCATCCAGCACCTACTCAGCCTGTTGTTGAACCGCTCCTTACTGCTGTCCAGGTTTCCCATGCAAGGTTTCATGATCCATGGCTGTAAGGGGTACGCCAGATCTCCGAGGATCACTGTAATCTTCTGGTTTGGAAAGAGAGTCCCCGCTTGTAACTTTCTATACAGGCCGGTGTTCCTGAAGATGCATGCATCATGAACCTTCCTGGACCATCCCACGCTGATGTCAGTGAAACACCCACAGTGATGCACTTTCCACAAGTGCCTGCAACACTATGGAGAAGTATCCCTTTCCTATTGATGTACTCCATTGCAAGGTGGTTGGGTGGCAAAATTGGAATATGTATGCCATCCATTGCCCCTCCACAGTTAGGGAAACCCATTTCTGCAAAGCCATCCGCTATTTCACGCACATTTCCAAGAGTCAGGGTCCTTTGTAGCAGGATGCGATTAATTGCTCTGCACACTTGCATTAACGCAGCCCCAATGGTTGATTTCCCGACTCCAAATTGATTCGCGACCAACCAGAGTCGTCACCTTCCACACAGCAATTGCCACACGCTTCTCTACCGATAGGGCAGCTCTCATTGTGGTGTCCTTGCCCTGCAGTGCTGGGGCAAGCTCCACACACAGTTCCAGGAAGGTGGCTTTCCACATCCGAAAGTTCTGTAGCCACTGCTCATTATCCCACACCTGCATGACGATATGATCCCACCATTCAATGCTTGTTTCCTGAGCCCAAAAGTGATGGTGTACCCTATGCAGTTGTTCTGTGAATGCGAAAAGCAATCTAAAGTTGCTCCTATCCATATCACACAGCATGTCACACAAATGGGAGCTTCTTCAGTTAGGAACTTTGCGATTAACTGCACTGCCATCCGCAATGTCTTCATGACAGCTAACAGAGCAAAGGAGACCAGTGCAGAATCCATCCCTTCTCACAAAGATACCGGGGTGCACAGCAAAGAATGGCCATTGAAAAATGCTGCAAAAGAAAGCCGACAGAAAGCAATGCATCACGGGACATTGAGCCCAGTCCCAAGATACACTGCAATCCGCTCCGCCTTCCCACAACACCTAATGACAGAAAGTGTCGAGCTGGACTGTGGGATAGGTACCCACAGTCCACTGTTCACACTGTTGATGATAGTGCCCCAACTGTGGACACACTCTGCCGACAGAGGGAGCGATTGTGAACATGACATTCCGATTTTTACTATGCTGATTTCTGAGTGTTGACATCACTTTTGTTGACAAAACTTGTTAGTGTAGACAAGGCCTAAGCTAAGCTGATGATATTTTCTTCTGAACTGCTGAGTTATACTCAGCGAAACCCTTCTTTTTCAAGGTGATTTGTGGAGCGTATAAGCACAACTCCACTGAAGTCAGCATTTTGCAAGTGTAGAATTGTCATGTTAAAGATCTGTTCCATGGGATTTTAAATAGCTTGTTTAAAGTTATAAATGTGTGCCCATCAAAGTGTTCTCTTCTGTTAGGTGCAAATTTAACAAGGTATTTAAACATGTGACTAGTCTCATTGAGGTCAATGAGGCTACTCAGGTCCTCAAAGTTAGGCTTGTGCGTCAGCAACTTCTTGAACCAGGACCTTAATGTTGAGGGAACTTTCATAGCTAAATCTCAATGATTCAGAAGTTTTGTTTTGTTGCTAGATTGGTTCCTTTCAAAGCTTCACATTTTGTTAGCAAATGCCCTCCTAGTTATGTGTGTATGATTTTAATCTAACTCACTCCAGTGCTGAATAACTTAAATGATAAAAATTGCCATGCTAATTGTACTCTCCTTTATATAAGCAAATCTGTGCACATAAAAGGGTGTGCTGTTATTTTCTACTGAGAAAATAGTAGGGTATATCCATCTATATCTAGGTAGCTATATCTAGACGTATATGCAGTGTAGTTGTAGCCTTGTTGGTCCCAGGATATTAGAGAGAGAAGGTGGGTTAGGTTATATCTTTTACTGGACCAACTTCTGTTGGTAAGAGAGACAAGCTTTTGAGCCACAGTGGAGAAGAGCTCTGTGTGGTTCGAATCCCTGTCTCTCTCACCAACACAAGTTGATCCAATAAAAGATATTACCTCACCCGCGTTGTCTCTCTAATACCTGAAGATAAATATATAGCTGTGGATGGCTGTATGAATGACAATTTGAATCAAACCAAACAATTTTGCATGCAGTTTAAAGGCCTTGATTCTTCTCCCACTGAATTCAGCTGCAAACTCCCCAATGATTTTAGTGGGAGGATGATAAAACCATAATAATTAATTTAATTATAAGTATTCACTTTCTTCTGTTCCTTATAAGTACAGTACCACACTTCCCATTTTGTAAGTATCTTTAATTGTGCATCCAATTTGTTTCTCATTAATTTTTCACTTGTTGATTAACGGTGTCTCTTCATGCAGGCCAGTATTCTCCATTTTTAATTCTTTCTTTTGCTGCTTTGGGACCAAACACTGCAGTCCAGAGATTTGACTGAGGCACAGTTCCTATTCAGGTACAATTATGACATTTTCCCAATTGAAATCAATGGTTGAATAAGGATTGTGGGATATGACTGTTGGATTTTACTGCAAAGCAATCAAAGGTGCCATTCAACAGCAAATAATTAATGATGAAATGTAAATTTCAGATAAAGAGCATTTTGCAGAATTCTGTGTAATTTGTGTGGCAATCAGATGTTCAATGGGTATTTTTTAAGAACAGGAAACTTTGTGTTAAGTCATAAATGTGAAGAAATACAGACCAAAGATTTTGAATATATCTTTAGGCACCTAAATAAAAGTGATCAGGTTTTTCAAAGGTGACATGAGCTCCTGTAACTTCCACTGATTTAAACGGGAGTTGTGGAAGCTCAGCATATTTGGGAGTCTGAAAAGTTTGGCCATACTGCTTTGTGTTGAAGAGAGGTAAAACGAGGACACTAGTCATAACTTGGTAAGATCTACACTCTAGTGCACGTAAGCAGGTAGGGAACACAAAACTGTTGGCCCATCTGTAGAATGTGCACGATCACCAATAGTGTTGCCTAGTAGTCAGGCAGGGTTTTAGCAGGGCATCTCCCCATTGAAAGCACAGTCTGGTCCTTCAGTGCCCTGGCCCCAATGGTTTCCAGTCCTCCCCTTTAGCCCAGAGATTTTTTGAGGGTCAGGGGGCTGGGCCCTTGAACAGTCAATGCCTTTTCCAGCTGGTCTCTCACCTTGATGAAGATTCCTAGTGTTGTAGTGTCCTCTTGGGGTGGGTGGGGATCCTGGGCCTGCTCTCTCCACTAGGCTCCAATCCAGGGTGCTAAACTGCTCCCCTCGGACAACTTCCTATCCCCAGCCCCTTTTAGCTCCCCAGAATAAATTACTCCAATCAAGTCTCTGACCTGCTCGCTCAGTCACTTGCCTATCCTATGTGGGTTTGCACAGGTCTGTGTTGTCAGGTCTCAGGCAATGGGCTCCTGGGCAGTACTTTCCCCTCTGGGCAGCTATCTGCTCCCTTCCACTGTCCTGAACTGCTGCTCTCCCCTTTTTAAAGCCCTACCTCCAGCTTGTGCAGGCCCTGCAGGTGTGGCTGGGCAGGGCCGCCTGGCAAACCCCTTACTCACCAGTGTGGGGTTTGTAGATCCCATCACACCATCCCTAATCCTAATATTTCATGCTATAATATTAGCTAATTCAATTTTTATTATACTACATAATTCACCTGCAAGACAGCCAACAAGCAGATAAAAAGCCATGGTTATCACTCTGTGATAACTAGAGATTAGTATTACTTTAAATGGAATTACATGAAAACTGTACTTTGTATTATTTCTTTACCACATTATTATAAAAAGTATGCAGTCAGAGTTGAAATTTATAATGGACCCCTATTGATTATGTATACACCTGTTATTCTAAGTAGTATTGATCTCTCCCCACAAGGCTTAGTTTCTTGATTTGTCGCATTATTGTAAGTATGAAGTTAAATGGTGAATTCAGATAAGGTGGAGTGTCACTGGTATAATGGATGAAGCAGAATCTTGGTCATAGAGTCTAGAAACGGAAGAGACTTATTAGGACAACTACTCCATCTCCCTGCCAGTTCAGGATTGGTCTCCATTGTGCACAGTGGACATGTAGCTTTAAATATGCCAAGGGACAAACTTCCATTGGGAGACTAATTCTACAAGCTAATATAGCTCACTGTCATTTCTAACACGGAGGCACCTGAAGCAGGGAAAATGTTGGAAATGGAATTTTTTCATATAGTTGTCAAATGACTCCAATATGTTCTATTCCTAAAAGTCTGATAGACCATCTAATCCCTGTGTATCCAGTTCTTCGTTCAGGTTATGAAGAAAAAATTAACGTGACTTGTTCCAAAACAACTTGCATTACAAAGGTGGTTTATTTAGAAAAAATATAGTTGTCCTTTTTTTCTTTTTTCTTTGTTTTGGTAGCCGTACATAATTGCCATGCACACTCCTCCTGAAGTGCAATATGAGACTCAACAGGAAGTGTGGAGCCAGGGAAGTAGTACGTTATATGGGGAAATAATCAAATTTCCTACTACGGGGTGGCATGTACAAGAAAATTGAGGCAGAAGGTCAGTTTTCATTATTGGGCCATAAACCTGGTTAATCAGCATACACAAAAATCTGAAGTGTAGATCAGCACCTTGTCTGGAAGCAGTAAATTCTTAAATTCACTGGCTTAGACCAGGGCTTTGGTTATTCAAGGCTGTTTTAACATTTTTCCTAGCTTATCCAAGGGACTATGTTGTTTTGGAACTCAGGATGATTCTAGCTATTTGGGGAGAATCTCTTCTAATATATCTCTGTTTCCTAATGTAACCAAGGGTCTTTTTCCTTGCCTCCTCTGAACTAGGAGTCCTCTGAGCCTAAAGGTTTTTCATTGACTTCAGTTGGAACAGAATTAGTCTAACACTCATTGCTTTGAAAAATTCTACCCTTGATGACTGTTTCCATTTCTTTCCAGACATGAGGTTGTATAGTAATTGCACCTGCTCTTAATGAGTCAATTTCGGTAGAGCCCTGTTCTCAAAAATTTCAGTAGTTAGGGCTCATTGAGGTCAATGGGAATTTTCCCACTAATTTCAATGGGTTTTGGATTAGGCCCTTATTCCCTTGTGCCTCAGATGTGTGAAGTTTTCCTCTGGATTCCAAGAATACATGTAAAATATCTTACAGGAGGGAGGAGGAGAAGGAGATATATGAGCTATACAAATAATAAAGAAGTAAAAAGAATGGAGTTATTAAAACCTGTCAGTCACTATGAAACATAAAAATGCAGGGATTATTTAAATGATGGAACTGAGGGGTTCCTTTGGAGTTGTTAAATTCTATTGATTCAGTAATTCTCAATTAAAAAATAAGTCAATCTGTTTTTTTTAAAAAAAGTCCTGAAATAACTATTTATATAATAGATTTGAATAAACGAAAACACCCATTATGGTTAATGATAGCAATTTTATGGACTTTTTTTCAAAATAAAAGAATTATGTCACAAATCCAAAAACTTTGAATTTCCTTGTATTTGTTAGTTTTAAAAATCAAAATGTTAAACTATTTTTGTGTGTTCACGTGTGCTACAAACTAAGGGTCTGACCCTGCAAACACTTACACATTGGGTGACTTTACTTGCATGTAATGGCACTACTCCCACAAGTCAAGTTACTCATATGCTAAAGTATTTGAAGAATTGGGCCTTAAAGCACACAACAGGTATATGGCACACCAAGTACAGCTTAGTGCTTGTTTTCTACTTGTACCACAAGAGGGCAAAAAAGACTCACCATAAACGTTGACTGTATGTAAACTGAGTAGACCATACGGAGTCCACTCACAACAAATTCTGACTAAGCAGAAAGTAAAACAAACAAAAATGAACAAAACAGTGCAGTCCCCTGTCTATTTGAAAGGCTAATTATTTTTTCTCAGAGTCACTGTATTAAATATAACAGAGTCATTTTTCTATAATTTAAATATAATGTGATGAATGATACCCTGTATACTAAACTCATCTAATAAAACAACTGGTGTAAGGCAACTTTACCATAAGAATTAGTCATAAATAATGGCCCAATTCATCATCCAGTAGAGAACAGAAGCTAAATTATTTTGTATTGAATTGAGCTCCAAATGATTTCAGACACTTTTGTATCAAACTGCGTCACTTACACCCCAAGAATCTCTACACGACTTGCTCTGCATCTTTACTGAGGCAAAACTCCTCCTGAAGCTCAGACAAGTTTTGCATGAGCAAGGACTGCACATCAGGCCCAAACAGAACAATATTAGCACCGTCACCTCATGTCAATAACATCAAATGCAAGAGCAGCAAAAATCAGGATTACAGGGACATGAAGATTCTTCTTGTACAAGGTTTTGCTTCCCATTTGTTTTGTATTTCTTTCCCTGCACATGTTGCATTTCCCTCCCCATTCATGTTGCCAGTTATAGTGTTACGTACAAGTACGCTTGTCATTAGTAGAGCCTACAAATCTGCAGATATCCACGGACCATTTTTGCAGATTGGATGCAGATACAAATTTTGTATCCACGTAGGGCTCTAGTCATTGTGCTCTTTATTGAGTCTGAGGATGAGCAAATGCATCGACAGTTCCTTTAATGACCCTGATGCTCTCATGTCATTATTTAAAAAAATGTTTATATTGCCATAGCACCAAGAAGCCTCAATAAGGACTGGAGCCCTAGTCTGAGAGGCATCATGACATAGTCCCTGCTTTGAAGATTACAATCTAGGAAGATTGCTTTCCTCTTAACTAAACAAGACTCCCACAACTTCACTGTTGAGTGTGAAAACACGCCCCACCACTTCCAGCAATTCAGCAGCCCCATGAAGCTTGCCCAGGGTGCTGGTTCTACCACAGTGCTCTTCTACACAGCTGGTTCCATGACTGTTTTTTCCCATCCCCAACCTCCGCAACCCCTCCTGGTTTTCTGCCTGCAGAAGAGGTCAGGAACTAATAGCAGGGAGGCAGATCATGTGGGAAGTGCAAGCCACAGGAGGAGGGGTGTTCCAGGTGTAGGTAGATAGGGGTAACACTGACTCCTCCCTAGAATACTAACCTGCCCCATTCCCAGGAGCCAGAAATCATCTTTTCTCCCAGGTAGTCTTTTTATATATGCCTAGACAGTCTGGCTGAGATTCTAGAACCATGTAGAGGTGTGGGAAATAGTGTGTTATGGGTTAAAATATATAGGAATCTGAGACAGAACACCATGGGACAAAGTTCTAATGCTGGGGTGGCCAACCTATGGCTCCGGAGGCACATGCAGCTCTTCAGAAGTTAATATGCAGCTCCTTGTATAGGCACTGACTCCGGGGCTGGAGCTACAGGCACCAACTTTCCAATGTGCCAGGGGGTGCTCACTGCTCAACTCCTGGCTCTGCCACAGGCCCTGCCGCCACTCCATCCCTTCCCGCCCCCTCCCCTGAGCCTGCCGTGCCCTCACTCCTCTCCCCTCCCAGAGCCTCCTGCATGCCACGAAACAGCTGATCTGGAGGTGTGGGGAGGGAGGGGGAGATGCTGATCAACGGGGCTGCCAGTGGGTGGAAGGCGCTGGGAGTGTAGGGTGGGGAGCTGATGGGGGGCTGCTGACGTATTACTGTGGCTCTTTGGTAATGTACATTGGTAAATTCTGGCTCCTTCTCAGGCTCAGGTTGGCCACCCCTGTTCTAATGATAGTAAAAGAGAAATACATTTCAAATTATAGCAGAGATGGAGTTTAACGAGAATGAAATTAAACCAAATTCATAAATGGGTAAGTATAAAATTAAAGAATTAAAGTTAGCTTACATTTGGTTAAGGATCTATATGTGTGTTTGTAAAGAAGGCTCCAATCAGCAAGTAAAAGAAGGCCATGAGAATAATAAGTAGCATTACTTGTAGTGTGGGAAGGCTGTGTGGTTTCAAAATTAGCTAATAAAATAACGAACTGCAGTAACAAGACAAAGAATGTCTTAAAAGAAACATGCCCAAATCTTCTCACTGTTCTGCTGGTAAGCAAGGAATGGGGGGGAGATAAGAAAGGAAAGATCTTGGGAAGAAAGGAGGCTGCAAATCTTATCGGGCTTAAGACTGGAAATAAGGGTGAATTGACTCAATTTGGTTTTTGGCTGAAGTCAGTAATTAGCAATGACATCACGTGTTTGTTGAAGGGTA
>NW_020664393.1:30172351-30271728 GCF_002925995.2 Terrapene triunguis
CTGCCACACTGCATAGTTATTCTCTACTGCATATTTCTTAGCGCTGATTTTATAAGTCCTAAGAAATGGAGGAATCCCACCATTTCCACTGGGACAATATTACACAGCCTGGTTGCTCTCACTGTCAGGAAACAGTCAGATATGTTGTACTATATGGTAAAAATTTTATTAGTTTCTCCTTTTGACTCTATTTTACATGCTTGGTAAATGTGAGTTAATGGACATAGCTAAAAACTGCAGTGCTTTCTGTCAAGCCTGCAGGTCTCTCAGTGGAGGATACTAACGGCTAATTGCTGTCCAGGGATCCAGGACTGGTTCAGATAATACTGCCCATCCTGCCACCACAGAGGGGTGTACACTATGCACAGGTTGAAATATTAGTTATATGTGTACTGCTCTTGCTCTGCTGATGCTTGGTGTGGATTATGAACTGTTTCGTGCTGAGAACTCCATGGTGAGAGCATGATCCCCTGGGGAATCAGGACGCCGATTCCTTTATTTTGGCCCTGACTGAGGCACATGGCACCATTTCTCTTACTTCACTATTGCCCTAACACATACAACCATTATGGAGAACTTTCCCTGTCTTCCCATGTAACTCCCTCCCTCAGCTGGCCTGGCATAGGAGCTTGGAAGAGGTGGGACAGAGGAAGCCGTGTCCCTTGTAGCCAAAAAGTTCAAGTATATGACTTCGAAGAGAGCCCAATTTGCTTGAACTGTTATTGAACAGATCCATTGAGCGAGTCTTCAGTCTCCCTTGCTACTTGGAGGCAGTCAGACCTGTGAGCAATGGGTGCAGGCTAAGGCCCTTTCACTGAAGAACACATTAGTTCTTTCTGCCTCCAGCCACTGCCTCTGCAGCGCAGCAGCACTACCTCTCCCATTTTGATAAAACTTCCAGAGGATTTTAAAACAAATTTAATTTTTTTTGTCATTTTACAGCAGTTTGGGCACAAACTTGAGGTGTGACTTTGTCTTTCTGAGGATAGCCTTTTGAAAAACAGCAATAGCTCTCCTCTGCTGCCAGAGGTATGTTCTTCTCTAAAGTGATAGATTCTGACATGGAGATGCACAAGATGGGAGCTGTGGGAGCACTCATTCAAGGATGTGATTGTCCCTATGTATTCACATGTAAATACTACTTAGATAATAGAGATGGGTCAGTCACACACTGGATGGTTACTGTGATATACAGTTTTGTCCCCCTGCAGAAATTCTTTTCTACTAATACCACATGAAATAATACAATCTGTAGGGGAAATACTTCCAATTTCCAAAATATCTAAAAAAGTATTCATGTAACTTTTGCAACTTGCTGATGACAGAGTGAGTGAAATAAAATCAATTATGGTATCCTACTTAATTTTTGTCCACTTCTTATATTGGCTGAAGCATGTTTTATAGCAAATTAAAAGCTCTGTGCATTGTTCAGAAACACTGCAGTCAGTTCATGATAGCATTTCCCCTACTAATTCATCTTTCAGTGGCAGTGCTTGTCTATAAAAATTGATTTGGTAAAGGAAGTATGAAGTTCTATGTGACTGTAACAGTACCCATAGTTGTGGAATCTGCGGTGACTGAATTTCTGGATCTAAATGTATTAGTCTCTACTGCTTGAGTGAAAGGACTAGGCCTATTAGTTTGAAGACTATAAATTTCACACATGGTCCAGCTATTCCAGGGGGCCAAAAGCCCACACTTAATTAACATGGGTTATATACATTTCTTTAGGGTCATAGTCTGATACTGTTACTGAAATTAATGGGACTACCTGAGAAGTAAGGTGTGAGCATGGTATCAAAATGTGGCCACTGGTGTTTAGGTCAGTTTCTTTTCTTCCCAAACTCACCATTACATGAACATATTTCTCTTTAAGTAATTTTGTGTGGCTTGCCACTTTGATAAAGGAGACAGAACTGGAGATTAGTTTAAAACTGTTGGAGTCCTAACTAGATCAATGAATTGTCATCGACAAGGCTCTGCTTAGCTGGAGGACTATAACTGTTCTGAACTTACCAGAAGAAACTTATACCATAAAAAGTATGCCATTGCAGAAAGATTTGGGAGTAAGTAAATCCAATACACAATGTCAATTTGACAGTGAGAAATATTAGAGACACAAGGTAGATGAGGTAATATATTTTACTGGACCAACTTCTGTTGGTGGAAGAAACAAGCTTTCAAGCTACACAGAGCTCTTCTTTTCTGTTAGCTCGAAACCTTGTCTCTCTCACCAACAGAAGTTGGTCCAATTAAATATATTACGTCATCTTCCCTTGACTCTCTCATATTCTGGGACCAGCACAGCTACAGCACTGCAAAATAAGAAATATTATAACTTTTCCAGACCTGGTGACATACATTCAGTAAAGCTGCATCTGTACGTTGAGTGTATTTTGAATTACAGAATGTATATTGTAAATCAAGCTTCACTTTTCTCTTTCTCTTCCCATTCAAATAAGACCCATATTGTATAATATGTTTTTGAAATGTTGAAAAGAGGATAACTTTGAGCTGTGGAAATATTTCAGCTTCTAGTAGGCATACTGCTGAATAGCAGTGGGGAGAGAATTATACTAGCATGTTTACTAGTGATGTAAAAACATAGCCATACAATAATTTCAATAGTCAATAACAGAGCTCTCAAATATTTCTTCACTAAGTATTTTTCACCCACCTGATAGCTCTAATGATGGTTTTAAGTGCTGGCGTGAGATCTTCTACTGATACATCACATTGGCATCCTCTCTCATCATAAACATCGTCTGTTCCAAGAGTGGTGTCAGCTACAGGATACATTTGCAAGCTAAATAACAAGCACTTCAAGACAATACCCGTGTACATTTAGGTAGCTTTCCTCTCATGCTGTCTATATTGGGAAATAAAACTACATTAAGGGAACCAAGTTCTGCTGTCTAGTCTAAACCTAAAAGCAGAGAGGAAAACAGAATTTTAGTAATGAGAGACAGAAAAAGGCCTGAGACCTATTAGATCATCAGTCGATCTCCCTGCTAGTGCAGGATTGTTCTCTATAGTCCAAATAGATACTGTAATACCAATACATTTATAATGCAGGTCTGAGTGGCATCTGAGTATATCACATCATGTTCTCTATTTTAGAAAGAAGCAACAGGGTAACAGAAACTGTGGCAGAACCACAATATAGATAAAAGACACTGATATTGTAATGATGAATTATTTGTTATTATTTATATAGCACCATAAATGTACATAGCATTTAACAGAAAAATAAAGGATTTGCTCCCTCTTCCAAAGAGCACATTTATTCTGTGTGAGAACAGCTGAATGACCAAATACTCCACTTCAGGTAAAAACTGTGTTTAACAGAAGAAAGATATAGGATGAAATACATCCCAGTTCAGTTGGTCCACATAAGCCTTCTGCCTCTAAGCCATTTAAGAATTGCCTTTGCCTGCCATAGTGGGAGCTGAGGGAGCTCTCTGTAGTAGCTAGTCTTAGGACGTAGAAGAAATCTGCTTATTTTATGCATAAAATATTTATGCCCTGTCCCCTCCCTAATGAAAGCTTGGATGCCTGCCAAAATTATTAATTAGTTTTAATAAACTATGTAATTATCCTGCTATATTATTTTAAGTTCACCAAAGCTACTAATAATTAAAATAATAACTGAAAACTGTACATAAATGCTGTACTTTCCAGGTGTTTCACACTTCTGTCCCTGATTTAGTCTTTCCAATAACTTCCCACATTTCTGGAATTTCCTGCTTTATCCCTAAATATCATACTAAATGAGTCTCCCTTTATTCTAGTGGTATTTTCACTAAAAATCTGATTCTTCTCACTTACACTGGTGTAAATCAGGAGTAACCCTGTTGAAGTCAATAAAATTACAACTGTATAAAACCAGTGAAAGAGGAGATTCTGGCTTCTGCAGTTTAAAATAAAGTGCATTTCTAAATGGTGGCCTCTATGATACAATTCTTGGATCTTGTTCTAAGTGTAGCTTAATTAATGGAAGAGCTCCTTTAGTGGAACATTGCAAAAAAAAAAAATCTGCATAAAGCTGGTGTTGAATGAGACTCATGCAATCTATGAAATTCTCCAGGTAGTTCACAGACACAAATATCTTCAAAATACATTTATAGATACACAACAAAAAGTTCTTGTAAATTTAAGCCAACACAAAAAAGAGGCACTTTTCTTAATAAATTGCCTTCTTTCTTTCTAATATTTCCATTAGCATGAGTTTCCCTCAGTATGGTAGGAGCTCAACACAATATATCAATGATGCTGCTGAGGAAAAGCTATAAACCTTATTTGATTTATATGAGAAATGGGCATATTTCTTTATAATACTTAGAGACTTGGAAATGCCACCCACTCACATCAACAGGTGGGAGAAATTGATGGGGCTGTTGGTGAAAGGGAAACAGCCATAGTAGCAAGGGAGGGAGACGTTTGCCAATGGACAATAGGTAGCTCCTCCCCCGGGAGTCTCTGGCAGCTATTGCCAGTTGTGGAAGAAGGGTGCTGATTGGCCAGCGTTCCCAGCTCCCAGGATTTAGTCAGTGCAGGGGCCTTGTGGAGCCTCTTTCGGCTCTGTTCCAGCTGCCCACCTTACCCACCTGAACTAGGAATGGGAACCTGGCCTGACAGATACTGCAGGTCTAACCAATCGTCTATTTACAGGGTCAGGAAGGAATTTCTTCTCCCATGGGCCAATTGGCAAAGGACTAGGGAGTTTTTTGCCTTTCTCACAGCACCTTCAACCCACAGTGGTCTGAGTAGGAACACGCTTGGTACCTAGCTAAGGTACTCGGGTGGTGGTGTTTATTCGTCAGAACTTGCGGCTGGTTTCCAGGGCAGTTAAGAGAATAAAATGAATGGTTCCCAGAGGTAAAAGACCTGGGATTTTGGTGATGAGCCTTGGGCTCATGTGACAGGGTGAGTCCTTGTGGCCTTCATGGGGAGAGGTCAGACCTTGTAGCTCTTGTGGACCGAGGCCCCACCATGCTGCACCCTCTGTCCCCCTTGCGGGGGAAAGGGGGAAGAGGGTGTTAGGATTCAGAGAGAGCTGAGTCCTGGGGTGTAAACTGAGGAGAGCCACCCTGTGTTATGAGTTCTATGTTAAGTAGCTCTGTAAACCTGATGCTAGTTACGGATTATATGGTAAGGAACTCTGTAACCCCCACATTGGAACCAATTAAATGCCTGGTATAAGAGAATATAGGTGATGGGCAGGTAGAGCCCCTCCCCATGTTAAAATTTAACAAAATTGTAATCCCATGCATATGTCTGTCCTCATTTTGCTGCTGTGTCCAAAAAAGTTTGGGAAGCATGTATTAAGAAGAATTTGGAAAATTTTCCAATTTGCATTCCTGATGAAATAGAAGTTTATGCTCTGATTAACTTTCCAGTGGAATTTTATGGACATGTATGCATTCCATTTATGAATTTCACTGCCATTTATGATTATGCAGAGATATATGGGATAAAATTATGATGTGAAACCCCACAAATTGCAAATAAAAATGTATGAGTTCATAACTGTATGTCATATGGTTTGGTGCACAAGTTATGCCTTGGTTTTGATTTATATTTTCCAAATGCCATATGTGTTTTCTGTTGTTTAGCAATGTACTTTGGCTACAGTAAAACTGACACTGCTCTGATCTTCCTCACAGCACTATACTAACAATGTTAGTGCCATCCAAAGCATATCTGCCTGTTCAAGAGAAATGAAAAGCTTTTATCCTCTTCCCTTTCATTTGTTTCCTGGGAACAGCCAGGTGCTAGCAACAATATTCCAGTATTGATCAAAGTCTAGAAACTCAGTCTGTCTAGCTCTGAACCCCTAAAATAATATGAACAGTAAAGTCTGATCTTGTTTCTGAAAGCACCAGGACAAATACTACACAATGTTGCACTTAGATACTATGTTAGACTACTCTAGATATTGTATGCTCAGATCAAATAAACACACACACACACACAACTGTACAACATAGTATGTGTTCCAAATATTTACATAAATTATTGAAACTCTTTCCTATCAGTTTAAACCAGGCTTTTGACTATATATTATGGAGGTAATAAATATTTAATATAGAAATTAAATTGCAAAAATATGGTTTAATATTTTAAACTTAATTAAAACCTGTGTGTGTGTGTATGTGTGTGTGCACGCACGTGTGTGCAAGTATGTGGCTATTGTTTTATTTCTCAAACATGAAGCAGGCGTGAAGCAGTATTGGGTCTGGAGGAGGTTTTAGGGAAAAGTTGTACCGCTAGACAGACAGAAAGACAAATAATGTTTCAGTGTTAAACATTCTTTTTTCAGTGTTAGAAGAACGACTTTTTCTGTGATTCTCTCATTGTCATATGACACTATGGTGAATTTTACTTTCAAAAGTTTTACAATGTTGCTGAATTCATTTGTACATTCTAAGGTGATCTGATTATTTTCCCCTTACATGATTAACTCTTAGGGCTAGCTCCACAAAGGGATTTAGGTGCCACCTTAGGCACCTATGTCCAAATGTTTAGAAAATCAAACTCTCTGCTCAGTTGCCACCTAACCCTGTAGGCAAACCCCGTAACCCTAAATTCCCTAGATGCCTTAGTTTCTGCTGATCATGTCTCCTAGGTGCCAACATTTCTGCTGGAGGACATGCTCAAAGCAGCCTCAGTCCTGATGCCCATGCTCATGCCTCCCAGCGGGAGCCTCAGATTGGACATTGTCCACCTGTCTCACCTGTGGGGCTTAATTCAGTAGGCGTACTGAGGAAGGGAGAGTGCAAGCAGGAAAGAGAGTTTTTGACTCCATAGTCTAGTGGCTAGGGCACTCACCTAGAATGTGTGAGAACTGATTTCAAGTCCCTACTCCAATGAACATTTCAGTATTTTATACAAAGTGGAATCTTCAACAGGGGAGGCTGAGGGAGACCCATCCCAGAAAAGCCCCTAGCCTAGTGGTTAGAGCACTCACCTGACAGTTGGGAGAACTGGGTTGAAGTCCGTGTTCCACATCATGAAGAGTGGGAATTTGAACCTAGGTCTCCCATATCCTTGCTGAGTGTGCTAGCCACTGGCCTATTGGGTAAAAGAGGGCCATCGCCAGTTTTTGTGAGAAAGGACTGTCCTGGCCTCAGTGCTTAACTCCAGCTGACAGTTCACAGCTGTGAATCCTTGTAGAGGGAGGTACCTCCTCATAAATGCCTAATTCCCTTTGAGGGGAGGGGCTTAGGCAATATTTCTTTAAGATAAGAAGCCTTGTTTTTATTGGTTATCAAATAATTCATGCATGATCCTAAAATCTAAAATTCTGCGTGTATAATGAACATTGCATAAAGATTCCTATCTAATAATTATCAGTTAGCTTTTAGTTGCTATTAAACTTCCAAAAAATGCCCTGTAGAAATACTGGCAATATTTCATGGAATGGCTCCCGATACTTAATTAAAAAGGAGTTCCGATGATAGAATCAGAATTTTTTCTAAAAACAGTTAATTATATACACCATAATTCTACAGTTAAAATTGCTGATCACATCATAATAGTGAATCACTAACTGATCTGTTATTAACTTGCCATAAAAGGAGAGTAAGAAAGAAGGATGATTTTGTTTTGATTCTTTTCAACTTTTAAAATTCTAAAATTTTAAAAATCTATATCTAACTGATATGTATCGATATAGCTATACACACAAACATATCTCATACCTATGTAAACAGCACACATGTTAAGGTATAGCCATGTAAGAAAGTGCAGGCTATGTGATAAAGTGAAGAGCTATGGGGGAAATATCATGCATCTTTGACTGCATCATTTGTTGTACTCTGCCCACAAAACCGCTCTGTTGGTGTGAGCTCTGAAATTCCAAACCCCTTGTCCTTGGGGGTGAGGTCACCACAGGAGAGTCTTCAGCCCAAATGCCCAGTTTTGGTCAGGGTTAGCAGTAGCAATGACTTCACCCCTGCAAGCACTCACCCCATTAGGGCCAACTTCGTCCTGGGCTTGGCTCCCTCTCCCTTTCTATTAAAAAAGCAGAGACTCCAGCTGCTGGGTAATGGTAATGAGGGTACTTGGCTTTAAACGCAGAAGGTTATGAAGGACAGTACCAACAACATTTTAAAAAACTCTAATGCATTCCTACAATAGCAATATATTTGGCATATGCAGAATACATGCCGTGCAGTATGATATAATGGCTAAATCGGCAGTATGATATAATGGCTAAACTCAATTCATGGTTTCACCACTCATGTGTGTGTGGTCATGTGAAATTAATTCAGGTAAAACCTTTGTACCACACCACATTGCATTCACTCTCTCTCTCTCTCTCTCAGAGCCCAATTATGCAACTCTTATTCATACTGCTAAACAGTCCCTTTGAAGTCATTGAGTACTCATCTATATGAGTAAAGTTTGCACAATCAGACCCTCAATATGTATTGTAGATATTCACATTGAATGACAGAATCATAGGGCCAGACCATCAGTTGATGTAAATTGAAATAACTCTATCAAAACCAATGGAGCTATGCTGATTAACAGCAGAAGAAGATCTGGCTCATAGAGTTCAAATTAGAATGGTGGATTATGTTTTATAAGATCTTACTAATTAATTACAGTGTAAACTATATGAAAATTAGAGGAGATATGTTATCGGTTTAAACAGTCACAGAAATATTACCCTATTGACTGACATCAATTAACATATTGCTAACAGTATTACAGCTTTTTATCCCAAGGTATTAGATCATACAAATCCAATAAGGAGACTAAAGACACCAAATGGGTTAACTCTTAACCAGTAATTGCTAACTAATGAGGGCTTAAAAACAACTAAACTAAGGACCTGCCCCAGATCAAATGAACTCTAGATGAGGGAAAGTTGTGTGTGTTATTGAAAGAAAAACTGTCATTTTTATAATACATAAATTATATGGTAATAACTAAGTATATGGGGGATGAAGTATACATTTGCATTCTTTCCATGATTTTTATAATCTACTCACCCTGAGGATTCAATGTAAGTACTCTCAGGGGAATGGAAGGGCAGAGAGTTCATGTGAGTTTATAACTTTCTGCCGTTAAGTTTAGAGATAAGAACAGAAATCAACTATTTCCTTGGAGAGGCCTTTTCAATTAATCAAATGAAATACGTCTGTAATTTCTCAAGTGTTGAACACTTTGATGTTTTATTCAATGAACTGTGCAACGTCTTTAGGTTACAGAGAATGCTAAATATCTCCTGCAAAGGCTCGAAAATGGTGGAATACAATGGTGGAATACAATGTAACAGGGTGTGTTGGCCCTTATAGAAGGCTACAGCCTCTTCCTAATTTCATCTCAGAATGGGCGAAAGGGTGATTATTAGACTATTTAGGAATAAATAGAAACCAAAGACGCAGCAAGACCTGGAGTAGGGCTTTCCACCAGGAGAGCTGGGGAAGCAGCCCTGGAGAGTCTGTGGAAAGGTTCTGTGAAGAGACAGGAAACACAGGGAAGGGTAAGTTGTTCAAGGCCTGATGAGGCAGGAGAGAACAGAGCTTCTCATTCCTATGAGGGATAAGATTTTCAGTAGAATCAGAGACTGTTAGTGAGTCCTGCACTAAGGGGATGAAGATTCAGATGTGTGGGAAAGTAAGTGAAGGAAAGGCCTGAAGCAATGCAGTAGTGCAGTGGGCTGGAGGCCTGTTGTTAGCACCTGCCTTTATCTAGGGATGCCAGGCTAGAGCTTGCAAGAAAATGTGGGAGGAAGCCCTTTTCACTCCCCTGTGTTAAGGACGGAAGAGCAAGGTAGGAAAGGACTACTGAGTTGTTTGGTTCTGGAAGGATGAAGAAATTCCTTAGCCTGGGGAGGTTAGTCAATCATTGGTACCTGCCTTTCATCAAAAGAGATGAACCCTGATACAAGAAATGGACCACTGAGCTCCTATACTAATAGGTGACAAAAGGCACGGCTCAAGGAGGGTCAAATATGCGTGGTGTTTTGTGTTTGGATGTTTGTTTATCCCAGAAAGGGAGGGTTTCTGCTTTGGTTGGAGGACCAAAGTACCAAAATCACCCGGCCAAATAGCCAGCGGAAGATCATCATAAGGAAGGAAACTGAGGTAGTGACCTGACACCTTGGAGGTAAGAATACATTACTACAACAAATCAAATGCTGTCGTTCCATTCAGTAAGAAGAAAAAATGTTCTAAGCTAAACATGCAGTTTATACACAGTCTATTGAACATCCACCTGGAGACAGAATTTAATAACTGTGGAATCCATAGCAAGTGAGGAAAAATTTTGAACACACCAAGGTTGGTAGTGCATATCTGAGGGATAAAAGCAAGGCTGAAGAATGTACTGTGTGAGGTTGTTAAGTGTTGCCTATAAGTAGTAAGCAAGCTGGACATCAGTTTGATGACACTGATCCCAGAGGTTGCTGGACTGAGTCCTACAGTGGAAACTTTACCAAAAAGCTGGAGTCACTTAAAGCTGTTGCTCCTTCTGCTGTAGAAGAGAAATGGACATATCTATTGGCTGTTGTACATAATGGTGGATGTGCAGCTGGAAACTGCTGACATGCATACAGTCTGTGGTTACTCTGAGGAACTGGAAAGTATTTAAGTGTATTGTGAAGAATTATAAACTATATTTAGTTTTTATCAGTAGAGATTCCTGCAGATGCAATTCATGGCATCTTTTCCCTAAAATAAAGACTGCACGGGAAGTTCCTACTTATTTTGATGAGGCTTCAAGACTATAAGTTACAGTATGTCTAGGGGAAAATATATGGCAATGTTTGCAAAGTTTGTTCAATGAGCATGGAGAGGAAATGAATCCCTCAATGTGATGTGGCTAGAGAATGAAAGATAGGAGTATAAAATAAGTGGTAAAAATTAAAAGGAATATTACAACTGTGCTCAGCAAACTGCACTGGTTGTCAGTTTATGTCTAGGTGCAGTTCATGGTACTGATTTTTTTTACCTATAAAGACCTTTCTGGTTTGTATCTTACTGACCACTTTCTGTTCCATTGTTCTATCATAGCCGTTGAGATCAGCCGGGGCTGCTCAACCCCCAACCTGAAAGTCTCAGGATTTGTACATCTGAGGATTCTCAGAGAAGGACCCTAGTCTCTGGATTGCTGATCCTCAGATGGTCTGCTTGTTTTGTTTTCAGCCATGCAGGGAATGTTGCTAACCCTGATTATTTACTGAGGCTTTTCCTGAAGAGGTCTGTTGAGTAGGAGGCTCTTAGTTGTGGTCTACGGTGTATTTCAGTTCTATGTATGTGCTAATATGTGCTCTTAAAGGGATGCAGATAGCTAAATCACACTCGGCTGATTATTTTTGTTACCCACAATTATTAGAAGTTACATACAGTACATGATTACTGTCATGAAAAGAGATTAGCGACGTCTCTATTTTGCTGCTTCCCTTGTATTTCCCTATCCTATTGTTTACATGTGGGCCTTTCAGGGGGAAGTCAAATCTTTATAAAATAGGAAAATGTGATTATAGAAACCTAAAATTGCCAGGGAACACTCAGGCAACTGTAATACCAAAAACTACTTTTAACTCACTTTTTTTGAAATTGATTATATTTCAAGTTGAACTTTGACAGACTACAAGTTGCTTGGCTCTCCCTATTCTTGGCTGTCACTAGGCTCCCTTGCTATCTTAGTCCTCTAGCATTGCATCTGGTCTCCGCATCCTTGGTTCTCCTGGACTAGAGGGGCCACTGGGTCCATGTTGATGCAGCATCATAGAGGAAGATCTTTGATGAAGTGAGGGTTACATTAGTGGAAAAACGGGATCTTTGTGAAAGTGCTTAGCTGTTGAAGGAGAAGGGGAGAGGCATAACCTCAGGTCCTATGACTCTCTTATACCTTCCCTAAAACAGGAGTCAATGTAGATGAAACTTGGAATCTCCATTCTGTGGGAAATTCTGACACTTCAAAATGTCCTTACACAAAACCTTGATCTTGTTTATCTTTTATTTGTTAAGGTTGGTCTATACATAATTTGCCTAAGATAAAACCACAAAAATAAGGAAATGAAAAGTTAAAGCATATAATAGTACATCTCCCTCTTCTGCTCAGAGACACAAAGCTCACCACTAGCACCGCCACCAAACAGTACACCACAGAAAAAGCACAACAGCTTGAACTCTAACCTAGTCGGGAAGCCAGCTTTCCAGTACCCCCCTCTCCAAACTCGAGTATCTGCAGTGGTTTCCTAGAACTGTGGAGAATGGATGGTTGTGGAAGTCTGGCTGGTTTGTGGTAAAGGGGACATGGGGACAAGGCATAATGGAAAATACGCATGAAAAATATCTTACCATCTGCCACTGGTTTTGGCTGAGAACTCTTCAGACGCAGTGAAGGTCTGAAACGAGTTCGGTCATTGAAGCTCCAGCTCTTTTGCACTTTGGTTGGGCTGCTCTCTGCAGTAACGTCAGTACCTGGTGACCGTCGATCTCCAACTGATGCCTGCCTGTTCTTAATACTCTGCCCTCTTGGGCTAGCCATCCGTACCCGCTCTTTAAAACTTAACTTCTGGCTGTGAAAGAGAGAAGGATATATTATTTCATGTTTAATTCATTCCAATTTCCTTTTTAATGCCATAGACATATAGATATATTTATTTCCAGCAACTAAACTAAAGATAGCACGATGTAGATTTTTAACCAGTGTTTCATGGAATATATTCATTCATTGGGATAACGCTCATTTGAAATAGTATAATTCTATAGAGACATTATCATTGATAGTGTATAGTGATTGCAGTGATAGTGTATAGTAAATCTAACAAAATGTAATCCAGTAAAAATGGTTTAACCTTACAGACATACTTTTAAGGTTAGGACTTAAATTTTAGATGATTACAAATATATTTCCATGTAAGACAGCCCAGCTCAGTGCATTTCTGATCATCTCTACAGATAAACAAGACAAATTGTTCTATTATTTCTGCATGCCATGTAGTTTTTGTTTTTTAAACAGGCAAGATTAATGTTATTGTTATGTTCATGCATTTTCAAGTCATGACATTTTCCAACATTTCATACACATTATTAATGATCACATAAATTTAAAAGTCTTTGTTACAGCATTCATTTGGACAAGACAAAAACCAAAATGAACAACCCTCCCCACAGAAATGTTATTGATGTGATGGCTGATTCACAAAAATGTGATATTATACTGTATGTTTAATAAAGTAATTTCCTGTCTTTGAGCTGGGAACTGATCAGCTGGAATAGCCACGAGCAGATGGTACTTTAGGACTAGTCAGCTGCAATAGCCTGGCCACGCTAGTGATTGTGACGGCTTGATCTAAGGTGGCCTGTACATTGGGAGAGCTACAGGAAGAATGCTTTTCTTCATGCGCCTGTGACTTTTCCCTTCTACTTACCCATGGGTAAGATTTTGGGAGCTCCTAATTTACAAAATGTACAATCCAGCTTTGTTCATGTTTGTATGTGCTATGTAATGTACTTGATTCGATCACTCTGGCTGTTTTCATGTAACACTTTTCCATATTTATTTATTTATAATTTGAACTATTCATTGTCACTATTTTACATCTGGGACACAAATAGGAAACGGAATGGAGTAATCCACTTTGAACCTGTGTATGTAGTTTGGAGGCATGAAGATGTGTTGTATATACATGATTAAGTTCAATAATCTATACAAGGGGAAAGTTTTCCTGCACAATGATCCTATTCTTGCAAGGGAAGGGGTTGACACACACAATTGTATTGTGGCTATATAACAAATGTGGGAGTTTTCTGTAATATTTTTATGAACAATGTGTGTGTCCCCATCTGTTTTTCTATTGTTACCTACTGGATATAGAGGGGTTAAATTGCTTTTCCTGGAATTGAGCAGGAGGTATGAGGTGTTTGGGCCATGTAGCTGTCTGGGGTAGTAGGAATGCACCATTGGGAACTGGGCTGGACTCAACCCAGATGAATGGAAGATCCTCCTGAGGCAAGGGAATCTCAACAACCAAAGATTAACTCCTAGCTGCAGAAGTAGCTGAACGTGTGAACACAGCATGGCTGTGTCTGGAGAACAAAGACACAAAGGTGTCAGGTGTTTATGTTAAGAAAAGCAGGGTTCCAAGACACAGGGAAGCTCACTGGGGACTTAGAGACAAAGGGAATGGGGCAGAGGAGATAGGAGGACTCCTTAGGGAAATAGGGCATGGCAAAAGCTTGTCTCCCCTCAGTGTGAAACCTGTCCTAAATCTGCATCTCTCAGAGTAACCCAAAAGACTTTCAGCCTCTGTATTCCAGGTCACTAATAAATTGTTATTTTATTTTGAAAAGTCTGCCTGCTGTTGCTGCAGATATTTACTGAAGAGCACTGTGCCCTGAAGCAGGGGGAAAGTATCTTGCAGGAGTCTGGCTCGGCTGGATTGCTGCAGGCAGCCATCGAGAGACAGGGATTGGTGGGGCTTGAAGGCCTAGTTTTGGAGTTGTGGAGGCCACTGGCCTGTTCCTGTGGATCAGTAGGGATCCTTGGAGTCGAGCACACTAATGGGATTTTCCTAAGGAGACCAGTTAAAGGCTGGGGCATAGACCAGACCCTGCGAATCCATGACAGGTCACTCATAGGAGAGCCTTGTGTGAATTTATTGACTCTAGCAAAAGGGACATGGTGCTCCAGTGGCAATAAACCTTTTTGGGGGTCATGGCAAAGACTATCTGCTTGTTGTTCATTACATTGAGATGCAGCCTGTTCTGCTTCCTCGTGGTTCCTGTATTTTACTATAAGACACTAAAAAGAAGTGTTTTGAACAGAAATGTATTTTGCAACTAAAAAGAAATATTAAAATGTACTGTTCCATGTCTACCTGCTTAACAAACTATATTCTGAAAAGACAGCGTTCTCATATGTAACTATATGAAATGGAATCACATGAGCTTCTGAGGTTATGAAATTTTCAGATAATCAGACAATCTTTGTCCATGCATCGTACTATGTCTCATACAGCTGAGACTGGCTGAGAGGCAGTAGGCGGCAAGCAAAGCACATGCTGAGCAGCTTATAATGAGGTCAGTTTCAAGAATGCTATAAAACATCAGTAGAAAGATCTTCATTAGACAAATATGGCATGTTATATCCCTTTAAAGAATACTTGTTTCTGAAATTTCTCAATCTAATCCCTTTCTCCCCCTGCCCAAAGTAAGCAATTTTTGAAACAAACATGGGATGATACTGGAAATGTCATCTCTTTCCATTGCAAAATATTAATCACACCTGGAACACTAAATCCTGTAGTGTATTGAATACAAAAGACCCTCAGAACCTATAATCTGAAAGAAAAGCAAGTTCTAAGGTTTGTTTTACAGTAACAGTTACAGTTCAAGGCTCTGTTCAACTCTCAGTAACTTTTGTTTATAAACTGTCATGAGAATGTAATCTAGGAGGCAGTCATTTAATAGCCATACTACAATGTATTCACACTAGCGTGAATGAATTACATAATGCAAATATATTTCTTATTATGGGTACTATCTCTGTACATGTGCTCCTCATATACTGCATTTGCTGTGCCCAGAGGTAAAAAAAAATTAATTATTCCTCAAGCAAGAAAATCAAATGATTATTTTCTAGAGAAACCCTATAAAGCAAAAACTTTCTGGACATGTCACTCTGGCCTACATTAATTTAAATGATCAGAAAATTGATAAGGTAGCCATAACAAGGAGTGATAAGGACTATATTTTATTACCCCAGTAAATGCAAGCAAAAAATAATTGGATGAAGAGTATGTATTACTGCTGCTAAATCAACTCATTTATACTAATACAAATCTCTTTTCTCTCATTTTTTTAAAAGATGTCATGGATGTAGTGCCTTGAATGAAAGCCATCCTGTTGATGTCCAGTAGAGACAAACATGACATCATGAAACTGGACGGGGTAGACTGTGGCGTGTGCTCACACATTGCTGTGGACTGTCAGTTTTCTGGGATTAGTGCTTGAGGGCCCTCTTAGCCTCCATGTAAGGGTTCTTGTAACCTGAATACTGACTCAGATGGCAAAAGCTTTAAGGCACTGATTTAGGGAAGCAAATGGTTAAGTGCTTTCCTGAAGAGGCGTGGTCTTTTGAATCAGGGTCCAAGTGTCCAGAACCTGAATGAGCCCCATTATCCCCTACCCTATAGCAATTTTGTTCTTTTTGGGGGGATGAGACTGTTCTTTGTTGCTTATATTTTATCTGTTCAATCTTTTATGCCTTTCTATTTGTTGACTTTGACAATGGTAATCTTCTTGGACCTACTGTGTTCTTTTGCTGCCCGTTGCAGAATTCTGTATATTTCTCTAGCTATAGTACTGGAGCTTTAAAGTCTTGGAGGGCAAGTCTACACTACGGCACTACATTGGCGCAGCTACACGGATGCAGCTTCACCGCGGTATCGTGTCTGGTGAAGATGTGCTATGCTGACGGTACCTCGGCAAGAAGCATAAGCTATGTTGGCGGGAGAGCATCTCCCGCCGACATAGTGCTAGTGTGGACAGTGCAAAACTTCCATTGCTCGGGGGGAGGGGCTTTTTCACACCTTTGAGTTAGATTGACTCAGGGCTGGTCTTCACGACGGGGATATCGACGCTGCTGCAATCGATGCAGAGGGTGTCGATTTAGCGAGTTTAGTGAAGACCCGCTAAATCGATAGCAGAGCACTCTCCAGTCAACCCCGGTACTCCAGCTCCCTGAGATGATTAAGGTAAGTCGACAGGAGAGCGTCTCCCTTCGATGCAGTGCAGTGAAGACACTGGGGTAAGTCAACCTAAGCTATGTCGACTCCAGCTACGTTATTCATGTAGCTGGAGTAGTGTAATTTAGGTCAACTTACCCCCACAGTGAAGACAAGCCCTTAAGCAGTAATGTAGACCTGCCCTAAGAGTGGGGATCAGTTACAAATGGAACCTTTGGACAAAAGAAAATGACTTCTTTTTAATTTTTGTACTCTGAAGGTATTAGTTATAACATCTCACCCACTTAGTCCCCGACTCCACTGCTCAACATACACATGAACTGTTCTCTTGCATAGGGCTTTGTACTCCTTTTAATTTTTCCCAAATTCTTTATTTTCTATCCTTCACTTATGAAGGAACTGCTTGGGGGAAGACACTAGGGGTCACTGTGGCTTCACTGGAGGGGTAGTGAGCAATATTCTCTAATGGACCAAATGACTTTATGAGCCTGATTACTCCAACGGGGTGCACATGACTCCTATTGAAATCAACCTGAGGCCCAAACATATATTTGATAACCCAGCCCTAGAAGTTTAAGATGTAAGACTTCTCCACCAGCCTCATGCTAGAAGTGTGAACCCAAGAATGGTGATGTTATACCTTGTACCATCTATGAGCATAGGCAAGAATTCCAAGAAGTAATTTTAGTTTAGATTTCTATGCAGTAATGGAATTTTAAAAGATTACATTTGAAGCTTTTTGTGAATGGTGTTGAAAAATAGTGCATTTATTTCAAATTAGTCTCTGGACAAATAGAAACTATATTTTTGCTCATTTTATAATTTCAGTCTGAGATTATAATGACTTTTTGAAATCATTAAAAAAAAACTTTAAAAAAATTGATGTAGCAAGTTTTTGGCATAGAGCAGAGGATTCTCCCCTGAGATTCATAAGCTAGAAATTACCATGTTTGGCAAGAGATAAAAAGGTCAACAGAGTCCAGTTGAAGCAAACCATTGTTTTAGCCTGCAGTCCTCTACGCTCTAGATAATGCACTGATTCAGGCACTGTCTCCAAGGGAATTCTTCTCAGTAGCAACCGTAAATTTAAGTTATTGAAATAGCCTAGTGTGTGATACCTTAGTATTCCCCACTAATTAACATTTATTTGACATGGGAACACAGCCTCCACTGTTGCAGTAATCCTCTTGGATTTAGGAAAATGTAGTTATCCAAATATCCAAGAACTGTTTTAGCTCTTTATAGGATCAAACATTCCAAAAGTTCAAGTTTCAGGCGGAAGAGGGTACCCAGGCTTAGAAAAGCCAATGTGTGCTGCACTCTGCAGTTGTCAATTGCATGAATTTTGAGGTGCTGACACACTATACTATAATATACAACACTTTATCGCCATTGTATTAATACAGCACGGCAGGCAACAAGCAATAGGGAAAATTACAAGCACTTAAAAAAAATCAAGAAAGGACCCTAGGAGAAGTAAGAAATTGTAAAGCACTAAGAAGGGGAAGTAAACTGATCATGCACCTGATGTTAGTGGCATTCTCAAATATCATGTGAATAGATAGGATGCTGGATACCTATGTTTCCGAGAGCTGTACATCCTGAAGAGCTTCTGTTTATTACTACAAAGCTTACTAGGAGTGAGGGGAAATAGAGGTTTGTATTACTAAGCATTCCACTACTAGGAAAGGAGTTAGGTTTTCCATTTAAGCCAAGACAGGTTCCAGATCACTGACAATTCTTTTTTCACAATGGTGGAGGCAAAAATAATAAACAAGGTAATTGTTTAATTTTAAATCTGCTATGAGAAACAAATACAATATTGTATATGGAGATTCTAAAATATAATACATTTGAAAGAACCAATCAAAATGAGTAGTAATAATAGGTCTTTTCTTGAACTCCAATGTAGGCAAAACTCCCATGGACTGTAATGGAGACTATTGCTAGAGTAATGGATGCAGGATCAGGCCCACTATTTAGTACTTCTATTTAAAAGAATAATAAAAACCTACACTACTTGGGTGAAATTTACTTTCCTACAGAGAGAATCATCACAAGGCCTATGCACAACTTGAGGCTCCTGTAAGGTCTGAATATAGGGCTTAAGTGAAATGTTCTGCACTGACCTTGTGCTAGTCCTCTGCTCAGGGGTGAATTTCACTCATGATGAATAAATTGTTAAATATATATATGAATGCCGTGTATAGGAATTCAGATTTAAAATGGCTTGCAGAATTCTAACACTGATTTACAGAATAATTTATTTTACAGAAAATACTAGAAAAAATATAGTCTAATTTTATAAAAGAGAAAAAACAAAACAGCACTTCTATATAATATTTAGAAATACTAAATATAAACTGTTGTGCATTTTCTTAGCAAAATTAATGTTCATGTATAGCTCAAAGGCTCAATTCTATCCTCCAAACACAGAGTGACAACTTAGCCACACACTGAAAGGTTCTAGGTCCAAACAGAGTTAATGAATGAAAAATGTTATAGTATGTCCAAAATTAATTTTTATAGGTAAGAAATTAAAATAATTTTCAGATAAACGGACAAACATTTCTTGTTTGTTTTATTAAAACAGAATTAAGAAGAAAGAGCATGTTCACAAAGCAACCCAATGCAGTGCGAATACAAATACATTTTAATATAAAGAAAGACACCATTTATTTAGTTCACATAGCATCACATGCAAGTCACTCAGCATCACAGTAAAAAGAAGTTAAAGACTAGAGGATAGTTAAGTCTAGAAAGTGCATTGCAGAACACTGCATTTACATATTTAATGCAAAAGACGACATTCATTACATATATTTTAACTGATGTAAACATACAGCCATACAACACTGTAAGAACTATTAATAGCCACTGACAACAATACAATACTTAACTTCACTTAAAAAGGCACTAAATGGTCAGGGTTTACACTAAAGTCAAAGATATCAGTTAAAAATTAAAAATGATTGATAATCTTTAAAAATTTTCAATTGTATTTCTTTTTCTTTGGGAAAATTCAGTTTTAACATGCTATTGTGTATAAGCTGTTGCAAAGTCTTTTAATGCCACGCAAAAAAGTGCATTTTGAAACCTACTCAATATACAGCAATAACAGAAAATATTGGTTGAGATTTTCAAAGGGGATATGGCCACACATCTTCCATTAGTATTAATTCAATGAAAAGTCATTGAAGATATATGGTTAAATCCCCTAGACTACTTTAAAAATATGAACCATTATCTTAATCATAGGATATACTATCATCTTGATGTTCAGGGATTTATATGTGTAACTTCTATTAATGGTAAAGGGAACTGTGTGTATAAATGCTCACCTATCAAGGTGGGAATAATTCCTTTCTCTTTTGTCTAAATCATTCTTTTTGAGAACATAATGTAAGGGGATAAGTAATGACCAACCACACCTACTAATGTCTTTTTATAAAATCTGAAATCAGTTTTTGAACACTGTTGTTAAAAATAAAAAGGAAGTATGAATAGTGTTCGTAGAGTTTTGATGACATGTTATACTGTTCAGTGTAAAAAGAGTAAATTGTAAGCGGGCTCAATGCGGGAAGACATTTATATATGAAAAGACACAAGCTTGACAACAATATCAAGCTGGTTATGTGTGAAAGACAGACTAAATAAAGTGGATGTAATGGATATCTTAGAATGGATCTAGTGACCTCAAGAGGTATGTGTGTAACGTTAATAGGAGTTACATGCACATCAAGAGAAGAATCAGAATTCTGTAGCTTCAAAAGCGAGAAAGAAAAGTGGCAAGTTGCAGGGCCACTAGGGAGATGGCAAGCCCATGTAAACAAGTTCACTTAACTTTCATGTTTTAGACTGTTGGGATGTCCAAACTCCTCAAATGTGGCTCCACAGCCCATAAGTATTACAGGACTGTAATATGTCCCATGTGCAGCTGCACTTGTGGGCTGGTTTGGCTCTGGACTATATTTTATTTCTTTTCAAAAAATGTTTTTGGGTGTCATGAGGGGTGGGATAAGCTCCACCATTCCTTCCTCGGTCACTTTTGTACTGGAGAATTGAATCCTGAACACCCTATGATGATGGATTCTCTGAAATTAGAAGGCCAGATTCAAAGATGCAGCTACAACTCCATCAAAATCAATGGGAGTTGTGCTCATCTATCTTATGGCAGAATCTGGCCCACAGACTCTGAACTGGAGAAAATGCTTCAGTCATTATTCTGCAGTTACTAGAACTGAGATCTTTCCTCAGAATAGGGGTGTGCTCTGTGGCTATGAAGATTAGTAGTGCCCTAGATTTTCCCATGGGAAAACGGAGACAAGAAGGCAAATTTCTGCTAAATTAGGCTGCTAATGTAGGACAAAAATGAGATTTCAGACAATAGTAATAGAAGTTTACAGAAATGATTTTCCAACTATTACAACTTCGTGTTAGCCAACATATTTTGAACCAACTGTACAAAAGACATTCAAAACCCCGTTATAAAATTTGGAGATTTAAAAATATATAACAAATAGGGAAACCACAAACCTGTTAGAAGTTTCCCCTTGTTCTTTCCTTCAGGTGTCAGGGTATGGGAAGAAAAAACAAATTTGTTATGCAAATAGTAATTGTTAATACTCAGTTACAGATGGTGTTAGATAAATGCTAAATTGTAAATGGATGTGTTAATTAAATTAATGTGAAATACACAGGTTATAGTGCAAGCACAAAACATTCAAGCAACATTCAGAACTACAATATTTCTGAAAAATAAACTTCTCAGTCACCTTAATACATGCATAACGTGCTTAATACATACCACTGCAGACTGAATTGGCAAAGCACTTACTTAGGCAAAATGCATTGGTGACACATATATAACAGAAAGCTGTAGACTTTTTATTTGATAAAGTTATCTGCAGTAATGAAACATGTTTGACTGATCACAGCAATGGATTTATTTAAAATCATGATTATTATGCTTATTTTTCTTGGGCTATAATTGCATTCAAGACTATTTCAGATAGGATATAGCTTATTTATATAGCTTCATATTAATTCATCTAATCAAAAGTCGCCCTATACCTGAATATCTATTTGTCGCAAACAATATTTCACATTTATTAAAATCAATATTTGTGAACTCGGTGATAACTTTTAATCTGAAAGCTACTTTTAGTTTGAAGTATTCAGGATGAATACTTGTGGTAATGGATCACTTATGGCTCAGTTCTTGTCAACTCTTTGAAATTCACAGATCAGCTTTCTGTAGTCAGCCAACCCTTTTTGGCTAAATTTATCTGGCACATAATCTTCTCTTTACTGTTGTGTGGGTGTTCATCACACTAGTTTGAGATGAACAGCTGGTCTCTTGCACTGGCCATAATAACAACAATAGTAATACTTAGGACTTCTATTGCACCTTTCATGCAAGGCTATCATTGTGTTCCTTTCAAAGCTGTACTTAGTACCCTCCATTCCAAAGTATATGCCCCAAATTTGGGGCAGTGGCTTATTGCCTTGTGTTAAATTTTTCAGAACTACTGAACAATCTTGGACCATTCCTCTTAAAAGGTGAATTTCTGCCAAAGCACTGAGAATTTTCATCCAAGTTGTGACATCAATGTACTCTCTATTGGCCAAATTCTTACATTAGAGGTACAGTATATGATTTTATTCTATTGATTACATGTGTGTATATCCAAGGACATAATATCCCCTAACTAAACTCTTAGTGTATCTGAAGTTATGACTAAAAGCTACATTCCCAAGAGGTGGAATGTCATAAAGTTATTTGCCACTTTGGAAGCACAGATGTTTCTAAAGCCTCATAGTACAATGTAGAATAATACTGCCCATGAGAATAAAGAGCAGTCACTGCATTAATTATATTGCCTGTGCTCCCCTACAGAGGATTTGCCACTGGAGAAGTAAACATGCTGATTTCAAAGATTAATATGGATAACAAACTGAAATTTAAATTTCTACTCAGAGAAATGTAGTTTATGTACAAAGCAATGTAATTAGAGAAACAGGCAATGCTTGTAGTGGATAAATGATTACATGAGCTTTCAAATATATCTGATTCTGGTCTCAAAAATTCTATGGGCCCGATCCGCAGCTGGTGTGGCACAGCTCCATTGACTTAAATGGAGCTAACCTGATTTACACCAGTTGAGGAGCTGGTACATAATCCCAAATTCCAAGATCCAGGGTAGCTGTTTGTTCTTCATTCAATCAGTAAGCACCATTCGCTGAGTTATGAAGAAAGCATGTTCTGTGGAAACCAATAGGTCTGAGCCCTATAAATACTAACACGTCTTTACTATAGTAAGTAGGATGAACTAGTGTGACTTGGAAATGGAGGCTGTGATTATTAATGTGTGTATTGATTACAGTTAAACATAGCTGGCACGGTGCATGGATACTAGTAAAATATTAACCTTGATCAATGAGAGTTTGTGAGAAAATGCTTCGAATACTTTAGCACAGTAATATTTCATAGCTAAATGGAAATGGATTCTATTTATCCCCACTATGTTTGGAGTCTCTATAATACTAGCCAGGTTTGTTAGTTGAGACCTTAATGAAAGGAATTAGAGAGAGAGAGAGACAAACAAAACAGAAATACTAATTTTCTATAAGCTTGAACAGACATCAAGAACAGCACCAGCTGCCATATTTGTACCTACTTTGTAGGGCTGCAGGTATGCAAGGCCTTCAAATGAGGCTTCCAGGTAGCAATGGAAACCGATTTCTCATCAGCCGCATAACTACGCCATACACACTACGTGCAGGATATATGATAAAAAGAAAAACAAGGCAAGAGGGAGCAGGGGATGAAACAAAAATTGAAAAGCAGATTAGTAAACCAATACAAGTCATGGCTTTTTTTTATCATTCATAGCACTGATACATGCCTGAGGGGTGGAAGAATACTTTCATAATATCGCCAGGTGGCTGTCAGGTTTGTTCGGCTGGAATCAGTGGAATAAAACCGCCAAGCAGCCTGGTATGAGGAAACAATAGAAAAGCACAAAGGAACCAACAATATGTGAAATGAAAATGCCACCATATTGTTTATGGAAAGTCTGGACTTTGTTCAAACCAAGAACATTACCTGTTAGGCTGTCTAAATAAACATTAATACCAACAAAATCTAGCGAAAATTGCTAATCAGGACATGGTAAAATATGGCTAATAATCTCTGGGTAAATATCACAATACAACTAGTAAATAGAAGGTGCATAGTAAGCAGTGCAGTGATTTATTTGTAAAAATCCCACACGAGAAACTTACACAAAGTTGCAGACTGAAGTGAGAAGGGTGTAAGAATTAGAGCTGAGCAAATAAATATTTTTTTGGTTTGGGGCCAAACTGAAAAATGAGAAAAAATCGTTTCAGGTTCAAAAATTCATGTAGTTGTTTTAGTTTTTCTCACCAAAACAAAAAAACAAAAAACAAACAAAATAATCATTCAACCTGATTTTTGGGGGGGGGGGGGGGTTGAGGGGAATGTTTTGTTTTGGGTGTTTTTTTACCCTTTAAAATGTTTTTTAAACAAACCTAGCGAAATTCAGAAATGAAACCTTGTTTCAAAATTAAGTCAAAATGTTTTATTTTGAAAATATCAAAATGAACCATTGAGACTTTTTCCAATATTTTTCATTCCGCTTAAACTATTTGCCCAATACAATCCAAATGTGCAAATAGTTTTGTTTTACTTTCACTGAAAAATATTCACCCAGCTCTAGTCATAATATAGTTTGCAAATGATAATGAAAACCAACCATAAAAAAATTAGAGGAAAGTTAGAATATTCTCCTTGGTTCAGGCATTTTTGACTATTTAAAGCTATGAAACAAATAATTTGGAGGGTGGAAAGCAAACACACAGTATCAAAAGTATTTTCAACTCTTAGATTTATAATTGGACAAAAATGGGGAGCCAGATCTTCAGCTGGTGTAAGGTGATGTAGTTAAATTGTAGCTACATTGTCTTAACCAACTTACACAAGCTGAGGATCTAGCCAGTTAGGTTAAAAGGTTTCCTGGATATTGTTCCAACATTTCCAATATGTACTGTCAGGCAATACTAATATGGGCCCAGTCTCCACTGATATCAGTGGAGAGACACCAATTTACACCAGCTTAGAATCTATGTCTATATAGTCCTTTCAATGCCCTTTGCCTAGACATATTTAGTACCAACTGGAGTGAAAGAATAGAAATATTAAGCCTGATTTTCCATGGTTCTGCATCCCATCTAGAGATTTAAGTCTGTGTGAAGAGAATGCAAAATAGGTGTAACATGCTACCATTCTCATTTGGTAGCATTTTGCACCTGCTTTGCATATGTGTAAATTACTACATCGGGGCATGACAGTGGAGGATCTGAATCCTGCATTGCTGTATGCTAATTCCAATGCCATCACACTTGAAAAATCAGGGCTCTTGAAAGTAACAACAGGTTTTGCAGCTATTCAGTTGCAAATGTGCATTTTTTATTGCTACTGAATGTGTGAAAAAATAAATATATTTTGAATACCTTATTATTAAGGCTGCGATTGTCACACAGAGGTCGCGGAAGTCACGGCTCATAAGAAGTGGGAGGACCCTGGACCCCTGAAACCTCCCCCATTCTGGCACCCCTGACTTATATTCTGCAATCAAGTCACCTCTCAGTCTTCTTTTTGATAAACTAAACAGACTGAGTCTCTTACTGTAAAGCATTATCTCTAGTGCTTGAATAATTTTTGTGACTCTTTTCCTCACTCTCTGCAATTTATCAGTATCCTTGTTAAAATGTGGACACTAGAACTGGATGCATTATTCCAGTACCATTCTCACCATTACTGTATACAGAGGTAAAATCCAAGGATCACATTATCCCTTTTTGCCATAGCATCGCACTGGGTTATTTGTTCACTAAGTCCTTTTCAGAGTCACTGCTTTCCAGGATACAGTCCCCACTCATAGAATCATAGAATCTCAGGGTTGGAAGGGACCTCAGGAGGTCATCTAGTCCAACCCCCTGCTCAAAGCAGGACCAATTCCCAACTAAATCATCCCAGCCAGGGCTTTGTCAAGCTGGGTCTTAAAAACCTCCAAGGAAGGAGACTCCACCACCTCCCTAGGTAACGCATTCCAGTGCTTCACCACCCTCCTAGTGAAATAGTGTTTCCTAATATCCAACCTAGACCTCCCCCACTGCAACTTGAGACCATTGCTCCTTGTTCTGTCATCTGCCACCACTGAGAACAGCTGAGCTCCATCCTCTTTGGAATCCCCCCTCAGGTAGTTGAAAGCAGCTATCAAATCCCCCCTCATTCTTCTCTTCTGGAGACTAAACAATCCCAGTTCCCTCAGCCTCTCCTCATAAGTCATGTGCTCTAGACCCCTAATCATTTTTGTTGCCCTCCGCTGGACTCTTTCCAATTTTTCCACATCCTTCTTGTAGTGTGGGGCCCAAAACTGGACACAGTACTCCAGATGAGGCCTCACCAATGTCGAATAAAGAGGAACGATCACGTTCCTCGATCTGCTGACAATGCCCCTACTTATACAGCCCAAGATGCCGTTAGCCTTCTACACTATAGACGTTCGCTTCCTTGCTCGCGGTACAAATTCGCTGGAGACCACTCTTTCACACACCAGTGCCCTTTTATTTCCCTGTATTTTCCCACCACCACGTATATACAGCTTTTTACAGTTAACTATCAGTCAGGTAGCCCCTTAGGGAACAGCTTGCTCTTACAGCTAGCTGGGAGCAACTGGCCTTCACTCCTCACTTTCCTGTTTCTCCCCTTCAGCTTCCTTCCTGCTAGCTTTATAGGCCTTCCCCCATCAAGCTCACAGGTGTCTCTCTTTTAGGGCTTTAATCAGCCACAGCCTGTCAGCTCCAATCACTTCCCCTTTCTGGGAGCTGAGCTAGCAGGCTCTGAGCTAACAGGGGCTGAGTCAGTGCCTTTTGGCCAACACCCTGTTACATACACATATGGGCCTGCATTTATTCTCCATAGATGAATATTTGCATTTGGCTGCATTAAAACACGTTTTGTTTGAATGGGCCCATTTTACCAAAAAAGTCCAGACTACGCTACATGACTTCCCCTTCCTCATCGATATTTACCACTCTGCCAATCTTTGTGTCATCACCAATCTTATCTGATGTAATTTTATATTTACCTCTAGATCATTGATGAAAATGTGAATAGTGTCAGGCCTAGTGCTGATCCCTGTGGAACCGCTCTAGAAACATCTGCATTCAGCGTTATTCTCCACTGACAACTACTTTTTGAGATCCGCCAGTTCCTAATCCATTTAATGGGTGCCTTATTGATACCGTATAGTGCTAATCTTTTAATTAGAATATCGTTGTGTTGGGAGCAGCAGGTCCAGAACCTGAGCCTGCAGGCTCCCTGGGCAGCAACTGTCCCTATGCCACCAGCTAACAGCTCTGGCAGCAGAAATACTTGGCAGGTCATGAGTCACAGGCACCCACACACATAGGCACTGACTTCGTGTGTGCTCTGGGGCTCAACCACCCACAGGAAAAAAAATAGGGGGTGCTCAGCACCCATGGACTGTGCCCCGCCCGTGTTGTGCCTCTTCCAGCTCCCGCTCTGCCTCTTGCCCCAAGGCCTGTACCGCTCACTCTTCACCATCCCCTCCCCCATCACTCACCCTTCAGGCAGCAGGGGACAGAAAGGAGAGAGCGGAGGGCAGGGGGGCCTTGGGGGAGGGGGCAGAGAGAAGTGAGTGACATGGGGGTGAGGGAGTTGTGGGGGGAGCCTCGGGGGAAGGGGCAGAGAGGAACAAGTGGTGGGTAGGAGGGCTTTGGGGGTGGAGAGAAGTGAGCAGCAGGCAGGCGGCATCTCGGGGCAGAGAGGAGTGAGTGGTGCTCGGGGGTACTGGGGGGGTGGAGAGGAGTGGGCGGGAGGCACTCAGGGAGTGGGCAGAGCAGGCAAGGAAAGAGGCAGAGTGGGGCAGGGCCTCGGGGGAAGAGGCCAAGTGTGGCCTTGGGGAGAAACTGGGGTGGAGCCCACGCACACCATAGGACATGCTGCCCCTGGAGGTCTTTATTGACATAATATCCCCTAACCAAACTCTTAGTGTATCTGAAGTTATGACTATGAGGCCCAGGTTCCCCTACCAGCCACTGGGGAAGTGGCACAGACCAGCCAGTAGAGAGTGGACTGCCTGGGACAGTTTGCCCCGAAAGACTGTGATACACTGTAAGGGAGAAACATGCATAGTGACCTGACCGGAGGGCCAAGTCACAAAGGAGCACCTGGCGTTGCAGAGACAGGTGGACATGCTGCCAGAAGAGGGCGCACCACCTGAAAGGAGTTAATCCTCATAGTGGTCAGGAGGAGGCGGGGAGTGGACCCCATGGCAGATGCCTACAAGCAACATGTGAATCACTGGAGACAGCATGACCTGGAATTCAAGGTAAGCCAGAAGGTTTGGCTCACAACCAAACATCTCCACACCAGACCACCCCATAAACTAGATCACTGATATGTTGGACCATTTCAGATCTGCCAACTAATTAACTCTGCCACCGTTAAGCTCTGCCTGCCTAGGTCACTCAAAATACACTCTGTTTTCCAATCTCTCTTTTGAAGCCATTCCCAGAATGGCCCATTTCTGGGCTGAAGGCAACCACCTCTGCCACCCATCCATGTCCAGTGCCATGAAGAACACCTAGTCCAGACCATACTGGATTCCAGGATCAAGCAGGGTACCTTGTGGACCGGGAGGAGTATGGCCCCAAGGAGCAGTCCTGGGAACCAGCCCACCATGTACAAGCTCCCAACCTTATAGAGGCTTTCCACAAAGGCAACCCCAAAAAGCCTTGGCAGGTGATGCCACAGATTTTCTCTTGGGCAGGGAGGTGATTTTAAGAGCAGCAGGACTACAACCTAGGCTTGCAAACTCCCTGGACAGCAACCATCTCCTTGCCACCACGTAACAGCTCTGGTAGTGAAAACACTCAGCAGGTCATGAGCCTCACGGACACACACACATCACAGGACATCCCCCCACAGAGGGTATGATTGGAAGGACATTCCCGATTCCTGATTGGTCCAGACATACTAATTAACATCTCCTGGGGAGGATTCAGTAAGTTTGTCTGTGCAATTATGTGGAACCCCAGCCAGCTGCTGCTACAAACCCTGCTTCCTCATCCTGCTTCTGCTCCCTGATTCCTGACCTTGGCTTTTCTTTCTGGCTCTGATATCAGGTTTCTGGGTAGGCGTGTCTTCTGCTTCTGATCTCTGGTTCCTGATCTTGACTTTACCTCCTACCTCTGATATCCGGTTTCTGACTTGGCTTTATTTCCTCCTTCTGACTCCTGGTTCCTGACTTAGCCTCCACTCCTGATGCTGACCCCTAGCTCCTAACCTTAGATTGATCCCTCCCGACTCCAATTCCTGATGTCTGACTCTGGCTCTAGCCACTAGGCTGTCTGTCCATGACCTGGCCCTGACACATCGGTAGTAAGTCAGGGTACGTCTACACTTACCGGAGGGTCCGACGGCAGGCAATCGATGTTCTGGGATCGATTTATCACGTCTGGTTTAGACGCGATAAATCGATCCCAGATCGATCCCGGAAGTGCTCGCCGTCGACGCCGGTACTCCAGCTCGGCGAGAGGAGTACGCGGCATCGACAGGGGGCCTTCCTGCCGCGTCTGGACCCGCGGTAAGTTCGGACTAAGGTACTTCGAATTCAGCTACGTTATTAACGTAGCTGAATTTGCGTACCTTAGTCCGAAGTGGGGGGGTAGTGTGGACCAGGCCTCAGATGCCTTATGAAAGTCTAAGTATATTACATCTATGCAGTTACCTTGATCAACCAAACTTGTAATCTCATCAAAGAATGCAATCAGAATGGATATATCTTGGAGAGTTTCACTCATCCTACAGTAGGTGCAAAAGGAAAAGTACTTGTTTATGCTGTCAATTAATAATTTATTAACTGCCTGAACATTCCAAAGATACCTTTGTCATCTTCTTGAGCTTAGCGAAACAATGTTATATGAACTGCTCAGGTTCTTTGTTTTCACTTGCCACACCAGTATGAAAGAGACAATATATGGTACACATTTAAAAGAGCTGGTTTCCAAAACAAGTAAATGAAGATGATATCTGCATTTCAGTCCAGTATATCAAATACAATAAAGTTCAGTAGGAAACTGATTTCATTCTTTCTTTTTTTGTATGTTTAGAGCTAGAGACCTGTGGTATGAGAGTCATCAGCAAGCATTTCAATCCACTATGATAGAAAGTTAAAATAATTGTACAAAATTACAGTTTAAATGATCAAATATACTAAAATTTTTCATTTACTTTTATCTCTTTTAAAACATTGATCTGCACCATCACCTCAATACAACAGGTGAAAAGATGCTCAACATTTCAAGACACTGAATTAATCAATTCCATATTTTCAGTTCCTAGGTTGGGTGATATCGAAAGCAATTATCTGGACAGAAAACTCTACATTCTAAAGGAATGTATTACTCATCTGAGCACTGTGAACTCTCTAGTAGTGAAAAGTAATTGAATCCGGGCCAGAGTGCTATGCTATCTCTTAATCCTATCCTTTAGTGATCAAATCTGTTTTTCCAAGTAATTTATATAATCAAATGTCAAGCAGGACTGCACATAATTTGCATCCTTGCATGGCGATTTTGGCATGGATATTAATCTGAAATTCAACAATGCATGAACCATGCACTGAAAAGCTGAATATAACATTATACAAACGCATGGTGTTTATTGAACACAGTTCATTTTAACAAAATGTTCAACTTGTGGCAATTAAACAATATTTCTGCAGAACTTTGCATAATACAGGAGGTAAAATTTACCTAACAAGCACTTAGAAATCTATTTTTATCCTCTCACTGCTTTGATATTTACCTGAATTAAACTGGCAGCTGGATTTCTTCTTTTCTCAAAATGTTTCTGACGGTGCTGTTCTTGCACTTTTAATGCAAAGCCTGAGCCAAGAATGCCCTAGAGTAAAATACAACACAAAAGTTTTTACCGTTAGGAAGCTAATTGTAAAAAACAGTGTAAATATATCAGCTCTGAAGTTATTGTGATGATAAAAAATAAAGCAACACCATTCACAACAGGCATTGTTTTGTCTGATTATTTTAAACAACCACATTTACTACAGTACAAAGTTTAACAATAAGACAATGTCCATTCACTGTTAAGGAAGACATGAGAATCCCCACATAAGAAATAACATTTGCAGTGTTATGAATGGCTGCTCATCTAAACCATGCGTTGCTATAGGCTACTGTGTGCTACTGATATTCCAAATAAGGTACCTGTATAGGCAGCCAAACAATCATTTATATACTTCACTTATAGTCACAACCCTGTGTTGTAACTTTTGAATTTAGAAAATTCAAAAATAGCTTGCATACGGCAAGTTTTTCAGTTTAATTAATTAATCTGTAGTATTCATTTTATGGAGTTTGCAGTGTTGCCAACTCTCATGATTTTGTCATGAGTCTCATGATAATTATTGTTTTCCTTAAAGCCCCAGCTCCTGGAGTCAAGTGGCTATGTGATGATTTCAGCCTTCATTTTTAATGAAAAAGTAAGTTTCTAGTCCTTGTGGCTGTGGAAAAAGCTTCAAAATGTGAGCTCAGTGAACCCTAAAGGCTCAAAAAGCAGAAGGTAAATAAAAAGAACACAAAATCTATTGTTTTTACATAATCTCATGACTATAAGGGGAGGGATAGCTCAGTGGTTTGAGCATTGGCCTGCTAGACCCAGGGTTGTGAGTTCAATCCTTGAGGGGGCCATTTAGGGATCTGGGGCAAAATCAGTACTTGGTCCTGCTAGTGAAGGCAGGGGGCTGGACTCGATGACCTTTCAAGGTCCCTTCCAGCTCTATGAGATAGGTATATCTCCATATTTATAAAGCCACTCTCATGATTTTTGGTGAGCCTGACTCATGATTTTTGAACATTTGGGGTTGGGAATACCGGGTTTGAAACAAAGTTTATAATTAAATCTGAATAATTTTGCATTATAAGGAGGCAAGATTCCACTTGACTCTTATGCAAGAAAAATAAAAGAAAATCCATGAAAGTTAAACACATCTTAATATATTTTCCATAGTCTGACTAAACACAAATGTTGCTGATGAAGAAAATGAATGGCTACATGGATATGACATGAGGAATAAATTTTCTGATATCTCAAATATTTTAAGGTTGTATTCATTTTTCATATACTCATCTGCAGATATAAATATCTTACTCCCTAGTCATCTCTAAGAGTATGTTTTCTGCTAGGGATCACTATATAACACATTGATTCAAATACAGTGGGTACCATTGATGTCAACATTTGCCAATAGGTATTTCACTGTAATATCTGAGATAATGCAGTAGTGCTCTGTATTTAAACAAATTTAAACACATTAAAACTGTTGAATCTCAGATGCTGCAATGTTTTTGGTAAACGCTGACTTTTTAATGTTGGTCAGTCTATATGGTTAAATATAAAAGTATTCTAATGCCAATTAAAATAATTTTTAAAATGATCTATATGCAAGTGAATAAATTTTTTAATATTGATGTTTCATATGTACCGTGGCAGGTGAAATACAAGAGGAAGTAAATGTGCCCTTTGGATTCAAGCTTATTAAATGCACCATTTGTATACACACGTTAAATGTTATGATATTTCTACCAGCTCCAGTACTCATTAGATTACTCTCATTTCCATTAAAGTCCCTTTAATGTCTGTAAATCTCATAAGTTCTCATGTCTTTCTTATCAAGTAGTCATTTATAGAATAAAATGTACTTTTGCATTTAACGGAATTAACTTCTATTACAATCAGGGGGCAGACACCCTCAGGGGAGAACAGGGGGGGCTGAACCCCCAAGAGTAAGTAATTGAATCAACCGGTTGTGCAATGTTATTGTGTATAAAAGTATGTCTAGTAAGGCCTTCTATGAGAACTTGTAATATTCTGAACTTGATCGTCATTATGAGATATGTATACAGACTGTGGTTATGAATTTATGTATTTCTGCAGCTATAAAACTGTGCTGATAATTTGTGCTACAACGTTCAGCTCCATCTGAAATTCTCTGTAATCTGAAGTCTTTAAATCATGATTTGAGGACTTCAGTAACTCAGCCGGAGATTAGGGGTCTATTACAGAAGTGGGTGGGTGAGGTTCTGTGGCCTGCAATGTGCAGGCGGTCAGACTAGATCAGGGGTTCTCAAACTTCATTGCACCGTGACCCCCTTCTGACAACAAAAATTATTATCTGATCCCAGGAGGGGGGGACCAAAGCCTGAGCCTGCCTAAGCCCTGCCACCCTGGGCGGAGGGCCAAAGCCCAAGCCCCGCCACCTGGGGCAGTAGCGGCGGGGCAAAGCCAAAGTTCAAGACTTCAGCCCCAGGTGGAGGGGCCTGTAACCTGAGTCCTGCTGCCCAGGGCTCTTCCCCTTAGACTTCAGCTTCAACCCCAGATGGTGGGGCTCAGGCTTTGGCCCTGGGCCCCAGCAAGTCTAACGCCAGCCCTGGCGACCCCATTAAAACAGGATCACAACGCACTTTGTGGTCCCAACCCACAGTTTGACAACCGCTGGACTAGAAGTTCATGATGGTCCCTTCTGACCTTAAAGTCTATGAGTCTATCACAAGGTAGTAGTCAGCCAGGCAAGGGGAGGCTGCCTCCCCACTGGATGAGACTAGCTCCATGCACCGAGAATGGTACAACCCAGGACAAGACAAATTATGGGCCATTAGGGTTAATGGGAAAATATTAAGACATCCCAGCTCAAATTTTCCCACCCTAAATAACCGAGAGTCACCCTGCAAGGAGAAAAGGGAAAAAAATAAGGGGTGAGGAGCCCTTAAAAAGGAGGTTTGAAACTCAAGTTTTTATGAAAAATGAGGGGCAGCCTCTAAGCTGGAAGCTGTATGTTAAATGTTGGATCTCCTCTATGACAGATTCAAATATGAGTGAGCAAAGTATAAGCGTATGGTTTATTATTTTCTTCTGCTTATTTCGGGTTAAGGGAAATAGAACAAGACAAGAGGAAAATGAGCCAATTAGAATCCTTGGACGCAATGGATAAAAAGCAGCTTGGAGCCCTTGTGTGCAATATGGTTTACAGCTTCTGCCTGATTTAATGCATTCTACTACAGTCAATTGATAGATCTGACATGGTCATTGTAGACCACCCACTCGCAATGTCCTAATTTTTCCAACTGCAATAAATCCAGAAGAACATATCTGCTCAATCATTTCAAAGCCCTGAGAGAAACGTATTGCTAGGGTATGAGGCACAATTCACAGGCAGAGAAAGGAATTTCTGTTTTTCAAAATGCAACAGGAGTAAATCCTAGAAAAAAGATATTTTCCATCTTTGTTCAAGCCCAAACCCCCACACAAATACAATGATAAGTCTTTGCAATGACACTTTCATTTGGGCCATATCATCCCAACATTTTTGACATTGAATAAATTAAACCAATGAAGAATTCTGCTTCAAAACTGACCATACGGGCCTATACTTTTTTTGAACTGAATAATGTACTACTTAAACTCTGTGGTTAGGTAAAAGATGGCCATATCTGACGTACTAGCTCATAAGTGAGTAACTGTACAGTTTTAGAAACATTGGAGTCATAATAACCCAGTGTTCCAGGCTAACACCACAGAAAAAGGGGCTTTATGTAGATGATCCAACTGCATGATCAGATTTCCTTACTCTATGAAAAGGCACTCTAGAAAAGTTTTAACATTAGTGAAGGAGCTTTACATATTCAAACAATGACTCTTTATGTTGAAAGCTTCATGCAGCTTCTCACATCATGTCAGCTTAGGAGTTATTGAAGATCCTATTACCTTTTTTTTATTTTTGTAAAGATACTCACAGCAGGTAGTGCAAAGAAAGAAATTCCAAGTAAAGCAAACCCAGCAGAAAGCAGCCTTCCAAGCCAAGTAAGAGGAGTTTTGTCTCCATAGCCAATTGTTGTCAATGTGATCTAAAAAAGCAATGAATAAATATCATGTGCAATAGAAGTACCTGAGAGAAAAGCTACAGGTCAGATACACAGTATGCAGGAACTTTCCCAGTAAATAATCATTCACCAAGACACATGAAAATCTATATGTTTCTCTTATAACACAATCTTCTATTTTAGAACACATCTGTAAAGGAAAAACATTATTTAAATAAATGGATATGAATAACTTTGTAACAATGAACAGAGGCAATGTGTGTGGGGGGCATGCGGGGTCATGTGACCCCCCCAGATTTTTGCCTTGCATTAAGCCAGAGGTTTTCAAACTGGAGGTCATGCCCCCCACCCCCTCAGTTTGAAAACCATCGCCTCCTGCCAAGAGCCAGTGGATTGGAAGCTGGTGGGAGCCACCCAGCCCGCTTGGGCCTCTCCCCCAAAGGAGCCCGGCGCCAGCTGGTGATGCACTCTGGAGCTGGCCCCTGCCTGTAGAGCCTGGCTGCCATGACATGCTCCCTGAGGCGCTCGCTTGCCACAGCCCTGGCACTTCTCTTTCTGCTGCTGCTCCTCAGCCCAGAGGCAATGTGTGGGGCAGTCATGTGCCCCCTTAGAATCTTTAAATTGGGTCTCCTCCATCAAGAGTTATGCGTCGTCTCTGACAATGAAGATGTTAGTAGTGTATCTGAGCAAGTGGAAATCACGCAGAAGGCATTGTCATTTTTTGTGCATATGTAATTGTACTATTTAGTGTAACAATCAGGAGTACACTGCAGGAATTTGCACAACAGACTACACGTGTGCCAAGGACTACAATGCAAAGATTTAATACTCCAGTGATTAAAAGTTCATAGATAAGGACAAGGTCAAAGGAAGTGCAGAAAGAAGTCATATTTTCTGTGAACATATTTGGACAATTAGGGCTGAGTCATCTGTTGCAGCATAAAACTCCCAAGCACATAGGGTGAAAAGATCCACTGAAAACGAATGGAAACAAGGCAGTGTAAAAAGAACCACAGGTGTTTCTTCACTAGAAACATGGCAGCAGCATGGCTGCAGTGCTCGATCAACCTAAGTTTTTTGTGTAGACACTGGCCTTAGTGTCCCAATGACTTCAGAGGAATTTGTCACATCAACACTGATCATTGGCTATAGCTTTTCTGAATGCAAAGATTGCATAGGGAAAGTCAAAATTAAAGTAAAAACATCTATTATGGCTCCGTGAGACATTTGTAAAACACTCTTCATAACTCCCCTTAATGTGAAAGGGTAATCAAAGACAGTGTATATACTCAGAACAAGTTGTATTGTAGAGGCCGGGGTCACTGTCATGTAGCACAAATACAGATCATGGCAGTGCTCAGTCAGTATGACCTGGAAGGCTCTGCCTATGTAAGTCAGCTGCTACCACCACTCACTGAACTCATGCCACCTCTGACTACAGTATGTATCCCAGATGTTGCCCCACTGTCTAATGCAGTTTATCAAGATGTCTCAAAGGCAGAACAAGCCAAAAGATTGTAGTATCTTAAGTATGGAGCATGAGGAACAGATTTGCACTGTGGGGTACACTATCAGGAAAAGATTGTTTAATATCCATCAGAGATAATAGATCACAGAAATCATTTCCAGAAGAGACATATTGCTCACTCTGAGAAGAGTTCATCCCAGTGCAGAATGTCTTGCGACAGCACCTCTGTATCCGGGACTGTAGGGGGGACGGGTTTCTACCATGCCAAGGAAATGGCCTCCATGCCAGCTCTCCATACCCTGTCACAAAAAGCTACTTTGGAGCTATGGCCAGAGGAGGGGTCACAGGTACCTATTTACAGTGCTCCAGTACCCAGGAAACCAGCACGGAAGGGTTATTCCAGCACTGGAATAAAACCCATGGCAAAGGAGTGTGAGAGGGGATGTGTAGCAGCCCTGCACCCTGGGACTGGGGTGGGTTGGGGGGATTTTGCCTCACTGCGTTTCCTCTGCATAGAGGAATGAATACTGCAGCTTTAGGCAGGTAGAGTGAATGTCACTCACTTATGGACCGAGTGGATTTATTAACTCCAAATGGAACACCGAATGGCTCACATCCAGAACACAGCAAACTGAATTTTAAAGGGTAAGATGGACAAGAATAGGCTAAATACCAAGGATTCCAGAGCTTGCGATTAGTGGAAAGCTTGGACAAAAAGAACTATTTTACTTAATGTTCTAAATATGGCCAAGTTCAGGCTTAGACAGTTGTCTGGCAGAAGTGAATTTCCAAGGAAAATGCCTACTATTCTCTCAGAGGTCACTCTTGGGAAAGGTGGCCAAAGCAATGCAGCTCAATGCAGTGGTCATCACTGGACAAAGGTGGTGAAATAGTTTCTTAAGTAAATGGGATGTAAGCTATTTAGGGCTCATAGATAATAAGCAGTACCATGACTGCTTCCATTGTTGAGGACAAAGCACAGGTGTGATGTCTTAGAGAAAGGCAGACTAGCTAAAAAGGAGGCAGTCATTCACAACACTAGCTGAAATATTCAAGCGGCTGCCAAGGCTAGCCTCTGGGAGAGTGATCCACAGTAATGTTAGCATGCCTGTGATGGGGTCTATCTCCAAAAGGAATGGCTTCTTGACCTGACAAATGACTGTCGCCATATGGGAAGCCAGGAGCAGCTACAAGGCTTGTAAGACCCTGAAATTCTAAACCATTTTGACAAAAGGTGGGCAGATGCCTTCCACTGGCAGAATGATTATTGACTTTGCTAATTCCTCAAAGTGCTTCCCCCTGCCAATTAGCATCAACCTCTTTTTTCAGGATTGAACCTAAATCAACTGGCTTTCATCTATTTTCCTGTCTCTGCCAGAAACTGGAGAATGAGGAGATGTCTCCGGTAGGGGCTGCGGAAAAGGAGACGTCAAACTTAGTGTTGTCTGCATATTAGTGACATTGTAAGGTAACAATCTTCCCAAAAAATTAGACAAACTTTGAGCCCCATGAATCTTGACACACGAAAGCCCTCTGGAGAGAAGAGAAGTCACTCAGCACAGAATTTCTCTGAAGAAAAAACAGGACCATATTAAAGCAAGAGTCCCAAGGATAGAATTTCCTTTCTGTTTAATTCACATTACAATAGTTTGTTCTTTAATCAGATGCATTTACACGTTTCTTAATAAATAATTCCCTTTTGAATCTCCACATACTATGAGATTAATTGAAATAATTAAATTTGTTCAAGTTCTGATAGTGTTGAATTGGAAACTATCATCACTATTTCATATTCATTGTAATAACATTATCCATAATGAATTCATTTGGTATTCACATAGTTGTCCGTAGATATTCCATTATTCCATTGTAATGACAATGTATTATTAGAAAAGGAAAAGACAATATTACTGAGAGAAACTCTGAAAAGATGCCAGCTATACAAGAATCTTTTATATACCGTACTAAATTATGTTTTCAGGTAAAACAAATTACCATATATGATAATTGCAAAAAGTACAGACTTAAGTATAGCATTGAAGTGATAGGGAACTCCCACGGGGCTTGAATAACAGATATTTAAGCCAAGGAATGCTTCCCCTTCCTGTTCCCACATTATATATCGTCTATTAAAATAATTATTTTATTTAATTAATTTGCCATCCTCTCCAAGTATTCTTGCCATTTGAGCCTTGCCTGGCACCCGTTAATCTTGGTTGTATGCAGTGTTGTTATAGCCATGCTGGTCCCAGGATATTAGAGAAACTAGGTGGGTGAGGTCTAAGTCCTGAAGAAGAGCTCTATGTCTCAAAAGCTTGTCTCTCTCACCAACAGGAGTTGGTCCAATAAAAGATATTACCTCACCCACCTTGCTTCTCTATTAATCTTGGTTGGCATACATAAACCAGAACTGTGGGAGCTCCAGCCATAAGAAAATCCACATTGATGGCATTTATGTTATGTTAGAGTTGCAGATTGGAAATCTAAATGTATTTAAACTAACAGGTCATATCCTGCCTTTGATTTCAGTGAAAAACATCCATTGACCTCAATAAGAGTATCCATTCTTTGCATGGAATGATGGCAGGATATGGCCCTCAGATAATTTGATTGAATGAGTGTGCTAGTGTCAATTAATTACAGCATGCTGGGTATGATGAGAAGGCGTTATGAGTGTTTCTAGAAGCTTGGAACTTCAGAGGATTATTCATGGCTAGTCCCCCTTTTTTTTAAACAGGAACATCACAAAACCATTCTGGGACTTGGTGTATACAGTGGAATGTAAATTAGAATAACTGCTGCAAATAAACAAATCAATGAGACTAAGCGTAGACGCCCCCTAGAATGCCATGTGATCTGACCTTTTCAAAATCTGCATGTGGGTTATTCTGGCAATCAAAACAAGCAAGACTACATTTCCCACATACTGTTTTACAGATAATACAGCAATTATCATTATTAAGAGGGAAACAACAAAAATAATGAATTGGGGGATATGCTGATTTTCAGTAATTTTATGCACCTGAATATATTAAGAATTTAAGTATATTTAGGTTAATTAAAGAGTAAAAAAAAATTGTTTTCAGGTTTTTGATTATAATTTGTTTTTCTGTTGATAGCAAGAAAAAATTCCTGTTTTCTCAGTTAGCACAAATTATCTGACCTATGAGTCATACATTTTCATTTTCACTGTATACAAAGTATTTTAAGCCACCATTTTATAAAATGATTGCTTCCTAGCAGGGCTTTTCCTTCTAAAACATCAAGAAGGGGAGAAGCAAATTATAAAACTAAGCTCTTGTTCATGCAATTAGATCTGCTTGGATCTGTGGATATGACTACAGGGCCAAGGCCTGACTTTATCAAAGCCCCACTGTTCAACTATGAACCCAGTCCTGCAACTGTGAAGCAGTCAAACTCTTACTAACTTCAGGCCAGCAGTAATTGCTCTCAGTTACACTGCAGTAAATCCAGAGCAATTTACATTGGTGTAACTGAGAGCAGAGTTTGATATGATGGTTTAACTTTAAGTCAATGGAAGTCTTACCTGCATTAGGATTAAAGGATCAAATATTAAATATTTTATGAGACATTTTTTGTTGATATTTTAAAACAAGTCTCATTAGGCAAAATACTTCTGTATTTTTTATAACTGTTGCTGTGCAACCAACAGATACTTTGGGTTCTGCATGTTCAAAGCTCACATTTCTACTCACTGATCATTCAAAAATACAACCCATAGGGAGGAAGGATAACCTGGGGCCTAAGAATGAACGAACTGGTTCAAATAAAAAGGTTTGGGAAACCTACCTTTTGCCCAAAAAGTAAACAAAACCCCAAATGCACATTCTTTTGGGGTTCAGTAGTGTCCGGGAGTTTATTTTGTTTTTCGTTGTTTCTCTAAGCAAGTTCAGGTTTTGACTAGTCTGGGAGTGGAAGTACAAGAAAGACTTGGGTCCGGTTCAGCTCCTGTCAACGCAACACCTGAAGTGGGGAAGTTACCTTTTTAGTCCCCTGATCAGTCTAAGTGATGCTCTAAGTTATGTTGACACTAATGGCACCATTGACCGGCTGGGATTGCTGGAGCACAAGGTGTTCTACTATGCCAGTGGGAACAGGAGTTCTGCTTTATCCCCTGGAGGGGGATACACCTATAGGAGGTGAATAAGCAGCTTCCCTGTTAGGACAGCCTTCCAGTTATCTGAGCAGCACAGTGCAGCTGAACATGGGCCAAGGATCTATCTCACTATTTGTATAGTATTTCTATTCCCACTGAAAACAGAAAAACTCAGAATCTTGTAAGAAAGTTTGTTCTGGTGAGATTTTTAACCAGATTTCAAGATCAAAAGAGAAATTTGAATAAACTTCAAACATCTAGAACTGATTCTCCATGTTCTTATACCATGTATAGTTACTTAATCCCCAATTTGGCAAAGCACTTACGCACATGATTACTATTAAGCATGTGAATAACCCTATCCCTTTCAGCGAAGCACGCAAGCATGTTCTCAAGTCCCATGGACTTCAACAATGCAGCTGCACCGAAGTTTGACGTTAAGCATGTGCTTAAAGGTCTTAGAATCATAGAAGATTAGGGTTGGAAGACACCTCAGGAAGTCATCTAGTCCAATCCCCTGCTCAAAGCAGGACCAACACCAACTAAATCATCCTAGCCATGGCTTTGTCAAACTGGGCCTTAAAAACTTCTAAGGATGGAGATTCCACCACCTCCCTAGGTAACCCATTCCAGTGCTTCACCACCTTCCTAGTGAAATAGTGTTTCCTAATATCCAACCTAGACCTCCCCCATTGCAACTTGAGACCATTGCTTCTTGTTCTGTCATCTGCCACCACTGAGAACAGCCGAGCTCCATCCTCTTTGGAGCCCCCCTTCAGATAGTTGAAGGCTGCTATCAAATCCCCCCTCACTCTTCTCTTCTGCAGACTAAATAAGCCCAGTTCACTCAGCCTCTCTTTGTAAGTCATGTGCCCCAGCCCCCTGATCATTTTCGTTGCCCTCCGCTGGACTCTCTCCAATTTGTCCAAATCCCTTCTGTAGTCGGGGGACCAAAACTGGACATAATACTCAAGGTGTGGCCTCACCAATGCCGAATAGAGGGGAATAATCACTTCCCCTGATCTGCTGGCAATGCTCCTACTAATACAGCCCAATATGCCATTGGCCTTCTTGGCAACAAGGGCACACTGCTGACTCATATCCAGCTTCTCATCCACTGTAATCCCGAGGTCCTTTTCTGCAGAACTGTTGCTTAGCCAGTCGTAGCATGGGATTCTTCCTTCCTAAGTGCAGGACTCTGCACTTGTCCTTATTGAACCTCAGATTTCTTTTAGCCCAATCCTCCAATTTGTCTAGGTCACTCTGGACCCCATCCCTACCTTCCAGCGTATCTACCTCTCCCCCCAGCTTAGTGTCATCTGCAAACTTGCTGAGGGTGCAATTCATCCCATCATCAAGATCATTAGTTGTATGCAGTGTTGTTATAGCCATGCTAGTCCCAGGATATTAGAAAAACTAGGTGGGTGAGGTCTAAGTCCTGAAGAAGAGCTCTATGTAGTTCAAAAGCTTGTCTCTCTCACCAACAGGAGTTGGTCCAATAAAAGATATTACCTCACCCACCTTGCTTCTCTATTAATCTTGGTTGGCATACATAAACCAGAACTGTGGGCGCTCCAGCCATAAGAAAATCTTGAACAAAAGATCTTGAACAAAACTGACAGGACCGACCCCTGGGGCACTCCGCTTGATACCGGCTGCCAACTAGACATCGAGCCATGGATCACTACCGTTGAGCCTGACAATCTAGCCAGCTTTCTATCCACCTTATAGAATCTTGCTGAATTGGGGCTTTACATCTGTGTAAAGCAGGTGTAAAAATGCTACCAAATTAAGATGGAAGGGTAGCATTCATAATCATTTTTCACAGATGTACATGCCTATTCAAGACACAAGCACTGGGATACTCAGGACCACTAGAAGTTTACATCTTTTAATATGTGCATTCGTGTAATACAAAATATTCTACAGTATTAGTTAAATATTCTACAGTATTAGTTAAATAGTTCAAATGATCTTTCTATACTTACTGTGCCCCACCAGAGAGCATCTGCATACGTAGAAAACTGGGTATTTGCATCTTTTTCCACCAGATAGACAAGGAAAGAGGAAAAGATAAGTACTAAAAATCCTATGTACCAGGCTGTGATTAATTCCTAGATAAAAGAAAATAAAGATCAATCTGTATTAAAAAGATTAAACATAGAGTGGAGTGGCATTTGAAGAAAAAATAATTAAACAGTCCATATTTTTTGGTATTTTAGCAGTTAAACATCAAATGCTTCTCAGTTCACATAAATTGTCTCTAAACAACGGGTAGAAGTGATTGGGAATTTTTCAACAGAATGCTGGAAAATGCTGATTCATCAAAAAGATTTTTCAGGTCCAGGATGGGGAAAGAGCTAACACAGAACAGCCAATAGACTTGTGATTAGGGCACTCATCTGTGATGTGGGAGCCTGAGGCTGAAGCTCCTGCTCTGCGTGATTTGGAAGAGAGACTTGAAGCTGGGTGTCCCACATCCCAGGTGAGGGCCCCAACCAGTGGGCTACAGTGTCATTCTTTCTCAGTCTTTCCTGTTGAAGCTGCTCCACTTAGTACAGATCATTAAATATTTGTTGTGCCAGAGGGATATTTTCCTTTCATTTACACTATCTCTTTCTGAACAGCTCGCTCATGCCTGTGATTGCATCAACAAACTGACTTCATGGTCATTAACTATACTACATGGACCTCAAAGTTGTAAACAAGGATAGAACTCAGGAGCTTTGTCTAAATGAAGGGAGTATGCAATTAAATGGCTAATGTGTGTACTTACCCCTTCCCTCTGCTAGCTGGTCACATATTCTGACATTTTTTCAAGTATGCTACCCACTGTCTAGTCATTGGTCCCCAGAGAGTATATGCTTTAATGCTATTGCAGCTAATAGAGATTCTCTTTTACCTTATGTGATAGTGTTCTGTATTTTGGACTCAAATATCCACTACTGGACTATTCTATTGTGGGGTGGATCTCTTTCTCTTTTCTCTCTCTTTCTCTCTCTCATGTTTTTTTGCCAAAGGTTTTGAAAGGCTTCATTTTCATTCCAATGTGGAACAAAAACAAATTTTGAAATCTCAGATTTTGTTCATGAAAAAGAATTCTTGTTCTCTTGTTCTCTGAACAATTGGTCTGATTTCCCAGTTCAGTTTGACACTTGTGTAACTCCACTGATTTCAATGGAATTACACCAGCATCCAACTGGTGGTGAATCAGGGCCAATATTTTTAGCATATTTTCAGAAATCTGAATGAACATGAAAAGATGTATTTTTGATAATGCATTACATAGCCAACATTACTTTAGGAAGTTTTACGTATTCACTGGAATCTGATAAATATATACGTTGATGTTGATTCATAGAGTTTTGTTGAATCCACTGAAGAATTAAATGAAGTGAACTGCCATGACAGTTACCTTGCTATGTGCATAAACTACTGAACCTAATAATTTCCAAGTCCCTCCTCTTCGGTCCATGCGTACCATACGAAGGATCTGTAGGAAACGAAGACTTCTCAGTGCTGATGTTGCAAAAATGTTACCCTGAGTTTTTGCAGAAACAACTGCTATTGAAGCGATGAGAACAATGGTGTCTGAAAGAAATACATTACAGAAGATATTAATGTACATAAAGTGATCATGAACATAGACGTACATATGCTGAGTGAAGGGAGTTGTCCTTACTCCTATTCAATTCCCTAGGAATTTTGTCTGAGATAGGATTGTGGGATCAAGACTAGAGTCTAAAAAGTGCTTAGAGACCCTTCAGGATGAAAATCATTAGCTACATTAGAAATATTAAAAACATATACTGATAAGGCGGGTAGTACTGAAGGAACTAGTTGCCTTGTGGAAGGTATTTTCAAGCCCTGTGCGTAGAACTGTATACTTCATCTGATGGTTTAAAACTGCGGTGTTACTTTCCCCCATAGCAACATTCCTATGAAAAGGCATAAAAAAAAAACAGTAAGAGAAAACAGAGCCCTCTCAGTTACATGAATCAAATGGAAGTATTTAGACTTATAAATATACATTTTATTTTCCTATGAGTGCAAATACTATGTGATGCAATTGTGCAGTGATGAGCTTCTGGATACAAACTCCCCTTATATACAATTTCCTGGGGGGAAAACAAAAATAAACTTGGTTGCATAAATGTCCTCCTAAGCATTCATTTAGCTGGCAGTCTGGAAAGTTCCAGAACTCCGAGTGTTAATACTTTGCATAAGAGTTTGTTTCTTCATGACAAAGATTTAAAATTTTTTGTTAAGTACAAAGTGCTTGTTTATAACTCTTGGAGCCAGTGCCATGCTTAGGAGAGGATGAGGAGAAGAAACACTGTTCAAGCAGAGACAGCTAGATGCATTATGGCCTGCAGTAGCTATGAGTAGTATGGAATAGAAAGGGGTAATTTTAAATTGCTGGATGCCAAGTAATTTTATTTAAAAAATTACTAAAAATATTTACCCCAGAGAAACAAGAAACGGTAGGCTAGCTCTTACTAATTATTTCTCTTGTTACCAAATCAGGGATGTGACTCCCACTGTTTTAGACTATGTCTATACTATGAGCTTGGAATGTGAGTCTCCTGTTTGCGTACACATACTCACATTAGCTCTCATTGAGCTAGCGCAGTAGCAGTGGTATCAGCAGCGGAAGCACATCAGAACCACCCCCTCTAGTGACATAAGTTACACTGACATACGCGACATAGCTTCTGCCGCTCGCGGAGGTGGTTTTATTATGCTGAAGGGAGAGCTCTCTTCCGTCGGCATAGAGCATCTTCACCAGACGCACTGCAGCGGCTCAGCTCTATCGGTACAGCTGCATCGCTGCAGTGCCTTAGTTAACTTCCTCTAACAAATTCATGTGGAAGCCAAGAGGTTTTTCTTGGGTTGGTTTCTTCCTGAGCCTTCTCTGTTTTTCTTAGCTCTGTGTGGTAGCTTGCTTGTAGAGATGGGCAGGATAAGCTGATGAGTGCTGTGTGTTCGCGGAGCAGAGTAGCAGGCAGTGTGTGTGAGGGGTGCTTACTTGAGAGTTTTTTATACTCCTCTCCTTCTTAGTTTCATGAAGTTACAAGAAAACACACCTCTTTTAGGCTTTTTTAAATTCAAGTTGATTGCTGTCCTTTCACTGCCTCAGGCCTGGTCTACACTACGAGTTTAGGTCGACTTTAGCCACGTTAAATCGACTTAAGCCTGGACACGTTTACACTACGAAGCCCTTTCTGTCGACTTAAAGGGCCCTTTAAACCGGTTTCCTAACACCACCTCGACAAGGGGATTAGCGATAAAATCGACCTTAGGGGGTCGGAATTGGGTTAGTGTGGACGGAATTCGACATTACTGGCCTCCGGGAGCTATTCCACAGTGCTTCATTGTGACCGCTCTGGACAGCACTCTCATCTCAGATGCACTGGCCAGGTAGACAGGAAAAGCCCCGCGAACGTTTGAATTTCATTTCCTGTTTGCTCAGCGTGGAGAGCACAGGTGACCATGCAGAGCCCATCAGCACAGGTAACCATGATGGAGTCCCAGTCCCAGTCCCAGGATCGCAGAAGAGCTCCAGCCTGGACCGAACGGGAGGTACAGGATCTGATCGCCATCTGGGGAGATGAAGCAGTGCTCGCCGAACTCCGAAACAGTAAAAGAAACGGCAAAACATTAGAAAAGATCTCCAAGGCCATGAAGGACAGAGGCCATAACAGGGACGCGCGGCAGTGCCGCGTGAAAATTAAGGAGCTAAGGCAAGCCTACCACAAAGTCAGAGACGCAAACGGAAGGTCCGGGGCAGAGCCGCAAACATGCCGCTACTACGCGGAGCTGCATGCCATTCTAGGGGGTGCAGCCACCACTAGCCCAAGTGTGTTCTATGAGTCCCTCTCTGCAAACGGGGAAGCGGGTTCGGCGGACGAGGAAGATGAGGATGGAGAGAACATAGATAGCTCACAGCAGCAAGGAAGCGGAGAAACCAGTTACCCCAACAGCCAGGATATGTTTGTCACCCTGGACCTGGAAACAGTAACCCCCGAACTCACCCAAGACCCTGAGGGCACACAGGGGACCTCTGGTGAGTGTACCTTTGCAAAAATTACACATAGTTTAAAAACAAGCGTGTTTAATGATTAATGATTAATTTGCCCTGGCAATCGCGGCCAGTACAGCTACTGGAAAAGTCTGTTAACGTGTATGGGGATGGAGCGGAAATCCTCCAGGGACATCTCCAGAAAGCTCTCCTTCATGTAATCCCAAAGCCTTTGCAAAAGGTTTCTGGGGAGGGCTGCCTTATCCCGTCTGCCATGGTAGGACACTTTACCACGCCAGGCCAGTAGCACGTAGTCTGGAATCATTGCATAACAAAGCATGGCAGCGTATGGTCCCGGTGTTTGCTGGCATGCAGACAACATCCATTCCTTATCGCTCTTTGTTATCCTCAGGAGAGTGATATCATTCACGGTCACCTGGTTAAAATGGGGCAATTTTATTAAGGGGACATTCAGAGGTGCCCCTTCCTGGTCTGCTGAACAGAAATATTCCCCGCTGTTAACCACGCGGTGGGGGGGAGGGGTGAAGTGACCATCCCAGAGAATTGGGTGTGTGGGGGAGGGGAGTTAGTTGGGTTTGTGCTGCATGTTAAACCTGAAATCGCATCCCCTCCTTTTACATTGCAAACCCATTTTAAATGGCACGGGTGCTTGGTATGGGAAATGAGGGCAGAACTGTTTGAAACCATCCCCACATGTTAAGAAGGTTAAAAAAGCCCAAAGACTATATGTCTTACCATGGCTGCCTGCAAGCTGAAATCTGTGTCCTGGCACTGCGTGAGTGATCTCTCACACCAAACCAGGAGACTCTCAATATAAGAGGAAAAATGCGACCTTGTAACGAAAGCACATGTGCTGTGTGATGTTGTGAACAGCAAAATCTAACGTGAAAGAGTCTACCCATTGTTCTCTAAAATGTATCTTTTTTAACAACCTCTCCCTTCTCCACCAGCTGCAAATCTTACTCCTTCGCAGAGGCTAGTGAATATTCGAAGAAGGAAGCGAAGGACGCGTGACGAAATGTTTACTGAACTTCAGACTGCCTCCCACGCTGACAGAGCACAGCTGAATGCGTGGAGGCAGTCAATGACTGATTTTAAAAAAGCCCAATATGAGCGAGAGGAGAGGTGGCGTGCTGAAGATGAGAAGTTGCGTGCTGAAACGCGGGCTGAAGAGGAGAGGTGGCGTCAACTTGTAATCAGAAAGCAAGAGTCGATGCTCCGGCTGCTGGAGCATCAAAGTGATATGCTCCTGCGTATGGTTGAGCTGCAGGAAAGGCAGCAGGAGCAGAGACCGCCGCTACAGCCCCTCTGTAACCAGCAGCCATCCTCCCCAAGTCCCATTGCCTCCTCACCCAGACGCCCAAGAACACGGTGGGGGGGGCCTTCGGCCACCCACTCACTCCACCCTAGATGATTTCCATAGCAATAAGTTTTAAAGTTTTAAATTGGAGTGTGTCCTTTTCCTTCCCTCCTCCCCCACCCATCCCGGGCTACCTTTCCAATTATCCCCCTAGTTGTGTGCTGAATTAATAAAGAATGCCTGAATGTGAAGTATCAATGACTTTATTGCCTCTGCAAGTGGTGCTCGAAGGGGGGAGGGTAGTAGGGGAGGGTGGGGTGGTTGGTTTGCAGGGAAGTAGAGTTAACAGGGTGGTGGGGGAGGGGCAGAGGGTTCATCAAGGAGCAACAAACAGAAGTTTCACTCCGTAGCCTGGCCAGTCACAAAACTGGTTTTCAACGCTTCTCTGATGCGCACCGCGCCCTGCTGTGCTCCTCTAACCGCCCTGGTGTCTGGCTGCGCGTAATCAGCGGCCAGGCGATTTGCCTCAACCTCCCACCCCGCCATAAATGTCTCCCCCTTACTTTCACATATATTGTGGAGCGCACAGCAAGTAGCAATAACAATGGGGAGATTCTTTTCGTTAAGGTCTGAGCGAGTCAGTAAGCTGCGCCAGCGCGCTTTTAAACGGCCAAATGCACATTCCACCACCATTCGGCACTTGCTCAGCCTGTAGTTGAACAGGTCCTGACTGCTGTCCAGGCTGCCTGTGTATGGCTTCATGAGCCATGGCATTAAGGGGTAGGCTGGGTCCCCAAGGATCACGATAGGCATTTCAACATCCCCAACGGTTATTTTCTGGTCTGGGAAGAAAGTCCCTTCCTCCAGCTTTCGAAACAGAAGAGACTGCCTGAAGACGCGAGCATCATGTACCCTTCCCGGCCAGCCCACGTTGATGTCGGTGAAACGTCCCTTGTGATCCACCAGGGCTTGCAGCAGCATTGAAAAGTACCCCTTGCGGTTTATGTAGTCGGTGGCTTGGTGCGCCGGTGCCAAGATAGGGATATGGGTTCCGTCTATGGCCCCACCACAGTTTGGGAATCCCATTGCAGCAAAGCCATCCACTATGGTCTGCACGTTTCCCAGAGTCACTACCCTTGATGTCACCAGGTCTCTCATTGCCCTGGCAACTTGGATCACAGCAGCCCCCACAGTAGATTTGCCCACTCCAAATTGATTCCCGACTGACCGGTAGCTGTCTGGCGTTGCAAGCTTCCACAGGGCTATCGCCACTCGCTTCTCCACTGTGAGGGCTGCTCTCATCCTGGTATTCTGGCGCTTCAGGGCAGGGGAAAGCAAGTCACAAAGTTCCATGAAAGTGCCCTTACGCATGCGAAAGTTTCGCAGCCACTGGGCATCGTCCCAGACCTGCAACACGATGCGGTCCCACCACTCTGTGCTTGTTTCCCGGGCCCAGAATCGGCGGTCCACGGCATGAACCTGCCCCAGTAACACCAGGATTTCCACATTGCTGGGGCCTGTGCCTTGTGAGAGGTCCATGTCAATTTCCTCATCACTATCGTCGCCGCGCTGCAATCGCCTCCTCCTCAGCTGGTCCTGGTTTGGCTTTGGCATGTCCAGGAGGCTCTGCATGTTTTCCAGGACAATGCGCGTGGTGTTCATAGTGCTCATAATTGCCGCGGTGATCTGAGCGGGCTCCATGATCCCAGTGCTGGCTATGGCGTCTGGTCTGAAAAAAGGCGCGAAAGTAGTATCTGACGGACCAGGGGAAGAAGGGAGGGAGGGAGGGGCGAGTGACGACATGGCGTACAGGTACAGGGAATTAAAATCAAGAAAGGTGGCTTTGCATCAGGGAGAAACACAAACAACTGTCACACAGAATGCCCCCTCCCCCAAAGATTGAACTCAAAAGCCTGGGTTTAGCAGGAGGAAGGGGGGGAAGCAAATGAATACAGAATAAATCTATTTTTTACATCTTAAGACGACGGTGCAGCATGACTGATAGCCCTTGGCATTTTCTGGGTGCTTGGCAGCAAATACTGGGCGCTTGGCAGTTAGCCTTCAGGTCTATTGCACGATCTGATACCCAGTATGACAACGATGGATACCAGTCGTAATATACTATCTACTGCCCAAAAGGCAAGGAGTTGCTGCTGTGTAGCAATGTTGCCCCATCCTGCGCATAATACGTCTGATAACCATCATCATCAAGGCAAGGGGGCTGGTGCAATGCAGCCCCACGGCTGCCAGCCCCATGTCTGCCAGCACCCAGATAGCCCTCGGCCTCTTCTGGGTGCTTAGCAGACAATATTGGGCACTTGGCAGAAAATAGCATACTACGACTGATAACCATCATTGTCTGCCCGGGTGCCCATGATCGACAGCCACTGCAGTACGATGACGACGGTTACCAGTCGTAATATACCATCTTCTACCAAAAGGCAAGGGGCTGGTGCAATGCAGCCCTACGGCTGCCAGCCCCACGGCTGCCTGCACCCAGATCGCCAATGAAGGCTACCAGTCATGCTGCACCGTCTACCGCCAAAAGGCAGTAAGCTGCTGCTGCTGTTTAGCAATGCAGTCCCACGTTTGCCGGCACCCGGAAGAGATATGGTGACGGTGAGCTGAGCTGAGCGGGCTCAATGCTTGGCGTGGTATGTTGTCTGCACAGGTAACCCAGGTAAAAAGGCGCGAATCTATTGTCTGCCGTTGCTGTGACGGCGGGGGAGGGGCCTGACGCAATGTACCCAGAACCCCTCGCGGCACTGCTTTGCATCATCCGGGCATTGCGATCTCAACCCATAATTCCAATGGGCGCCGGAGGCTCCGGGAACTGTGGGATAGGTACCATAGTGCAATGCGCCGGAAGTCGACGCTAGCCTCGGTACTGTGGACGCGGTCCGCCGACTTCATGCACTTAGAGCATTTTAGGTGGGGACACACACAATCGGCTGCATACAACCGGTTTCTATAAAACCGGCTTCTATAAATCCGACCTAATTCTGTAGTGTAGACATAGCCTCAGTATCATCATGGGTTGTCTTTAGGTGCCTCTTCATCTTATGAATATGCAGTTTGTTAATGCACATATGTGTTAGAGTTTTAATTCTTTCTTGATGATTACATTTTCTTTATCTTTGTGGCAGAAGATTCTCAGAACATCTTTAAAGTTAGAGGTTTAACTCCTTCTTTGTATTCAATACATTTTGGAGCTATTTCTTTAGCTTTACTAGACTTCAACAGGAAATGAAATTCTGTTTTGAAAAAGACTAAACACGCTTGTTCTTTATAGAAAGATTTTTAGTTCTCAAAACCGTCTTTTTAAAATTAAGTCATTCTTAAAGAGAGTCTTCAGCTTAAATAGTTATTAAAGAAGTTGTTTATTCTACATGGCAATTTTTGGAAAGATGATTCTTCTTGTCTTCCTGATGTGGATGAGGAAATTGCTTGAGCACTGCCAGTAAATAATTAATTCCCCAATAATATAAATATTCTATTCTTAAATGGCTTCTTACATTAGTAATAAGTTTAGCAAGCTCATTAGATTCGATGTTGGTACATAAAGCATTTTATCCTTTACAAGCAGCGATATTAGGAAATTATATTAGGAGCTTTGCATTGAGCTGACATATTTGCAAGTACGCATTTCACAAAGGTATTTGCCATTTTAGCATTTAAGAAACAAAAAGTTAAAAACATGTCCAGCTAACACATTTTCCTGGAGTTTCAAAGACATAAGCAGAGGTTGTTCTTTGGCGGAAAAAATGTGTGTGTGTGGGGAGGTGGTATAGCCCACTTTAACACCTAGATTTATTGCTCTGATAACACATTCCTATATTCCTTTTTGAGGTTTCCTGCATAAGGAACATTCTCACTTTTTTTGTGTGCACATGATCAGTTTTTTCCCCAAAAATATGAATGCTTTACATGGCTTGTTTTCTTGAGATAAGGATTACATTTGTCCCACACTGGTATCTTATATAAAGAGAGGTGTGCTGGCCTAGATAAGACACTCTTTTGATTTGTTTGTCTCTTGACCCACGCTCTTTAGAGTTACAATCTGTTTGTTATAGCAATTAAACTTCTATTAGATATTTTGTACAAAGTAAAAATTTCAATAACCAACACATCTTTAAACACAGCACAAAAGAAAAGAGAGTAAAAATTAAAGCAAGGTAAAGTTTAAAATGCAGCTTTTTGTATAACACACTTTGGGGTAATCAACATGGTTTTATGGCTAAGGAGGGGTTATCTTCCTTACATTTGCTCCTCCTTGGGAGACAGAAAGTAGAAACCTCCTGCAATTTCTTTAACCAGCCTGAACATTTTGTATCATAACTAACTAAAACATACACAGGTTTTGTTATATCCTTAAGCACCCTGGCTATAACATACTTGTAGATATATCTTAATAATACTCAGTAAAAGCGCAAACAAGTTTGCAACGACCTAATATTTTAAAAAAGTGATAATTTTATAACTATCATTTCTGCATTGATATTGAGGTCTCTCCACCAGAGGAAGGCACAGTACCTTCAGAAACATTGGGGCCGGTATACACACCAGTGGCCTTTGCTACTTGTTTGCAAAAAGTGTAGCTTGTACTCCCCCAAGCACAGCCTAGCAGCTCTTGTGTGGAGGGGTGAGCTGAGCCATGGTCACTCCATCACCTCATCTGGACATGACCCACAGGACATTGAGCAATGCTGCTAGCACTAGCATTAGGTCTGTTGTGGGAAGGGAGCACAAGGCAGCAGTATAAGGGCTGCTTTCTATGCAGGTGTCAGCAATAGGCCTGGTCTACACTAGGACTTTAATTCGGATTTAGCTGCCTTAATCCGAATTAACCCTTCACCCGTCCACACTACAGAGCCAGTTAATTCGAATTAAAGGTCCCTTTAAATCGATTTCTGTACTCCACCTCGACGAACGGAGTAGAGCCTAAATCGATTTTGTTAATTCGAATTAGGGTTAGTGTGGACGCACACCACCGAATTACTGTGTTTAAGTTAATGGGGTAGTGTGGCCGCACACCACCGAATTAATGTGGTTTAAAACCGAATTAAGGTGCTTAGTGTGGCCGCGCACAATCGAATTTATACAACCTGTTTCCCAAATTCGAATTATCTAAATTCGGATTAATCCTGTAGTGTAGACATACCCATAGACTATCAGTGCTCTATCTGAAGTACCCATATAACTCCCCTCAGCATGGAATCTAGTGCCTTATAGTCTTTAATGTATATATTTAGTCTCACAATACCTCTGTGAAATAGGGAAATGCTATTAGCCCCATTTTGCAAATGGGGAACTGAGACACAGAGAGAGTAAGTGACTTGCCAAAGGTCATACAGGAAGTTCATAGTAGAGCAGGGGATTGAAGCCATGTCTCCCCTGTCCTAGCTTAGTGTCCTAACCACTAGAGACCATCCTTCCCCTCATCCAGCCAACTCCCCCTCCCTGGTACCCATTCCCTAATGCACCTGATTTGAAGCTGTCATAATTTGGCCCAGAGTATTTTGGTGTGGAACAGATAATTAAATGGTGAAAATGCAGTGATCTATACGGCACTGACAGAAAAGAGGGGAGTTTAAAAATATTAAAAACACAGTCCACAATAGGATTTGAACTCTGTATTGTACCTTTAAAGCATAAGGCAGACCCTATGTTACACAGACATTAGTTCACAGCCATGGGAATTTAAAAGTGTTATGATTGGCCAGAAGAGGTAGCCTGCATTCATTTAATACAATAAAAATATACCTCAGGCCAGATTTTGCATTCTTTATTCAGGGGAAGCTAATGATTCTGGGAAGAAGAGACACAAAAGTGTGTGTATAGATGTGTCAGTTTCATAGCATTCTCTCCTCTACTTTCTGACCCAACAGAAGGCCCTCCATGGTGGGGTCTGCAGATGAAAGGAATGGCTGCTATCAAGGGTATCATTCCCCAACACCACAGGGATTCTCAGATTAAATTTATGTATAGGAATGTATGAATTACCATGCCAGGTCAAACAAAGTCTGTGTACTCCATATCCTATCTTTGTCTGTGGCCAGTACCAGATGCTTCAGAGGAAGGAGTAAGAAACCCATAGTGGATAATTATGGAATAAAGGGCCCATTGGGGAAGTTTCTTCCTCATTCCCCATTCACTTAGTGGCTGGCTTGTGCTAGAGGGTTTATATCCCTTCTGAAAAAGCATAAGGGTTTATATGCCTTAAAAGAGGTTGGGCTTTTTTTGTAGATGTATCTAATTGCAGATGTTCTCACCTACAGAATACTGATTTTTAAAAACCCTACTAAACTCTTTCCATCAATGCCATCTTGTGGCAATGAATTCCACAGATTAATTATGCATTATGTAAACAAACATTTCCTTTTTTCAGTTTTAAATTTGTAATCTTCCAGTTTCATTTATTCATTAGTTTATATTCCTCTATCATGTGTCCTCTCATTTGTATCCTTTCTAAATGAAGCAGTACCGGTCTTTTCAAGCACGGCTCTCCCTGCAGTTTCCCCTTGCCGCTAATATCATCTTGTTTATCTAGGTGTTTTATTATTCTATTTTGAATGATCACTTCTACCCCTTTTCCTGGTACTGTAGTAAGGCTCCCTGGTCTGCAATTTCCATGTTCATCCTTTTTAAAGACAGGTATAATATTTGCTACCCTACCTTCCAGTCTATCAATCTAGGATATGCCACTCATTACTGTAGCATCTGAGTGTGCTTCCCAAGTATTTTAAAACAGAAATAACTAACATTAGCTTTCTCTATTTTTCTTCCTTCACATCTTATAGAAGAAATAGCTTGGGTAGTTTATAAGGGGTTTGTTTTGTGTGTATATTTATGTGTATGTGAGTAGGTTGTATGTCGCTCTGTGTGTATGTTAAGAATTTACTAAGAAAAGCTACATTGAAGCAATTAGTTTTGCATTTAGCATTAACTCACACAGAATCCTATGCACAGCTTCTATTCTGCAGCTCTGTGAGTTTGTGTCTCGGCACCCAGTGGCAGCACAGCTCCTAAAAGTGAACCATGCTCCAAAGAGTACAGGGTCCTACAAAGAAGAATAGTGGCAGACCCTTTCATTGTAAACCCCTATATCTATAAGCATGGCCCCAGTTTCCTCAGCGCCACCAGTATATAGCACAATTTTGAAGACCTAGCCCTGGTTCCTTTTGCACAGCCAGTAAGTCAAGGGGAGAATAGTTCCAGGTATCGTTGCTTGCAAAATTTTGTATATTGCCAACTTTTCCCACACATTTTTTTGTGTATGGATGGTATAGGGCCCACTCCCTCTATATGTTTAATCCATTCCCAAATATATGCACCCAGTGACCACATAATTACCATGGATTAGTTTGGCAAAAGTAAGAAGTAGCCCAAATCTCAAACAGAACCAAATTGAAAAGCATTATTATATTACAAATAACATAGACAATGTTTCTCAATTGCCAACAGGCTTCCTACCTTTACTCAATTCATTTCAATCTCCTTAGGATTGACTACATTCCCTGGATCACTTGTGCTCTAAAATTCCAACAAGTTCTAGAGCTTTACAGACGGCAGAGTGTGGCAATGCATCTTGGAGCACCTCTGAACAATACAAGCCCCCAAATTCACAAGAGCTGGATACAACTGACCAGAGCTCTGCAGATATGGTGTTAGAGGAAATATTCCCCTCAGAGGAAACATGGCACAAAGTAGAAGGCCTGTTTCAGTTGAATGAGAGAAATCTGGGAGGCAGAGAGCGTGTTGAGGTTTGGGAGAAGAACCTAGTGATCAGAGGAGGAGTGCTTGAGTTCAAGGAGATGTGAAGGGTATCACAAATTCTGATGGAGATCAGAAAAAGAGATGGAGAGTGTTAAGAGGTATGGAAGGTTGGGGGCAAACATAGGGTTACCAGATAGCAACTGTGAGAAAAACGGGAAGGGGGGTAATAGGCACCCATATAAGAAAAAGTCCCAAAAAACGGGACTGTCCCTTTAAAAACAGGACATCTGGTCACCCTAAGCAAACATGATCTATGTTCAACAAAGAATATCATTGGATGAGAGTACAAAAATATGTTCATGTTGCTGTGCATTTAGGGCACAATTGTGCATTATCCTGGATTGGGGCAGCACTGACCCCAGTGGGTCCCTTTGGGAGGTGGAGTTCTGCTAAGACACTCTAGCACCCTTTAAGAAGGTACAGTGTGCAGCATTGCTGACCCCAAAAGTTCAAAAAATCGTAAGTAAGATGCCCCCCAAAAGATGAGATTTTTAAAAAAAAATCTCAATTTTGGGGACAAAGTTTATATTGTGTTTTTGGTCTATCTTTTACTTTCTAAAACTCTGTGCTCCTCCTCATGTCTTGCTAGCTCTCCCAAACCATTAGGGTATGATGATTTTGGTGTTCACTACAGGGGCTTTTGCTGTCTGCCTTTCAGTGCAGAGCTTTCAGCTTCTTCCCAAATCCCAAATGCTAATTAGTTCTATACCCCACCAGCACATACCTGCCTGTCCCCCAGCCCAGCAATTATGTACCTCCCAAACACCCACATCAGCTTTCCCACCAATCCGAACATCTATCCATCGCTCAGTCATTAATTATGCAGCCTGCAAATCAATTTTGCTTCATTCCATACAGCCTCACATCAGTTCTGCACCTCCCAGTACCACATCTGCCTGTCCCCCAGCCTTGCCTTTCCCCATGCAGGGGGTCACCACACCTTCCTCTTTCCCCTCTGCTCCTCCTGCAGCTCCAGGGGTTCTACACCCCCTCTCCCAGGCCTGGGGAAGCAGCTGCAGTGGGGTCCACTCTCCCTTTTCCCAGGCCTTAGTGAGGGCAGTTCCAGGAGTTCTTCACACCTTCCCCCTTCCAAGGCCTGATGTTGCTGGGATGGAAAGGGGGACGAGCAGACTGACCCATTTTTCACAGGAGGGGAGGAAGAAGTAGAGCTGCCAGACTCTTTTTGCTCCCTCCTTCCCTCTGTAAGAATAATGTTGGCTGTTCCCTCTCCTGTCTTCCCCCCTCACCTGAAAATGCCTGGGGGAGGGAGAAAGAGCACTTTACCAGCTTCCTGCCACAGCCATGATTGGCTGCTCTCTCCAGAAGGTGGAAGAGGGGTGGGCAGGCAGCCAATGAGAGGGGTTTTCCTCAGCCAGGGCTAAAATTTTCACCAAGGCTGGAGCTTCTCAAGTCATTGCCAGATCAGCTCCAGCTGGGACCAAAATCATGTTACTTGCCATGGTGAGAGCCGGCAACCCCAAGTGTCTGCTTCCCTCCTTCCTAGTGCTGCCTCACAGAGTCCTTTCCATCAGGTGAGTGGAAGGACTGATTTTGGTGAATCCCTGCATGGGGGGATAAAGGAAGAGACTCTCTGTTGCCTCCCTGTCCTTGAATAGTTGTGCAAGGACAGGGCATATTCCAATTCTAACAGAATAAGGAAGAACTACCACAAAGGAGCACTATTACAATTTAAAAGACAGATCTATGCAAATGTTATTCAATCTATATGCTTATATGCCCTGGTTCTCATGGGGGACTTCAATCACCCTGACATCTACTGGGAAAGCAATACAGCAGTGCACAGACAATCTGGAAGTTTTTGGAGAGTGTTGGGGACAATTTCCTGGTGCAAGTACTGGAAGAACCAACTAGGGGCCATGCTCCTCTTGACCTGCTGCTGAGGGAACTGGGCTTATTTAGTCTGCAGAAGAGAAGAATGAGGGGTGATTTGATAGCAGCCTTCAACTATCTGAAGGGGGGTTCCAAAGAGGATGGAGCTAGGCTGTTCTCAGTGGTGGCAGATGACAGAACAAGAAGCAATGGTCTCAAGTTGCAGTGGGGGAGGTCTAGGTTGGATATTAGGAAAAACTATTTCACTAGGAGGGTGGTGAAGCACTGGAAAGGGTTACCTAAAGAGGTGGTGGAATCTCCGTCCTTAGAGGTTTTTAAGGCCCGGCTTGACAAAGCCCTGGCTGGGATGATTTAGTTGGGATTGGTTCTGTTTTGGACTACGGTTGGAGGTCATCCCTAATCTTCTATGATTCTATGAAATGCCACAGAAATATGTAAAATTATGAATAATAATCTCATTGTGAATCTGGTCAAGACAGTCAGATTTCAGTGAAATTAAATCCAAGATGAGCAACCAAACTGAAAACAGTGAGTAAATTCACACACAATTGTCTTTTATTAGATCACATTCATATACAAATCTCCCTACTGGCATTTCTGCCATAAGAAGACTCCATTATCACTCTGTCTAAAGACTGAGGCCATGTCCACACACAGATTTAACATAAGGTGTGATTTTCAACCTAAATAGTTATACTAGTGAAAAAGGCTGTGTAGGCACTCCTATTTCAATTTAACTAAGCTTAGTTTAGCCTAGGGCTTGGTCTACACTGAAAAGTTACAGCGGCATAGTTACATCAATCAGGGGTGTGAAAAAAAACACACCGTTGAGGCACATAATTATGTCGACAAACCCCCCAGTATAGAAGCAGCTGTGTCAATGGAAGAATGTGACATAGTTAACATCATTCAGGGAGGTGGTATTGGTGTTCCTACACCAAAAGGAAAAACTCCTGTTGGTATAGGCTGTGTCTACACTAGGGCCCTGTGCCGACATAGCTAGGTTGGTATAGCCTCTGGGCAGGTCTTCACTACGGGGGGGGGGGGTGTCGATTTAAGATACGCAAATTCAGCTACGCGAATAGCGTAGCTGAATTCGACGTATCGGAGCCGACTTACCTCCCTGTGAGGACGGCGGCAAAATCGACCTCCGTGGCTCCCAGTCGACGGCGCTTACTCCCACCTCTGCTGGTGGAGTAAGAGTGTCGATTCGGGGATCGATTGTCGCGTCCCAACGAGACGTGATAATTCGATCCCCGAGAGATCGATTTCTACCCGCCGATTCAGGCGGGTAATGTAGACCTAGCCTCTGTAGCATAGACATACACTAGATTAAGTTAATCAGGAACAGGTTTCAGAAATAAACACTTAAAGTGAAATAAGAGTGTCCACACAGCCTTTTGCACTGGTTTAACTATCTCACCTTAAAAAAAAAAATCACACCTTACGTTAACCTAGTACAATCTTATCATGTTGACAAGCTCTTAGTAGAACCCTTAAAATCTAAAGGCCTCATTCTCCACTCTCTTAACCCCAGTTTTATACTCACGTCATTACTTCTCTTATTTAAATGGGAGTAGTGGAGTATTTTCTTGAATTGTTTTTTCTGTTTCACCTGGATTTTTTCTTCTTAAAAGATTTAACAAAGTTCTGCCAAGTTTTTCCTCCTATTCTCAGTGGTGAAACTTAGATCAGAAGGAAAAAAACATATAGAGGGTTGTGTTGCCTTGTGTCTTTTCGCTAGTTGCTTTAGGGATTATGGGTGAAATCCCAGCTCCTTTGAAGTGAATGGCAAAATTCCCATTTACTTCAATGGAGCTAAGATTTATCCCTACATCTTGCTCTGAAATACCAGAAAGGGTTGTAATTATATTGCTCCCTGGTTTACTATTAGGTACTTCCATTCTCTATAGTAACTGATAGTTAACGTTTTACATAGATGGGATCCTTTATCTGCTTCCAGGAGTTTTTTTTTCACACAGCTTCATTCCAGCCAATATCTTGCATATGTATTTGTTTATCCAAAACTTCAAGATGCCCCTCAAATATGATGATGGGCTTAGCCAGCTTTTTAGAAAATGTTCCCATTTTACTTTCCCTGCACGTATTGTGTTCCCTTGTGAGCTCCAAGAGAGATTATAAATCTCCTAAAACACCTTGTGCAATGTTAACTTTTGAATACATCATTTCAAACAATGGGTTCTTCCATTTTGGAGGTAGAGACTCCAGTACGTCTCATGGAAAAGTGAGCTGAAGTGAAGATAGATCTTAGGCCACGTCTACACTAGTGAGCTTACAGTAGCACAGCTGTCTCAGTGCAGCTGTGACGCTGTAAGATCGCTTGTGCAGCCACTCTATGCAGACAGGAGAGACCTCTTCCATTGACATAATAAAGCCACCTCAACGCGTGGCGGTAGCTATGTCGGCGGGAGAAGCTCTCCCGCCAACATAACGCTGTGCACACTGCCCCTTATGCTTGCAAAATTTATGTTGCTCATGGGTGTGTTTTGCCAACATAAGTGGTAGGGTAGACATGGCCTTAGGCACTGGAAACAGCAGCATGCTGTTAGTTGACAACCAGGACTAACACATTGGAGGCTGAAAAATACAACAGATAAGCCCAGGAAACGTGTGTGACTCAGCATACCTGGTATAATGTCACAAATCTCTAAAACAGAATCATGGAAATAAAGATGAGTGTTTGAGGTCCAGCAATGCCAGCCACCTGCAAACTCAGCAAATTATTCATGTGAGATATGCCAACCTGAATTTAACAGTCAAACAGATGTAAGCTGATTGCAGGCTGCCTTTTTCACAGGCCAAAGCAAATTTTTACAGTTTATTTATACACTCCTGGAAACAGGAGTTTATAATAAAATGCTGTTGGCACACCTAAACTATAAGTGCTTCAAATGGTGACAATATAATAGTGGATTATTTAATACTAAAAGCTCCATAATAATGAAAAATGAGGTATTGCAAATCACCTTAATGGATTGGTTTACTTAGAAAGACTTTTTCATTGTAATGTCTCTATTATGAATGCTTTGGATGCTGTGAGATTCTAAAAGCTTCAAAGGTACCATGTTGATGGGTGCAGTCTAAGAACTGTCTAGAACAGGAAAATGGATGAATGCAATCATGTCTCTAGAGTATAGAATAAAATAGCTGATATGCTACTAATGCGTTTTTTCTTTAAATACGAATTACAGGAGGCGTGTCAAAATGTGATCAGGAACTATGGTTAATGATTGTCTCTCACCTGACTTGAGCATGCTTAAACTATAGCGCTGGTGTCAGTCAGGTCTGTGCTATCTATGCTTGTTTGATACTACTGACATTTCAGGTATATCCGAAATTTAACGGATAGCTATTCTTATTGCCCATGTTCACATTGATGTGTTAGAATATCTTATTCTTCCAAATAAAATGACATGGTGGACTGATATGAGTTCTGCTGTGTTCATCTTCTATTTTTTATCTGGATAGAACAGAGAACACATTTCATCTTATTAATTCATTTTTGATCACTGACATAATTATTGTGCACATTACATTAAAATTATTCCTGTTTATAATATTTTTAAAGATGTATAGGTAAACATGGAGGACAGACTGTCAGTTAATTTGCTGTGAGTGAGGGTGATGCGTAGTTGCCCCAGGACGGGCCCATGGAACTATTTATCCCAGAGTAGGAGAAAAGACAAGACAGCAAGAATGTGATTTAATTAGGCTGCAACTTTATTAACTGAACACATCAAGGAAACTAGCCAGTAACAACTTACCCAGTGCAGGCCAACCTCCCTTCTGTAAATCCATACCAGCTGGGGGAGGGTTGCCCACATTCCCTTGGCCCCCCTTTAACCTGGTCTGACAACTATAGCTAGGATCCTACCACCACACTCCCTTCCTATGGGGAAAAGGGACTGACCCTTTGCTCTTCCAGGCATTAAGAGCTTTATGCCCTTCTCCCACGTTCTTGAGCAGGACTAATCCTAATTTTAATTCCTGTTTATCAGTGAACCAGACTGTGATATTCCCAGTCTTGAACCCAGACCTGGGCGTTCCAAAACAGGTGCCGCATCCTGGCCTCCACTCAATAGCTGAAGAAACCAGGTGGGCTTAGAAGCTAGTAGGACTACAGCTTCAGCTAAGGCACCACCCACAGGAGCCCTGATTGGAGGATTGACCAGCTCACCGATTGGTCCAATCACTCTATTTAAGCCAGGAGGCAGCACAGGAAATTGTCTGAGCAACAAGGAGATTTTCTGTTGTGGCTGCACTAGACTCTGCTTCCTGTGTCCTAACTTGTTCCTGATTCCTGCTCTGCTCCTGACTCCTACCTTATTCCCAGCTCCTGCCTTACTCCCCCCCACAGACGACTAGTGTGGCACAGTGGGAGGCACAAGCTAAAGAGGGGAGGACACGTGACCACCCCACATGTCTCCCCTGCCCTGAGCCCAGCCTGGGGCCGCAGTGCTCTCCCTGCCCCATGTTATCTGCGGGGGGGAGCTTTCTGTCCTTCTTTCCCTGTGCCTCCCCACCGCACATTTGGCTGCTCTCCCTGGCAACTGGGCGGGGAGCAGGACGGAGCTGCTTCTGCCTGAGAGAGCCAGGCATCTGACATTGTTTGGTTTTTGAGTGCAGTTATGTAAAAAAAAAATTCTACATTTGTAAGTTGCACTTTCATGATAAAGAGATTGCGCTACAGTACTTGTATGAGGTGAACTGAAAAATACTATTTCTTTTATTTTTTTATAGTGCAAGTATTTGTAATAAAAATAATAATGTAAAGTGAGCACTGTACACTTTGTATTCTATGTTGTAATTGAAATCAATATATTTGAAAATGTAGAAAACATCCAAAAATATTTAAATAAATGGTATTCTAATATTGTTTAATAGTGCCATTAACATTACAATTAATAGTATTTTTTAAACCTTGTGATTAATTGTGATTAATTTTTTTAATAATTTGACAGCCCTACACAAAATAGTTTATTCAACATATAACAAATGAAGAACTATGATTATTTTCCTCTTAATATACCGATTTGGGATACATTAGTCTGCGAGAGTTTGGGTGCTTTCCTCCAGCCCTGGCTTGATGTTCATAGTGGATTCAGATTGTCACAGTTCAGAGCAACTGTACCTGTATTTCCCCTTCAGTGGTCCAGCAAGAAGACCCAACCTCAGGCTTCCAGCTCCGCAGCTGTTGCCTTTCTTATCACTGGGGTATTTCCAAGCTGCACAGTTCCTATGTTAATCCCAGCAAAGAAAATCTGCCTAAACAGACCTCCTTGCTTTGTCTTCAAAGTCTGATAACAGAGTGATTGCTACCGATATAAATTACCACACAGCTCTTTCTATTCAAGCCTACTTCATTCTTAAGGTAAACAGCATTACACAGAAAACATATTAAAAACAATAAAAGAACCTACACGCATGCTAATAAGCTTACCAGAGTTCACCCTAATTCCATCATGAGCTCTGGCAGAGCAGTCTTTCACTTAGTCACCCACCCTAGGGGGTTTCTTTGTGGTTACAAGTTCATCACAGCTTCAGTTCAGAACAAGCACATGCATGACAAATTTAGTCCACCCTTTTATACAGATCAGGAGTCTTTGATCTGGAGTTTCCACAAGCAGGTAATTAGTATACAGTGGGTCTCTCTGCCCAGGACACATCTTCACAAGGTTGGCTTCATAGGGGAGAATTTGCATTCCCCTCACCTCAAGGTACTTCTCGGTAATTCACATGTATTGTGCCAAAGACTTTTAAACTTCCTCATAACATCTAGAGATTGCCTAATCTTGCCTTTCTGCTAAAGAGCTTCCATACAATGTCACAGTAGTACATAAACATTTGCATTTCTAATAGAAGGTACCCCAACAGTATTAACTCCATTTCAATAAGGTTTAACTTAATTCAGTATTCAGGATACTGCAGGATCTTGTCAGTCTGTCACACAGACAAAATACATATGGTTGTTGTATTTTACTATTGCATTATAGTTTCTTTAAATACTATTAAAATTAGACTATATGTAAAGAAGATACTATACAATGTACACACAAAAGGAAAGTTAATATGTGCTACAGTTTTTATAAAAAGGATTCCCTGAGCTTTAAGTCCACCTGTAAAACCAAAGGGGCCCAAATGGATAACCCTTAAAAAGCCAGTGCCTAGAGGGTGAAAAAACATAGGCACTACTGAAAAATTTACCTAAGTATTTAAAAAGCCTAAATCCTAAGGTTTAGGATTTATGACTAGGGTTTAGGAACACTTAAGGTTTTCAATTAAACATTGGATCCTAAAGCCTAGATTTTAAAGGTATTTAGGCACCTAATGCCCATTTATTTCTATGGGAATTAGATGCCTACATGCCTTTACAAATCTGGGCCTAAGTGCCTAAAGTCACTTCTGAAAATTGGACTTAGGCTCCTATGTCACTTGGACACTTTTAAAATGTTTTACCCTATATCTGTGCCGTTAATGGATGAGAGACACGGGGACACAGTGCTGGGAAATGGAAAACAGGAAGGAACTTTTGGATCAGGCAAAGCTCAGCAATCTTTGTTTTTATCAGATGTGGGCCTAAAAACAAGGCAAAGGGAAGGCTTTTCTTTTACTCTGGTCATCTCTCTTCCAGAAAAACAAACAAACAACAGAACCAACAATTCAATCTCTGAAAAACTGAAAGATACACACCAAGAAAAACACTACATAGTTTTGGATCATGATTCTGTGGAGAAGCTATGGGACTCCATGAGCAATCAGGAGAGCCAAGTAGACATGGATACCCGGGGGCCTATTTGCTGTACTGGCATGTCTGCACGTGCCCTATAGCATGCTAAGCAATTCCTCTTACTTTAACATTTTATACAATTCATCATTCAGCTCTGTAAGGATAGTTATATACTTTCCTTCACAGTGCATTGGACCTAAATAAATATAATAATTTGGCTACAGTCTACCTTTACTTAAAACTACTCCCACATCGCCGAAGTCCACAGGGTTGCAGGGGGGTTTAATTTGGGGCAGAATCTGGTCTTTAGTTTTTCTAATCTTTCCTCACATGTCAATCCCTCTTCATCTTCGCTGCTCTTCTTGGAACTCCTTCCAATTTGTCTATGATAGATGCACAACCTTTTGGACACCAATGGCCCCGAAGACAAGTTGGCAGGGGACTAAGGGCTTCCCTTAATTTGCATATACATGCATTTAGGATTTTTATTAGACAAATGCATGATTTTTTTAAAATACATATTTAACAGAGCACTGTACATGAGCACAACACTTAAAATATATTTAATGAGCTAGATCCTAAGCTGGGGTAAAATAACTAATTTACACCATCATAGGAACTGGCCTAATGACTATAAGATATGCCTGTTTTACTGCTGAGGTGGTCACGCTACCAGTATATCAAAATGAAGTTTGAGTCTCTAAGCATGTGTTTTAGGGTGTTCAGATTTCTAACAGAAGAGGTCTGTTCACATAGATACTTTAAAAATGCTTGCACAAATAGAAGCCTTTTGACACAACCTTGTAAGTCACTGCATTCCAGCTGCATTTTGCTCTCTGCTTCTTTTGGCTAGCTAAAAAAGAGGGCTTCAAAACAGTTTAAAAACGTCATAACTTTTCAGTAGACGGCACAATGGTCTCATTATTCCTTGAGCGTTTCTTGGGAAGTCAGAAAATGGGAAACATCAAACCATGGCTGTCCATGAAAATGCTTTCAACTTCAAATAAGGGCCCCATTGACTGGTCCCCTTCACTGGCAGAAACATTAGTTTAAAAAGGGGAAGAGTAAAACCAATCACTATAATATATTGCAATGATTTAAAGAGAGGCAGATTCTGATGCTTTTACAACACTGGGCATTACCTTCTTCTGTGAATAGTCCCACTCATCTTAAATCAATGAGATGTCTCATACAGTAAGGATAGCAGAACCTGGTCCAATATTAGGCAGGAGTTCCTGGTAACATTAAATGTTTTTTTAAGCTCAAATGATGGAAGTTTTTTCAATATTTTGAATCTTTAAAACTATCCTAAACCTCACTAATTTACAGGACTGAAAAAAAATCTTGGTTCTTTAATTAAAGGCCACAGTCTGATACCCTTATGATGAACATAAGAACAGCCATACTGGGTCAGACCAAAGGTATCCTGTTTTCCGTCAGTGGCCAATGCCAGGTGCTTCACAGTACCTTACTCTGTAAGTAGTCCCATTGGAATGAGTAGAACTATTCGTGGAATACAGTGCTCCTCAATATGAATTACAGTGACAGAATCTGGCTCAAATTGGATTCTTACAAATTAATTATGAGCGACATAGTCATTCAAGATCCTCTAACACCGCCCAGTGAAATATGATATTCTCAAATATTAGTGTGTCATAACTACTTAGTTCAATGTCATCTGTCAAATTATATTATTTTAGCATTACTGTCCAATCTGAGAGTGAAGGGGGCTCAGCACTCCCAGAAAGTGCTCAGCTACCTGGCAGGATCAGGCCTAGTTTTGCAAAATAAAAACCAAGCACACGCAGATACTCTGATTTTGCATTGACTAAAAATATCTGAACAGTACTTAGGCTCTAGAGTCCCGGCAAAACTTGTTTTCAGCAGTGTTTGCATACAGCATTTCTCCCGGCTTAAGGAACCTGTTCTCTCTGCTCAGATGCCAGACAGGTTATGATTAATCATCACCTCGTAGTAAAAGTAATTGGCAGGATCCCTTCAGGAAATTCTTTGGATACATGGTGCTGTTTGATATTCACAGATGTTGCCATCACTCTAGCCGAAAGGTCTCTGAGTTCTCAAGTATATAATGCCCTCTGAATGGGAACCATATTAATTGTCATTAAAAGAATCATTGGTTTAACTTACTTTTACAGTCCCGTTCAAGGTGCAAAATAACATGGTATTTTCAGAAATAAGAAAGCAAAATGGCTTAGACATCAAGATAATCATCAGAGAGGAAAGTAAATATTCATACCTGAGCAGGTTTATTACTATTGAAAAACAGAACAATGGTGCTATGAGGTAGTGGATTACAGAAAAAAGATGGTATGCGCAAATGTGTAAGAATGATTGGGCACTGAAGATTTTCATTCTTTAATCTTACTTATCCTGTTGTCTTGAGTTTCTCCTCTACCAGGGGTGGCAAATGACTACTTTAGTTACTGACTGCAGTTACTTGGAAGCAAATAAAAGTGATATTTGCACAGAAATTTGGCCTTCCATGCTCCTAAACTGTGCAAAGCTGGTCTTCAGAAACTCCTGTGAAAAGACCAAATAATACAAGTTCTATCTTGAGTTCTCTTCTTCCTTTCCTTTCCTCATCCTCCATGTATTTGGAATCATCGGAATAGATGATACTATGATCCGTAAGTTATTTTAAAAAGTAAGAATGATTCACTGAAAACACAGACTTGTTCTTTCTAGTCTGGCAATTATTTTTAAGTAGCCAAGTCTGGTCTATTTGGAGAACTAGCTCATCACTGAGTACAGAAACTTATTTTTGGCAACAAGAAAATAGGAGAAAGTCAATGAAATGGAACATAAAAATAGTTTAGGCTGAAAGTATCTTCATGACATGACCAATAAAAATGCATGAAACAACAGGAATCTGATAAGATACCAGTCCAAGGGTTATAAAATTGCAAGTGTTTTGGGGATTAGTTACACTACAATGCTGTGACCTCCAAATCCTCTACATTGAGTTGGATGGAACCTGTGAAAGGGTCCCAGGAGTGAGTTTGGAGATGTAAACATACTGTAAAGGGGACAACATCTGTTATAAAATAGTTTGATTTGCATTGTTGCAACTTAAGAGTACAAGTGAAGTTCTACTCTAAAACGTGACTATGTAAAAATGGCACTTTGCTCAACAGCATCCTGTCTACACCAGGGCTAGATTGTCACAGGGAGATGGGGAGCATGCAAAGAATTTTCCTTTCCCTTCTCCTCCCTCTACTTTGGGCCACCCACATGAGGGCATATTTACAAACCAGGGACAAACATAAGATAGAGTGGGTAGTGTAAATTGGGTGAAGTTATAATGTGATGAAATATTATATGGTAGGGAATTGGTTGGATCCCTGAACTATTCCATTTTAAAAAAAAAAAAAAGTATAGAATTTTTGTAAAGAAAAAGTAATATGGAGTGTCAGCTGAGCACTTCGCTCCCCCTTACGCAGAGCAGAGAGGGGCAGCTATGCCACCTCTGCCAGCTTCATATCAGTGGAAATTCCCCTTGCACAGTGAGAATTCTCATGTGGGAATCTTCAGATGGTTTATGTTTACTTTGCAACCCCACAAGCAGCCCAAAATGAATATGATGGACCAGAGAACCCAGCCAGCAAACTTTACCTGGCATCCACTGTGCCCTCTAGTCTGTTATGACCTTCCTCCATGCCTCCCCATACCTAGGGTTGCCATATTTCAAGTTCCCAAAAAGAGGACATGGGGGAGGGGAACCTAGGGGGGAAAGGGGAGGGAGGGGGAGGGTTGCCAGGCATGCGGTTTTCGAGTGGAACGCCTGATCGAAAAGGGACCCTGGCGACTCCAGTCACCACCTCTGACCGTGCCGTTAAAAGTTCGGTCAGTGGCGCAGCAGGGCTAAGGCAGGCTCCCTGCCTGCCCTGGCTTCGCACAGGTCCCGAAAGCGACCAGCATGTCTCTGCAACTCCTAGGCACGGGTGCGATCAAGGAAGCTCTGCGCGCTGCCTCCATCCTGAGTGCTGACTCCGCAGCTCCCATTGGCTGAGATCTGCAGTCAATGGGAGTTGCGGAAGCGGCGCTGTGGGTGCGGGCTGTACGCACCACAAAGAGCCGCCTGGACGCGCCTCCACCTAGGGGCCGGACATGGCGGCCACTTCCGCGAGCAGCGCGGAGCCAGTGCAGGCAGGGAGATGGCTTTAGCTCCGCTGCTCTGCCAACTGGGAGCCGCCTGAGGTAAGTGCTGCCCGGCTGGAGCCCGCACCCCGAACCCCATTCCATGCCCCGAGCCACTGCCCTAGGTCGGAACCCTCTCCCGCACCCTAACTCTCTGCTGGTCCCAGCGCTGCCCTGACCCCCCTCCCTGCTGGTCCCAGCACCACTCCTGAGCCCCCACCAGCTTCAGTAGAGGGGGAGGGAGGGCAGGGCATCGGGGCACAACATAGGCGGGGCCACAGCCTGTGTCAGGTGAGGCTTAGCCTGTCCAGGCCTATGATATCTGCCGCCCATGGTCAGCACCTCCCTGCAGGACCTCCTCCCCAGAGCTGAGAGCTGGTGTCTGGGTGGGCAGGATCTGTCAGCTGTGGCTTGCAAGGGAATGGACCAATCAACTGCAGATGAAAGGGAGGAACCAATCAGGAAGTGGACCAATCAGGGATCTTTCTGAGCTTGTCTGCTCTTCAAAAACTGGGACAATCGCTGTTATCTGAAAACCCCATCCGGACTGAGAAAGCAGGTTAAAAAAAGAGGCTCTGTCCAAGGAAACCCCACCCATATCCCTTGTATTCCTCTATTTCCCCCCTACTCTTCTGCAGCATCCTATATTTCTCCCAGTTTTCTGCACACCCTTCTCAATGTCCCCCCCTCCATGCCACTTTCTTGCCTCCCCCATAACTTGCCATTCTGAGACTGAAAGGCATGGCTTCATACTTCACATACTATATAGCCTCAGCCTCCTATCCCGAAGCCCATGTCTCTTCTTATCCCCTCCCAATTTTTTTCTCCCTCTACATTCTCCCCCAGGTTCCTACCTCACACTCATTTCTGAACAAGTGTGACTCAGGCCATAGTGTTCATAACAGCAAATGGAGGATAGGGAGGCGAGATATAAATAAATACTGCCACTTCAGGGTGTACACACACACACACATGCTTCTGTTCAGTACATTTCCACACTCTGGTCCAAAGTATGAGGAGTTAGGACCTAGGATTTCTTCAGCCTTGTCTCAAAGAGGAAGAGAAACAAAAAGTTCCTAATTTACAATTTCCCAGTTCTTCCTAACTGCCTGGATTTGGAGTCATTTTCAAGTTGAGAAGTAGAGCTTTCTTGTGTCTACTCCATATCTCCTCCCTCTAATGAGCCCTTAGTTAATACCTGTCCTACATTTTAGAGTCTGGTTATGCACATCCCATCACAAGCTGATTACATTGTATTATATAGTTGTTTTGGAGGGAAATACGGAAAAAAACCAACAACCTCAAAACAACCCCTTCCCCAGCCTATAAGCCACTTCTCAGTAGGGACAACCAAGTAAAACAAACTTGAACTGTGTAGCCCAAGTCATTCGGGAGAAATTATGAGCCAAAACAGATTAGGAAAAATTTCAAAAAGTCAGTGACAGAAATTTTTTTAGACACCATAATTGTTTTCAGGGAAAAAATTCTACCACTGGTTGAGTCATGGCATATAAAACTTCAAGAGACTGATTTCCTTTTGGGAAAGTCAGGTGTTTTCTTTTTGTTTGTTTTTTTAAATCAGGTTTATAGTGTGAAGCTAGTTTAATCCCTAAATGGGGAACAGCTTCTATAGCTCATTAATATGTCCATGAAGTAGTATTGCATGCTGAGTGTTCATTTGCATATAGCCATACACTGCTGTGCCATATTGCCCAATTTTCTAATAATGACATTTTTACTTTTCACAGAGCATGCTCCAGAATATTTCCTCAGTGAAATGAGAATCACAATTGAAACACGAATGTTGAATTTTTATTTGCATGTAGATGTTACTCTAGCCAAAAGTAAGGCCTGTAAAACATAAACATTGATTTATATTGGAATTTAGCTTTTTGGCCCTGAATTGGCTAGGCTGAATTATTTGTATGCGCTGAACAAGTCCATCAGCAAGCCTAGAGGTCAGAGCAGGTGCCAGAGCTGAAGATCAAAACCAAAGTCAGAGTCTGAATGCCAGAATCAAGGCAGAATCAGAGCCAGGAATCAGAGCCAAAGCTCAGAATCAGATTATTTGCAGTCAGAGATGGCAGGAGCAAGACTCAGAGAAGACTGGAACAATGCCAAGTGCAGGGCAGAGTTTAGGCTAGAGCACAAAAAAAGCAAGGCAAGCAAGGGAGACAGAATCCACAGGCTTATGCACTGAGGAGCCAGCAAGCTACTGCTTCTGCAGAGCTCAAGAAGAGAAGGTTACTCACCTTGTGCAGTAACTGAGATTCTTTGAGATGTGTGTCCCTGTGGGTGCTCCACTCCAGGTGATGGTGTGTCCCTGCACCTTTGCTCGGAGAGTTTTGCAGCAGTGCCTGTACAGGTCGGGCACGCACAGTGTCTGCCTCATGCGCCATTGGTGCTTCAAGCAGCGCATGTACAACCCAGACTCCTCAGTTCTTTCTCTACCGCAGAGTCTGCTTTAAACTCCGAAGTAGAGGGGAGGAGGGTGGGCAGTGGATGTGTGAGCACCTACAGGGACACACATCTTGAAGAACCTCAGTTACTGTACAAGGTGAGTAACCTTCTCTTCTTCGAGACAGATGTCCCTGTGGGTGCTCCTCTCCAGGTGACTGTAGAACAGTGCCCTCCTAGGATGGTAGGGGCTTCGGAGTTAGTAAGATAATTTTCAATATTACAGTTCGGCCTAGCCCAATATCCACCTTAGGGCCTTGCATGATTGCATAATGTTTGGCAAAAGTGTGTCTATAAGTGGAAGTTGTTTAGGAATGCTACTGACGCTGATATGGATCTAGTAGAGTGCGTCTTGATCCCTGCTCGAGGTTGTGTGCCTTTTAATTGGTAGCATAGGTGAATGCATCCAGATATCCATTGAGAGAGTCTCTGCGTAGATATGGAGGTACCCTTAGAGCATTCTGTGATAGATTTAAAGAGTTTCAGTGAAACTGTAAATGCTTTGGTTCTGTCCAAGTAGAAAGCCAGTGCTCTTCTAACATTGAGGGTGTGCATCGTAGCTTTGAACATGTTCTCATGTGGTTTAGGGAAGAAAGTTGGAAGCTGTATAGGTTGATTAATGTGGAAGGACAAGTGTACTTTGGGGAGAAATTTAGGATGGCTTTGTAACATGACTTTATCTTTAAAAAAGGTCGTACATGGTGGATCTGCCATGAGCACCCCAATTTCTCCCACACGTCTAGCTGATGTGATCATTATTAGAAATGTTACATTCATGGATAGGTGAAGCAGGGAGCAGTTTGCTAAAGGTTTGAACAGTTTCCAAGTGAGGGCGTTAAGACCAAGTTTAAGTCCCAGGGTGGTCTCACATTTGGACAGATGGTTTGAATGCCCCTGAGGAATTGCTTGGTGATTGGGTAAGCAAAGATCGTAGTGTCGCTAATTTTTTGGTGAAAGGCGGTGATAGTTGCAAGGTGTGGAAGTGATGCCTTCACCGCATCGAGTCGAGGTAAGCACCAATGAATTCTAACTGTTGAGTTGGTTCTATTGTTGATTTCTTTATGTTTATTTGTAGATCAAGACTCTGGAAGAAAACTGTAGTTGTTTAGGTAGAGTGAATGGCGTCTGATCAAGTTGTCCAGGTAAGGAAATATTATTATTCCTTGTTTTCTCAGGTGCACCATTACTACCGTGAGGATCCTTGACAACATGCGAGGCGCTGTTGACAGGCCGAAAGGTAAAACCTTGTACTGATAGTGGTCTGTGTCCAAAGTAAATCTCAGAAAACGCAGGGTGTATTGTAACACAAAAATAAGCATCTTGCAGGTCAAGGTCTGAAAACCAGTCCCCCTGGTCCAGCGCTGGCACTATTGTTGTTAAGGTGATCATCTTGAACCTTTGCTTTCACACGCACTTTTTCAGTCACCTGAGATCAAGGATAGGTTGCGATCCCCCACTTTTCTTTTGTGTTAAAAATAGTGGGAATAAAATCCCTTTCCCCTGTGTTGTGCAGGAACAGTCTCCTGCCCCTGACTGGAGGAGATGATCTGCCTCTTGGCGTAGCAAATATTCATAAGAGGGATCCCTGAAAAGGGATGGGGAGGTAGATGAGTGGGGGGTATAGACAGGAAAGGAATGGTATAGCCCATTCAGATGACTTCTAGAGCCCATTTGTTCGTGGTGATGGCAGCCCATTTCACATAGAATGCGAGCAAACAGTCTCTAAATAGCTGGGTGGATGGTGTAAGCGCTGGAATGTGGAAGAGATCTTCCAGACCCTCAACCAAGCCTTCAAATTTCTTTATTAGGGGAAATAGGTTGAGACACCGCTGGTGGTGGAAGGCAACATTGTTGTGGTCTCTGTCATTGTTGTTGGTGTTGTTCGTAAGGCCTCTGGGGTTGCTGTGTGTATGTTGGTATCTATTCCTCTGATATGTTTGATACCTGTATTGTCTCCTTCTTATGGCAGGTGTATGAATGCTGAAGGAGAGTGGCCCGCAAATCCTTCATCATGTGTAATACCTCGTTGGTTTTGGCTGCGAACAATTTTTCTCCATCGAAGGGGAGATCTTCAACCGTATTTTGTATCTCCCATAGGAATGCTGAGGAGTTAAACCATGAGGCTCGTCGCATGACAACAGCTGTAGTGGTGGACCTGGTGGCCGTGTCAGCAGCGTCTAGTGAGGCCTGTATAGCCATGCATGCAATCGTCTGTCCTTCAGAGACCAGAGATTTGAATTGTTGCCTCTTTTCCTCTGGAATCTTGTTAATAAAGTCCATAAATTTTCCATAGTTCCTGTGATCGTATTTGGCAAGTAGTGCCGCGTAATTTGCCACTCTGAGTTGAAGCATGGATGAAGAGTATACTTTGTGGCCGAATAGGTCCAGCCTCTTACTCTCTTTGTTGAAGAGGGTGGATCGCAAGTACTGTTGTTTGCCCCTTTGGTTGGCCGCTTCCATCACCAGTGAGTTGGGTGCTGAGTGTGTGAATTGAAATTCTGATCCCTTCGAGGGAACATAATATTTTCAGTCTGCTCTTTTGTAGGTTGGGGATATTGTGGCTGGAGTTTGCTGCACTGTCTTGCAGTTTCCATGATAGCCCCATTGATTGGCAATGCTATCTTGGAGAAGGAAGATGTTTGTAAGATATCAGTTAGCTCAAGTTTCCAGCACTTCCTCCAGAGCAATTTTAAGCTCATTAGCCACTCTTTTGAATAAGTCTTGGAAGTGGGTAAAGTCATCTGCCGTGGTTGGTGGTGGAGGCATAATAGCCACGTCTATTAAGGAAGGTAAGGAAGATGAATTGTTGTTGGTTGGCGAGATGGTGCTTACCGCGAGGGGAGCTCCCCAGAAGTGACGACATGTCCCTCCCTCAGCTCCTAGCTCTGCGCGCTGCCGGGTACAGCCCGAAGAAATTGTGTTGAGCACCCAACGGTCCGAGGTGATACGGGACCAGGCTGGCTGGAAAGGGCAGAGGCAGTTGAGGAAGGAGAGGGATGGATATAGTAGAATGACTGGGGTGTCATCCTCAAGGGCACCCTCAAAACTGCTGCTTCTGGCCTCCCTGGTTTCTGGGAGGGTCAGGCTGCGCAGCCAGGCGGGAAGATGAGGGATATCTCTGCTTGTCCCCTTGTCCTTGTCCCTTCTGTAGGAACCTGGGAGTGGGCAGCAGGGGAGAATTTATGACCTGGATTACCTCACTCCCCACCCTTAAATAGGATTTGCATAAGGTGGGAGTCCTTTGTTTCCTAGTTTGACCCCGCAGCTTCTCATGGAAAAGTACAGAATTCAAGATGGGTTCCAGTATCAGGTGACATGGTCACATGCCTCTGTAGGGCCCCTGTAGCCATTCTTCACAGGCTGACCCACACGTTCACAGGAAGACTAAGCTCTTTTACAGTTCGTTGTCAGCATTGATGGCCCATCAGCCCTGTCTGGCTTTTCCATTGTTGTACCTGAAGTGTTAGCAGGGGCATCACCCAAAATAACATAATTGAAATATAGCTACATAGTCAATATTCCTAATTTCAGATACAGAAATGATACATGTATACAAATAGTATAATCATATTCAGTAAATCATAACCTTTCTATGATGCCTTACAAGAGTTATCGTGCATAAAGCATATCTTAGTTATGTCATATTCCTACCATAAGCATATTTCATAAAGAATATGGAGTATAATGTCACACAAGTTTGCAGCCACCCTTTTAAGGAGGGCCCGGTGCTCCTTAATGTCGTCTGGGGGACTGCTTGTGTGGGATGGCCTGGCTACCGCCTTGTCCGGGGACGATGATGACGGCTGCACCTCCTATGTGGGAGCGTGTTCCCTTTCCTTGTCCAGGGGTGGGTCCCTACGTGCCGGCGTCTGGTGCACTGCCCCTACATTGGATTCATCCCCGCGCTTCACCACGGTGCCATGGCCGGTTTGTCTGAAGTGACCAGGGAGAGCTGGTGGGAATATGGGACCAGCAACATTGGCACACCCCATGGGTTTCAATATGGTCACTGGAAGGGCCACTGCCTCTGCTGCGATGCAGCCATAGCAGGTGCCGCACCGGCTCCCGTGCTGGTAATGAATCCCCCTTTCAAGGCGAAGGGCTGAACTACCAGTCCAACTCAGACCATCGAGGCCTGAGTCTGCTGGCTGACTCTGGTCGGCGACTGGCGAGGCAAGGGTGAGTAACTATGCCTGCCAGAGGAACGGTACCGGGGGGACTAGGACCAGTGCTGTGACGATGAACGGTCCCTCCTGGCCAGACCGACATCTAGGAGACCGCCTGGGTGAGGGTGACCAGGGCCTCGGTGACCTGAGGCTGGAAGGTTGCCGGTATCAATGGTACGGAGAACAGCGCCTTGACTCCAGAGTCCCAGGCCTAGTAGGCAGGGAGCGCGTTGAGGACCTGGGTCTTTTAGCTGGAGAGCTAGGGTACGGTGCCGGGGTCCGAGGTCACGGAGATGGAGATCTGCGCCTGCGGTCCAGTGACTGGGGGTGCTCCGCCATCCTATGAGGCTGCACAACAATCAGCTTGCCCTTAGGTAGCAGGGTCTTAGCCGAGTCTGCTAGCTAGTGCAGCTCCTGTTGGTCTTTAGCTGCCGGGGATGCTTCGGGCATTGATGGTCCTGGAAGAGGCCAGGGACCCCTGCCACTTCCTGAAGTTGGAGGAGGATCCCTGGCCAAGCTCGGGGTCCGACCTCAGTTTTACCCCCGTAAAACCCCGAATAGGGTGCATGGCCTGAAGTAGGTCCTTTGCCCAAAGCCCCCTTGTCTTTTGGTGCCAAGGGGCTCCTCTTCTTTTGCTGCTTCTTCGGCACCGGCGAGGGGGGACGGTGCTGGGCACAGCACAGTGCCGGTGGTTGGCTCCGCACTGAAGCCCAAGTACTTGGCATGGGGTCCACAGTGGAGGGCTCCGACATGGGGCGAAACGCAGCCTCCATGAGGAGGGCCCTCAAGCAGATATCCTGCTCCTTCTGTGTTTGAGGTCGAAAGTTTTTACAGATCTGACACTTATGTTTCCTATGGGATTCCCCCAAACACTTCAGGCAGCTGTTATGGGGATCACTGATAGGCATCAGCCTGCTGCATGTCGAGCATGCCTTGAAGCCAGGTGAATGGGGCAGGGCCTCCTCGGGGACAGAGTCCCAGCCAGGACTGTAAGTACACTAACCTAACTCTTCTAAAGGCTAACTACCTACCTACAAACTATATACAGATAAGAGAAAAAAAGGCTATAAAGAACCGGTAATGCTCTTGTGATCTGCAAGACAAGGCGCTCCAACCAACCATCATGGGCGGTAAGAAGGAACTAAGAGGGCATTGGATTGGTGGCACCTAATATACCGACGCATGAACGCAGCACTCAAGGGGGCATCGCAGCCAACCCTACCGATACTGCTAAGGCATAAATCTGCAACAACTGTGCACATGGATGCGCATACACCTAGAATGGAATGGACATGAGCAAACACTTGAAGAAGATTTTTTTCGTTTACTACCCGTGACCTGTCCATGACTTTTACTAAAAATACCCGTGATTAAAATGTAGCCTTAGTCATAGTAGATCACAAGCTAAATATAAGTCAACAGTGTAACACTGTTTCAAAAAAAGCAAACATCATTCTGGGATATATTAGCAGGAGTTTTGTAAGCAAGACATAAGAAGTAATTCTTTTACTCTACTCTGCGCTGATTAGGCCTCAACTGGAGTATTGTGTCCAGTTCTGGGTGCCACATTTCAGGAAACATGTGGACAAATTGGATAAAGTCCAGAGAAGAGCAACAAAATGATTAAAGGTCTAGAAAACATGACCTATGAGGGAAGATTGAAAAAAAATGGGGTTGTTTAGTCTGGAGAAGAGAAGACTGAGAGGGGGACATGCTAACAGTTTTCAAGTAAATAAAAGGTTGTTACAAGGAGGAGGGAGAAAAATTGTTCTCATTAACCTCCGAGGATAGGACAAGAAGCAACGGGCTTAAATTGCAGCAAGGGTGGTTTAAGTTGGACATTAGGAAAAAATTCCTAACTGTCAGGGTAGTTAAGCATTGGAATAAATTGCCTAGGGAGGTTGTGGAATCTCCATCCTTAGAGATTTTTAAGAGCAGGTTAGACAAACACTTGTCAGGGATGGTCAAATTTAGTCCTGCCGTGGGTGCAGGGGACTGGATTAGATGACCTCTCGAGGTCCCTTCCAGACTTACAATTCTATGATTACGCCATCAGGAGATGGAGCGATTATACCTGCAGGGCCTTATTCTTGATTGCAAGCATCTTTGCATTATTAATAGCCAACTCAAGACAGCCCTTACTTTTGCAAGCTTTTTCCGAAGTAAGATTAGATTCAAGTAGAAGCTCTTCAGGGATTCATGCATTACTAGTCTTTTCCACTAATTGGTCTCTAAACATTTAATCTGATCAAATTCATATACACCTACCATAACAGACCACTGTGCTTTAAATAGCACTTTAATCTGGCTTTTGAGACAGCAGACAGAATCTATGGCTTTCAGCAGTAAATCTTTGGAATAGACTACGAGTCTCTAACACAGAAACTGAAGAAGCCTATGTATCATTGCTATCTGGTAAAGGGTATAAAAAGTCTTCTGCAGCAAAGCAATGAAGCAAAGAAACAAGCCATGACTGCCTTGTAGCATCGGATAGACTAGAAGATAATTCTCAAAGACTTTCATCTACATTTTAAAGGGAATTATTAAATCTATTAGACAAGGAGAAAAAGTAACGGGCAATATAAATGTGCAGTATTGGCAGGCCACTTAACTGTATCTGCTGCCTTCTAATGGGTGGTGTCAGAGCTGTTTACCTAAATCTCAGGGAAAAAGTGTCTGAGAAGTGAGAAGTGTTTGAAACTGGCTAGTGGAAAGAAGACAAGGATGAAGAGACAGTGTTTCTCTTTCTCACACATACAGGATATACATGGACACTCATGAGATCAGGCAGAGGTGTAATGTATGCACTCTGGTTCCATACTCAGAAGTGGTATGGAGGTGTGTGCTAGGTTGTGTTGCAGCAGATTCATCCTGTTTCCCACCAGAATCTGTTTACCAAAGCATTCTTGAATCTTATGACCAGTATGTTATGATTTCAAGAGGAATAAAATAAAACTTTACAAGAAATGTTAATACTGTGATGTGCATAGCTGAACTACAAGTGAAAGCACAGTGCAAATATGCTGTGCTCTAAGTCGGCTTTTCATGGCTGTTTCAGACAGAACACAAAAAAGCAACCTCTCTTCTGAGAAAAGTGAGCCAGTCTGGTTTCTGTGAACTACCCATGCAACCCCAACCAATCAGGGAGCCAGACTAATATCACATGACTTTTATTATCAGTTACAAGCAATTAACCCAGTTTGAAATCTAAAAAAGTGACGTGAAAATTTGTCACATGATTTTTGCATGAAAGAAAAATACAAAATTTGATCAGGCAACTTAAAATTTAATAAAATTACATGCATTTTGTGGATATTCCATAACTTGAAATCAGGCAATTTTCATTGAAAAAATATTTTGTTATGAATATTTCAGCCAGTTTTAAGTATGAAATATTTAGAATTATTGTCCACTAGTGGAGATGGTAACCTGCCTTTATCAATGATTTATACATTAATACTTCAGAGGATTAACACCTAATTAGCTTTATAATCTACTTGTAAAGCATCACCCCTCACACACAACATTATCTACTTTTTCAAAGCACACTGTTAACTAGGAGAATGAGTCACAGCACAGCTTTTACACTAAAAACTGGAGGCATGCAAGGGTAAATTTTCATAGCTGTGTGCAGTGATTTAGCTGCACGACTCCCATTGAAATTAATAAGTCACACTGTTAAATCTTCATGAATTGCTTACAAAATTTACCACATAACATCAAACTAATGACATTGTAAATGTCTCGGATTGTAAATCTAATAATCAGATTGGCTCTCTCAGGTGAAATGGAACATCTCCTCACTTTAATAGGAATAATCTTTAACAAAACTAAGCTTTAGTGAAATGTACCTGATGATCAGAAACACGACACTGAGATACTTAAGATGTAAGATGTGAGTTCATTTTAAGAATGAGATTTATTCATTTTAAGGCAAAAAAGGACCACTGTGATCATGTAGTCTGAATAAATTCCTGTTTGAGCTAGAGCATATATTTTAGAAAAACATCCAATCTTGATGAAAAAATTGCCAGTGGTGGAGAATCCACCACAACCCTTTGTTCCAGTGGCTAATTACCCTGACTGTTAAAAATGTGCACCTTATTTCCAGTTTAACTTGGTTTTAGCTTCAACTTCCACCAATTGGATCTTGTTATACCTTTGTCTGCTAGACTGAAGATCCCGTTATCAACTTTTTATTCCTCATGTTGGTACTTAAATTACCCCAACCTTCTCTTTGTTAAGCTAAGTACATTAAGCTCCTTGACTCCTTCCCTATAAGGCATGTTTTCCAATCCGTCAATCACTCTTGTGGCTCTTCTCTGAAACCTTGCTAATTTATCAACATCCTTCTTGAACTGGACAGAGTATTCCAGTAGCACTCACACTAGAGCCAATTAGAGGTAATATAACCTCCCTACTCCTATTTGATATTCCCCTGTTTATACATCCAAGGATCATATTAGCCTTTTTGTTCACAACATCGCACTGGGAGCTCATGTTCAGGTGATTATCCACCATGAATCCCAAATCTGTTTCCCAGGATAGAGTCCCCGATTTGTATGGCCTACATTCTTTTTGCCTAGAGTACTACTTTCCGTTGCCCATATTAAAAGGCATATTGCTTGCTTGAGCCCAGTTTACCAAGTGATCACTCTGCATCAGTGACCTGTCCTCTTCATATTAGCCACTCCCCCAGTCTTTGTCATCTGCAAACTTGATTTTATGTTTTCTTCCAGGTCACTGATAAAAATGTTATAGGGCCAAGAACTGTTGTATTAATTTAGATGGAATATATGGGCCAAAGGTGTTAACATAACCCAGTCATTGTCCAACCTTAGTGTTAAACAAGGTTCGGGGCTTGGTATATAGAGACCTCAGCCTGCTTTGTACCATGGCAGAAACACTATTACAATCTTTTAATAAAGAGATAGAAAAGAAGGAAAAAACAGTTAAAGCATTTGAAATGTAAAGTATTAAGAAAGGCTTTTATTTTAACATTTCTTGTTTCCTTTCCCTGATCTATTTTTTTATGGTTAATTCTTAGGTAGGCAAAAAGTCAAAGGTTATTGTGACATCTTATGAATTTTCACATACTTTTCACAGTTGCGCTTAAGGTAAATTTGTAGGTCCGTTTATCACAACATACCCCACTAGAAACTCACCTGCTCAATGATGATTCCCCATTTACAGTTACAGTGAGACCTATCAGTAAGCCAGTTTTTCACCTGGATCACCTGGATTGATCGGTCTTCAGCTGTCGTTAAGACTGTGCCGATCACAACACGTCCGCCATTCTTCTCGCATTCTTGCCTTTCTTCTCCACGTTCGTCCGAAACGTTTTACAATGTCATCTTCCCACCTTCTTGGAGGCCGATCAGGTGGTCTTTTCTGTTCGCGCGGGTACCACTCAGTAATGATTGCGGTCCACCTATTGTCCGTGAACCGTGCTATGTGGCCCACCCATCGTATCTTATTATATCTGCTTTCCACAACAATATCTTTCACACCACTGCGTTCTCTAATTGTTTCATTTGGGATATGATCCAGAAGGGAAATTCCCAACATAGCTCATTCCATTGCCCTTTCAGCTACCGACAGCCGCTGTTCTTCTCTCTTCGTCAGTGCCCATGTTTCACTGCCATACAGCATAGCTGGCAGCACTGTTGAATTGAAGATATTTGTACGTGTGGTCTTGTCTATTTTTCCTTTGAGGATGTCCTTGATGGAATTAAACACACACCATCCTGCCCGAATCCTTTGCGAGAGTTCTCCGTTCATGTCTTGGCGCATATTAACTTCTTGGCCCAAATATATGTACTGTTCCACTTCTTCAATTTCTTCTCCTGTTACTGTTATTCGGGCTTTTCGTAAGACGTCTGATCGCATGTATTTCGTTTTGCAATGGTTCATTTTCAGACCGACCTGACTGCTTTTCTTGTCGAGAGTCTTCGTAGCATGCTCTGCAGTTGGTTGGTGCTTTCGGCAATTAGTACGATGTCGTCCGCGAATCTGAGATGAGATAATCGTTCTCCATTTATATTAACACCACTCCTCCAATTTAACTTGTTCATAACCATTTCAAGGCAGGCAGTAAATAGTTTTGGTGAAATCGTATCTCCTTGCTTTATGCCTCTCTCGATTGGGATGCGGAGGGGAGTTTCGATGAGTTTTTAATCCATTTAATGTGTGCCATGTTCATTTTGAATCATTCTGTTTTTTCAATCAAAATGTTGTGCAGTACTAAGTCAAATGCCGTAAAGAAGTCTAAGTATATTACATCAACCCTATTACCTTTCTCAGCCAAACTTGTAATCTTACCAAAAATGATATCAAGTTAGTTTGACAGGATCCATTTTCCAAAACCCCATGTTGACTGGCATTTATTATATTGCCCTCCTTTAATTCTTTATTAATTGAGTCCCGTATCAGCCGTTCCATTATTTTGCCCAGGATCAAAGTCAGGATGAAATGCCTATAATTACGTGGGTCGTCCGTTCAACCTTTTTAAATGGAGTGAGTGAACTTCATATTACACTGGAATAAATTATAAATACATTAAATGTCAAGATCTATTGGATTACAAACTGATTAAGACATAAAAAAAAGAGTAGGAAAATATGACCAGCCTTCAGTATGGAAGTTGGTCAGTACTGCAATAAATGGGACTGGAGAGACGGGAAGGGAATCAGGGAGCAGGTCTTTGGGGGACAGTAGCTCTGGGGAAGAGGGACGAAGGGGATGGTGTGTGAGGGAGCAGGTCTCTGAGCGGAGGGGAGGTCTGGGGGCACAGGTGTCATTATATACTGTAGATATATACTGTACAGAGAGAGACCCAATCGGAGGTTCCAACCATTCTTCACCCAGGACTCCCAAACCACCTATTTCTTTGTCTTAATCCACTCACCACGACTACAAAAGATTGTGGGTTTAGGGTATCAGCAAGAAGCTGTGGGTTATTTTTTTGTGGGGGTGCTGGGTGTGGGGTGTTGGGGCTGTGGATACTGGTCAGACTACTGTTGGGTGGGTGATAAGAGCCAGTGAATGCTGGGGGTTCTGGCTGGGAGTGCGGTTGCTGGGAGATGGGTGGGTGTACTAGATATGAGGTGGTGGTTCTTGAATAGAGTTCATAGAATCATAGAATGTCAGGCTTGGAAGGGACCTCAGGAGGTTATCTAGTCCAACCCCCTGCTCAAAGCAGGACCAATCCCCAACTAAATCATCCCAGCCAGGGCTTTGTCAAGGCTGACCTTAAAAACCTCTAAGGAAGGAGATTCCACCACCTCCCTAGGTAACCCATTCCAGTGCTTCACCACCCTCCTAGTGAAAATGTTTTTCCTAATATCCAACCTAAACCTCCCCCACTGCAACTTGAGACCATTACTCCTTGTTGGTGAAGATGCTGTAGCTGCACTGGGGGACTGGTATGGCGTGTGGGATGGGGATTGTTTTCCTCTCCTTGGTCACACAATTGTCAGCTGTGGGGCAGCACCACTTCAAGAAGCTGTGAAGACAGCTCCAGGGCCTCATGAAGTACCACTTACCTTACAAATGAGCACTGTGCTGGAGGGAAGTGTGGGGGAGAGAAGCCACTTTTCAAATGGGAGGGGCAGGGAAAAAGCAGAGAGAGCAACAGTAGCAGAAGGAGGATGGAGAGAAAAGATCATTTACTTCCTTCCCTAACCCTGAGTCCCATTTTAGCAACCTCAGGATTTTGCTGCATTTTGTTTCTCTATTAGCGTAGTGTGACCCAGTGGGGTCTCTCTTGCATCCACCTGCCTGTCATACCACACAGGTTACAAAGCCCTGCTCTGGATGCAGTGTAAAGTCTGAACGTTAGGAGAATTTTTTGAAATGCAAGTTGAGGTCAGATGGGAAAAATAAGTGGTGATACTCTGCCAAGCCTCACACAGTTGACCCCACAATGAGATATCAGTCACACAGGTTATGCAGATCTTTCAAATATGACACAACCGACTTCCTCCAGAAACTCTACAATATTAACAACCTCCCTCAGAACACCATTCTTGGCACCAGAGATGTCACTTCCCTAAACACCAACATCCCTCACATTACTGCCTGCTTCATATATCTACAAGACAGTGGACAACACTCAGATATCCACCTCAAATACATCACCAAACTCATCCATTTCATCCTCACCCATAACATCCTTACATTCAACAACAAACACTTTGTCCAAACAATGGGAACAGCCATAGGTACTGAGGCTGGCATATTGGGGAACCATCCTCTTTATGGGCCACCTCAAAGAAGAATTTCTGGATAAATTCACCACAAAACCAATGATATATCTAAGATACATTGATGATATTTTCATCCTCTTGAAAGATGACCTAAACTCCCTCACAGATTTCCACCACAACTTCAACCACCACCACCCATCCAACAACCTCTCTCTAGAACACTCCCTCACCAATATCAACTTCCTGGACACCATGATCAGCTTCAACAATGGAACTCTACAGAAAACTATTTAAAAGAAGCCCATGGATCACCACACTTATCTTCACAGATCCAACATCCACCCCAAACATACCAAGAAATCTGTTATCTACAGCCAGGCACTCAGCTGTATACGCTCCAAGGAGAAAGTCTGGGATACACACCTTAACACACTTAAAACCACCTTCACTAAACAAGGACAATCCATCAGACAAGTAGATCACATCATGAAATTGGACAGCCAAATATCCTGAGAGAAACTGCTTCAGCGTGGAAAAAGAACCCTCCAACCATACCCCTCTAGTTGTCAACCATCACCCCACACTGGAATCCATAAGGAGTATTATTAAACAGTAACAATACATACTCAATGGGGACTACATCCTGAAAGAAATATTTCCTAAACCTCCTCTTCTGGTCTTCAAACAACAATGTTGCCAAGTTCATGATCAGAAGCAAGCTCCCCATAGACCAGGACATACCAACTCAAAGCAGCACTGGTCCCTGCCATAACAAAAGATGCAAAACCTTCAGACATATCTCCACTGCTACCATGATCAATACCCCCCGCAACACACCTTTCAAGATCCATGGGTCCTACACATGCCTGTCTCAACATGTGGTCCAATGCACTAACTGCCCAAATAACAACTAGGAGGGTGAAACAAGACAATCCCTATGCTCTTGAATGAACTCACACAGGAAAATGATAAGAGACAAAACCAGCATATCACATTTGGGCAAATACTTTTCACAAAACAATCACTCCATATCTGACCTCTCAGTTCTTGTCTTCAAAGGAAACCTGCATAACACCTTTAAAAGACAAGCCTGGGAGCTTAAATTCGTAATTTTGTTAGACACTAAAAATCATGGACTTAGTAAAGACACTGGATTTATAGTTCATTACAACAATCTATAACCCACTAACCCTCTTTTGTCCTATGACTTCAGAGGAGTTAACTGCTCGCTTCACCTTGAATGGTCTCTTACAATATATGTTAACTACTTATATCGGGGGGAGGGATAGCTCAATGGTTTGAACATTGGCCTACTAAACCCAGGGTTATGAGTTCAATCCTTGAGGGGGCCACTTAGGGATCTGGGACAAGTACTTAGTCCTGCTAGTGAAGGCAGGGGGCTGGACTCAATGACCTTCAGGGTCCCTTCCAGTTCTATGAGATAGGTATATCTCCATATATTATTATGCTAAACAATCTGTTCCATCTTGTATTTAGCTGAGACACTCTGAGTATGTTTCCCAGAACTTCAGTAAGCAAGTGTAACTGATGAAATTTGGGAAACAATCCCATTGATGCTGAAGAAGGAAAAGCTTGTCTCTTTCACCACCAGAAGCTGGTCCAGTTAAAGATATCATCTCACCCATCTTGTCTCTCTAATATCCTGGGACCAATAAGGCCATAGCAAACAGTCATTCCTCATGTCTCTTTCATGCTTTAAACAAAAATGTAGACATTTAAATGGTTATAATTAGGCTTCAGAGTTAACATACGTTTGCAACAAATATGGTCACTGACACCTTTCTTAGACCTGTTACTTCAGCCTGCCTGCAAAATCAGATAGTTATCCCTGCATTATTACATTTGCTTTATATTTTTAGGGTTATTGCCACAATCATAAAGGTTAAAAACTTATATTTTCTTAAAAATTGGAGTTTAGATTCTGGAGCACAAGCTATAGCCACTAGGGAAAAGTACCAACTGGCAGAACTGCTGCAAGCTGGCCAGATTTGATCCCTTATATGTAGTATTTGTAGATAGAACGTTAATACACAAAGCATCATTTACTGGCATATAATAATATCTAATATTGTTAAGTGTGTGATATAAATACATTTGTTGTTGTGCTACAGAATGTTTCTCCTTACTCCACTTACTATGGTGTCAGAAATAAATTTGTGGATAGGCATTTGGGGCCTGATCCTGACACTCCCATTGCACTACTCTGAAGGTCAGGGTTTTAGTCACTTCAGCAATGGCGAGGAGCAACATTCCATTCTCTGCAGCAATGCAAATGAATGGAAACATCTGTGGAAAATGGAGCTTCTTCTGACATTGTGATCAATTATGAAGTACTGTACTTGTAAGTCTGGATTAAAAACAAGATTTGGCAATCAGATTGGCCACACTGAATATAGCAATGGGCCAGGCCTGCATTTTATCTCGCCATTAACAAATTAAGGCTGGCAAGATATAACAGAAATCTTAATCACTTCTGAAAAACACATGCTATTTAAAAGAAATGAGAATGCATCTTTTCTAAATTACAACACGTGATCAAAATGAAACAGCAATTACAGATCAGTACTAACACGACTGCATCATCTACCCTCATGCTGATATACCCTCTACCCTACACTACCTACCCTCGCTTACAGATGAACTTATTAGAAACAGTCTAGTCTTAGGGACAAATTATGATGAAGCCACAGCAGTAAACAAACAAAATAAATAATAATAATAATAATCATAGCTACAAAAACTAAAAGCATCAGACAGAGTGGAAGATATACAATACACACAAGATAGCTTCAAACATCATAGGTTAAACTGAAAAGAACAAAACTGTCTGTAGGCAGAGAACAGCAAAAATGTATTTTGGGAAGGGGGTGGGGGGGGATAACATGAATGAGGCAAATGCCCACCATCAGTGCCAAAGGAGATTAATGTGATTACTGACACTAAAAATAAAAATCAAGAAAGTTGCAAGGTAGTTATAGAAAGATCCTATAATATATACCAATCACATTTCTTCAAATGAGTTTGTCTATACCATCACCCACTGGGTTGGGGCTGTGACAAGCAAAGAGAAAGAGCTATTTGCACAACTAAACCTGCAAGCCTCACCACACAGAGTTCATATATCCAGATATCAGACTGACGATTGTCCTGTCTTCAATGTAATAAGCTTTAACAATTACTCTAATGTCATTCTAGACAGACTGCACAAACTCAGGTACAGAAACTCTAAACTAACAATGGCACATATGGGCACCTTGCAGATAAATGCATACTGGCATGCTCATAATGGGAAATGCCACAAATTGGACTTTAACATAAACTGCCACCAGGCAGGTGCACCTTCATCGACCAGAATCTAGTGAAAGGTTGGGCATTGCACAATTAGGGCAATATAACAGTCAGTTGCAAAAGTATACAATAATATACATCCAGCAAAGGAACCAGTGGTGTATCAATATGGGAAGGTTTTAAATGATTCAACTCTCTGCCTGAAGCATTTCACTGGATATCATATTGAGGGGAAACTTGCACAGCAACCAATATTTGAAGCAATTCTTTAAAAAAAAGAAGAAGAAGCTAAAATGGGATTGACAATTATTTTGACGTAGGAGCTATTTTACTACTTTGTGGACTCCATTCAGTTGACATAGATGGCTGTGTATATTTGGCATAATCCTGCTCTAGATGAGTGACTAAAACATAAACATTAAATCCTAAAAGTTCTGTAAGGGGCGGATGTTATTGTCATTGACTATTTAGGTTGGGGTATGGTAAATATCTTATGAATTTCAACAGAGATCAAGATTGTAATCCGATAACACAGCCCAACTGAGCAGAGTATGTAAATCTCAGATTGAATAAAGGAAGGTCGGGGGGAGGGAGAGGAACAGAGGCCAATTCTGTTAGCAATTTCATATACTGGAGACCGCTAATAGCAGAAGGTTTAGAGCCAGTCCCTAAAAACATTTTAGCAATTTTGGACATGCCCTGTCTAAAAGTGCACAAAGTGTACAGTATTCCTCAGGGCTGTCGACTATCTGTCCAATTCCTATCACCTCCTCTGCAAGGTCAATGAACTTCTTGATGTGTTGAAGGCTCAGGGATGCTGCTGGGAATTCTAGCATCAAAATGTTTTCAAAGAGTTTCAAAGGTTAGTGACCAACCATCCAGCCCTAAAATATGATGGGAAAGGAATCTGCAACTCAATTACAGGGTGAATATGGATTAAGACTTCTAAATGGCCAGCCTGTGGCATTTGACTTTAGAACATTTTTTCTAGCAAAGTAAAATCTATGCTCAAATGTGTAAAGAATGTCTAGCTTTGTTTTTGCATGTACCAAGTTTGACTGATATCATCTGGTATGAGACCACACATGTGGACACAGTACATAATGCTTTGAAAATGAGCTTCAATAGTTTCTATTAGCTCCCAAAGGCCTTCAAAGAAAGTAATTAAAAATATCGCTTGGATAGACAATGCAGAAAAGGATCTCTGACATTTATCATGGACTTTCTATTGCAAACCTGTCCTCTGCTCTGTCCATTGGCTTCCCATTGAATACCTTTAAGGTGCTCAAAGGTCTGGGCCCAGCATAGGTAAAAGATCACCTAATACTCTGGCCCTGGTCCTAATCCCAACAACTCCACTCCTCAGGCACAATAGAACTTTCTACCACAAGGGTAAAGCTCATCTGTGCAGGAAACAGAGCTTTCTTGGAGGCCAATCTTAGAGTGGAACAAACTTCCACAGGAGCTAACTACCACTACAAACCTCACCACCTTCCACTTAAAGTGCAAGGTGTACTTCTTCAGCCTTGCCTGCTCTAATATAAACACACAGCAGTGTGGACTTAAAAATAACCACACCAAAACAAAATATGATGCTGCACACACAATTTTTTCCCTAGAGAGAGAATGAGAGCAGGAGAATGAACCACATGTGACAGATGTTAATCATGTCACTTAATGCACTACTGGACGGTGCTGAGATACTATGGTGATGAGGCTGCTATAAGAACATACACAGAGCAGAATCAGATCACCAAACTACTGAGATCTCAGCTCATGCCAAAAAGATGTAACCAGGACTTGGAGTGTATCAACCAAGCAGATTTCCTTTGAATGGTGGGTAAGTAGCTTCTAAAAATAGAAGACCAGACTTTGTCATCCTTACTCACAGTAAGCAGTACCTTAGTCTGCCAGTAGGCCTGTTACCTGCTAAGTAGGTAACTGCTTCACACACTCCAAACAATTGTTTTGTCAGGACTGCCAGACATGAAGAGATGCCACTAAACATTTGTGAAAAAAGCCCTACAGGGTTTGGGACCTATTTACCTTAAAAAACCATCACTCTTTCTCTGCCCCTCACTGTGCCAACTGAGATCATCCGAGGCATTTTCGCTAACAGTCACTAAGGGACAAATCCTGTTCATCTTGCTCAAGTGAGTAATCTGGTTGGCTATAACTAGACTACTCTCTGGAGTAAGGCGAACAGGGTTTGGCTCTGAATGTGTTTGCTTGAAGTTTGTAACAGGGCATTTTTAGCAGATGGCCCCCAACTGTGAAGCTTGATCCTTCCAGACCTCAATTTTGCCAACCTTTAGAATGTAATGCAAGGCACATCTCTTTGGTTAAGCATATACTTAACAATGTACCATAATTAGACTATTTATAGTTCCGGGGGTACAGGAAAGGGGCTATTTATGCTGTTTATTGAGGGCAGTAGATTTACTGTCTAGTTGCATTTAATCTATGTACTGTGCCTAAATACTATGGTGATGGGCACGTAACATATCATTTCATAAATAAATTAAACCCCCAACTGACCTTGCAACAACCTAGATGTAGACTTGTTTATAGTGGGCTGACAAAAATATCCTGTGATGGTAATTACTACTTTGATTAATGAGAAATAGATCCTGTAACACACGATAGCTGCTGCTATCACTGAATGCTCCAAAGCAAGGTTTGCCAAGCATGACATCCAAGAGACTGATTATGGAGAATGGACTTAAGTTTCCCTGTTGGGAATTTGCACAGTTGAAACATCAGCAGAATTTGAACTTGTATAACTTTCATCGTACTACAGCTAGTGTAGTGATAAAGTAGGAGCAGCTGTAAGGAAACTACTAATGGACTAACTGAGATGCATGAAAAGCATTACTGGACTGGAGAAATACACCATCGGAAAGCATGGACAGCTGCTCTGCACTGGAAACATCTTCTATCACTAGAGATGGGTATGACATACCAGGGTAGAGTCCAGATCAGTGGGGGGCTGTGTCACCCCTGTCCTGCAACCCTGAGTGCCTTACAATGCTTTGCTGAAGTAGCTCCAACCTGGGCCACTCACAAACAGTCTTTCAGAATGCAAGTGATTCCCCGAGTGTCTGTGTGTAACTGCCAGCCAGACTTGGGTTACACTCTAGCTCCCAACAGCCTTTCTTATACTGGAGGGTGACCCCAACACACCCCTATCTCAGATTTCCCCCCAGAAACATATGCCCTGTACTGCCCAGCCCTCTCCTGGACAATCCACATATATTAAGTCCGTTATTCCTTTAGCAAAATAACATGCCATTTTATTTCTCAAATAGTTGTTCAGACACTTCAATTTAAACACACTGGATTAGATAAAACAGTAAAGCAAGTTAACTACAAAAAGATTTTAAGTGAGTATAAGTAATGAAGCATAAAATCAGAAATGGTTACAAGAAAAATAAAGATAAAACATTTACTATTGTCTAACTTAAACTATATTGGATTCAAGCAAAGTTTCTCACCAGATGCTTCAGCAGATTACTGACCAAACTCTCAGGTCAGGACCCCTTCCCCCAGAGTCCAATGCCTGCTTTCTTTGTCTCTTTGGGTGTGGTGAATGTGATAGGTAGAGAGGGGGGGTGTCTCTTGGGGTGTTTGTCCCTCCTTTTTATAGTTTCAGTCCCCCTTTGAAATACATTTCCAGCTAAGACCCTGGAGATTAAGAGTCTATGGGAAGGATATTGCCTGCTGTTTTTTTCACCTGTTTGAACTTCCTTTGTCTTCCCTTCCTGCTTGATGCCTCTGTTTAATACTTAAATGCAAATTAAGCAGAGCACACATCCCTTTGATTAGGACAGCCCTGTTTGCCTTCTGTTGGGGCAGGGCTGTGGGGTTTGGAACATACACCATACCGGGGGGGGGGGGTCTTATAACTTCACATACAATGTTGCCACACATATTTTAATCAGGACAATACTGACCAGCAAATTATGAGTTTTGAAATGATACCTTACAAGGCGTCCTTTGTATAAAGATTATTACAATGGTGTGTAGAGTATGAACACAGGGGTATATTCTGTCACAATGGGCTCAAACCAAAACTCTAGGTCAAAACATTCCCAAACAAGGGGCTGAAAACCCAGATTCGAATCTGGACTTTGCACAAGGTTGGGGCAGTCAGATTCAATGGAAAACTCTACTGCCACAACCATAGTTTCGTAAGAACTACTGAGGAACAACTTTCCTTCAAGGCAGAGCTAGATAGATCACACACTGCAACTCCAGGTTCAGGGGCTGTTAGAGACACTGGTGACTGCTGGGGAGGAAGCTCAGTGGCTAGTGACCCATAGTTGATCAGATGGTAGCTTCTCTAGGTAGGAGAGGGTGATATTTCATGGGACTAGGCACACTGGAAGGCCAAAAAATGAAGGAAAACTGGCAGGAGTAGATCTGTGTTCAAGTTCCTGTTCCAGAATGGGGATTCAAACCCTGGGTCTTCCACATCCCAAGTGCCTTAATCACTGTGCTAAAGGTTAAAGGGAGGAATGGGGATGCTCACACTCTGAATCTGGCCCTGGAAAAGTTTTTCCCAGATGAATTTATAGGATCAAATTTACAAATAGTTTTGGGTTGCCTGAAACTGCATTTTTCAACAAGTAAATTATTTTTCCAAAAAACATTTCGCCCAGCTCTAATAACTACACCATCCTTCCCTATGCTAGCTACAAAGCCAATGCCTTTTTAAAGGAAGAAGTGTATTTTTGCCATTCAAGTGCACTTTTTGTTTTGGAATGTCAATGAATTGTCTAACAGAACTGATAGTTTCTTGCTATTATTCTTATTTCTTTTTTTAAATATTGCAATAGCACCTAGGAGCCCCAGTCATGGACAAGACTCTATTGTGCTAAGTGCTGCACAAACACAGATTTGTTCCTATTGACTTTTAATGAAAATTATGTAATTTTGCAGTGGCTAAGACTTTTCTGTTTTGTGGCGCTGCAACATCCTAGGGTAAATGTGTCCTAGATATGCCCACATCTTGAATACTGCATGCAGATCTGGTTGCCACATCTCAAAAAAGATATATTGGAATTGAAAAAGGTACAGAAAAGGACAACAAAAATGATCAATGGTATGGAACAGCTTCCATACCTCTACAGAACAACATGGCAACATTCCTTTGCAGTGCTGAAATTCCAGCTTCAAATTATATGCCTAGTACATGGGTCAGCGCTTGTGCTCTGTGGATGAGATATGCTGGCCAAGGAGTAATTAGGTAAAATAAGGGATAGCAGGCAGCTCTCAATCTAACACAAAATACACAGCCAGGATGAATAGCACAATTCTATTTCCCATTTCCTCTGAGACAACAAGTAGGGTGCAAAGCTAGCCAACATGTACTGATGTATCTTTTCTTACCAAGGAGCACACAGAGTTGTTCGTAAACTAACTTGTCAGACTTACTGACATCATAGGCTTATTATTGTAAGTATTGGCCTTACACACTGATAGGTCATTAATGAAAGCTGAAAAAAACAAAGGCTCTCTGAATTTGACCTTTTTGGTAATTCAAACATTTATTTCCATCTCTTAGGCCACTGACCTAAGTAATTGTGTTTGACTGCAAAAATAGTTAGATCTGCTGAGGATATACCGGCAAGTTAAATTAAGGGCAAACAGACTATGGCTGTAAAGATATCACTATTACATTGAAATGGGAAGTAGAATGAATAAACTGTAAATAAGGATTAAATAACAAAAAGCCAAATCTGGTCATGGGATTTTAGAGGAACTCTACATTGACTTTAATGGGGAGTTCAGCTTATAAAGCTATATGACTCAACACAATTAGACCTATTTAAAAAAAATAGAAAAGAATTCTAGTTTTCAAGTGATCCAAAAAGTAAAAATAAAATAACCCATAAAGGAAAACTGCTAAGTATTTAGAGCAATACTGTCAAATAGTTTAGGCCCAATATTTAGAGTCCCCCCCCAGGAAAAACATTTTACAAATGCTAACAAATAGAAAGGTATTCATTACATTTTTTTCCCATTAGTTCATTTTTTAAATGCTGCAGCATGAGGCATGAAGCATGAGAATACTGCAGACCATGAGAAAAAGCAGAGATAGGAACAAATGGGGCCAGTTTAATAGTTAGAAACACGTGAAGAGCAAGAAACAACCAGTGAAAACAGTGAAAAGTCTATAACAATTGCTTAAAATTCTGGTCTAGATTGTGACCGAGCCCCACGCAATGGGGTCTATGTTGTAGTGTTGCTCCTAGAATGGCCCAGGAGACTGACTGACAGAGTGTGCTCCCTGATATGCTGGTGTAGATACACCGCCAGGGGTCGGAGTCAAAGCTATATTCACTCCTCACTCCTTCCTGCTCTTTGGCAAGCAGAGGGGACACAGCAGCACTGTGGAGCATGCTACCCACCAGGAACTGGAAGCTGCGTTATGGTGCATGGGTACATGGGGTGCTTTATGGCCCCCTTACTCTTTTGGGTTAGTGCCCAGAATGGGCCATGATCTGGCCTTCTTTAATTATTGACAGGTTCATAAGTAACACAGGTTTGGATATATAACTTAAAGCATGATTGTGTCCCTTAACTAACTTCTTTTATGCAAGGAATTAACACCTCCAAAATGAAGTTAGTTACCAGCGAAAGGCTTGCACACAGTAGGAGGAAAGAAAACTGAAGATAAACTGAAGCTGGATTGAACAAATTGTGGCTATCTCCAAACAAAGAGTTCTAGGACTGCAGCAAGTAATCTGGAATGTTACATGTTTCTGCTATTTAAATGTTTGACTTATTTTATGGTTAATAAACCACCTGTGCTGAACTGTCTGGTTCTGTTATCTTGAATTATGTACAGTAGAACCTTGATGACTAGAAAGTGCACCAAAAACCTGCAAATACCCCTGGGTTTGATTAATCAGGGGAGTCATATGGCTGAACGCAGGGAGAGGGAATGTCTGAGGGGCTGGCTTCCCCAATGAAGGCTGCCTGGTGAAGGCAGGAGAGAGTGGAGTTTCTACACACAAGTACAGGGCTGGCTCCAGCATTTCTGCCGCCCCAAGCAAAAAAAAAACAAACAAAAAAAAAACCCCGCGATCGCGATCGGCGGCAGCAATTGGAAAAAAAAAAAAAAGCCGCGATCGGCGGCAGCAGTTCAGCGGCAGGTCCTTCGCTCCTAGAGGGAGTGAGGGACCTGCCGCCCCCGAATTGCCGCAGGTGCCGCCCCTCTCCCTTGGCCGCCCCAAGCACCTGCTTGTTAAGCTGGTGCCTGGAGCTGGCCCTGCACAAGTACCTTCTGTCTCCTCTTCAGCCAGTTGGCCTTGGGGAAACAGGTAACTTCCTCTCCCTACTTTCCTCTTTAGCCAACTGTGCAGTAAGCCTCAGGGGACATGTTGTTACCTAAGGTCACATTAGATCTGGCTAACCATGGTTTGGATATGGGACTCAAAGTTCTACTGTAATTATTGGAAAAACAGCCCTTACAATTGATAATTACAGGAATTACCATAAAACGCTTAATAATGATGTCTTTATAGATGATACACCTCTGAGTAATGCAAAATGGTAGAAACCCACTGTGACCTTCTCTATACACTCCCAATCAACTTTTACCTGACACACCCACACTTATCTTGGTTAGTGTATTTGTAAGGAACCTGCAGCATGGTTAATATTGGCTGCTCTCGCATTCTAAACATCACAGCTTCAACAAAAATGACTCTTTTGGGAAGGTTTTGGGAACGCCACCTACTCATATTTCCCTCATTACAGCCCCACTGCAACTGATGGTGAAATTATTTGTTATTTGCATTGGGGCCTTTGGGTGCTACTGCAATCAGGTTGGGGAACCCTGGTGTCAGGTGCTGTACAAACACAGGCAGGTATGTCTCCTGTTTATAATCTAATTTAAATGCGATGCAACAGGTGAGTGCAAATAGCCAGGGCCGGTGCAAGGAAGTTTCACGCCCTAGGCGAAATTTCCACCTTGCGCCACCCCCCCACCCAGATAAACCCGTCCCTGTCCCCCACCGGCAGCTAACCACGCTCTCCCGCCCCTCCCACCAGAGGAGCCCCCCTCGCAGCAGCTAACCCCGCCCACCGCGGCAGCTAACCCAGCCCACCGCCCCCCCGCCCGGGGAGCCACCCCCACAGCAGCTACCCCCCTCTCTGCAGCTAACCCCACCTGGGGAGCGCCCCCCTCCACGGCAGCTAACCCCGCCCGGGGAGCCCGCCCGAGCTCACCTCCGCTCCGCCTCCTCTGCTGAGCACGCCGGCGCCGCTCTAATTCTCCTCCCCTCCCAGGCTTGTGGCGCCGATTGGAGGAGAATTAGAGCGGGGGCTGTGTGCTCAGCAGAGGAGGCAGAGTGGAGGTGATCTGGGGTGGGGAGCACTTCCCCTATGCGCCCCCCCGCAGCCGCGGCCGCCTAGCTTGCCTAGTGGTTGCACCGGCCCTGCAAATAGCAACTGGAGAGAACAATGAGGTCAGAGGATGAGGGTAATGAAGCTGAGATCCTGCTGTTACACAGGTTCACTATTGCACCAACTTGTTGGTTCCAAATCAGACATTTTTTAAAGAATTACAGTAAAATCAAGTAAATAAACTGAATCTGCTATGATGTGTGCAAGAAATCAGCCAACCTGTGATGGCTAGGTTGTAACTTTTGGAATTTACATTGAAATTAATTGGGAAACTCACCTATTACACAGAATGGTTTCCTCGCAAATCGCAATCTTCCTTGCCATCCTCGGTAGCGACAACAGCAGCCAGCTGACCAGATGCGAATGATATATTCGAAACCAAACACAACAATCATGACAAACTCCTGGAAAGGGAAAATAAGAGACATGTCTGTTGCAGGCTCCAGAAACAAAATAGCAAGAAATACTTGACAATTATGCCTGACGAGTCAATTCATCTAATGCAACTGTATTCCTTTTCCTGAATCAAACCAAACTGGCTCTGTATGGCATCAAAATACTAGGACTTGCACGTCCATACAGTAAATACAAACACCCAAAAGTTTCCCTATTAAGGGCACAATCCTGATCTGTGTATCACTAAATATGTTCTAAAGTCAGCTATTTCATGTGAAAGAATTAAGTGTCCAGTCCTGCACCATAAATGTCAATGGCAAAACTCTCAGTGACTTTCAAAGTTCCACAATCAGGCCCCAGGTGATTTTACAAGTTACCCAATCATATACATATTCAAAACTGGGCTCTGATTTTGAAAGCTTAGTATTCTGGCAGGCACATTCTCATTTTACTCCATGCTAATAATATGCATGTGAAATAATTTAGGCCACACATAGGAATTCAGGAAAAACAGTTTTATTCTGTACCAGTCTGAGATAAAACCCCCATGTGCTCATCTGGTGCAGCATGTGTTAGCAGTATTGTCCTGCTGATTTAGGGCTGGTTCCTGCTCTCATTAAAGTCAGGTAAGGGAAGTGACCATAACTGGCCAATGACATACACAGTTTGTGTCCCAGTAAATGCATGTGCAAATTGTGTGTAAGTTTTCCACATACAACTGTGTTTGTAAAACCTTTGAAAATCTGGCCTTGCTTTCTTTACTTTCAAGTTGAAATTGTCTTTCAATTGTCTACACATTTCAAAAGTTTCAGCCTATATTTGCAGCACATATGGCAGCAGGCCAAATTCTGCTTTCAATTACACCAGTGAAGTCAGTGGCGTTGCAGCAGTTTAACTAAGTAGAATTTGGCCCACTATTTCTTAAAGTGACCTGAATTCAAAGACATGATGTGAAATAGTGCACTAAATTCAGGCATGGTATTATAATCTTCATTTAGATTTACTCGCAAAATGTCATTGATATGGTATACTGGATTTAAAATGATTAAATGAGAGTTTGGTTAACTTGCAAAGGGAAGAGAAAAGTACTTGAAGGAACTTATTAAGCAGTTTATCAAGAAATGAAGGATGAAAGTTATATTTTATTTGGCAGGTGAAAACATTTCTCTGTTCAGAATAAAGCTGTTCTATGTCAACCAATTAATGTTATCCTTACAGGATGAGTACTAGTATGGTACCAGTAAGCAAGCATTACAAATAAATTAAACAGAGGAATATTTGCAAGAAAAGGGTTGACCCACCTTTGATTTTTTTCCAGTAAATCATTCATATGTTTTTTTTTTTTTTTTTTTTTTTTACACAGTAAGAGCCTAACACTCCCGAAAGCAAGTCAGTTGCAGACAGCTCCTATGGTTAACTCAGGGACTCATTTACATGAACTAATGGCATAAATAGTTTTGTGGTGTGAGGTAATGTCCACTTAATTTATAATTAATGGCCTTATATTGATATATTCTGTATTGTGTTTGCCTATCCTTGTGTACAGCTTTTTCCAAACATGCAATTCCTTCTTAAAATGTGTCAGCTTGATTTAAATTTATTACATTTATTAAACTGTACTTACAAGCCCCTCTGGAAGCTTCCTTTTTCACCTTTGTAAATCCTTGTATTTAAATTAATAAATCACATATAAACCTAAGATGAGAGCTCCTTAAGCATAACACAGTAACAGAAAAGGCCTAGCACTGATTTGTTTTAAAAAAATCCAAAGAACAATTAATATGATAGGTTAGTGGAGTTTTTAATTACACTATTTCAGCAAGCACTAAGGTAATTCTATGGACAGAATTACTGCACAACACTCTAGAGTATTTATGTTCCTTATTAAATTCATTAACTATATTGCAAAATACTTCCTTTTTGTAATAATTCCCAATAGTGGTTTAATATGTGGCACATTCCCTGTAGGTCAATTCCCTGTAGGCCAAGAATGAAAAAAGGAAATACAATCTGGTTGGAAAAATTAGAGAAATGGTATTTTAGTTATTTAGCTACCACTTTTATATTGTAAATGGCTAAATCTGGCTTACATGTGGTCAGATGAGGTTTCCGACTTTTTGTGTGTTCATGGAAGAGATCTAGGTCTTTTTTACGCTTGATTCCAATGGTGAAGTTTACTTTTTCTTTGGGAGTGGTGGAAGGAGGGGCACATGGCAGATCTCCAGTCATTGTCTTGATTCCCATTAAAATCTCCTGCTTGTTAAAATCTAGTCACATTTTGAATGAATTACTACAAAACCAGTTTGTATGGCAAACTGGGTATGCATATGCATGGGAAACACGCTGAAACTGTCATAATCTCTTCATCCCACGTCCTGAATCTGATTCATACACATAGAAATATGCTCTCCTTAATGGTCCAGGCCCCTCTAATGCTTCTGAGCTAGAATAGGCAAGAATGAAATTCATTCATGAATACCATACGGAAGTATTATTTTACGGGATTAACCATTGGGCTGAAACTCATAGCATATATTGCTGATATAATGAATAAGGTAAAGTGTATTAAACTTTATGTAACATCACACTGGTGCCTGTTACTGCCCATTTTGTTTAGAGTTCATTTCCAATATTACCATTAGGAATGACTGTTCTCATTGTTTTCATAGCTATAGTAAGTGTGTCTGTGGGGGAGGGGGGGAATTCATTGTGTGTTGAAATCTTGTATGTGATTCAAGGTGTCCTGTGGTACAAGGTCTTTTCTGTCAGAAGCACAATTTCTCTCTTTCACACACACATTTTGAAGAAAAAAATCCATTTGGGCATATTTAAGTCAAGAGAGTAAAAGAGATAAAGAATTTGCTTTCAGACATTCTTCGCAAGAGTATGAATTTTTTTAGACTGGATACATAGATTGAAACATCTCAGTTTTATTCTGAGAGACATCACCATTTCTAGCAATATTGCCCATTTAAGTATAGAGAATCTCTCTCAAGCCAGCAGAATTTTTCACAAATAAAATAAATTTTAAGTGCAACCACTTGGCAAATGATCCTATTACCTTGCACAGGTATGCAGGATCAGGTCTCCAGTGGCCATTGCTGTAGCTAAGTGAATGGAAGAGTCATATTTTTCAACCTATATTTCTATATGAGATTTTTTTTAAAATTCATCATTTAAAGGGTATAAGAAACTCATAGGTCATAAGCTACACTTGAATAAATTTGAAATTCTGTCTTAGACCACAAGACAGGAAAATCAGAGTCAAGAATGAAACCCAGTTATTACAGCTGGCACGAGCTACTACTGTTAGATGCCTCAAACCACTGGAAGACTTTAAAGGCTACAGGTACTTCAATACCAAGGGAGCAACTGAGGGAGTTGGAGATAGAATTTCAGATTTCCCTTTCCATTTTCTGTCCTACCGAGGCAGGACTTCCGGGACCCACTTACACTGTCCTTACTCCTCCCAAACCATTGACTTTAATGGTACTTTTGGCAAGAGTGAGCAGGATCAGACTCATATGGATACTTTACTAAATGTTTTTTGTGTGTGGCTGCTCACCTACTTAGACACCATTCACCTGATTCTGATTTTCCTTACACCAGTGTGAGCCTAGATTAACTTCCCTGAGGTCAATGGAGTTACTCCTGTGTAAAACAAATCAAATTTAGGATTTTTATTTTATATATGAAAGCGGGTGAAGCTATGAGCCTACAGAAAATTCCTACTTACTACTAAAATGAGAATAAAATCCAGACTTTTAAATACTTTGAATATTGTTGGGTTTTTGTTTTGTCCCTCAGTGATGGAGACAAAAGGACCAAACATAACTGGAAATACACCTAACAATTTGGACAGTTATTGGATTCCTTATAGTGACTTCCTATTATTTTAAAAGACATTGTAAATATGTCATTCTAAGCAACACACACACACAAGTAAATCAGAATAAGACTTCATTGTTCTTTAATCTGGCCTCCTTAAGGAACTCATCAGGGCAGACTGCACCCGTGACTACATATACACTACAAACCGTAGTCTTTTGTAGAAGGGGGTTGTCATAACTATAAAGGGAAGGGTGGCTGCTCTCCTGTGTACAGTGCTATGGAATCCCTCCTGGCCAGAAACTCCAAAATCCTTTTACCTGTAAAGGGTTAAGAAGCTCGGGTAACCTGGCTGACACCTGACCCTAAGGACCAATAAGGGGACAAGATACTTTCAAATCTTGGGGGGGGG
>NW_020664393.1:30271738-30280884 GCF_002925995.2 Terrapene triunguis
GGAAGGAGGGGGGAAGGGTCAATTTCTCCTTGTTTTAAGATCCAAGGTGTGTGGATCTGTATTCACCAGGGAATTGGTGAAGGTCTCTCAAGGCTACCCAGGGAAGGGAATTAGCTTTGGGATGGTGGCAGTGGACCAGAACTAAGCTGGTAGTTAAGCTTAGGAGTCCTCATGCAGGCCCCTACATTTGTACCCTAAAGTTCTAAGTGGGGATACAGCCTTGACAGGGGTGAGTAACCAAGCCCAAGTTTTCCCCATAATTGATAAAACAAATTGTTTGGTTGATCTGGGTGGGAAAAAAGTCTTCACTGCTTCCAGGAGTCCTATAAATTCTGCTCAACAGGACACAATAGTATCAGCTCCATCTGAACTGACATTTTTTTGTGTTCAAAATTCCCATTAACATCAGTAGGAGATAAGTGTGTGTGTTTCAGTCTTGCAGCCCTTGCGCATATATAATGTATCTGATCTATGACCCAGGAGAGCAGATCAAATATGAAATTAACAAAAGATTATATAGGGCTCCAATGAACTGGGCTGATAATTAATGAAATCAAACAGGCTGAGCAAAATCCAGATATTGTTAGTGCTTTTTGTTTGTTTTTGTCTGTCTAATTAGGATTCAAACTGTAATTAGTTGTTAAATTAGCATCCTTCTCAGATGCTTTTCTGTAATAAGAAATTTCCCTTAATATAACATTCAAATGGCTAAAAACTATTTCAGTTTCCGCATTAATTAATATAATTATTCATTAAAACTCTAAATAACCTTTGGTTAATTTGCTGCATACCTGCTGTGGCCATCAGGTTCCCTTGGTTCCAGACCATTATTTTACAGAATCAGATGGTATTTAAGTAAAGAAAAAATGCTGATATTGTAAATTCTGGGTTATTTTTCCCAGTCATAAGAGAGTCATGGTTAATTAGTTACACTAGCTATTGCATACAAGAGATTTGCATACAAAACCATAGCTCTTCTCTTATTTTACTTATATTTTTTGTACTTAAAATAACGTTTCATAATATTATGTAGAGCACTAAACTATGACATGGTCTGCAATGGGACTTCTAATGGGTAGAGGTCCTGTCCGTACAGAGCTCATTGTAGATTGGGGTCTCTATGCCAACAGTTAATATTTCCAGGAACTCAGAAAGTGAAGCAGAATTTATCAAAATAGTCCTATAAAATAAGCTTTAATATAAACTTCAGATAAAACCAGTATCTCTATATTATTGGAAATACATAGAGCCAGATTCTCAGTTGGTGTAAATTAGCTTAACTCCAATGGTCAGATGGAGCTATGCCAATTTACACCAGCTCTGGTCCAGAAAGTCTTGAAAACAAATTGATTTATTATTTTCAAGCTACCAGAAAAAGAAAGAACAAAATTTTTCTCACATCTTTGACTACTGATGACTTTGCATCAGCTTCTGCAATTTCAGTTTGGTAACCTGTAAAACTTCTATGACACATAAATGGCATCATCCAAATAATAATGGCTAGGTGCTACTGTAAGGCAAATACAATAATAATAATAGTGCTTTATGATTCACAGTTTATTGGAAGTTAAAATGTTTGCTCATTCAATTAAAAGAAGAACATAACAGTTTATCTTGGTTCCAGGACCATGCCCTGCAACCCTTGTCAGGTAAAATTCTAGCAGTGGTTCTCAAACTGTGGGTCGGGATCCCAAAGTGGGTCATGACCCCATTTTAATGGGGTCGTCAGGGCTGGCTTAGACTTGCTGGGGCCTGGGGCCAAAGCCCAAGCCCAAGCGCTTCAGTCCTAGGCAGCAGGGCTCAGGTTATAGGCCCCCTGCCTGGGGCTGAAGCCCTTGGGCTTTGCCTTTGGCCCCCTGGCCTGGGATGGTGGGCCTTTGGCTTTGCCATCAGTGGGGCAGTGGGGCTTGGGGCTTGGGCGGGCCCAGGTTTCGGTCCCCACTCCTGGGGTCCTGTAGCAATGAAGTTTGAAAACCCCTGCACTACTGATTCCTGAGCAATGAGTACAGGATTGGGTCCTACAATTAATAGTTCTTGTTTTCAGAATGACATAAAATTGTGTCATTAATCCATTGCCCCCTGAATGCTGCGCTGCCCCATCTCTGAAAATCTGGGAGGCGCTGTGCCTCAAACAATCCAATGGCAACCAGAGTTCCAGGGGATCACTGCTACTGCATCTCCCCTTTAAGAGGGTGAACTCTACCCTTCCCCTTTACAGCTGACTGCTTTAGGGATAAGTGGAAAATATGCCCCACACCCTCTTTGACCCTTTTGGTTCAGCCACGTGCAACACTTTGACAAAGAGGAGTGTAAAGGTTCCAACTGTTACAACATGGCTCCACCCTCATATCTACATCGACACCAGTCTGCTGTGATTGGATCCAACCACGGGTTGCTATGCCACCTGGGTTTGGGCAGTGATTGCTCACTGTTCCTAGCTCTCAGGTGCACACCCAGGTGTAGACCGCATGAATGACACCCTTCTTTGGCTCTGAGACCCTGCAGTATGGCCACCTAGACTCTGGAACCAGGGCCATAGCCCACCTGAGCCTCCAGTTGTTTATACACTGGCCCCTAGACTCCACCTGGCAGTGGAAGCTTTTACACTTACACCCCTCGGGGACCATGTGGGCAGTAAAGCAAAGAAACATGGGCGTAGCAAAGGAATTTCTTATCCACAAACACTTTACTCATAAAAGCAACAGAGAGTCCTGTGGCACCTTTAAGACTAACAGATGTATTGGAGCATAAGCTTTCGTGGGTGAATACCCACTTCGTCGTATTCACCCACGAAAGCTTATGCTCCAATACATCTGTTAGTCTTAAAAGTGCCACAGGACTCTCTGTTGTTTTTTACAGATCCAGACTAACACGGCTACCCCTCTGATACTTTACTCATACAAAGCCCAAGAGAATTACAGATTTATGGCAAACAATAAACTCCTCAATGCAACCCCCTCAGTCTGATGTCACCACCTCTGTGAGTCCCGGGTTTGATCCAAGACCTCAGGCCAGGCCGCTCTCCTTTACCTGCTTGGCTGGTTTTCTTACTTCTGGCATTGGTTGGCCTCTCTTGCTTCAGTCAGGTTTACACTAAGATCACTTTTCCAGTATAGCCATACCAGCATACTTGACTGGCAAAGTGCTCCTAAAGTGGAGGCAATTTACACCACAAAACTGCTTTTGACGGTGTAGCTTATTCCAGCCCCCTGACTGAAGTAAACTACATCAGCAAAGTGCAGTTTTGCCATTATAACTGTGTCTACGCTAGGGGCTTTGGCCAGCACAGCTATGTCAATCAGGGATCACACCCCATGAAACTGGCAAAAGTTTGTAGTGTAACTCTGGCTTTAGAGAAGCACCTCTTTTAAAACTGACTCTGTCTCCTCTTTCCCATGCACTGCAAGCTGCGGGGAGGTCAAGGCTCCAGCCCCCTACCTCTTGTCCGCTTCTGTGTAATAGTCATTCAAAGTCAAAGGATCTCCCAACAGATGCCCACTGTTCCTTTACGCAAGTGCCCTTCAATAATAATGGCCCTTGATTGCTTGGTGATAGGTCCTCAGACATCATCTGTTCACTAGGCATCAAGCCTCTGGTACAAAATGGATGCTTTCATTCACAATGAAGGTTACAAACACAGAATGGCATCCACAAAACACAATGAAATTCCTAATTTGATACAGATATATTCCCAAACTGTCACAACTACCACCCAGAGGAAAGGAAAGTCCAAATGCCAGATCAGAATTTTCAGGTGGCCTCCCTCTGCATCACAGGTCAGCCCAATCCCTGAATCTGCCCAGCAGTGGGGAACACAACTTAAAATCTGATGCCATGATATTAGTTCAATTGATAGATATTCAGATCTTAACATTAATATTGGTTTCTACTGTCCCAAGTTACTACAGTTACATCATCCATATGCTTGTTAATATTGAAGAGAGATGATGTTAAGAACAGTTATCTTTTTTGGAGACATTTTTCTTAACCCTTAAAATTAATGCAAATTCCAACTTGTGTAAAACCAGGTGAAGTATAAAACTCTGCCTTATTTGGATATTTTTCCTTTAATTTAATTCTTTACTGTATAAAGCCTTACTTGTTTCCTTGTGAGTTGTTCTTTTACATATTCGTTATCCATTTATCTGTTCATAATATCCTATAGCTTTTAAGTCTTGCATCTGTTTGTCATTCCATTTTCACAAATCAATACAAGGAATTCAAGTAAAAAGCACCATTTCTACTACTTTGTATTCAACACATGTTAAATTCCTGTGACAATGCCCTACATTTTCTATTAAAATCATTTCAGTGATTGCTAAGTACTTAGAAAATCAGAGATTTCACATAGAAATTCAGGTTCAAGGCAAAAATATGGCTGTGCTTAATGCTGAAACATCGGAAATTTTAACAATAAATACTAATTTTAATGCATCAATTAATGGAATATCATGGAAACAGTTAGTTCCCCAATCCCCCCAGCCTAATACATTTTGATTTAGATGTACAACTCTTGTGCTATCAATTCTAATAACAGAAACTATATTGTGTTACTATATGGTTTTTTATGACATCATTTGCTCCTTTTGTTACCAATTGCTCAGTTATTAATATATACCCTATTTCTATACAACAGTTATGGTAAATAAAGGATTACATTTTTATGATTTTACACTATATAATTACTCTTGTGGGAAAGGTCTGTGTCTACCTCTGTTTTTTCAGCAGTTAGCACAAAAGATTCCCGATCGGGGTGAGCAGGTGGCAGTGCGACTATAAATAATAATATCCTCTATGATGCCCACAAAAAACTTGACAACGGTTAGGCTGCTGCTTTGCTCAGACCACTACCTAACGTGCTCACCAGTATTGTGCTCCCCCATCTGTCTGTATCCATCTGTTGTCTTATAGTTAGATTGTAAGCTCCTTGGGGCAGGGGCCATCATTTTGTTCTGTGTTTGTACAGCACCTAGCACAATGGGGTCCTGGTCCATGACTGGGTCTCCTAAGTGCTATAATAAATAAATAAATAATAATTATAATAAATATAGCAACAAATTTGAACCCCAGAGTGAAATCCTGGCCTTGTGGATGTCAATGAAAAAAATCCCGACAATTTCAGAATTTTACCCAAGAAATCTCTTCATTCCTGAGTGGGAGGGAAATGAGTGGGTGCAGACACAGGCTACTACTGAGTTATTTACAATGTACATTTTTGAACAAATATATTAGTTGGCAAGACCACAGCATAGCTTTTGCTCACCGACTCAGTAAGGTGTTAAGCCCCAATCACTTCGTGAGGCTCTGGGAGGGTGCAGGGGTCTGCCCACCGGGAGCTGTTTGCAGGATCAGGCCAAATTCATGATAAGACAGCCACAAAGCATCAATGTAACCACTTAATGGTGATTAAAGAATTTTGGGGCCTATGCACTGTGGAAATTGGAAGCCCCCCACTTTCACTCAAATTTGGCCCAACTGTCCCTCTGTCATGATGAAGGGGCTACTGGGCCAAACCTGAGCAGCACTCGACCTTGCTCCAGTTCTGCTCCAGCTGCTGTCAGCCCTGTATGGGATGAATAGGGGCTGTTCAGCAAAGCACCTCCACCCCATACATTCCTCATCCTGCACTCCTCCCTGAATGCTCATTCCACCCCACGTATACCCCAACAACCCTCCACCAGCCACCCTCTTACCCTGACAGCCCTCCCCACACACATCCCAGGAGCCCTCATGTACTTCTCATTCACAGCAGCTCCCAATATCTCAGCCCCATAGGCCACAGTCCCCAACATGCTCCACTCTCACCAACATCCTCCCCCCCATAGCTCCCACAACCCCTCACCCTGCAGCCCCCCAACACTCCCCACTTAGCTTAGTTGTTTTTATGATGGGATCCTCAACCCCAGGCTCTCACCTACTGCCCCCGAGTCCTTCCTGGCTGCTCAGCAGCACCCCCCTCCTGGCTCAGCACTCCCAATCCCAGCCACCCCTATCACTCGTCCTGCGCTCACGTGACAGGGGCCGAATTTGAGTGAGGGGCACTGAAGTTGAAGATTTACAACCCTGCGGCATATGAATTATTAGGAGCATATTCAGGAGCTAAAGATGCTACCAAGATCTTTCCACGAAGGTACTCAACGAATGAAAGGGTGACAACAGCTGATATTTGGATCTTGCTAAGCCTCTGATGAAAGAGGTCCATTTTCCACCTTCAGAGATTATGGATGAAAAAAACGTCTCTCTCTCTCTCTAAACTGACATACCAATTTAGCACTCTGATCTCTTCTGAGCCTGTTAATCTCATCTCACCCAAGTAAGTAATCAGCAACAAAAGGCAAAAAAACAAAGAAGTCACAAAATACACCAAGAAGAAGCAGGGCCAGATTAATCTTTTGTAGGCCCCAGCTAGAGTGACCAGACAGCAAATGTGAAAAATCGGGAGGGGGGGATAATAGGAGCCTATATAAGAAAAAGACCCCAAAATTGGGACTGTCCCTATAAAATCAGAACATCTGGTCACCTTAGCCCCAGCACCTGGACTGTGGCCCTGCCCCAGGCTCCAGCTGCACTTTGCCCAAGGTCCCGCCCCTGCTTGGCCGCTTCCCCATGAGGCCCTGCCCATGCTCTGCCCCGAGGCCTCACCCCACTTGGCCTTTCCCCCCTTAAGCGCCACCCACCGTTCGCACAGGGGGAAGGGGGTGGAGAGGAGTGAGCAGCAGGCTGGGCCTCGGAGAAGAGGCTAAGTGGGATGGGGTCTTGGGGTGAAGTGTGGGGGGGGCACAGTCCAGGTGCCAGGGCCCCTTCTGAGTGTGGGGCCAGCACTGGAGCACCATTGCCACCATTGTAAACCCGGTACTGAGAAGAAGCATTCTTCCAGGCCAATGTTGCTTCTGCCACATGTCACTACCAAAACTTCAGCACCATTAGTGACATGATGTTTGCAAAAGCATTACAAAGGGATTAAATTTAATCAATTCATGCAATAATTGTAATTGGATATTGAAACACTGTTAAGCACTTAAAATTTCTCATGTTAGCACCAGATTGTACTGATTGCATTCTCCTGGAAAGGGAACAAACTAAACAGAGAACTAATGGGAATTACTTTGAATTTCGGATTCTTAGTATTCATTAATATGCCTGTCTCAAAACCATTCCTTAAAGCAGTGGTCCCCAAACTGTGGGGCATGGCCCCCAGGGGGGTGCAGAGGAACACTGGGGGTGGGGGGTGCAGTGGGGCCTGTGCCAGCCCCCAGCGGGGGTAAGAAGGGAGCACCACCCAGCCCTGCCCCCAGCTCTGCTCTGGCCCGCCCCAAGCAGCGGCCCCACCTCCTGGCTGTGGCTCCACTCCCGGCCCTGGCTATGCCCCCAGCTACAGCCCTGGCATCTCCCCATGGTTCCTGGCCCGGCTCCACAGCCTTGGCTGCTGACCCCAACTACAGCCCGGCCCCAGTCCTGCCCCTAAGCCTTGGCCCCCGGTCGCAGCCCCACTCCCAGCCCTGACCCCACTCTCGGCCCCAGACCCATCCCCAGCTACAGCCCCTGGCTCCCAGCCCAGTTGCAGCTCTGGCCCCAGCCTTGGCCCCCTTACCCATCCACATTCCCCACCCCCGAGAACCACAGCCCCCCCGCCCCCATCCCCGGTTCCCGACCATGGCACCCGGAGGAGGGGAGGGTGCATACAGGGGTAAGGGAGATATGACATGAAAAGTTTGGGGACCCTGCTTTAAAGTGAGTTCGTGAGTAAGGATCCATGGGATTAGAAGTCAGATCTGCAAAGTCTAGAATGGCTGATATTCCCACATTGCCACTGGAAGGGCAGGCACAGCCACATCCAGGGAACACTGCAGAGACTGGGCACGCTGCCGCAGGAAGTAACGCCCAAAGGGTCTACAATGACAGTACCCTGCAGCCTTCTGATTGGTCAAGTACCCTGGACTTCTGGCCTGCTGTGACTCCTGATCACATCTTGTCTTCTGATCACCAGTCTACAACCCTAGCCTGACTCTGACTCTTGCCTCCAGATTCCAGCCTGGAACTACCTCTGGTCTCCAGTCTCCGTCCCCAGCCAGACTCTGACCCTGACTCTTGCTTATTGAACCTAGTTCTAGTGATTCCTTTGACCTCCGCTCATGGACTAATGTCTTGTAGTCGTCCTTGACGTGTGGACACCAGCCCAGCTGCGAACACTAGGCCAGATCACCTATGCCCTGGTCCCTTATAGTGGGTGTATAAGAAACTATTTCATTTGAATGGCTTCTTTACGTACCTAAGTTTAATACTATTGTCACTTCATAGAACTTTGGGCTGGCCTACACTGAAAAGTTATATTGGTATATGTAGCGAGGCGGCCTGGCTCCCAGCCGCCCCTGGGAGGGACGAGCCAGAACAGCCGCCAGAGTGGGCGGAGTCACCACCGCCTGTCCCCGCCCCCCGGAAGTCAAGGGGCGGGACAGGAAGTATAAAGGCCAAGCCACAGCGCTCAGTTGCTGGCCGGCCGCGGGAGAGGACAGATGCTGGTGCCTGAGCTCCTGCTGGGCTGAGCCTGCCCCGAGCCCGGTATCCTGAGGAGGACTGGCCGAGCCTGCCCAGAGCCCGGTATCCTGAGGAGGACTGGCCGAGCCGGCCCCGAGCCCGGTATCCTGCGGAGGACTGGCCGAGCCTGCCCAGAGCCCGGTATCCTGAGGAGCGGCCTGAGCTTCCCCCCGCCGAGGGTCCGGAGGAACCGACCAACCTACCCAGCGCTCGGTGCCCTGAGGAGCCCATGGTCTGGGACACAGCCGAGGAGGCTGAAGATGTGCAGGTACCAATGGAGGGGGAGATTGGAAGTGGCCCGGGGATAGCAGACCCTGAGCCCATGTCAGTGTGTTTCGGTCAGGATCCCCACTGACCCAGCAGCAGACGGACGGCTGCTGATAGGGCCCCGGGCTGGGACACAGTGGAGTGGGTGGGCCTGTGTCCCCCCTGCCACCCTACCCCGGGTGGCAGTCTCTCCCCCCCCCTTACCTTCACGCCAACGCTGAGCCCCTGAACTTACTGTTTGTTTGCTCAGCCCCTCCTGAGGGTCTGAGCCCCTGAACCTATTGTTTGTTTGCTCAGCCCCTGCCTGAGGGCCTGAGCCCCTGAACTTACTGTTTGTTTGCTCA
>NW_020664393.1:30280894-30331165 GCF_002925995.2 Terrapene triunguis
CCCCTGCCTGAGGGCCTGAGCCCCTGAACTTACTGTTTGTTTGCTCACCCTGCCTAAGGGCCTGAGCCCTATACTACGCTTGGCTGCCCGCCCGACCTAGGCCTGGGCGTGCAAGACTGAACTGCTTCCCAGCCTCGTGTAGCGAGGCGACCTGGCTCCCAGCCGCCCCTGTGAGGGACGAGCCCCACCCCGGAACGTCTACAGTATAGTTACATCTCTTGGGGTGTGAAAAATCCACACCCATGAGATGTAGTTAAGCTGACTTAACCTCCAGTGAAGACAGCACTAGGTTGATGGAAGAATTCTTCTGTCGACCTAGCTACCCCCTCTTGGGAGGTGGATTACCTACAGCAACAGAAGAACCCCTTCCATCACTGTAGTAAGTGTCTACACTGAAGCACTACAGTGGTGCAGCTGCAGCTGTACCCTCTGTAGTGTTTTAAGTGCACCCATTGCCTTAATTAAGTTTCTCATGGTTATGGAACTGCTATGTAATAATCTAGGACTACTGAGAGGGAATGCACTCAGAGAAACCAAAGGGTGGGGGGGTCAGATGTGCAGTTCACCTGGTAATTATCACAAATATCACTTACTACTGCCCATTTATAAACTGCTTATGTTATCCTTGATAAAACAAACAAGATTCACCAACCCTTAAACAAAATTCCCTTGACCATCTATAAAATGTTTTAGTTAGCTATGATACACAGACAGATCTCACTACTGACTTTGGAAAATAATATACTTAAAGAAGTGTCCCCATTTCTTTTTTCTATAAACTATACATTATTAGTTATTTCTGGAATAAAACTACCTGGCATTTGACACCTTAGGACAGGGGTCGGCAAACTACGGCGCGGGGGCCACATCTGGCCCTCCAGATGTTTTAATCTGGCCCTAGAGCTCCCGCCAGGAAGCGGAGTCCGGGGCTTGTCCCGCTATGGCGCTCCAGCTGGGGAGTAGGGTCAGGGTCTTGCCCCACTCCGCATGGCTCCCAGAAGCAGTGGCATGTCCCCCCCTCCAGTTCCTACACATAGGGGCAGCCAGGGTGCACGCGCTGCACCCACAGCTGCCATTGGCTGGAAACCGCAGCCAATGGGAGCTGCAGGGGTGGCGCCTGCAGACAAGGCAGCACGCAGAGCCGCCTGGCCGTACCTCTGCGTAGGAGCCGGAGCGGGGACATGCCGCTGTTTCTGGGAGCTGCTTGAGGTAAGCGCTGCCCAGATCCTGCCCCCTGACCCTCTCCTGTGCCCCAGCCCTGATCCCCCTCCCGCCCTCTGAACCTCTCGGTCCCAGCCCAGAGCACCCTCCTGCACTCCCAACTCCTCATCCCCAGCCCCACCCCAGAGCCCGCACCCCCAGCCAGAGCCCTCCCACACCCCAGCCCCCAATTTTGTGAGTATTCATGGCCCGCCATACAATTTCCATACCCAGATGTGGCCCTCGGGCCAAAAGGTTTGCCCATCCCTGCCTTAGGAACACCCCTATCTACCCACAGGCATCAGTCAAAACCATCTCTGTGCTAGTGCTAAGCATCAGATTTTGCCTTGTTAAATAAAACTAAGCCAATTGCAGTCCCATTTCAAGTGCTTGAATGTCAAAAGAACCTCTGCTTTTGAGACGTGTGTCCTGAACTTCTTTTCAGACGAGAAAATTTGGTAAATTTTCTATTTAAGTGCTAGCTAACGTTATTGTGCTGATGTAGTCTCCTATAATTATTTTAAATGTACTTCCCTTTACAGGACGTTCTTCTCCATATCAGATATAATTTATTTCACCACTTTTTTATTGATTTCAACTTTCCTTTTTTTAATTAAGAAGTTTATTTCAAATATTTATGAGCTGTATAATTTTAACACTTTTGCTACTATTTCCAATTTCCAGATTAAAATCAGTGGACACAGGTAATATAATGTGTGCACTTTACTATTCAAAGTGAAGTTATAACTTGGATACGTAAGTATGATCCCTGCATCAACTTTAGGAACTAACATTTTAGAAGCAGACAAATTACATATATATATATATACACACACACACTTTTTTTTTAATAGTGGGAGATGTGAGATGTAGAGTCATAAATCTGAAAAAACAATCTGGAATAGACCCTATTAATGGGGAAAAAAATCTGAGACTTTCAATCTGCTCCTAGTTGAATACCCGATAAACATGGAAATAAATGCCAAAAATGTGCATCCATCAGTTGTATAATAGATATGCTTCTTTTATTTTTAAGTTTATTTTTTCAAATCATGACTGAGATTTTGCATCTTGATTTTGTGTTAATAGATGAATTATTTAAAGACAAATTACATACCAAACTACTATTTCTAACATATTGCTACAATTTTATTAGCATAACATTTAAATCCCAGGTAGATGCTCAGTTTCAGCTGTTATCTATATGTCTCTGAATATGTTCTCTACTGGATTTTTTATCTGAATCTCTCTAATATTTTTGTGATAATTAACAGAAATGGCATTTGATCAGTTGGTCATGCGTCATAAATCATTTATCACACAAGAAGCAGACCCCTAAGTGCCAGTGATCTTGACTCAAGTAGCAGTATACAGACACTTAACACACATACTGTATTTCTTTTGTTTCTTTGACAATTTAATTTTTACTACATTGTATTTGAATCAAGTATTTAGCCTGTGAACCAAATCATGATTTCTTGCAGCAGGCCTGAGATAAGGTTCCCCAGCTGTCATGAAAAAGATCAGAATCCCTTCCTCCCTCCTCAAATCAGGGCACAGAGCACCAGACAACCCACTTCACAGCCACCATGGTTCTGGTATCCACCCTTGTCTGTGGAGGGTGCTGCTGATACAATTGCATAGGAGTCAGATACTTCAGTGATGAATGTCCTGTAAATGCCTACATCATTTTTAGCAAGTTCTTCGCTACATAGACTGCATAGTCTGCTAGTCTGTTTTATTGATGGTATCTAGGACTGGACCTCCTATGATGAAATTTGTAAGCTTCAGCTGAGTCCAGGAATTCCCTGTTCATGACCTGTGATCCACTGTCGGTTATTACAATTCTTGGATTTCTATGATAAGCATCAATGGATTTAACATGCCGGATCATAGCTGCTGCTGTGGTACCTTTCTATGTCACTACTTATAGCAAGTTGCTAAAACAGTGCATTATCATCATGTTTTTCCAGAGCAAACACATCCGTTCTGATTTTGTCCCATGCATTATCAGATATTCTTTCCAGTCTGTATTTCTGTATTTCAACTATGTCCACAGCTGCTCTCCATTCTATCAATGTCACTGTTCTTCTCCGGCCAGAATACAATTTCTCCAGCTCCACTTTTGACTTAGTCATTCCTAGGTGCCCTTAGTGTATTCTTTACAACATTTTCCTTATCTCTGTGGGGACTACAGACCTGCCAACTCTATGAGTTTTCCCCACTGACTGGATTTTCCAACCTTCCTATGAGTCTGTGGGGAAAACCCCTCAGTTTACAGGGAACTCCCCTTCTGAGTGACTGTTTTTCACCATTATTCCACTTTGTAGAGAACTGCAACCAAAAAGTGCCCCTACACTGAGAGGCATCTCCTTTTCTCTGCATGTGACGCAGGCATCTAACTCTCTTCTTCACCTTTCTACACAAAGGGCTGGAGCACTCAGCCCTTTGATCTTGGAGCTCTTGTGCTTCCTGCCAGCCTGCAGGTTGGGAGGTGGGGGAGACAGTGAAGAATCTCTGGAGCTGCTCCCATCCCCAGGTCTGAGGTGGGGAAAGAAAAAGAACTTCCAGAGCTGCAGACAGAGCTGAGATGTGCTGGAAGGCAAGGGCAGATGTAGGGTTGGAGGTATGCAGAATGACTAATGGAGGGCAGGGCGCTGCAAAAGATGTAGGGCTGAAGGATGCAGAATTAATTGGCATGTGTGTGTTTTGGGAGGAGCTGGACCACCATCAGACACTACAGGATAGAATTTAAGTAGCTTTATGCAAATGTGAAAATATATCTAAATTTATGCAAGTTTAAAATCTATTTGCTTCCCCCCCAAGATTTTGATAGGTATGGGACTACTATTTTTGTACCATTCATGATTAGTCCTGAAATCACTGAAAGCTCCCTTTAATACTGGCAATATGCAGGTGGGAAGTGGTGATTTCTCCATCCATTACTTATCAGTTGTATTACTGCATATGGTGTGTCATCCTTAATTGTTTCCCTTTCCAATTCATCCCATATTCCCAGTGACACAGCACATGATAGCTTTTATTATGTTTACATTTACTTATACTGCATGAAGAAGTGATCTAGAATATGTGAGAAATGCAACGTATGCTCTTCACAATGCAATGCAATGATAAGATGATGTCCATAAGACCAAGATCATATTAGTAGATTCCAAGGCCAGAAGGGATCATTGTGATATCATAATTTTCTTCTTTCCAAAGTAATCTCTGTATCCTGCTTGGGACTCCTCCAAGTCCTTTCCTTATGTAGTAAAAAATCAGTAGTTTATGTGTTTCAGCTTTGAAATTATGACCATAAAGAAAATCATGGTGTTTTGTACAGCCATATATGCAAGGCTGAGCTTTCTTTTATTATTTGTTTACACATTTTTTTTTTTTTTTTGCTGCAGTCAAAGCACTGAAGTCATATACTACAGGCAGACAATCAGCCCCATGTGTCTGTAGCAATACAGCTCCCAACCTTCCTTTTGACGCATTTATGGAGAGTCTGATCTCTTTTACTGTGTCCAAAAGAAACAAGGCACTGATGCCAAGGCCTGTACATGCTTCAAATCCTTTAAATTTCTTTCATGCTCTGGCATCCACGTCCATTCTGTATCTTTGTGAAGAAGTTTACTTAGGCTAATTGTTTGAGTTGCACAGATAGGTCTGAATAAATGGACACAACCCGATATGCTTGCAATCTTTTTTTCTTAATCTTTGGGTCTCAGCATGTTTGGAATTGCCTGGATCTTAGAAATATCAGACATATTCACTTTGTGGTTAAGTTCTCTCCTAGCTAGGTGATTTCATTTGTTTTGAAAATGACATTTGCCTTGTTCAGTTTTAAGTTTTTATTCTTCCAGTTCTCTCTGCAATCATTCCTCATGTATATTAGCAGTGCTGCCCTAGACCAGGGTTTCCCAACCTGTGGGTCAGGACCCAAAATTGGGTCACCAGAATGTTTCAAAGGGTCACGTGGCAGCTCCTGTCCCATGGGGCTCATTGGGCTCGCCTCTCTGCTTCAGGCACTGTAATCTCTGGGGCCCCAGCAGCACTCAGGTTTGTCCCAACTGTAATGATGACGGGAGTCCAAGTAGGCCAAATTTGAATGCGTGGTACTGCAACCTCATGAGCCAGGACAGAACTCCACTTACACAAATTTGGTCCAGCTGGGGGTCGAGGCCAAACATGAGCAGCTCTGCAACCCTGGAGGTTGCAGTGCCTGGAGCTGAGAGCCAAGCTCAGCCAGCCCCATAGCTCAGGAGCTGCCACCGTGGGGTGAGTGCTGGGCAGGACCCCTCCCTCCCAGGGAGGCGAGACCTGACCAAAACCATCCCAGACTATTTATTTGGTTATGACAGGCCATAAACATTTACAAATGGGTCCTGAGCCCAAAATGGTTGAGAACCACTGCCCTAGACTATCATATTATCAACGTTCATCTTGACTCCTGTGAGACCTTCTAGCATCTGGGAGTCGGGACACTGTCCACTGAAATACTTCCAGTGCCAAACATATTCAGAAAGGCGCACTCAAGAAAGCAGTATTTGTCAAACAGTAAATTTAAAGAGCAAGTATTGGAGCTCTCTCTATGCAAACTGCCAAAACACTGCTGATACATCTAGTTTGTTGAAGAATTTAGCTCCTGTAATCTCAAACACTTTTGTTACTTGTTGGCAAGAAGAAATGTTCCTTGGATATTTTTGTTCAACTCTTTGGGGTCAGTGAAAAGTCTGACTGCCTGTAGCGGGGTGGTCACCCGCTCCTGCCTTAAAAGGCTTCAATCAGCCCTGGGAGAGGGCTGAGGATGCGAGAGGGCTGCTGCTAGGAAAAGCAGCAAGCCTCGACTGATTGGGGAACCAACCACAGATGCAGCCATGCCCCAGTCTGGGCCCAGCTGGCCCTTATAAGAGGGCAGTGGGGCAGGAGCATACAGAGTCTCTCTCTAGATGTGGAGAGGGATGTGCCTGGCTGCTAGGAGCTAAGTATGGTACCGAGACTGGAGCAGGGCTGGGGGAAGGCCAGAGGAGCTGGGGAGCTCTGGCATAGAAACCCCCCAGGCTGCAGGCCTTGTTAAAGGCCAAAGAAAGGTACTGGGGTTGCAGAGGGCAGCCCAAGGTAGGCAGAGGCAGCAGGTCCAAACCCCCCTTGCCGGTGATGAGTGGCACTTACACTCCAGTCTGGCCCAGGGAACGGGGGCTAGGTGATGACTGGCAGTGGCCATAGACTGAGGCTAGGCGGGGATAGAGGGTGGGGATTCCCCGGGGAGGGGAGACCCAGATCTGTGGGGGTACTGCCAGGGGGCAGCACCCCAGCCTGAAAGGGGCATTGGGGTCCAGGAGGGACTCGGGCCCAGCGGCATGCGGGACACCGGCCTGCAGAGGGCGCTCCGGAGCTGGAAATGCTAATTCCCTGGATGACCAGCAGGAGGTGCCGCACCGGTGAGTCCCGCCCCGTGACATCGCCCCTTTTTTTCGCTACAACAACTAAGGAATGAAGCCAGTCTATTGGGTCTTCTACTCTATGAATGATGCCATCTGCTATCATGTTTTGCAGCTATCATCTCTTTTTCAAGGCTTACGGAATACTATGAGTAGGGCCCTACCAAATTCATGGTCCATTTTGGTCAATTTCACGGTCATAGGATTTTAAATATTGTAAATTTCATTATTTCAGCTATTTAAATCTGAAATTTCATGGTGGTGTAATTGTAGGGATCCTGACCCAAAAAGGAGTTGTTGGGGGAGGGGGTCGCAAGTTCATTGGAGGGGTCTTGTGGGACTGCTACCCATACTTCAGAGCTGGGCAGCTGGAGAGCCATGGCTGCTGGCAGGGAGCCTAGCTCTGAAGGCAGAGCCACCGCCAGCAGCAGCTCAGATGTAAGGATGGCATGGTATGGTATTGCCACCCTTATTCCTGTGCTGATGCTGGTGAGACGCTGCCTTCAGAACCGGGGGCCTGGCCAACAGCCACCACTCTCCAGCTGCCCAGCTCTGAAGTCAGCACAGAAGTAAGGGTGGCAATACCATGACCCCCGTAAAATAACCTTGTGACCCCCCTGCTTGCAACTCCCTTTTGGGTCAGGATCCCCAATGTGAGAAACGCTGGTCTCTCCTGTGAAATCTGTATAGTATAGGGTAAAAGTACACAAAAGACCAGATTTCACAGTCAGTGACATGTTTTTCATGGCCATGAATTTGGTAGGGCCCTAACTATAAGTGTCATGTAAAATGGACTTTGCATCCCCCACCCCCAAATGTATAAACATCCATGTCATATGATCATATTTTTATATAGATCAGATAATTCATGTTTAGTTCAGGTTTGATACCATTATTCTGACACTCTATGGCATACACCCTTTTAATAAGGTCAGGGTATTTTGTGTGTGATTTGTGTCCCTCAATGTGCTATATCATAACTTCTTGGTTGGCTGTTTTACCTCTGCACCTGAGTAACAGTTCACATTTTCTCTCAAGACTGGAATTTGTTTCTCATTACATGATTTTAGTCTGATCCACTGAGCTTTATAATCTCTTTGGATTGCTGTATTTCAGACACGTATGGCCTTGTCTATTTTGTATGACACATATACAGGTCATTTATGCATATTTTTATTAGCCATCCTTTTGGATTTACAGCTTATTTTTTATTGATTTCACCACATTCTGTCTGTAACAATCTGTGTGTTTTCATGGTTTGCCTGTATATCTTTGCTATGTGGCTGGGCTTATTTCTGTTTCTGCATGTTGTCCGGATGCTGGACTTTTTCTGTGCTCATACTAAGCTTTCATATAACTTATGTTTTGCCTTATTTGACATGTTTTTTTCCCTTTGCTATTTTATTTTCTGTAGTCTTTTTTCTCACTGGCCAGAGGTCTGGAAGCTCTGGGTCCTTGGGTCAGGAACCTCTGGGTCCTTGACCCTGGGACAGTCCTCATCGCGGGACTGCTTCAGAGCTGCGACTGAAATTTACATTCTCGTCAGTCTCACAAGAATGTCAATTTCACTCAGCAGCTGCCAGTCCTGGGGAGCAAATTTTCTTTCAGAAACACAATGCTGATGTGTGTTAGTGTTTCTGAAATGAAGGGTTTTTTAAGAATCCCTGGTTCATGAGAAAATTTGGGTTTGTTCCAAATTGGAATGAACCCAAATTTCAAAGTGTTTGTAAGAAATGTCTGTATTTTGAAATTTGGGTTTGTTCTGATTTGGCACAAACCCAAAATTTCTTACAAAGTAGAAATCCTGAGTTTTGGCCAGCTTTACTTAAAAGGGATTTTTTTAAATTGTTAGTTTTAAAAGGTGACACCCCCTTACCCTCCAAGGAAATATTTATATCCAAGGTGGAACCCTTATATTTCTACCTCTGCCACCTGATTCTGTCCCTTTACATTACCACCTTAAATCCTCATATTATGGCCACCATCTGTCTGGACAAAGAAGGATAAATCTTCCCTCAAAACCACTCCTTGATCGGCTGGAACATTTTCTGTTGTGTAACACGTGACAGCCCCTTCATTCTCAGGGACATGCATCTTGCCCACACAGCACTCCTACTCCTTCCTGATTTGTGAAGAAAGTGTTTAGGAGTGTGACCAAGAATCGTATTCAGGACTCCAACTTTTTACTTTGTGTGTGAATAACACCACCAAGTCCAAGTCAATACTGTGTTCTGTTTCTATCATCTATTTATTGTCAAATGGTTGATTCCAACAGTACAAATAATGTCACCTGGCTTATCTTGGACTTGGTGGCGTTCCGCCAAGGGTTCCGCCTTAGATATAAATATTTCCTTGGAGGGTAAGGGGGTGTCACCTTTTAAAACTAAAATTTAAAAAAAATCCCTTTTAAGTAGATCCAGTGGGCACAAGTGGAATAATTTCATGGATGATGTGTGATCCCACAGGCAGTAAAATGTGACATCCTCAGTGATCCTGACATTATACAATACACAGAGATTTCTCACAGAAGAAGAATTACAGATAGATCTCACTGCCTGGGAAATGCTCTAACTGTAGCCCCAGATTTCTCTTTTGCTTTTTACAGAAATTGTTCCTGAAATTTTATGGCATTTTAGGGGCCCTTTTCATATCTATGTTGTACCCTGATCACTTATAGTAGGTGGAAATTTACTCTGTATTGCTCATAGAACATAAGTGAGACTGCCATTTAGTCACACAGAAATCTCTAATTACACATGTACAATACAACTACATTAAATTTCCTATTTACAAAAGAAAAATGTTCTTATTCAGATGTAGATATTTTTCTTTTTCAGCCCTCTTTTTACAAATGCTATTTATGTTGAATGGAGACGTGAAAGAAAAGAAAGGACAAAGTCTACCAAAGAGAAAGGTATCATTATTGACAATGTAATGAATTCCATTTAGTAACAGACCAATACTTTTGTTACGATTTCTTTTGTTCTTTGATATGTTTTAAAAATTTATTCTTATTATCCTTAACCTTATTGGCCATAGATTTTTTTTTTAACTGGTACCTTTAGCTCCCCTTATCAACTGAGTTTCTTTAATGATAATTTATAGTCACTGCCATCTGATGATTCCCGGGTATCCAGGACTGTAAGTCCTCTTGTTACCCCTGCCTCCAGTGAGAGGGAGTCTTGCCCGTGATGGGTGTTAGCAGCTTTTCAGCCACTCGAGCACTCTCCTCTGCGTTATGCCTGCCTTGTCTTTGCCTTGCAGATTAAAAAGAGGTGCACCCCAACAGTCCCCAAGTCCCTTTGAAGCATTCCCTGTGATATTCAGCCCCTGACACTGGCTACTCACCGAAATCTCAGATCCTCTGCTCCCAAAGGAACAAGGTACCCCAGTTTACCAGTTTTACCTTAAATTCCTGCTCTTGTAAAACGCACAGCACTTATGAGCACTTATAACAACACAAAAGGTTTATTTAAGAAAAAACAGAGGTTCCAACTAGAAACAAGCAAGAGTGATGGAAACAAATGGTTACAATACAAAATAAAATCATAAAATGTAACTAGGGCCTACACTTATTGATAGTTACCAATAAAGTAGGTTCCCCCCTTCCATCCCAAAGTTCAGCCTGTTGTAGAGCTGGCTGGCTTCACAGGAGCCTGGTTCTCCAATTATTCATGAAACACTCCCACCCAGCAAGATATCTCCTGAGTGAAATGGATGCAGAGTGTCTTTCTCCACCCTGTGATAAACTGAATCAGTCTTTTGTCTTTATTCACAGACAGAGTGATCTCCTGCCCTTTGTAATTTTCCTTTTTACCTCCAAGTGGTTTCAATTGCTTGCAGTTGTCTTTGATGGTTTTCTATTGAGTGTTCTGGGATGGGACCAGGGTAGCCAATTGAACCTTGCACTACATCACCAGCTAACCAGGGAGGGGCAACAGCTCCCTCCCGCTTGAATGGGCCATCACTGAGACATATGATTCCCTGGTGACCAATTTCTACTCCAAGACCATAAGGCACAGTTTTCAACATAGTTACATTATTTCTTAAATATTACCTGTACACATCTTGTAATGATTATGAGTAGGACTCTGTGTCTGTCACAGAGGTCGCAGAAGCCACAGATTCCGCGACTTTCCATGACCTCTGTGACTTGTACAGTGGCCAAGGTGATGACCCCAGGGCCGCCCAAGCTGCTCAGGTGGCCCTGGGGACTTCTCGAGCAGTGGCTAATGCAGCTGACCCTGGGGACTGCCTGAGCAGCGGTCCCAGGGCAGCTGGAGCAGCCGTTGTTCGGTTGCCCCCAGTAGCTGGTGCCACTGGCCTCAGGGTGCAGCCCCCACCCTAAGCTGCAGGCCCCCTGGGGTGTGGCCGCCCCCGACCAGCGGGCCCCCCAGGGCACCCCTGCCAACAGCGTTCCCGCCAGCTCCCCCCAGCAGTACTGCTCTCCCCCTACAATTTAGTTAGTGGTATTTATGGTATAAGTCATGGACAGGTCATGCACCATGAATTTTTGTTTATTGCCCGTGTCCATGACTAAATCATAGCCTTAATTATGAGTATTGATAAGTTACAAGCTTTCAGTAGAGACCTCACATGCTACACTTTATGGAAAATATCATGAAAGCAGTGTATTAAATGTGGTGAGTTTGTCAGGTCTGAGACAGCAGTTGCTTGTAAAGAACAATGAGACCCCTTTGCCAACTGGCATCAATGATGTCGCACCATCAACCTCCCCTTCTTTCTATTTTCTATATATGGATTTATTTTATTATTATTAATTAATTGATGATTTTGCATCCCTTGTTAACCAGGTTGATAGTTTTTTCCCCAAAGCAGCCTTTTTATCATGACTGAGGAACTGTGGCTTTTGGGGCATCTATTAGAGAACTCCAAATTTTCAATTACACTTCTCTGTTAAATTTTTTTCTCTACTCTACATTGCTTCTAATTTTTAGTTTGGAGGAATTGGCCCTTTTAAGTCTATATTAATAATGGGGCCTGTATTCTATTTGCATACAATGGCCGTAATGAAATCAGGATTAAAGCTTGTTGAAAATTTTCGGATGGAACATTTTTTTGCACTGGGAAAATGCGAATTTGCTGAAATCTAAACATTTCATAAGTGTGTTGATTTCCTCAATATTTTTGACAAAAAGTTATCAAAACGCTTCATTTCAATAATGTTGAAGTGTTTTATTTTGGCTGGCATATTATAAAGTTAAATGAAGTGCTCTGACCTTATCAAAACAAAATATGTTGATAAGGTCCTTTTGATATTTCTAAAACATTTTTTCAGAAATGTTGTTTTGTGGGCAATTTTGAATCTTCAACTTTTCACTCTAATTTGGGACAAAAGCAAATATTGGAATCTGTGTTCTGCAGGAAATTGTGAATTTCAACCAGTTTATGTCATCCTTGTTTGTATACAGACGACTAATTTTTAGTCCAGGGATCAGTTTCATCTTTATCTGACAGAAGCAGGTTTAATATTTAATTACCCTATGTTCTGTACAATACCTTTCCTGTTAGAAAGTCCAAGGACATTTTACTAGTCACAACATGTGATCTCAAATGTATGTTCCGCAGGATGAAGACTTCCATGATAATTCATGTTTTCTTTCTGCACATTATAGATACTAACAGAGCCACTCGTCCTGATTTCTAGGCAGATTTGGTGGCCTGTAACAAACCCCATCTTGTACTTTATCAGTTAGCACATTGATCTATAACCATTCAAGATCCGTTGCTTCTGAGCTGGCAATAAATCTAAAACAGGTAATGGTATCTTTCGTATGTAATACCTTCCTTTTCCCCTTTTACCCACTCTTCCATCTTAAATAGTTTGTAGTCAGTGCTTCTACTATTACTTAATCAATGCTCATCCTTTTTGTACTTTCCCATGATAGACAAACAACCTCTACTAGCATCTAATAGCATGAGCCACAATATCAGAAGCATTTACTTGGCTTTCCTTTAGGACTGACATAAAGTGACCTTGGTCTGAGAAGAAGGTGGCCTCAAACACAACCTGTATCTGTCAGCTTCCCTTTCATCTCTTGTGGAGCTATTTCTGCCTGGAGAATTTGTGTATAGGACACAAAATCATTTTCTTAGGCCCTGATCTTACAAACACATAAGCACATGTGCATCCCCACTAAAATTAATGGGACTACTCACATTTGCAAAGTTATACACATACATAAATCTTTGAAGGACTGTGGTCTTAATTTGGAACTCTAATTCTAACATTGTATGATGTATAAATATACCTCATTTGTGATAAATGCAAAATACAGACACCACTAGAAACAGATTCAAATTAATTTCTTATACAGATCCATCTGGAAAATCCAGATGGATATCACTGTAAGGTAAGGTATGACAAACAATGCAAAAGACAGGCCTGAGCTAGCATTTCTTGTACTGTAACTCTGAACTAAATTGATAGGAATTTTAAATGTGGAAGGAGGCTTGTGATGTGCTATATATAAAAATCTACCAAATATCCAACTAAACAGAGTTAGTAAAAACAAACTTGGAAAAATTACCTACATTCCTCTTTAACAGATGTACTATTTCTGGACATCATTTCAGCCTTGCTAAAGTCAGAAGACTTTTTTACCTCACTAATAGGCATTATCAGGCTCTCTGCTGAGGGGTAGTTAAGTAAAGTAATTTCAGGTTAGTGCAAGAGCCCAAACACAAGACTCCTGGCTCTCCTGCCCATCTTTATCTTTGCCCTGTGGAATGATGCTTGTCTTTGTGAACGTGCAAGAATGGGGAATTTTTTTTAGCCTTATGCTTAGCATTTGATCTTCATTTAAAACTTCCTGTACACAAGTCAGACTGCAAGCACTTCTAGACAGGGACTGTAGATGTCGTCTTTAGGCTTAGCCCTAAATATGGGGCAGCCCATCATTGTGCCACCCCAGAAGGAACACTGAGTAGGGATTATGACTCCAGCTCACAATTCCTCCCCTCCTCAGCTCTTACTTTAGTGGAGTAAATACCTACTCTTCAGAACTACAATAAGTGAACTTCTCCATTTGTGCCTATCCCACTCCAGTGACAGGAGTGTAATGAGGGTTGCACCCTGGCTCTCTGCTGTGAAGGACTGTGGATCTCAAGCCAGGTCCCCAGGCAGTCCTCAAAGAGAAGCTACCAGCTCGCTGGCAGCAGCAGAGAGTTTGAGCTGTTTTACCCTAGCTCACCAGAGGCACCGCCCACTATTGGAGGAGATATCCAGCCTCTTTGATTGGCTCCAACTTACTATTAAGCCAGAAGGAGGCACCGGAACTTGTATGAGCAACTAGTTAATATCCTGGGCTGGTTACTACATTGGACCCTGACTTTCCACCCAACTCCTGAGCCCTGTCTTGTCCCAGACCTCTGTCTTGTTTCTAGTTCCTGCCCATCTGCCTTGCTCCAGATCCCTGCTTCTGTACCCACACCCGTGGCTACTGACTCTGGCTCAGACCAGACTCTGTCTCTGGCTTTGAACCCTAGCTCTGGTTCCTGGTTTCCAACTCCTGCTCTGACCATCACTGCCCTGACCACTAGATTTGACTGCCTACATCACAATCCACAACATCTGCCTCCTTTTGCCCACTGGCTCTCAGAGGGAGGGCTGTGAAAGGGCAGAAGCTACATTCTACAGGGGACTAACAGCTGTGATCTATGTAGCAGTACTGTGCCCATTCAGGGAGGCAGAATGAGGCCCTGGTATGGCCACATTAGGGCTAGAGATGATTTTGCCTTATATAACAACAACAAAAGAATCAAACAATATGTACATATAGAATGAAAACACTAATACAAGATGATTTATTTTATCATGCAAAGGAAATGTAATGGAAGTTAAGAGTTTAATATTCAGATTAAATATCACATTATGGTTTAATAATGGTTTTGCGTTGGTGTATTAGTTATATACTACAGGTCACAGAAAGAAGATAAGTACAAGTAATGAATTCTATACTATAGCAAATGATATTTCATCCAGAGGTGCACTCAGTGCAGTGGTCCTGTATATATTTTTGGGCGTAGATACAGATTTACAATTTTTGCAACATTATTTTTCACTAAAACTTCTAAAAAATATTTTTGTTGCTCTGATTGCTCAGTCCCTTTCGTTGACATGAATGGGGCTACTTTTGTAGGAAGGTGCTAATGAAAGTGACTAAGTAGAGCTGAGTGCAAATTGGAATATCCATTGCATGAGAAATTTTGATATTTCAACATTTGTTTTTGTCCAGAATTTGGATAAGAGTTGAAATATTGAAATTTTTGGCAGAATGAAACGTTACAAAATTTTGATGTAGAAGTTATTAAACATTTCATTATGACATCTTCAATCAAAACATTTTATAGATTCATAGATTCATAGATTCTAGGACTGGAAGGGACCTCGAGAGGTCATCGAGTCCAGTCCCCTGCCCACATGGCAGGACCAAATACTGTCTAGACCATCCATTTTGATATTCTGGAATAGAAATATTTCATTTTGGTTTGTTGAACTAACCCAAAACATTTAGTTTCAGGTAAGTTAAACATTAAATTGCATTTCCTGATAATGCACATTGCCTCATAGGTAGTAGTAGTTCAGATGCCTGATGCCCCCGTTGTCCCCTAGGGGTTGGCCTCCCAGGATGCCCCCACAGCTTTGTGACTCCCATGATGCACCACACTGCTCAATTAGAGGGGAGACTGCATTGTATCATGGGAGATGTAGTCCAGCTTTAAAGTGGAAACTTCATTTTCTGCTGAAAAGTCATTCACACAGAAAATCGACCGCTGGCTCTACAAATACCGGTGACAAAATCTTGCTGTGTGTTGTAAGATTTCTTAAAATATATAGAGTTTGGTCATGAGAGAGAACAATTCCGTGCCAGATTTATCTTCTTGGCTAGCTTCCCCAAAAGATTTGACTTTTGCCTTCCCATGCTCAGTTTTACTTCTTCAACTTTTACTATTTGATACAGTGCCAGTAGTTGTTGTGGTTGTAGGAGACTAGTAATACACCAAGGATTATTTTTCTGCTGTGTTGGTTGGATTCTTAAATTGCTTGTGGCTTTTTTGATGTTGGAGGAGAATTTATTCTACTGTCTGTGTGGAATACATCAGTAGTCAGATCCAAGTGCCATAAACTGTGTGCAGAGAAGAGATTAAAGGATAATTGTGATAAGTAGGTATAAGGAGATGTCTGATGCTTTCTTTCCCTTTGTTTAGGCTTATTATTTCCAGAAAGTTAAGTAAATAGAGCAGTTTGGGGAGACTTGTTTATTTTAGATTTTCAATTCTCTTGAAAAGTTTTTGAAGCTTGATGTCAGTGGAGATGTTTTAAATCTTCAGCCCACCCAACCCAGCTGCTGCTTTCAGGAGTCCCAAATTAAGAGAGAGAGTGTGTGTGTGTGTAAATGTATATAGCAATGCTCTTCTTGCTATTTCTTGTCTGTGACAGATGTCAACTTGCTCCTACCTCTGCCTAGCAGATAGTCATACCATCCCAGCCATGTAGGAGGAGTGGGAAAGAAGACAAGCCCCTCAGCATCTCTGGCCCTTGTAGTGAGGAGGTGGAGACTAGGGGCTTGTCTACAGTACCAAGTTTTGTTGACAAAACTTATGTCGACACCCAAAAGTTGACAAAACAAAAATTGCTAAAGGGTGTTCACACTTGCTCCCTCTGTCAACAGATCATATCATGTCATCGACAGGGTGAGCAATGCACTGTGGGTAGGTATCGCTGCGCATCTTGGGATTCTCTCAGAGTTCTCCCACAGCCCCCTCAGCTGCCCAGAGCATTATCATGAGCAGCTCTGTGAGCTCTCTATGCGGAGGAATGGCAAAGCAGCACAGCGGTTTGTCCCCCTCCCCCTGCAGCAGCCGTCTGCCTCCTGCTGTGTTCCTAGTGCAGGGGAACAGGAGAATTCCAATGATTTGCTCTTTGTTTGTTCCCCAAAAGGAGCAGCACACAAATACTTCCCGGAGCTTTGAAAGGGGGGGGGGGGCACATGCCTGCAGGGCAGCAGAGATCACAACACTGAGCAGAGCAATCAGGGCAGGGATTGTGGGATACTGGCGGAAGCCAGTTCTGTGGACAAAATAATCAGCAGTGTCTACACTGGCTCTTTGTCGACAATAAAGGGAGGGGAAAAGACACAAGTCTCTCGAAGGGGTGGAAGTTTTTTGTTACCAAACCTGGGCGTTTTTCGCGACAAAAGTCCCATTGTAGTGTGTACGCTCTTGCTGTTTTGTCGCCAAAAGGCAGTTTTTGGCAACAAAACTTGCCAGTGTAGACAAGCCCTAGATTACCTACATTTACCTCGTCTCTTTCACCTTGCTAATAGCAGCTAAAATAAAGTTTAAAAAAAAAAAGAGTGCCAGTGCAAGGCAAAATAAGGCAAAAAACATAGATATGAATGTGAGGAACATTATTGCTTTTGTTTTATGGTAGCAAATTAGGATGGCTCTTCAGTACCATCTGGAATAAGTCCATGAAGCAGTTTGTTCATGGAATTCCAGCAGGCAGCTTCACAGAGTGTTGTGGTTATTAGACAAGAAATATGTGATGCTGTATCTCTTCAGTATGAAATAAACAGTTCTTTGATATTTAATATAACTGTCTGTGGTAAATTGTGTAAGCAGAACATTTGCAAGAACCGTGTGAATCATTACATGTAAAGGGGCTGTGAGAATTGGTGGCACTAAACACTGCAATCAGTGAATTTACGTAGTCAAAATGATTGCTGAAACATTAGTGTTGAGTTGTATTATTTTTATGTCATTGCAAACTTTAACTAACGAGTCAGCAAATGAAGGAAAGAACATGTGGTCCAGCAAACAGGAATGAACCAATTTAAGTTTCAGTTTGCTCCTGGACCTTATACATTCTCCATGAGAGAGCCACAGCAGGAACTGTAAAAATTTCTTATCACAGGCCCTGTTCTTGCTACAAACACATAGGGATATTCTATAGAAATGTTGGCTCAGACTACTACAACTAGTATTAATGCCTCACAGATTATCCACCCACTTCTATTAAGATCATCACTGTAATATACAGCTGTCATAATTTCTACATTCTGAATTGTTCAGGATCATACGAGAGACAGAGAAACTCTAAAATCCAAACACTAGAAGGGGTTGCAGGGTTGGACAGTTACACACAGTAGTCCAAATCAGTGAAGCTGTGATGATTTACACCAGTGAGGATCTGGCCTATATGCTTAAAGCTTATGTACAGATCTCAGTGGACCTAAACAGATCACTGAGAGTAAATGTAGGACCCCAAAAGGGTGTTTTACAGTGACATTTCAGGGTGAACTCATTGCAGACAGAGACTGACTTAAGCAGGGATCGGCAACCTTTGGCCCACGGCCTGCCAGGGTAAGCACCCTGGCGGGCTGGGCCGGTTTGTTTACCTGCCGCGTCCGCAGGTTCGGCCGATCGCGGCTCCCACTGGCTGCGGTTCACTGCTCCAGGCCAATGGGGGCGGCGGGAAGCGGCAGCCAGCACCTCCCTTGACCCGCGCCGCTTCCCGCAGCCCCCATTGGCCTGGAGCGGTGAACCACGGCCAGTGGGAGCTGTAATCGGCCGAACCTGTGGACGTGGCAGGTAAACAAAGCGGCCTGGCCTGCCAGGGTGCTTACCCTGGTGGGCCACGGGCCAAGGGTTGCTGATCCCTGGTTTTTAAGAGTAGTTGAATAGTTACATTAACAAAATCAATTATAGGATGCCCAAACAAACTCATTACAAAGGTGTTGCTCAAATCAGTAAATAAGGGAACAGGATCTGAATGCTATCTGAAATCACTAAAGTAACTGCATTGGAAATTACAATGCATCAATTAGCCTGCCCAGTCCTTAACTACTTAGGAATTGTTATGATGAGAATCAGTAATGAGCACATACAGTGATTGCCATCAAAAAGTCGACATTCGTCAATAGTCGCTATGCAGTGGAGCCTACCTAACATGCTGCAGTTTGTGTTCTTGGAATACAAAATATCCATGGTAACTCTGTGATGTCTGGTGACTTTTTAAATTAACACCATTGTACCCCCATTGGCTATCATTGGCTCAGCACGAAGGGTTTAGAGGCCAGAAGGGAACATTGTGATAACCTAGTTTGACCTCCTGTATAACACAGGCCATATAACTTTCTCAAAATGATGCTTGTTTAAGATAGAGCATATCTTTTAGAAAAATATCCTATCTTGATTTAAAAATTGCCAGTTATGGAGAATCCTCCACTACCCTTGGTAAGTTGTTCCAATAGTTAATTACCCTCACTGTGAAAAATGTGTACCTTATTTCCAGTCAGAATTTGTCTAGCATCCGCTTCCAGCCATTGAATCTTGTTATATATTTAACTTTTAGTTTGAAGAGCACTTTATGGATTATATGCTCTCCCTGTAGGTTCTTACAGACTGTGATCAAGTCATCCCCTTAACCCTCTCCTTGTTAAATGAAATAGATTTTGCTCTGTGAGTCTGTTTTCTAATCCTTTCATCATTCCTGTGGCTCTTCTTTGAACCCTCTCCAGTTTTATCAATATTCTTCGTGAACTGTGGACACCAGAACTGAACCCAACATTCCAGCAGCGGTCACACTAGTGCCAAATACAGAGATAAAATAACCTCTCTACAGAGTCACCTCTTTATGAATCCGTTACACATATTTGACCTTTTGGCCACAGCATTGCACTGGGAGCTCATGTTCAGCTGATTATCCACCATCACCCCCAAATCTTTTTCAAAATCATTGCGTTCCAGGATAGAGTCTCCCATCTTGTAAGTATGGCCTACATTCTTTGTCCCTAGATGTATAAGTTTACATTTGGACATATTAAAACATTATTTGCTTGCACCAGTTTACCAATCATAATAATGTTAAGCAGTTTTCTAGATTAGATTCACTATACTTAAATCACAAGGAAAAGGAAACGAGGAAAATACAATAGAAAAACACTTAATGAGAAAGTCATGAAACTACCCTACTCTACAGAAAAATTGCCATTAAAAAGTCAGTATTTACCAACAGTTAATACATTGGTTAACACACTGGTAGCTAAAATACCCAAATTATTTCCTGTTTTAAGTATAAAGAAAGATTGTAGTAGCTCAGTATCTCTTGTCACAAACTGACTTTAAGTGACAACAGCAGTATCAAAGGTCTTTCATGCTTTATCAACCAAGCTGCAGAAGAACTATTAGTAGTGAAGTATGGCAATTCTCAAGAGGAGAACAAAGATACAATCATGTGTTTGTTAACATTTCCTTATGTAGAATAAGTCCCAAAGGAAATGGTGATCCTGTCAATTTTTTGTTTATGATGGGCCTATTTTGATTCTTTTACCTTGTTGATGAATTTTTTTTTAAAGCATAAATTACCTTTCTCTGTCTAAAGTGAGATGGAGTTTAACATACTTAATGTGGCTGTGAAATTGTCCTGTATTCATAAGTTTCACTTACCAGAATGAAGAGGCAACGAGAGGCAAGTTTTGCGTGCTCAGGAATGGTAGAAAACACTGACAAAATCAAGCAACCAAATACAAGAAGAAAACTGAAAAAGAAAAGAATATTAAAGAATTAAGAACACTGAATAAATATGTCCATTGATTCTGCATTTCACAAATAGGCGCATTTAATAAAATGGCACTATATTATCTTAAGTAACAAAGGAATTTTGGTAGAATTATATATAGTATTTACAAGTTTCTAAACAGCAGTATAATAAAGGGTAATAGAATTAAAGGAAATAACACAAGAATCTTTCTCAGTGAGATGACTGTATATGCATGAGCTATCTCTTGGTGCTCTAATCTGGGAAATATATCCATTCTAAACTGTCTAATGCTGGGTGATATATATATATATATTTTTTTGGACAAAATGTTTTTTTTAATGGGAACCCCCCCACAGATTTGGGTTGATCAAAATATTTTAAAAATGTGGGTTAAATTTGCCAAATTGTTTCAGGGCCACCCAGAGGATTCAGGGGGCCTGGGGCAAAGCAATTTCGGGGGCCCCTTCCATAAAAAAAAAGTTGCAATACTATAGAATGCTGTATTCTCATGGAGGCTCCTGCAGGGCCGGGGGCCTGGGGCAAATTGCCCCATTTGCCGCCGCCCTCTGGGAGGCCCTAAATTGTTTTGGTTGAAAAAAACAATTCTGAAAAAGTCAAACATTTTGTTTCAACATTTTTGAACCTGAATATTTCCACTTTGATTCTAAATGACTTTTTGTTTCAAATTTTACTTCCATTTTATTTTTATTTTTTGGTAACGTAAAAAACCACCCTCAAACGAAACCAAACATTTTGTTTGTTTGACCAAAACATTTTTTTTCCTGTTCAGCCACAGTACCTCCCCCCCCCCAAATCATTTATTCACACAGCTCTACTAGTCTTAGGGGTTTCGAAGAACAACAATCAATTAGGCTTTTCCATAATCTGAAAGATCCCTTAATGTTTGCCACAAGACTTCTCCATTGCCACCTAAGGTAGGTCAAAGAGAGCAAAGTCACAGACTCTGTGTCTCACTGCCATGTATGGCAATTGGGCACAATGCCCTGATGCTATGACTGTAAGGTGTCATTTTAAAAATTATCACATTTTGAAAAGAGAAAATAAAACCTGATGCAAAACCCTCACTAAGTATTTTTCCACTCAAAGAAAGGAAAGATCTATCTTGGCCACAAGCTGACTATTCAAGTCAGAGCTGAGTATTCACAGACCAAGATTCAAAGAAGAAAACTATTACATTTAATAGTATAACAAAATGATGGCAAAATTGCAGGGGAAATTTGGATTGCCATTTCCAAGACATGGATTTCTAGTGGACAAATCAGGCAGGCCCTGCTTACTGCACATTATGAGATTTTGAACAGCAGTATATTCTGAGATTTTTTTTATTGCAGATGATACAGGAAAAATTTAGAGTATATGTTTAATTGAGTTATATGTCATATCAAATTAATGTATAAGAAGCTAATGATATAGTATGTCTGAGCCAGTCTGATCTTAATGATACAGAAAACTCTCTACAAAATGTATCCAAAATATAACAATAAGATGACTTTTTTATAAACTGGTTGATTCACAAAAATAATTTGCTATATTTTTCTTTGCAATTGGTTATTTTTAAGCAAAATGCTGTATTAGTATTTCTAATATGAAATTTTGTATTGCATTTTAAGTAAATATTGAATAAGAGTCAAATTCTGAAGTCCTTACTATGTTAATACTCAGACCCTATTCCAGAAGAATTCCCATGGAGTTTTGCCTGAATACAGTCTGATTATTAACAGAGTAAGAACTTCAGGATTTGGCTCTGTAGAAGCAGAATAAATAACATAACTATAATTCATGGAGAGACAAGGTGGGTGAGGTAATATCTTTCATTGGACCAACTTCTCTGAGTGAGAGAGACAAGCTTTCTGTCCCCCTCACCAATAGAAGTTGGTCCAATACAAGATATTACCTCACCCACCTTATCTCTCTAATATCCTGGGATGGACACAGCTACAACTACATTGCATATGACAGATGGAGTTGTATTGGATGTTCTGGGGACGTAATAAACCAGAAGAATAAAGTTCAAGTAGTTTGTGTAGCCCCACAGTAGAATTTATAGGGTCATATTCTCCCTCCAAGTAGAGTAATCAGGAATAACGTCACTGAATCTACCAGACATCTGTCTGTATAGATGTTTATATGGCATTGGCTATCATCTCTGTAGTGTCTGCTCATCAGTTGAATTACACTCACTGCATAAACCTAATGTGAGTGAGTGGAGAATCAAGTCCCCTGCCTCTGCTTCAAAATTTGCCTAACTGTATATCTATGAATACACCCTGGCTATTGCTTTCTACATTCCTATATTGGTTTTACTTCCCTTCCCCTTGTTGGAAATGCACTTCTCCTTCACTTTATCTGTTACTGCTGCCCTCAGCCTCACCTTCCTGTTGTCAATTTTCCACCTTCATTTTCCTCTTGTGGTCTACCTCTCCATTTCTATGCACTTCTCCTTTGCTCCTTCTCTAGGAGCCTGGTCTTTGCTACTGACGCAGTTGCTGCTGGAGCAACTTTCCCCTTTTACTCTGATGGCAGTTACTAGATATTTGGCAAGCAACAGGCTAAACTGTAGTTCTGAATTAGGAGTATTTTTCCGCTACGCTTAGCACTGTAGTCCCCATGTTAGTCTCAGGCCTGGCTCCAGGCACCAGCCCAGCAAGCAGGTGCTTGGGGCGGCCAACGGAGAGGGACAGCACGTCCGGCTCTTTGGCGGCGGGTCTCTCAGTCCCTCTTGGAGCGAAGGACCAGCTGCCGAATTGCCGCCGAAAACTGAAGCGGCGGCGATAGAGCAGATCGCGATCGCGGCTCCCCCACCCCCCCCTGCTTGTGGTGGCAAAAAGCCTGGAGCCGGCCCTGGTTAGTCTATATTCACCTATACTGAACACGTCATTTTCTGATCTTTGGTTGCAAATTGATGATTGTGACAATTTGTTGTACTAAATGTTTTCCTTTAAAGCAACAAACCTCAAGTACAGATGCAATTCCAGAACATGGTCCACATGCAATACTGTAAAGACCTTTAGGGCATTACTTTCTTAAATGACCAGTTTCCATTTTGGGTATTGTATGACTTTAAGCCTATCCGTTAAAACAAATAAGGGAATCTAGATGAATTACGAGATTGACAGGATTAGAAACACAAGCCCTCTATTTATACCCAGAACTAGTTCAGCACTGGTAAAAAACATCAGTTCTGCAGATTGACCGATGTACCAGGGCCAGCTGCCTCCCAAGCACCCCTTCATGACCAGGTATGGCGCTGCTGCACCCAGCCTCAGTTTCCCCTCAGCATCCTCAGTAACTCACAAAAAGCTTTCACAGGTCCAACAAAAACAGCCCTTCTTGGGGTCTGGTTTATTAAAATAAAGTTCCAAATAATTCACGCTGTCCTGAAAGTCCCAAAATAATTCAAGCTGCCACTCCTAGGCCTCTCCTACTTAGAGTCTGGCTCCAAGACATCAGCAGGCAAAACCTACCCTCTGCTGCTCCCCTGTTGTTTCAGGGTCCCATAAAGAGCCCTGTCCCGCTACTTGCGGGCTTCTTACTATGTGTTTTGTATTTATAGCTTTCTCTGGCTTCCAGGCCCAAAGTTTTCCCCTGATCAAGGGTCTCCTGAAGGAGTCTTCTGCTCATTGCAGCTCTCTCAACCTCTGCCCCAGCTTCCTCCCTGTATCTTCAGTTCCCTTCTGGCTCTTTATAGAGACCAGCAGCTCTCTATCAGGCCCCCTGGAGAGGCTGTTAGTGAGGCACAGGTGGCCTGGACCAGTTCCCTCTTAAAGGGCCCAGTCCACCCTGCGACACCCAGCTTACGTGTTTTGTTATACCAATGAGAGTGCATGGAGAGTGCAAGGCAGGAACAAATCAATTACTCAAGATGCAAGGAAGATGTAATGATCATATGTAGTTAAGGAAATTCTTGCATATTCTAGGTGTTTTCCTTAAAACATACGGTACATGAAAGGGTCAGCATTGGCCTGAGGGACCTATGCCAGGAATAATGAGGAAGTTTATTCTGTGTGATCCTTACTTTGCTACTAAGAGTGCTAATTAGGCTGGTATTTTTTGTTATGCAAACACCTGTTCTCTAAGGACTTGTTTACATGGTGCAGCAGTGTGCCCTGTAGGGATGTGATTTCTAAAGCGCACTAATGTGCTCTGCACTAATTGGTCCACGTTAACCCTGCTGGAGCACACTAAAAGTTCTCTAATGCACTTTATCATAGTGCTGTTTGAAACAGTGCTTGAAGCACACCAATCAATGCACAACATGTTAGTGCACTTTAGGAATCACACTTCTGTGCAGCTCACTACCCAATCACGTAGACAAACCCTAAAAAATGCATCAAGACAACAGCTCACTTCGTACAACCATAAACTGGCTACAGCCATAATTTAAAATGACAGACATTTGGGCATTACACGTATTAGTGCTTATACTGTTTTGCTAAGTTATCATCCTCAATACTATTGATATCCCACTCTTCTGTGAACATTTGTCAATCACATTGTATTACAGCACTCTGAAAAAGGACCCTGCATAGGGATGCAGCGTTATTTTGCTGACTTATCCTGCTGTCAGGTGCTTTAACCCTGCATAAAGATACAGTGCAATTAATACTGAGTTACACAGGCAGGAAGATTCAGTCAGTTCCCCCAGGGCATGAAGGGGCTTACAGCCTCTCTCGGGGCAGAGAGAAACAGGGCCTGGGACAGAGGATGTTCTACTGGGAAAATAAGCTTAGCAGATAGTCATATATATATATTTTTAATTGTTGTTTGAGTTACAAATAAAGCCAAACCCAAGGAAGAAAGTACAAGTTTGTTTGGACTCTAGAGAGTACAGGCAGAGGTATGCGACTTTTCTGGACTACACAAGCCGTACTGGCATTCTAAAGTAATAGAAATGAAGGATATAAACAATAATGCCACACTATGCATCTTTTCACACTGAAAATCGTTTTTAATTAACCACTTCACTGCTCTTCTGCTACACGGTGTCCTGTGTTTACTGATATTAAGAAAACCTGGTGTACAAGCATGATACACACTGGGATTTTTTTCATATTAGTTCATCAAATATGAGGAAACACCTTTTTAAGCATTTAATACACTCACTGAAAACAAATTCCACTCTGAAGATCAATTCCAAGAGGAACCTGCACATAAACTGTTTTCCGAAGTATAGAAAAAGCAAATATTTGAGAAGCAATAGAATTTTATTAGACATGCAGAAGGGCAAAATAGCCCATTTCTCACACTCAGCCAGCAGGCAGTTTTCCAGCCACCACACAACCCCCCCAAACCAATAACAGATATATATTTCAACCTACAGAGAGTGACATTCAAGAGGCAAAAATCCACCACATGCCCTTCTTGCTGTCTTTATTTAGGTAAATCTCCCACTGATATCAATGGAAGTTTTGCGTGAGTAAGCACTTCAAATGTGAACCCACTGTAATTACATCCCACAGCTGACAAGACTATTCTCTGAGCTGCCGAAGCATTGGCTCTCTTTGCTAATAGCACTCTTTGCTAATGTCTACACTTAAGAGCTGCAGCAGCTTCTCCTGTCATAGGTACCTCCCCAAGAGGTGGTAGCTATGTTGACAAGAGAAGCCCTCCCATCGACATAGCGTGATCTACACCGGGAGTTAGTTAGGTCAGTATAACTGTGTCACTCAGGGAAATGGATTTTCTACAACCCTGAGAGATGTAGTAATATAAGTTGCTTAGACCAAGCCTAAGACACGTCAGGGAAGGCAAAATAAAATGGACTGAGGACTTATGGTAACAGGATGTGATCTCCATTTGCGGGCTCTGAGAGGGAGTTTGGGTGCGGGAGGGGGCTCAGGGCTTGGGCAGGGGCTTTGGGTGCAGGAGAGGGCTCAGGGTGGATGCTTATCTCAGGCTGCTCCCAGAAGCGGCCGGCATGTCCGGCTCCTAGGCGGAAGCGCGGCCAGGTGGCTCTGTGTGCTGCCTGCGTCCACAGGCGCTGCCCCCGCAGCTCCCATTGGACGCAGTTCCTGGCCAATGGGAGCTGCGGAGCCAGCACTCAGGGCGGGGGTAGCACATGGAGCCCCAGTGGCCCCTACGCCTAGGAACCAGACATGCCGTCTGCTTCCAGGAGCCATGTGGAGCCAGGGAGCCTGCCTTAGCCCCACTGCGCCACAGACTGGACTTTTAACGGCCTGGTCAGCAGCGCTGACTGGAGCCGTCAGGTTCCCTTTTCAACCAGACGGTCCAGTCACAACCCAATCTTTACTACTGACTCAGTTTGCGGATGACACAAAGTTGGGAGGCATTGCCAACTCGGAGAAGGATCGGGATATTCTGCAGGGAGACTTGGATGACCTTGTAAATTGGAGTATTAGTAATAGGATGAGATTTAATAGTGAGAAGTGTAAGGTGATGCATTTAGGGATGACTAATAAGAATTTCAGTTATAAGCTAGGGACGCATAGGTTAGAAGTGACTGAGGAGGAGAAGGACCTCGGAGTCCTGGTTGATCGCAGGATGACTATGAGTCGGCAATGCGACGTGGCTGTGAAAAAAGCGAATGCGATCTTGGGATGCATAAGGCGAGGTATTTCTAGTAGGGACAGGGAGGTGCTGCTTCCGTTATACAAGGCGCTGGTGAGACCTCACTTGGAGTACTGTGTGCAGTTCTGGTCTCCTATGTTTAAAAGGGATGAACTGAAACTGGAACGGGTACAGAGAAGGGCAACTAGGATGATCCGAGGAATGGAAAACCTTTCCTATGAAAGGAGACTCGAGGAGCTTGGTTTGTTTAGCCTAACCAAAAGAAGGCTGAGGGGGGATATGATTGCTCTCTTTAAATATATCAAAGGGATAAATACCAGGGAGGGGGAGGAATTATTTCAGCTCAGTGCTAATGTGGACACGAGAACGAATGGATATAAACTGGCCGTGGGGAAATTTAGGCTTGAAATTAGACGAAGGTTTCTAACTGTCAGAGGGGTGAAATTTTGGAACAGCCTTCCGAGGGAAACGGTGGGGGCGAACGACCTCTCTGGCTTCAAGATTAGGCTAGATAAGTTTATGGAGGGAATGGTTTGATGGGATTACGTGATTCTAATCAATTAGGCAATAACGGCCATCGCTGGTCAAATGAGGGTCTGGCTAGAGAATCTTGCCTGTATGCTCGGGGTTCTGCTGATCGCCATATTTGGGGTCGGGAAGGAATTTTCCTCCAGGGTAGATTGGCAGTGGCCCTGGAGGTTTTTCGCCTTCCTCCGCAGCATAGGGCAGGGGTCGCAAGCTGGAAGATTCTCTGCGTCTAGAAGTCTTTAGATCACGATCTGGAGACTTCAACAGCAGAGCTAAGGGAAAGTGGGGGGGTCAGCTTTTGTGGCCTGCATCATGCAGGGGGTCAGACTAGATGACCATATTGGTCCCTTCTGACCTTAAGTCTATGAGTCTATGAGCTGTGCACTGCTCTGTCTATGTGGCTGACTTGCTACCAGGCTAATGTCCCTACATTCCCTGTGCCACTGGTGTCCCCTCAATAAACAGTCCCTCCAGGGAACCTGGGTCCTCTGACTCCAGTTCCACTGACCATGATACATTACCTAGGTGAAATTTAGAGAGAATGTCTGATGAAGTCTTTGCAGTGTTCCCAACAACAGGAAACAGCAAAAGAGTCACTTTACGGCCAGGTAAGGTAGAAGTATTCAGAACCCTGCAATAAAATGTATAAGAACTTGTTTTCATTTACTATGCATTGACATACCCCATTTTTACATTGATGGATGAAGTACAGAATAATGGATCTGCATGAGGACTTGAACAATCATCTTGTACACCTTATATGATGAAAAAGGAACTTTCAAATGCCAGTATTTGAATTGTGTTCTGTAATACATGGAGCTGGAATAGCGAGGTTATGCTAGAGAATGCTATTGCAGGTGCAGGACAGACAGACCAAAATGCACTGTAATTATATTAAGCCTCTAGTGGTTCAATCTGGACCATATATTGATTCAAGCTGAAGGAAACAGATGGTCTAGTCTCTCATGCATTTACTTTCAGACAGTAAAACATATGCCTTAGGCAGCAAGTTACCGTAAAATTATTCAGCCACAGCTATAGTGTTGTATTTTATCAAAAGCAGCCACTTCCATTTTGTTTCAGCAGAATAAGTAGACCCTTTAATTTTATTTCCTTTCTTCTGAAAGTACATACTAAATGGAAAAAGGGGCAACTTATGAAACATAATAGAATCTCAAATGTGTTCATATTTGTTCAAGCGACCTCTCAAACTTTTTGTGTTGGCTAATTAGGAACCAGTAATTCTGCATTTATGTAATTTTCAATAGAGCTCTCTACTTTATCTTGACATATTATTGGTGGTTTGTAAATCCACCCATGCTCAACTTAAAAATATGCTTAAACATTAGCCAGGTAACATCATCATATAAATGAAATGGGTACTCAGTGTAGACCTTTAAAAGCTAATTCGCTACATAATTTAGTACTAACATTAAAATAATCAGAAAATAAAACATCTGTAAACAGCTTTACTACCTCTTTTTTGAAACAATAAAAATATATCTGTTAAAGCGACATAATTAGATCACCAAAGTTTATGTTCAATTATTATTCAGGGTCTAATATAAACCCTATAAAAGTGAGGATACTCAGAATTATGGTTGTAATTATCTTTAAATCACTCTATTTTCTTAGGTGGTGCTGCATATTGTATGTGGTATACAAGATGAACAAAAGTTTGAAAACTCCAGCAATCCTTAGCTATAACAAAGTGTTAAAGTCTGGTCTCAGTTACATTGGTATAAATTCAGAGCTAATTCCATTGTTCAGAGAATACACAAAAGTGACTTAGAGCAGAGTTTGACCAGTGGATTGAAGAATGGAGTTCTGGCCCTAATTCTGAATGTCCTTTCTTTGAGGGTTTAAATGAGACCTTAAATTATCACCTGTAAATATATATATATTAATTCCCTCTAGCCTTGTAATATGTATGCAGTACCCAACTAGCCAGGAATCTATTAATTATTAGATCAATTCTGTATATGATCCAGATTTTTAAATGTGGATACCCTAGGACCTGATCCTGCAAAGTGCTGAGTTGAGGGCCTCCAATACCTGCTTCTACCAAAGTCAACAAAGGGTGCTGAGTGCTTCCAAGCATCTTGCAGGATTTGCCCTCCAAATGGCACTTTTAGAATATGGTTTGGTATTTGTTGGATGCACAAAACCCACACTTTCTGGCATCTGATGGATAACTGCACATATACGTACCTCCTTAGTTACACAATAACTAATTTAGTGCATGCAAATGTGGGTTTTGTTACACATGCAAATGGTATAATAGCAGATCAGACAACAATGTTTGAATATATGGCCCTATAAGTTTGCCACATCCAACCCAGCTCCAATTATCACCTTGTACACAGAGGTAACATGATGTAATGAGGGATAAGCAAGACAACAGTAAGGGAAGATAAAAGTTGCACAGTTACTTAGCAAGGGCTCTGTTGAATGATGCACTCAGGAGTGTGTGACTATTATTTTGGGGACTGGTTGGGAGAAGATGTTGCCAAATGGATCTCCTAAATGGCTAATTTTATGTAGTTGTTGGTGCTGCAGTTGATATAATGGGTCTGAAGTAGACATGGAGCTGTCTTACTGGGGTATAAGGAAAATGCTCAGATAAATGCTTTTAGTTTTAATGCATTGTGTTGTTTTCAAATCAAAAGTAACTCTTGTCCAAGATATCAAATGGATGGGCAGCCTACAAGCTCAAGAATATTTTATAATTCTTTCTCAATCTGCTTTTTTGTAACTTAACAATTACTTTTTGAAATACTGGAAAAAAATGTATGGTTAATGGGAGACAGTAAAGCAAAGGTGACAAGTTTCAGAGTGGTAGCCGTGTTAGTCTGAATCAGCAAAAAGAACGAGGACTACTGGGTTTTAGCCCACGAAAGCTTATGCCCACATAAATTTGTTAGTCTCTAAGGTGCCACAAGTTCTCCTCATTCTTAAAGCAAAGGTGATACAATCAATTACAATGGAATTCATGAAGCCTAAATCTCTCTCTCCCATTGTACACAACCAGCCATTCATTCTCCATATGCAATCCTTGAGCAAATAAACACATACAAAGCACCATGTCCTCACTGCACTCCACAATGAAAAGAATATCCTTGAACGTTAATTTATTAAAGATCTGGACTAGATGGAAAAAAAAGTAAGCAGAGAAAACAAACTAATTTGCAGACTCTGACGTATCATGGACTAGAACAATATACTCTTTCTAAAAAACTCATGAAAAGAAGCTTAATAAGTGATCACTGTATCAAATAGCTTGAAAAAGGTGAGGATGTTGGACAACCAGCAGATGCAAGAAAATCAGATTTAAATCATACTAAACATATAGGATGATCTCCCTCTACACTGAATGAGCATATCAGGATCCCTTTCACACAGCTAATAAAAACACTGGAAGGAAGGAAGTCATTAATACATTTTATTTTATTTTTTCATTTGGCCATTGGGTTTGGGACTGATGCCCACAGGAAATGGGGGGCAATTTTAGTTTATGGCTTTAGTATATTGTGAAGCTGAGAATAAGACATAAGAACATTTTTAGGGCTAGAGCAGCAGATCATTTGTCAGAACAATTATCCCAGAAAACATGCCAGGTGGAGAGTAAGAGATGGACAGACATGCAAACAGAACAGTGGGGAAGACATGGCTAAAATACAACTAGTTGACCCCTAGTTTGATAAGCAATACTAGCCAGTATCAGCAGAAAGTTCAACAGCTTTAACTTTTATATGATTTAAGGAAATTACTTTTCATAAGGAATTCCATTTAATTTCTGGCCTGAAATTTCTCATTTTATATAGTCACAGGAGTGTGCACGCAAACACAGATGCAAGCATACACCCCCTCACACACACGCCATTAAACTCCCCAACTGGCTTGTGTATAGGAAAAAAAATGCTCTCAGGCTGGGAGCCAAATTAGATCCTGGAGCAAATGTACACAGTCAACGTAGGGATGACGGGAGAATCTTAACAGTACCAGTAAGTCCCACTGCACTTTCTAATATCACTGACTAGTAAATTCTCTGAGGTCAGTTGAAAGAATGTCTCCAAAAATAATGATATGGAATAACATGCTCCAGGGTATTCAGAAATAATTGAAAGTGAAAACATCAACTAGTACAGACCTGGGAGGGGGGAGATATTTACCCAGGTCCTACGGTATCTCCCTTAAAAAGTAATCTTTTCAATGTTTCTTTAAAACAGATAATGCAACTGCTGACATGGTGGAAAATAATACAGTTTAACAGTTTTGATAATGCAAGCCATGTGGATTAAATTTTCCATCATTTATAGTTTCAATGTGACTTGTTTATGCAAGAAAATGAGATATGACAAAGGTTATGACAATTTGTTAAAATTGTTTGACAAGAGTTGTGTAGAGCATAAGCGCTCTCCCATAGAAAAAGTCTCATAAATTTATCCCGTAAACTTTCATTTAAAATGACTTGCTCTTTAACCTTTCTATGACTATAAAGACCTGATTCTGCACACCCTCTTTGTATGGAAAGCCCACTGAGCTTGTGCATGGAAGATCTATAGGATGGGGCTCTTAACTCTCTTAAAACATGAAAATACATATACTAGGATACTTTAAATGGTTTTTGTGTGTGTTATGAAAAAAATAAAATTGTGACAAAATCCTATTTTAGAAGCTTGGTTTTCTGGTTAATTAACTGTAAACTTTTGTAGAAACCCAGAACTTTTGAGAATATTAAACTTATGCCAAAAAACAAGGTTTTGCTGCCGATTGAACTCATCACCATAAACTGAGTTGAAAAGTTGTTTTTGTTTTTGTTAGGCTCTGACATACAGTTTTATTCAGACAATATTTCCTTGTTAATTTATATATTGTGCATTCACTGCTCTAAACATTAGAACAGAACAGAACAACAATTCACATGATATGAAAGGGTTTAAATTAGCAGTGACACAAATGTTTGTAGACCTAAATCGATCATCTTTGTTATATTTTTAGTGAGAAAATGAACAGTCAGTGTCTGCCAACTGACTGTGTTCCAGTATTAGCTTATTGTATTTGGCCTACAGAGGTAGAGCAGTAAAGTGGCTAAAGCAGCAGAGCTCTTGAGACACCAAGTAAAGTGTTTGTGTTATTGGCAGCAGATTTCATGATCTGGTTCACCACAGAGAGAAAATAAAGCACCAAGATAAATTTCTCCAGGGAACAGTAAGCACAAACACCATTCTCTGTCAAACATGTACAAAAGCTAAAAGAAACCCCTTTGGAATTAGCCTTTAATGGCATATGTTGCACATGTCCAAGTGTTAACAAAACAATGAGAGCGCGTTTAAAGATTTCTTTGGATTGAGTCAAATGGTTTCATTTGAAAATGTTGTTTACAATCATCCCATTAGGATGCACTTGTTTGGAAGCGTGGGTTTTTCCTCCAGACTGTAGGTGCTTTCAAAAAGCCTAGTAAGAACAGGAATGTTATAATTTTTACATACTAGAATCAATGTCCATTTTCACTATGAGCCAGGTTTGATAGAACTCCATGTAACTTTGCACCCACTGCCTCCTAAAATCTACGGAAGCTGCCAGACATTTCATTGTACCAGACCCAAAGAGAGGTGAATATGCAGGCCAAAATTTTCAAATGGGAGTTCCTAAAGTTAGGTACCAAAATCTATATTTAGCCTTGGCCTCCAAGATGACCTGTGGGAGCTCTGTTCAAAAGGAAACCTCTATTCTATCTTTAAGGCCACGTAAGTGACAAAATATGGATTTAGGTGCCTAATTTTAGCTATCCACGTTTGGAAATGTTGGCCTCAGTTCATTTAATAAAATGATTAGACACCTTTGTGTATGGCTGAACCACTTCTCTGCCTAGACAGCTAACTCACTTTTAAAGTCCATAGGGATTTTTCTTGCCTGGTGCTGCACCACTGTACCTTTTACCCCAGCCTCTCAGTGAGTAATTTTAATAGCCCTCATTGAGACATTTTTTGTAGAATGATTTTTCCATTTTCAGTTAATTCTACCGATGTTGTCCCTCAGCCTAGTGCGAGAAGAAACAGATTAAAAAACGTGTACATTTTTTTACTAGTTCATTCTACTTGTTTTTGTATACTGCAAATTTCATGAATACATAAAAAGTAGATGATCAGCTAAATTCACTTCTAGCTCAGAATGTCACGCTTTACAATTTAATATGGAAATATGACCATGGTCACTGTGACATTCTGGGGTGCAATTCAGACTAGTGAGGGGTTGTGTCACCGCCTGCTCTGTACCCCTGCATGTCTCACAACGCTTTGCTGCTGTAGGTCCCAACCTGGGCGGCTCCCAACCAGCCTTCCAGCATGCAGGTCACACCTTGAATGTCTGTGTGCTAGACATCCCTGGTTCAGCAGCTCTGAACCCCGCAGCCACTCTACAGCCCCACTCTGGCTTCCAGCTCTCTCTGTCTTCCCTCCACCAGGAGCTGTTTCCACTCCAGCCTCCACAGCTCTGGATCTCTCACCATTGCCACTGTCTTTGCTGGATCATCTGAGGAACCATCTGCTTGGTCTCCTGGATGCGCCCCATAGGAGAAAGAGGGACCCTTTCTAGCCCCTAGGTTTGGAGCAGGTGCCCCATCCTGCCTCATGGCATATGTGGACAACATGGCCACAAGCTCCAATTGCTTATGATCAGCTGCTGACAGACTACACTGTGCTCACAGCTCTTCTAACTGCTGCTTCATGAGCTCAGCATCTGCTTCTTTGTTTCTCCTGTCTGCTTCTTACTCATTTGTACACTTTCTTTTCTTCTATTTCCCTTGCCCAAAATAAACAAACAGAAAATCATCAAACTGTAACCTTTCTTTGATGGTTCTCAGCCTTTGCACTTGAGAATCACTTAAAACTATTTCACCAGTGCTTAAAATAGCAAACTGTGTAAATCCTGCAGAACTACACCACAGTCGCATTCTGGTCAGTTCGGGGTGCGATCCAGCCCTGCGAGGGGCTGTACTTGCCCTCTAACTTTGAGAGCCTCACAATGCTTTCCTGTTGCAGCTCCCACCCTGGTTCACACCCCCTTAAGAGCTAGGAATACATGTTGGAATTATAACTAAATCCCTGTCACATACATACATCATGCAAGAATATTAATGATCAGTGTGTTGTTATTTTTCAAAGGCATATTTTGTACAAAGATTATTACAGTAGTGTGTAGGGTGCATATACTAGGGTGCATAGTGTCACAGTAACTATCATTGACAATTGTAAGCTTAAGGAAAGGAAACAAGAAGGGACCGAGGAACAATCACGCTCACATTGATAATACATTATATTAATCAGAAGTGACCCAGGATTCTCTTCTAGGTAATTATAGGTCAAATCCGGACTCCAGTGAAGTTATTGGAAGTTTTGCCACCGACTTCATGGGGCCAGGATTTCACCCTCTGTTTCTATTACCTGCATCCCATGATCCAGCAATGGCAGAGGGCCAAGCTGAGGTACTGAGACAGTGGTAGCTGTGCTGAATCAGAAAAGATGTTGACCTAGATGAGACTTTTGGAGTGACTCCCGCTCAGCATGAATGGACACTGGAGGACCCTGAGTAGGTCGTGGAGGACCGTGACATGTGGCTACTCAGTAGGAGACACAGATACATCTACTCCTGGTCTGGGAGATGTTTGATGCCCTGAGTTGGTGATTCAGGTGGCCAGAATGCTCATGGCTGTGGATGGAGTCAAAGCAGACACCTCTTTTGCAACATTGCCAGTATTTGGCTTCTCCTATAGATGTACTACTAGCCCTAGGATTGAAGACCCCTTTTCCCTCCACTGTCTATAGGGATGCAGCAGATTCTCTGCACCAGTTAAGGAGGGGTCAGCGTTCTTTATTACACACAAACCCAGGTTTGTGAAGCACTACCAAGCCAGGATATTTCAAGCCTGAACTGAAATGGTGCAACAAAACCCTGTCAAAACTAGTACATTTCAATTTTGTTTTTAACTTAATTTAACTTAAGACAAGGAAGCCAATCGTATTAAAAACTGATTTTAAAAGCCTGGTTCCTAGAGGAAACCTCCTATGCTGAGTTTCTGCTTGGGGCAAAACACAACTACTTTTGTGCTTTCTCCCATACTGCCCCCAGGGCCGGCTCCAGGCACCAGCTTACCAAGCAGGTGCTTGGGGCGGCCACTTCGGAAAGGGGCGGCACGTCCAGCTGTTCGGTGGCAATTCGACGGACGGTCCCTCACTCCTGCTCGGAGCGAAGGACCTCCCGCTGAATTGCCGCCGCAGATCGCGATCGTGGCTTTTTGTTTGTTTGTTTGTTTGGCTGCTTGGGGCGGCCAAAACCCTGGAGCCAGCCCTGACTGCCCCACATGCTTGGGAGAAAAGCTACCTCATCATCCTCCTTCAAATCCCTCTGTAAATCTCTCTCCTGCCATGATGCCTACAAAAAAATTGACAACTCTTAGGCCTCCGGTGTGCTGAGACCACAGCCTCTCAGTATTGACCAATATTGTCTCATTGTTTCCTTGTACTCCCTCATCTATATCTCCCTGTCATCTCTTGTCTTATACTTAGATTGTAAGTTCTGTGGGGTAGGGACTACTTTTTTGTTCTGTTGTTCTGTGTTTGCCTAGCACAACTGGGTCCTGGTCATTGCTAGGACTTCTAGGAGTTACAATAATTAATAATAATTAAGACAGCATAAGATTCAGTAGGAAATACAACCTAGTATAGGGATTCCACTTCATTTGTTTTAGCTGAACAGTGTAACTTTAGTAACATATCAGAATACTGAGTAACAAATTTAACCAAACATTTTAGCACTTGTAACCAGAGTGTAACTGGTTTTAAATTGTGTATTGTACATCACTTTGCTATATCCTGGCAAATGACTGCTGTAGCAGTGGTGGTATAAAACTGATACGATGATCACAGTTAAAGTAACAAACACCAGTTAATCTGTGAACTTTATGTTGCTTTTATACTGTAGCTTTACTAGGAAAGGGACAATCCATCGTCTTTTGAGTATATTAAAATACACAATTTTTTTTTTTAAAACACTCTGCTCTGGAGAATGAGGATACAGGTGAAATTTTGTCCCGAACAAAACAATGTACATTGATTAATGATTTTAAAAATGTAAAGACAATAGTGTTTTTTAAAAGGCCACTACCCTTTAGAGCCCCACCATTTCTCTTGGTGGCAGCAGCAATCTAAGTGGCCACAAAATTCAAGGATTCATACTGGCCAGAATAAAGGCATAGTCTCTATTGAAAGATAAATAGTTACTGAAAATTTCTCTATTGTACCAGGATGCCTGTCTTCTTCCTCTAGCTTTATTTTTCTTATTTTAACAAATAGTCAGGTTCCAATCCTTGCTGCAAAATTACTACTGAATACAATAGAAGTTTGGCCTCTGTTGGGAGTATTACATTTGTCCATTAATGTTGCCAGTGCAAGGAAACTCTTGTTCTTAATTTGCATGAGTTCTCCACTACTTCTCTTATAGCAAAAATGGATATAAATGGAATATAGAATAATTTTCCAATATACTAAATTATTAGTATTAAAAATTCAATGTCACACAGTCACTCAAGGTGTTTGGTTATATTCCACAGCAGTAGTCTTGTCTTTTAGGAATCTAAATTGATTTTCTGCTGATTGAAATGTGTAACCCCATCTATTGATGTTATGCAGTGGCAATCACCGAAGAAGCTGTTATGGCAGAAGCATTTCAGACAGCAGAAGGAAACAGCTGCATCAAGTGCAATAGCATTAGTAGACTGTGTTCTCTGAATGGGTATGTCTCTATGGGGAAAATTTACACCAGCTGAGGATCTGCCCCTACCTATATAGGCCTTGATTCAGCAGAACACTTAAGCCTGGGCTTAAAGTTAGGTACATGCTTAAGTACTCTGCTGTATGGGGGGCTTTATAACATACTCAGTCACCACAGCATCTAACCTTGGCCTACAGTAAACATGCCCATTCTGTTGACAGTGTCATTAAGATATCTTTATTTTTTTAAACATACTAAGTGATAATACAAATGTGCTCACCACACAGTATAGTGGGTCCTTGCCTGGCTGGCTGGCAGAAAAGGCATTGTTGCCCCTTTAAGGGATTCCTGTACAACTGGTAGCAGAGGGGGAAGGAGGAAAATTTACCTGGATGGAGTGGGTAGGAGCAGCAAGCGGCTGGAACAGGTCAGGAGAGAAGGGCACTGCCCATCCTGCAGACCAGAAGAGTTGGAGGGAATTTATACCACGTGCAGCCCCAGAGAAGCCCTCTTTTACCTGGATTGGGCTGGCAGTACCCACCCACCCAATCTGAAAAAGGACCGGATATCCTTGTTACCTGCTATGGGCATTATACTAGTTGTCTTCTGTCCCCTTGGAGTCTGGGAAGGAATTTTTCCCTCACTTTCTGATTGCCCGAGGTGGGATGGGTTTCAGACCCAGAGGAATATGGCAGGGTGTTAGGTTCTAACCTCACAATTTAGTATGTAAAACTTGTGGCAGATTTCCAGAGCAAGTAGTCGTCTGGAAGGGATACAGTTATCAGATAAATGGATTGGAAAAGGATTTAAAGGAAAGTATTCCATAAAGAAGCTGAGGAAGGGGGTGTCAGGGCTCCTATGTCTGGTACAGTGGGGAGCTGACCTCCTTCCTTTTATTGCTCTCTTAGCCCTCATACTAGGAGAGGATGTTGGAGGCCCAGCAACAGCATGGCTAAGACAGGTTGAGTATTAGGTAGAAATGATGATGACTGCACTCTAAAATGTACAGATAGGCAATCCTAGTTATATTAAGTGAATAAAGTTGTGGCGTAATTTAAACCACATCCCTGTCTTTCTTCCGGTGTAGCAGGACACTTTCTATTTTGTCACTGCTGCAGGGAGCAGACACAAGAGTGTAACCTGTATGGGCTTTTCAGAAAACACTTTCTTTACCCTTTATGTTCATTAGCCAATTGTCATTGTTCATTCAGGAACAAACTTCACCTTCAGCCTCATTCTCCAGAGCAGAGAGTTATAAAAAGACTATTCTATATTTCAATACACTGTCATGCGTTTCTATTTCCCAGGGTCTTGGGAAGGGAGCTACGGTTTGTGGCAATTGTGCTGTAGGTCAAGTTTTTTTGCGGGGGGAGGCTATTGGTGTTAGCTACTATTTTCAGCGATTTGTGTTTCCTAATGCACATCAATGGTGCTTAGACTGTTAGGTAGCATCTCTGGTAAAATCCTAGCCTAGTGGATAGACACAGGACTGGAACCTGACCTGGGTTCTAGTTTCTGCTCTACCAGGGGCCTGGTGAGTGACAAATCACTTTGCCGCTCTGTACCTCAGTTTCCCTATCTGTAAAAAGGGAATAATGATACTTACCTCCATTCTAAAACATTTGGAGAATCAGTGATGGCAGGTGTTATAAGAGCTAGATATTTATTATTGCAAAAGTCAAGGGACTTTCAGCATTCAGTAGGAGCAAGATTTTACCCCTTTTTGAACATTTTTATCAATGAATAAAAGTTAATTATACCAAACAGAATCAGTGCATGACTAGCAAATCAGTATTATAGCCTCTCTTCTTTCAATTTAACATTACTTATGGTAAAAACAGAATAGAAGGAAGATAGCTAAGAAGTGAGACAAAAGGTACTATTTTCTTGAATAGGTGTTATATAGCTTTTTCCAGTATATAAAGCTATCCAGGTGAGCTTAACAACTTTGTAAAGAAGTATTCACCACCCCCATCATCTGAATGTGTTAGCAAAATACAGAACAATTTAAGTGTCCTCAAGCTTCAAAATGATTATGGCAAATGATACAATCTTTAATGATTTTGTACTTGTCTGACAAAATCCCCACAATGTTGAGATATTTTAGTTTTCAGTTTTTATTGTATTTAATTTTTCCTGGGAATTTATCAGTGTTTATAATTACAAAAACAAAAACAGGTGAAAATTAGTACAAAAAACTATTCATAATTTTTCTGGGCTAATATCAGGGCTTATTTTGGTGGATGGAAAGACGGGGGGCGGGAAGTACTCAGTAGATTAATGCTTTGAATTCCATTAATCAATGTGGTTTGCTGCAGAACTAAAACAGAACTCAAAACACAATGCCACCACTGAGATTAAGAAAACAATATATCTCTCATTCCCAAATAAAACTTTTCATTTGAATAAACAGTTTACTGTTGTAACTCTAGAGATATTAGCCTATAAATATTTACATTTAATAATTGGGCCACACGATTTGCAGCGCATACACTCAACTTCATCCTTTTCTCCTGTTTCTGTTGTTTTTAAACTTTCAATTACTTCCTTTTGTTCTGAAATGTATTCTGATACAGATTTTTGTTTTCTTCCCATTTTAGTGTGTCAAATCTTTAAACTGTTATCTGCTAACAGCTTGAAATATGTTTGCGGTAGGCCTGAGGTTCATCAGTACGTTCAGATGCGCAGACACTTCAGAGTTTGCGTGCGTGCCTGCCTGTTTATTGTGTAAAAACAATGAGGAGTCCTTGTGGCACCACTGCAGTGCTGTACGTACAGACATGACCTCTCAGATGAGATCACAAAAACTATGGTTCTGTCTACACTGCATGGACATTAAAGATTCTGTGGAACATTTAATAAGAGTTGGAGGTTGTTCCAGTGAATTTGCTAAAGTTTCTGCTCCACCCATTGCTGTGCATTACATTATTTACTGTCTAGTTGCTGTCCCCCTACCGCTCAATTTGAGGCTTTTCTGGGTGCATGCTATATGTATACAGCTCCTGATTGTGCAGCCCTTCCTCATCAGAGTAGTCCTATTGAAGGCAATGGAACCACATGCACTTGGAGGATTGTTTGTATGATGCAGAGTTGTAGGTGGGCCACAGCTGGTGTCATGTTTTGGGATCCTTTAGTAGACTCTTTATACTTGTCAACTCACTTTCCTGGTGCTACTGTAAACAAAGAATGATACTTCAGTATTTCTAGAAAAATATACCATAAACTGATACCATCACAATTTGATAGTTATTAACTTCTCTTTATGATTCATATACTGTAGGGCTCGATTATGGATACCCTTTGCATGGGTTGACAAGGGGACAGGGCACAGGGAGCCTTTACCACTTTGCATCACCCTGAACACTGGGACTGCTCCCTTCTAGTGACCCTGGCTGCAACAGCCACCCACAAATTGTGTGGAGGGGTAAAGAACAGTTAGGCACCTACGTGTTTTTGAAAATCCCATTAGGCACCTATATGAATCTTTAGGTAACTAAATAACTTTAAAAATCTGACCCTTAAGTGACTTGCCCAAGATCACTCTGGAAATCTGTGGCAGATCAGGGAATTGGACCCAGGTGTCCTATTGCCCTAACAACTGGACCATCTCCCCCAAGGGACAGTGTTTCCAGGTATGCCACCACTCACAACATGGGGCGGTAGCAAAGAGCCACACTTAAGCCCTTACTAATTGCCATTAAAAACCATTTGAAATCATGCACCATGATCAGAAATATCTTTCATTCATTAATGTTTTTAAATCGTTCAGTTTTTTTGTTGTTATTTTAATTTTGCTTTGGTAAAAGGATCCAAAGCAAAATCTGCAATCAACTGATTAAATGGTGAAAGCATTTATAATGTAACTAAAACAAACGCAAGGAGTTTCAGCTCAGGGTCACAGGAAATCTGAGTCCGGTGGCCATCTCCACCACAGATCTCCTGAGTTTCAGACCAGTGCCTTAACCTCAAAACATTGAATCCCCCAACCACAATGGCTATGTCCGTTTTCACTCAAAACTGCCTTTTTTGTGTGCTGACCATTACATTGACCTGGGCATGAGGGAGCTAGTGGTCACTTTGCCCCACAGAGTCTGGTCCCCTGGTGGGCTTTCCAGGGCCAGGAACCTCCACCAGGTTTTTGCAGAATAAACCTAGAATGAACTCTAGTCTACCCCAAGGGTTTAGAATGATAACAGACACAAATCTGGCACATTATTTTGGCCACCAGAGGGCCTTCATTTTTCTAATACTACAATGGAAAAAAATTGTGAATATAATACGTAGTTAAGAGCACAAAGTGCATCTTTAATGCACACTGTGACCTACATGCATAAATGATCATTTCAAAAATATAGTGATATAATATGCTTCTAAACAAATAAGAAAAAATTTCCTTATGTTTTGGAAATAAACATCTCAAAAGTAGGGCACTTGTCAATAACTTTTTTGTATGTTCTCTTAGTCATTGGATTATGCAAAAAACACAAAGAAAAAAGTTTCAATGGTTGGTAATGTCAAGGCAATAAGTCAGACTCTCCATCAAATTGGATCATGTACATAATAAATAAATAAATAAATACATGCATAAACAAACAAACAAACAAACAAATAAATAAAAGTGCCTGAAGGCTTCTAGGTATCTTAATGAAAGCAGATTATATCAATGTTATAAGCAGCCCAGGCAAAAGGCCTATACAATTCCCACACACATAGTCCACATTAGACAAGACACCATTATTATTAAGTCATTATCATGATTCTCCATATTGTATATATTCCCCATGCTCTCTGCATAATGGGAGCACATCATGTTTTGTGGTTATGGCTTCATGGCCTTGACGTGTCTTTAGGTTAAACATAAGCACATTCTGTTGTCGTCAAGCAATAGCAAAATAGCTGCAGGGTGTAATACAATAAAAACGTCAAAATTCAACCCAATCTGAAAGAATATAGGCAACTAAGGGAGGGAGGGAAATGACAAACCCTTGGATTATACTTTCTAAGTATACAGGTTCCAGACTATGTCCTTTACCACAATCAAAGGAAGCCAAGATCATTTTTTGCTGGTGCTTAGAGAAAATGAAGGGAAATGTCCAATTCCTATAAGTGCTACATGCAGTGCAAAATATCTAATGGAAATAGAGCTACCCAATCTAGTATTGTACAATGAAATTGGGTCATGATGTACAAAATAATGATACTTTCATCATGTTGAATTCTGTAGCCTGCTGAACATTTCCCTCATAAAAGATACTCAGCACCTTACCCCTCTGCAAGATCAAGTCTTTAGTGCCAATTTCTACATGTCCAGCTCACTGACATCAACAGGAATTCAACATGCATATGTGAAAGTAGCCTTTGGACCCTGAGTTTATGCAAAGTACCTTAAACAGCTTGCTTTAAAAAAAATTATTCATTTATGCATGTAGGTCATAGTGTGGATGAAATACGTTTAAACAATATCATAAATGTAAATTGTACTTGAGAAAACTGTAACTGTGCAGCCACTATAATCCATAATGATAAAGCTCATGTTTTCATAACATTTAAATTCAACTATGTTTAGTTGAAGCTGTTTGCATATTTTGCATTAGTATCACCAAAGGCTCGATCCCTCATTTATAATTACCAAAGTTTGGAAGCCACGCTTACATAGCTGAGGCAATAATCACCACAAAAGGAAAACTGAAAATCAGAGATTTTGTAACATCTGGATAAACAAGCCATCAATTTGGGTTCTGTAACTCATCAGCTGCTGGATGCATTTCACTTTTGACTGAAGCAACAGCCATATTTCCAGAAACTGACACAGCATGGTCCATACTAAAGTAGGTCCTTGAATATTTTGCTATGAAGATACTGTAAGCGATATGTATTAATCAATCAACCAGAGATACCCTTTCCATACATAAGAACATAAGAACGGCCATACCGGGTCAGACCAAAGGTCCATCTAGCCCAGTATCCTGTCTACCGACAGTGGTCAATGCCAGGTGCCCCAGAGGGAGTGGACCAACAGGCAATGATCAAGTGATCTCTCTCCTGCCATCCATCTCCATCCTCTGACAGAGGCTAGGGACACCATTCCTTACCCATCCTGGCTAATAGCCATTAATGGACTTAACCACCATGAATTTATCCAGTTCTCTTTTAAACGCTGTTATAGTCCTAGCCTTCACAACCTCCTCAGGTAAGGCGTTCCACAAGTTGACTGTGCGCTGCGTGAAGAAGAACTTCCTTGTATTTGTTTTAAACCTGCTGCCTATTAATTTCATTTGGTGACCCCTAGTTCTTGTATTATGGGAACAAGTAAATAACTTTTCCTTATCCACTTTCTCCACATCACTCATGATTTTATATACCTCTATCATATCCCCCCTTAATCTTCTCTTTTCCAAGCTGAAGAGTCCTAGCCTCTTTAATCTCTCCTCATATGGGACTTGTTCCAAACCCCTAATCATTTTAGTTGCCCTTTTCTGAACCTTTTCTAGTGCCAGTATATCTTTTTTTAGATGAGGAGACCACATCTCTACGCAGTATTCGAGATGTGGGCGTACCATCGATTTATTGAAGGGCAATAATATATTCTCAGTCTTATTCTCTATCCCCTTTTTAATGATCCCTAACATCCTGTTTGCTTTTTTGACCGCCTCTGCACACTGCGTGGACATCTTCAGAGAACTATCCACGATGACTCCAAGATCTTTTTCCTGACTTGTTGTAGCTAAATTAGCCCCCATCATATTGTATGTATAGTAGGGGTTATTTTTTCCAATGTGCATTACTTTACATTTATCCATATTAAATTTCATTTGCCATTTTGTTGCCCAATCACTTAGTTTTGTGAGATCTTTTTGAAGTTCATCACAGTCTGCTTTGGTCTTAACTATCTTGAGCAGTTTAGTATCATCTGCAAACTTTGCCACCTCACTGTTTACCCCTTTCTGCAGATCATTTATAAATAAGTTGAATAGGACTGGTCCGAGGACTGACCCTTAGGGAACACCACTAGTTACCCCTCTCCATTCTGAGAATTTACCATTAATTCCTACCCTTTGTTCCCGGTCTTTTAACCAGTTCTCAGTCCATGAAAGGACCTTCCCTTTTATCCCATGACAACTTACTTTACTTAAGAGCCTTTGGTGAGGGACCTTGTCAAAGGCTTTCTGGAAATCTAAGTACACTATGTCCACTGGATCCCCCTTGTCCACATGTTTGTTGACCCCTTCAAAAAACTCTAATAGATTAGTAAGACACGATTTCCCTTTACAGAAACCATGTTGACTATTGCTCAACAGTTTATGTTTTTCTATGTGTCTGACAATTTTATTCTTAACTATTGTTTTGACTAATTTGCCCGGTACCGACGTTAGACTTACCGGTCTGTAATTGCCGGGATCACCTCTAGAGCCCTTTTAAAATATTGGCGTTACATTAGCTAACTTCCAGTCATTGGGTACAGAAGCCGATTTAAAGGACAGGTTACAAACCTCAGTTAATAGTTCCGCAACTTCACATTTGAGTTCTTTCAGAACTCTTGGGTGAATGCCATCTGGTCCCGGTGACTTGTTACTGTTAAGTTTATCAATTAATTCCAAAACCTCCTCTAGTGACACTTCAATCTGTGACAGTTCCTCAGATTTGTCACCTACAAAAGCCGGCTCAGGTTTGGGAATCTCCCTAACATCCTCAGCCGTGAAGACTGAAGCAAAGAATCCATTTAGTTTCTCCGCAATGACTTTATCGTCTTTAAGCGCTCCTTTTGTATCTCAATCATCAAGGGGCCCCACTGGTTGTTTAGCAGGCTTCCTGCTTCTGATATACTTAAAAAAACATTTTGTTATTACCTTTGGAGTTTTTGGCTAGCCGTTCTTCAAACTCCTCTTTGGCTTTTCTTATTACATTCTTGCACTTAATTTGGCAGCGTTTATGCTCCTTTCTATTTGCCTCACTAGGATTTGACTTCCACTTTTTAAAGGAAGTCTTTTTATCTCTCACTGCTTCTTTTACATGGTTGTTAAGCCACGGTGGCTCTTTTTTAGTTCTTTTACTGTGTTTCTTAATTTGGGGTATACATTGAAGTTGGGCCTCTATTATGGTGGCTTTAAAAAGCGCCCATGCAGCTTGCAGGGATTTCACTTTAGTCACTGTACTTTTTAACTTCTGTTTAACTAACCCCCTCATTTTTGCATAGTTCCCCCTTTTAAAATTACATGCCACAGTGTTGGGCTGTTGAGATGTTCTTCCCATCACAGGGATGTTGAATGCTATTGTATTATGGTCACTATTTCCAAGCGGTCCTGTTATAGTTACCTCTTGGACCAGCTCCTGCGCTCCACTCAGGACTAAATAGAGAGTTGCCTCTCCCCTTGTGGGTTCCCGTACCAGCTGCTCCATGAAGCAGTCATTTAAAGTATCGAGAAATTTTATTTCTGCATTTCATCCTGAAGTGAAATGTTCCCAGTCAATATGGGGATAATTGAAATCCCCCACTATTATTGGGTTCTTAATTTTGATAGCCTCTCTAATTTCCCTTAGCATTTCATCATCACTATTTCTGTCCTGGTCAGGTGGTGTATAATAGCTCCCTAATGTTATATTCTTATTAGAGCATGAAATTTCTATCCATAGAGATTCTATGGATCATGTGGATTCACTTAAGATTTTTACTTCATTTGATTCTACATTTTCTTTCACATATAGTGCCACTCCCCCCCTGCACGACCTGTTCTGTCCTTCTGATATATTTTGTACCCCGGAATGATTGTGTCCCATTGATTGCTCTCAGTCCACCAGGTTTTTGTGATGCCTATTATATCAATATCCTCCTTTATCACGAGGCACTCTAGTTCACCCATCTTATTATTTAGACTTCTAGCATTTGTATACAAGCACTTTAAAAACTTGTCACTGTTTATTTGTCTGCCCTTTTCTGATGTGTTAGATTCTTTTTTTATGTGAATGTTTATCATCTGATCTGGCCCTTACATTATCCTCCTCCATCCTCTGCTCCTGACTATAACCTGGAGACTCTCTATCATTAGACTCTCCCCTAAGAGAAGTCTCTGTCCGATCCACATGCTCCTCTGCAGTAGTCGGCTTTCCCCCATCTCCTAGTTTAAAAACTGCTCTACAGCCTTTTTAATGTTTAGTGCCAGCAGTCTGGTTTAGGTGGAGCCCATCTCTCCTGTATAGGCTCCCCCCATCCCAAAAGTTTCCCCAGTTCCTAATGAATGTAAACCCCTCCTCTCTACACCATCGTCTCATCCACGCATTGAGACTCTGAAGCTCTGCCTGTCTACCTGGCCCTGCGCGTGGAACTGGGAGCTTACTCATGCTAGAAGAGTTACAGGAAAACTTAACCTTTTAGGCCCATGCAACCTCTTCCTTTAAAGGTTATTTTCCTATCAAGCACAGAGCCACGTGTCATAGTTTCAGGGTAACTGCACTTCTGACCCCCTTTGTGAATGCTCAAGGGATGCCCTCTTAGGTCTTAGGCGTCTAGCAGTCACCTCATTTTGGCAAGGAACCAAATCCGCCTCCCTCCATACCAGTGGTTTAGGCTGCAGCTCCCCTGCACCTCACTGTGATTATCCCAGCAGGTCTGACCCAACTCAGGACCCACAGTTTCGCTTTATTTCTCGGGGGATAAAGAGGGTGGTTTACCAGTGACCAAACAGCCTTCACAAATCATAACACATTCATTTTAAGATGAAAGCATTACATATAATAAAACAGCTAAAGCACTAAAAGCATAATTAAGCTTACCAGAGGTCTCACATCCTTCCAATTAAGACCCTGGGGGATTCCAGACCCTTCAGCAGAGGTTGTCCTCTTGGTTAAAGGTTCATGTCTGTTGACTGGACAGAACGAGAGCCTCTCAGTGAATTTGGGCTGACCCTTTATATAGACTTTTGGGCCACTGGTTCTCAGGACTCCTGAGACAGGTAAAACCAGCCAATACCCCTTTCCCCCAGGGTGAAGGCTTCAAAGACTTGGTAGCCACATAATGAGCATTGGGATTTAGCATTAGTCATCCCCTCATCCCACATGCCACAGGAGACCCACCCAGTGAGCCAGCAACACACAAAACTTATTGGTACAAAAGTTTATGAATAATCTGTGGGCCCATAGCATCTGGCACATCTCAATGTACTAGACTGAAGTTTTCATGCTTCCAAAGCCTGACTCACAAAAGTTACAGATAACCTTTATACAGTTGATCCAATAATCTCAAACAGATGCCTGATGGTCAGATCTGTCACAGCATGGATTTCTCAATGCTTATCCCCTTTTCAACCCTACTGGTGTAGCATGGAAAGTAATACCTTTTGTGGTCTGCACATAAGCAAATCCATCCCTAGGTAGTATTATGGTACACAGAACATGGGTGTGCAGGTTTGCTTACGTGCTCTGCTTGTTAGGGTGCACAGAAAGGCAAGGTTATACATATTTAGGGTGAAGTTTTGCCATTTACTTCAATGGGACCCGCACTTCACCCTTAACATTTATTTTTTCTGTGAAGCAAATTTGGTGTTTGTGAAAGGTGCTGGATTTACAGCCAGAGGTCAGATCAAGTGAAGGCAGCAGCAGTGTAAGCTTCTCCTTATTGTTTCCAACTTCTGCAATTGTACTGCAATGTTTGGAGTTTCAGTTAAAGCTGGAACTCTTGGAGACATGTGAGAATCTCAGATTTCATTAAAAAAAGAAAGTCAGTTTCTAGCCTTCCTGGCTGCTAAGAAAAACTTAATATTATGAGTCCTAAAAACTCAAAACCCAAAAGGCAAATAAAAAGAACCTCAAATTTTAATTTGTTAAATCTAATGATTTTAAGACAATCCCATCATTTTGCAGGTCTGACCCATGATTTTTGAACACTTGGGTTTGGGAATCCTGTGTGTTTCAACCTTTTCCTGGATATATCACATCTAGTGAGTGAGAAGCTAATTCCTCCTCCAGGCTCATTCAATCCTTGGCCTTTCTATAGGCTATTTCTGATGGCATTCAATTTTCCCTCAGTCCTTACTCAAGCAATCTCGCATTGATTTCATATGAGATATTGCCTGAGTCAGAACCGAGTAAAAACTGAATTAGGGTGTCAAAATTTGACTTTATATTATTTTCAAGATAACATTATTCCCCACTAACTGGTTACAAATGAACACCAGGGGAATCTTCACCTTCAGCCCCACACAGAAAATTTCACATAGGGTATGTGAGATTTGGGCTTTAAAAAGTTGCCGGTGTCTCTTCAGTTTTGAACAACTTTTACGTTTCTTTGGAATAGGGGTTCAGGAAGTCTTATACATATCATAGGCTAAGCACAAGCAGAATTTTAAATCATGAAACGTTACAAAATTCTGTACATTGTGGCATCTCACATCCTCCGGCCTGCCGCTGTAGTCTAGTGTACACTAGCATATTTTCAAAACTGTCAGCAAATTCTAAAGGGGCACAAAATATTGTTTTTATTTTTCTTTCAGTATTAGATGACGAAAACTTGCTACTGAGAGACAGAGTTTAGTAACAACCATCATCCTCCAGGCCAAACTCCACTGCCCCATTGTTGGGATGTTATTCCAGTAACTGTATAGTTTTCTGCACCGAGTTGGAGTTATTTGAATTTTTAATAATGAAAAACTGAATCATCAGCAATCTTAAAAAATATATACCTTTGTGGCTTTCCACCACACCTTTCCACACTTTTTCTATTTCTTTTGTGGAGACACTGGACTGCAAGATCAGTTTAGGAAAAAAAAAATCCAAAAGTGCACCTTTACTGGCTTTAGTGCTTCTCATTTTGAGACCAGCAGAGTAGGGCCCTTTACTTGTAAAAACAAAGATATAATTTTTCCTTTTCTCTGTAGTGATATTATTTAATCTCTTCTGCCTTTAGTGTCTCTCTTCTATGTGCAGATCACCATGGAAACTAGGCACCACATAATAAAATCTTATGCAAAAGATCTCTAGATTGGAGCTTCCATGTAGCTTCTTCAATCATTCCCAGATAATGTGAGCTGTAATTGTATTGGCTTCTGCATAGAGTTGGAGTTATTTGATTTTTTTAATAATGAAAAACTGAATCATCAACAATCTCGACCCAACCTGGAGGTGAAAAAAAGGAGAGATCAGGGGCCAGATCTTTATCCAAGAAGAACAAATGAAATCATTTGTCTAGCCAGATATGGAAGGAGGCATTTCACACCACTGTTGTTCCTTGTGAGTCCAGAAGAAGTGATGAGTCCAAAAGGAACAGAAGACTGTATACTACACACCTTGATGATCAGAGAGCAAATGCCTTCCACAGATGGGGAACAGTCTCAGTCTCAGCCTGCTCCTCCAAATGTTTCCCTCTTACTGTTAGCATGTCTGTTGTGTTAGTTGGGATGAATAACACAGGAGCTGAATTAAAGATAACACAGCACTAATCAGCTTTTGTTTAGAAGGGAAGCAACTTCCTCAGTAATGTTTCTATTCTCTTCTGAGAATTCTCTACAGTTTGAAATACCAAGTACTTGTGTACACGGGCCCCATCTATGTAAGGAAACCCCTAAAGTCAGGGGAAGTTCTGTGCAGAGAGAACTTGCAGAACCAGACTTTATAACAGAAACCAAACTTCCTGTTATGATGGTTGCATAACATGTTAAAGAACTAAAGGAAACATTTTCAAAGCCAAAGAGGTCAAATTTTTTTAAAGATAATTAGGTGCCTAAAGATGCAGATAAGCACCTAATGGGATTTTGAAAATCCTGCTTGGCACCTATTTACATCTTTACGTACCTAAATACCTTTAAATATTTGGCTCTAAATAACTTTATCGGAGCCTGAGTCCCATTGACTATCAAGTCACACAGGCACTTTTGAAAATTTTGCCCTTGAACACAACATGCTGGGTTGTAATGATATTCAAATATATACTCATTATTTAACTTAGGGTTACCATATGTGGAGTGTCCCAAAAGAGGACACTCCACGGGGCCCCGGCCCCGCCCCCCGCCCCGCCCACGCCCCCGCCCCAACTCCGCCCCCTCCCCTGCTTCCCGCGAACATTTGATTCGCGGGAAGCAGGCAGCAGGTAAGGGGGGAGGGAGGGAGGTGAGGCGGCGCGGGCCAGCCCCCGGCCGAGCACCCCCCGGCCGCCCAGCTCCGCCGGCCCCGGCCCAGCGCGCCCCCCGGCCGCCCAGCACCGCCGGCGGCCCGGTGCACCCCCCC
>NW_020664393.1:30331565-30337820 GCF_002925995.2 Terrapene triunguis
AGGGATTTGAATCCCCAAAAGCCGGACATGTCCGGGAAAATCCGGACGTATGATAACCCTATTTAACTAACGTTTTGAACAGTGATACACCATTGACACTGGTCTGAAGTCAAGTGACCATAACCCCCAAGAAGGGCAGTAAAATGTATTGCTCAGCATATCTTTTCAGTGTTAAGAAATGGAATTTTTATGTAAAATTATGGAAGAGAAGCTAGACATGGGACTGTAAACTCATTGGCATGGGGACTATTTCTTTATATACAATTGTAAAATGCTTCACAAGTCATAGGCACTATGGAACTGTGTACAGACTGGACATCTTAGACAAGACATTCATGATTAACAGCCAATCAGAAAACTCTAATTGTATCCTGAATCCTAAAATATTTAATAGTGCTAATTAGAAAATGGGCCACAGAAATGCATTTATCTTACTGGCTCCTACCCAAGCTATTAAGAGAGTAAAACAGTGCAGCTGGGAAATTGGCCTGATTTGCCAGAACATTGTGACTATTATCTTGGAGAGGAAATTTGCATGGGAACACTCAAAACTTTAAAAGCACTGATAAGCTGGAGATGGCTTGCAAGGGGATAGTGCAAGCCCCTTTGTTAACCAAGACACCAGTTGGGCCATGTAAAGAACCATCTCAGTTTTCACTTAAAAAAAAAAAAAGTCCCTGGGCCATATCCTTGTGAAAACAGCCTGAAAAACTTAAACTGAAGGAAACTGATGCGAACACATCATGTGGCCCTGATCCTGACTTGGGCCCCAGGTTGCTAGTTTGGTAAAACAATACATAATAGTAACAACAATCTACAGGTGCATAATGTATAATTTTTTTTAAAAACCCAAAACATTAGACTACCACAGAATCCACCTTTTAGTCTAACAGAAGTTCTCAAATCTGGGAAACTCAAGTCAAGTTGGTCTCACTCAGTTAACCTGACATATGATAACACATATCAAAGTGACACTTCATCTGCCTAGAATGTGGTGATATCTCCAAGTGTCACACACTAGAGGTAACAAAAAAAAATATTTTACAGAGCCCCAGAATATGTTTCCAGAATACAAGAGGACATGATCCCAGTGCTGAAGAGCTTGTAAGACTAATTTCAGACATGATGCAACTGGACATGGGCACAGAATGACAGAGGGACTGAAAGAGATGAAATAAAGGAAAATTATTTAGTAACTCAGCAAAAGATCATGGTTATGACTTCAGTCTGGACTCCTCCAGGCAATATCTTTTTTGTCCTGCCTGGACTAGGTTTAAAACCATTTGTTCTTTATCTAGGTTCTTATTTCAGGCACCAGAGGAGCTGTGAGATGGTGCTATCTGCATTTGATGAGACAGCAGGAGAGTGTTTATTGTGATGCTGGCACCGGAGACCACTGTGTCTCCAAGTTTCCTCTTACAAAGGAATGGAGACAAGATCAAACCTAATGAGACTCCACAGGTGAGAACTCTGGGAGCAGAAGCTTATCATGACACTATCTGGGCTACCAGAAAGGAACACACTTAGGCCTGGTCTATACTTAAGGCTTCTCTCTACCCCCTTCAGGTTGGCCATAATCAACAGCATCAAAAGCAGCTGGCACATCTGTTTCTTTGTAAATAAGTTGGCTGCCCCTTGTGTGCCCCCCCAGTGGCCAGTGGGCCCTCTCCTCTGCTCTGCTCTTTTTTCTCCCTCTTCCAGGCCCTTTTACACAGACTCCAAACTTTTCTAATCCAGTCACAATACCCTTATGGGGGTCTGGGTTTATTCAGACAAAATAAACTTAAAAGTAAAATGCAAAGTCACAAAAATCTGTATCTCAGATCCTGGGTGAGTGAAAAGATGCCACCTCAGATACCTTCCATTAGCTCTAGCTAATTCAGACTGCAGCTGCCTGAATTCTAAATAGGTTATGAATGTCTTAACATGTCATTCACATTCTTATGTCTTTCCATTGGCTTCCATCTTATATAATCAGAATAATATACTGTAGTTGACTCCCTAGCAGACTTCCCAGAGTCAGATCCCTGACTTGCTTCACCTCTCTTTGGGTACGTCTATACTTACTTCCTGGTCCGGATGTAAGCAATCGATCTTCTGGGATCGATTTATCGCGTCTTGTCTAGACGCGATAAATCGATCCTGGATCGATCCCGGAACTGCTTGCCATCGACGCCGGTACTCCAGCTCAGCGAGAGGAATACGCGGCATCGACGGGGGAGCCTGCCTGCAGCGTCTGGACCTGCGGTAAGTTCGGACTAAGGTACTTCGAACGTAGCTGAATTTGCGTACCTTAGTCCGAAGTGGGGGGTTAGTGTGGACCAGGCCTTTATAAGGAACCAGCTGGTTGAGGTGTCTCTTGTTGGCTCATTTAGCAAGCCTGCTCTAGGCTTCAAGTCTCCTGCAGGCAGCTCCTTCACTCCCTTTGCTCTTTCATACCTGCATCGACATTTGTCTATTGTCCATGGCTGAGAGGAGATCATCCAACAATACAATAAGAATCAAGTGTGTGTGATTAAATAACTAGGGATGTGATGAACAAACTTGTTTAATTGATTCATGCTGTATTGCATCAGTATATTTTATTATTGTATTTTTTGCTAAGAAATGGAGTTTAAGCAAAGTATAGTAGAGTGGGCGTTTTTTTCTGGCATGTGGATAGGTCTCTGATATTTGGATTATGTTCCTGGTTGGTGTTTATGGATCTAATTGAGATATAATGTTGAAATTACCCATAAAACACCAAAGACCAAATACTGATGATTATTGACTTTTGACAGACTTCAGAATGAGAGAAATTATTTTATATTATTAAAGAAGTTGGCTAAAAGGTAAAAAAATAATTGAAAGAAAGATATATTATGAAACAATTGCTTGTTAAAATAACCTAACCTAATTTTTATAGCTGCTCAAGTGTTCAAATCATAGCCAAATTTCCATGATGCTACTGACTTAAATGCCTTTGAAGATGCACGCCAAAAAACTTTTCATATCTGACCAAAGAAAACAAAAGCGGATCTTTTCCATGAGTTAAATACAAATCCTTAAGTTAACAGGATCCAGATAAAACGTAATAACAGCTGACAAGATTAATAAACTACACCAGCACACACACTGCATTGGCAGCAGGTTTCTATCAGCTTTAATTCTCAGGCTTGCCCTTCACTTTCAAGCTTCATGTAGTTGTATTAAACAGACGTCAGACATGATTTTACTGCACTAGTGGAGCCAATCATCCAAACCATCTTTCGGTGCTAAGCCTTTTTGGAGAGGCAGTACTTTTTAATAAGGCACATTTTGCGGTACATAGTTGTCATTATAGATCCAACCCACAAAATATTCTGGACAAAGCTGTTCTCTCAACAATCAAAGCTGTTCTCATCAAGGTGATTACCTCAAAAGTGTATTTACATTTAAAAACAAATAGTTCATTCATGGAGCGTGCAAAAAGGTTTTAATAATTATAATTGAAAAAAGCTTAAGAACATGATGACCCGAATGTTCCTATTCCATCCCGAGTGCTTATCCACAATAAAGGGGGAAAAAATCCTTTCTTAGCCATTTTTTCCAATGGAGCAGCTGTGAAGTGTTTTTGCCTATCTTAGTTACTATAGAACTGCTGCTCTTTTCCAGTCAGCATGAGCTTGTTAAACAGTACATGTAAGATCTAAACTGCCAGATAGTAAGTGTAAAAAGTAAACCCCTTCCACTGTCAATTAAACTACTTCCTTTAAACACACACAACCTAATTGCTATTGATAATTAAAGCACTTCTCACTTATGCAGCCCTTATCACAGATGGATCTCAAATAGTCCTGGATGAAACTTTCAAAATTAAATTTATCCCTATCAGCCACTCTGGTACAGGTTCATGCAAAACATTTTGATGGTTTTATACTCATGTTTTTGGTGTCTCTGGATTCCATATGCAAGAAGGAGAAAGAACTAGGGCCCTAGCCTGTCCTCTTAGAGGCAAGAAAGTCCTTTCCGTCCCTTCTCCCAGACTCACTGCTGTGATGAACTGGGACTATTCTTGAAGTGGTCTGTGAATGCTGACAGGGGAGTGTGGCTAGGATGGTCTGCATTGGGGGAGGGGAGACTGACCGAAGGAGAATACCTGAGCATGTAACATGAGAACCGAGGAAGGGGGAGAGGCGAGGTGACACCTTTGCCCGGGAGACTGAACAAAGGCTGTGGGAGGGGTCGCTGAAGGGAGAGTTGGAGGAGCTGGCTAAGTGACGATGGCTGGGAGGCAGACAGGGCTCTGATCTCCTACGGGGGCTAGGGTGCCCGGGGACCCCAAGATGGACCTAACTGAGGGGGTCCTGTTGTCTGTGCCTGCAAGCCTGTCTTGGACTGTATTCCTGTCATCTAAATAAACCTTCTGCTTTACTGGCTGGCTGAGAGTCATGGTGAATCGCAGGAAGCCGGGGGTGCAGGGCCCTGAGTCCCCCCATACTCCGTGACAACTGGTGGCAGCGGTGGGATCTACTGCACCCCGTGGACGGCGCTTCCTGCAGTAAGTGACTGGGGAGAAGTAAAACGAAGGGGGATTGACGGGGACCAGGCGTGCTGAAGAGTCAGAGAGAGACGGTTATCACCCCTGGGAGTGTGTGACCAGCGAGAAGGACTTTTGCAGTATCAGGGTCCCCCGGGGGATCGCAGCGAGTGGTCCCAGGGGCAGAGGAGTCTGCAGCTCGACCCTGGCAGAGAGGTGGTGACCTCGAGAAGGGCTGGCACACTAGGGGTCCCCCTGGAGACTGTGGGGAGTGGTGAGCACCCAGGCCTGTGAGTGGCCAGCAGGAAGATGTATGCCAAGCGGCTTAAGAGCGACCTGGTGGAGCTGTGCAAGCAGAGGGGGGTGCGCATTGGGAGGCTCACCAAAGAACAGCTCATCGCCCAGCTGGAGAAGGGAGATCGCGCGAATGAACTGATCCCTGTCTCTGAGGGAAGCAGCCTGGCAGATGCAGCGCAGGCCCCAGTGTCTGTCCCAGCTGGGAGTGGTCAGCCGGCTTCTGAGGGCTTCCCGAGACCCCTCCTTCCTATGCCTAGGGGAAGGGTGGGGAGGAGCCCAGCAAATACCAAGGGCGCAGTGACCCTCCCGGCCACGCTCGCCGGCCAGCAGGGGATACGCGCGGCATCCGTGGAGCGGAATGGGCTGGAATGGGAGAAAGAGCTAAAACTGAGAGAGCTGGAGGATCGTGAACGACAGAGGCAGCATGAAGAGAGACAGAGGCATCATGAACGGGAGGAGAATGAGAGACAGAGGCATCATGAACGGGAGGAGAATGAGAGACAGAGGCAGCAGGAACTGGAACTGGCGAGGCTGAAGGGCCGCGAGACCCCGGCTGCGGTGAGTGAGGGGGGGACCCAGGACTGCACGGAGCTTTGATAAGTGCATCCTGGCCCCACGTAAGGAGGGGGAGGACATGGATGACTTCCTGGATGCCTTTGAGACGGCCTGCGAGCTGCACCAGGTTGATCCTGCGGACAGACTCCGGGTTCTCACCCCCTTACTGGACCCCAAATCCGTGGCATTGTACCGCCAACTGGAGGAGACGGAGAAAGGGGACTACGAACTATTCAAAAAGGCCCTGCTACGTGAGTTTGGGCTGACTTCTGAGATGTACCGGGAAAGGTTCCGGAGTCAGGATAAAACCCCTGAGATCTCATATCTGCAACTAGCCGTCCGCATGGAGGGATACGCCAGCAAGTGGGCTGATGGGGCCCAGACAAAGGAGGACCTGGTTAAACTGCTGGTATTGGAGCAACTGTATGAGCGGTGCCCATCCGACCTGAGGCTGTGGTTGAGGGACAAAAAACCAGAGAACCCGCGACATGCAGGCCGGCTGGCCGATGAGTTTGTGAAGAGCCGGTCAGGGGCTGGCAGGGAGGAGTCCCAAAGGAACAGTCCCACCACAACGCAGAGAGAGAGTCACCATGGGACCGCCCAGCGGGAAAATACGGAAAACCCCCATCAAAGGGGAACATCCGGCGTCAGGGCCATCCGACCCACTCGAGGGGACCCATGGGACATGGGCTGCTATCACTGTGGCCAGAGAGGCCACATACGGGCCCAGTGCCCCAGGCTCAGGGACAGACTGAGCAGACCAAACCCACAGAGGGTTGACTGGGTAGAGACCCAGCCGGGTGAGAGGCAGCACTCCCAGGGAAGGGGGGCTGGCAGAGTACCACCTGCTAAGGAGGGAGGAGAGCTCCAGGCCAGCTCCTCTGGGGGGGGGGGGGGGGGGGGGG
>NW_020664393.1:30337920-30402631 GCF_002925995.2 Terrapene triunguis
GGGGGGGGGGGGGGGGGGCTGGATGCTCCAGACTCAGGGTTTTTGGTTTATACGGTGGGCGCGGGACGGTCCCTCCGGAGAGAGTACCTTGTTCCCCTGGAGGTGGATGGGAGGAAGGTCAATGGATACTGGGATACGGGCGCAGAGGTGACGCTGGCCCGGCCCGAGGTGGTGCCCCCAGATCAGGTGGTGCCCAACACCTACCTGACTCTGACGGGGGTGGGCGGGACACCATTCAAGTACCTGTGGCGAGGGTACGCCTGAAGTGGGGGGCCAAGGAGGGCCCCAAGGATGTGGGGGTACACCCGTATTTGCCCACTGAGGTGTTGATGGGGGGGGACCTGGAGGACTGGCCAAGCAACCCACAAAGTGCACTGGTTGTGACCCGCAGTCAGAGCCGGCGAGGGGCACTGCGCCCTGGCCTTGGGGAGGGTGCCTTGCCCGAGGCACAGGACCCTAACCTGGTGGGGAGGGAATGCCCAGGGACACGGCTCAGGGAGGCTGCGGCTTCAGACCCAGCCGGCGAGAGACAGCAGGTGGCCATCCCTGTCCCAGCTGCTGAGTTCCAGGCCGAGTTGCAGAAAGATCCCTCCTTGCGGAAGATAAGGGACCTGGCCAACCTCAGTGCGGTACAGACCATGGGGAGAGGTGGCCGGAAAAGGTTCCTGTGGGAGAAGGGGTTCCTGTACCGAGAATGGGCTCCCCCAGGGAAAATGGAGTCAGGGGGGATCAGGAGGCAGCTGGTGGTACCCCAGAAGTATCGCCGCCAGCTGCTGTACCGGGCCCACGACACCCCCCTCCCAGGGCACCAGGGAACCTGGCGTACCCAGCAGAGGCTGCTACGGAGCTTTTACTGGCCTGGGCTCTTCGTTACTGTCCGGCAGTACTGCCGATCCTGTGACCCCTGTCAGAGGGGGAGGAAGGCCCGGGACAAGGGGAAAATGGCTTTAGGACCCTTACCCAGCATAGAGGAGCCTTTCCAGAGGGTGGCCAAGGTTAAAAGGGGGGCTCTGAACCAAGAGAGCCCGAAGCACAGACCTCCAGACTGGAGCGCTGGGAGAAGACCACAGCCCAGTTGGAACCCCAGGGGTATTGGGGTGGGAAAAGGGCACAGGCCGCATAAACCTTCCCACGTGCGAACTACGAGTGCCATCGAGCACCCCCGACCTAACGGGGGGCGTGAAACTGGAGGGGCCTGGTGTAATTCTCACCAAGGAATGGGAGGGATGCGGGGGCATCCATGGGAACGGGGGTAGGTTCGAACTTCCCCGGGTCACTGGCTGAAGTGACCCCGCTCAGTTCGGTCTCGGAGGGGGGAGAGATGTGACGAACTGGGACTATTCTTGAAGTGGTCTGTGAATGCTGACAGGGGAGTGTGGCTAGGATGGTCTGCATTGGGGGAGGGGAGACTGACCGAAGGAGAATACCTGAGCATGTAACATGAGAACCCAGGAAGGGGGAGAGGCGAGGTGACACCTTTGCCCGGGAGACTGAACAAAGGCTGTGGGAGGGGTCGCTGAAGGGAGAGTTGGAGGAGCTGGCTAAGTGACGATGGCTGGGAGGCAGACAGGGCTCTGATCTCCTACGGGGGCTAGGGTGCCCGGGGACCCCAAGATGGACCTAACTGAGGGGGTCCTGTTGTCTGTGCCTGCAAGACCTGTCTTGGACTGTATTCCTGTCATCTAAATAAACCTTCTGCTTTACTGGCTGGCTGAGAGTCATGGTGAATCGCAGGAAGCCGGGGGTGCAGGGCCCTGAGTCCCCCCATACTCCGTGACAACTGCATTTTACCTCAATAGACTAATGCTGAATCCTAATCTCACGTTTCAAAAAAGTAACATATAAGGTGGTACAATTAATATCGAATCACATTTACCACCTTACATTTTGTGTAAATACAGTACATGGAACATAATACAGAGGCCTAAGTAGTTTATTGCTCTGCATTCAAGGCACATAATCCCTTTGGAAAAAATACTGACCTTTCACTTAACCCTCTCACTCTCATCTGCAGCTACTGCTTTAGCCAACTGTACCAAACTGAGAATTGTCATTTGAATAGAAAATGTGCATTGTATGACTGAGATTATATTTGTTTTCCAAATAGGGTGACCAGACGGGGGTGGAGGGTAATAGGAGCCTATATAAGAAAAAGACCCAAAAGTCAGGACTGTCCCTATAAAATCGGGACATCTGGTCACCCTATTTCCAAAGTAGTATTCAATTCAATTCCAAAGCACACATTCAGTAGGGTCCAGTCTAGGTCTCACCATGTAAATGGCAAAATTTCTGACTTCAATGGAAGCAAAATTGGGCCATTTATGTCCATGATACATAATGCAGAATTAAACATTGAATCTTTGCTATTTATTTTATAGTATATAATCATGCACTCTCTAGACTATAAAATTGGACATTTATTGCAATTCCAGTATGGTACTCATTTTTAATTTTAGAGGATCATATCTAGAATTTTTTTAAATGTTCAGCAGAATGAAGATTTGTATCTAAGGGACTATGCCCAATTTTAATAAGGAATCAAAGTGGTATGCTTAACTGCTAATGCACAAGCCAACAATACTCAGCTTACAGCTCCCATCTCTTTAATAATGGTAATAGTGTCTCAGCAACTTGAGCAAACAAAAACATGAAGTATATGTTTGTTCCAAGCTACCTTCACTATTTTATCATGAAAATAACAGTGTAGCATTTATCCTTACATTTGATAAGTAAGATGTAGAATATTAGCATGCTGTTCGAGTTAGGTAACAGTTATTGCTGAATATAGGTTTATTTAGTATATTTCAATTTTTAATGGTGTAAGCAAAATGTAGTTATGTACTGGGATAAAAACGTATCTACTGTATGAACAAAATTAAAAGAAAAAAATCCATCTTTATAAATATAAGTTGTGGAGCCGCCCAGTACATGGACATCTCCTGAGGTTTCCATTGCACGGTCAACTACTCTTAGTTTTTGGCTCCATCAGATTCCCTATCTATTACAACAAAACAAGGAATTAATCCATCTCTGGAATTAACTTCCCTTTCTCCCCTCAAACTTCAGTGCGTCGGGGACTATCTTCCCCAAATTTCTGAAACAGAGTGCAGAAGAGGGTCTCCTCCACATTGGTATTCTGGTGCTACTGTCTCCTACTTTCCCTTCTCCTCCTATAATTTGCTAGTTGCTGAAGGACAAATGAGAAAATACACCAATTTAAATAAATCCTGGCCAAAATTACAATATACATATATATTTTTACAAGTTACAATCAAAAGTCAATGCCTCCTGAAATGGTGAGCAGGAAAGAGTGGGGGAGGGAGATGAGGAGAAGTGACAGTGGCATAGTATGCTGACCATCTTTTAATTTTCCAACACTGAACATTCTAAGGCTTATATCAGCCTTCCAAATTCCAAGGCAGAGATGGCCCTTAATCCCAAGCTCTAAGGAGGCCTGTAAAGCTTTTACACTGAATTAAACAAACCTTAAACGGAGAGTTTGGATGTCAGCATGCCAAGGTGGTTTGATACCTAATCTAGAAAGGACATCTTCCAACCACTGTGGAATTAGGAGAGCTAACTTCACCACACAATTTAATGCCTATCCAGGAAACTAAGCTAACCCTTTCTGTCACCACATGTGCTCTATCTGATTAGCAGAAAGGATCTGAACCAATGAACAGCTCCAATGTCAGGCCCATATCCCCCTTACATCTTCTCTTTCTGACTTTCAGTTACCAACGGAAGAATTAGGGTAGAGGAATCATCCAAGCGTCATTCCCAAGAGGCAGCTCCTGACTTCTGCATGAATACTCGAATTCTCAACTTTAATTTTGCATTAACCAAGTTTTTGCCAAAGAAATTACTGCACATTATATATCTAAAATACTAAGAATATTTCCAAAGCAGATCAATTTGTCAATGAATATATGAATGAATGATACAAAAAGTAGCTCATGGAAAGAAAGAGAGATGAAAACTAAATAACTTAGTCATGGGTGACTGGTATCCCCCCATACTGAGGGCACGAGCAAAAGGGGATGACACAAGACCTCCCCACATGTCTCTTCCTTGCTCTCCCCATCCCACGTTACCTGTGTGTGGGGGGGTAGGGATTCTGTCCTCCCGCTGCCCAGCTCCCTCCGGCCACCCCCAGCATGCTTGGCTGCTCTTCCTGGCAGCCAGACCCGGGCAGGGAATGGGACAGAGCTGCTCCCAGATGCTGTCCGGTGCAGTGCAGCAGCTACCTGGGAGAGCTCCTGTCTGCAGTGGCAGCAGGCTGCCTCCCACCCAGGCTTGGCTTCCGGGACAACGGCTGAGAGAATCGGAGCCCCCCACCTTGGCATGGTCTGTGCACAGCAGCAGCTGGCTGCGAGAGAGCCTGTCTGGGGAGGGGCAGCAGCGGCAGCCCACTCCCTGCCCAGGGTTGTCTTCTGGGGACAGGAGCTCACTACAAGCCTGCCAGGGCAGTGGGAGGGGGCTCTGGCTCACTCGGCTGCTGTCCCCAGAAGCTGAGCCTGTGCGGAGCGGTGGTTGTGGGGGACAGCCTGCTGCTGCCCCAGCCAGGTGCTCTCCCAGTCAGCCACTGCGCTGCACCGGGCAGCGTCCCAGGTAGTGTGGCCCCACCCCTTCTCTTCTGCCTCTGCTGGGGGGGGGCATTCGACTCGTCATGCCCCTCAAATGAGTTGCCTATGCTGAGAGGGGACATGATAAAAGGTTGTTACAAGAAGGAGGGGAAAATGTTCCTCTTAACCTCTGAGGATAGGACAAGAAGCATGGGCTTAACTTACAGCAAAGGTGGTTTAGGTTGACCATTAGGAAAAACTTCCTGTCAGGGTGGTTAAGCACTAGGGAGGTTGTGGAATCTAGATAATACTTAGTCCCACCATGAGTGCAGGGGACTGGATTAGATGACCTCTCAAGGTCCCTTCCAGTCCTACGATTCTATGATTTGATGATTCATTTCTTGGAACTGGTCTACACTAGGGGGGGGGATCGATCCAAGATACGCAACTTCAGCTATGCGAATAGCGTAGCTGAAGTCGAAGTATCTTGGATCGAATTACCTGGGGTCCACACGGCGCGAGATCGATGGCCGCGGCTCCCCCATCGACTGCGCTACCGCCGCTCGCTCTGGTGGAGTTCCGGAGTCGACGGTGAGCGCGTTCGGGGATCAATATATCGTGTCTTAACGAGACGCGATATATCGATCCCAGATCAATCCATTGCTACGATGTACGCGAATCCGTACCCTTGGAGACTTACTCTACATAATTACAGGTGTTACTACAAAATATTAATAAGACTTCTATTTGTTTGTTTACTTCAAAGAACTGGAAAACTGTAGCTAAATTCTATAATAATGTTGTTGGAAGAGTGTTGACAACTAATAAAAAAACAGTCAGTCTGACACTTCATTTATTTTAGCTAACCCATTTCTTATATTGACATTCTCCATTCCAGTTAATGGTTTTCATTAACAAGGCATGCTAACTTTAGAACAGCATGTGTTTTCTCTTTATTAAATTGTACTATTTCAGTCAATATTTAAAACCTATTTTTCTTTCAATTAACTCTTGATTATATCATTTAAGAGTTTGTTTAAATAAGTCTCTGAAATCTTAGAATCATTGAATCATAGAAATGTAGGACTGGAAGGGACCTCTGTTTAGATCACATAGTCCTGTCCCCTGCATTGAGGGGGACTAAGTATTATCTAGACCTTCCCTGACAGGTGTTTGTCTAGCCTGTTCTTAAAGACCTCTAATTACGGGAGTTTCCACAACCTCCCTAGGTAATTTTTTCCAGTCCTTAACTCTAGGAAGATTTTCCTAATGTCTAACCTAAATCTCCCTTGCTGCAATTTCAATCCACTACTTCTTGTCCTGTCCTCAGTGGTTAAGGAGAACAATTTATCATCTTCCTCTTTATAATAACATTTTACGTACTTGAAGACTGTTATCATGTGCCCTCTCAGTCTTCTCTTCTCCAGAGTAAGCAAACACAGTTTTTTCAATCTTTCCACGTAGGTCATGTTTTCTAGACCTTTAATTATTTTTGTTGCTCTCCTCTGGACTTTCTCCAATTTGTCCACATCGTTTCTGAAGAGTGCTACCCAGAACTAGACACAGTACTCCAGTTTAGGCTTTTTGAGTGCTGAATAGAGTGAAAGAATTACTTCTTATGTCTTGCTTACAACACTCCTACATACCAGAATGATATTCACTTTTTTTGCAACAGTATTACATTGTTGAGTCATGTTTAGTTTGTGATCCACTATAATCCCCAAATCATTTTCTACAGTATTCCTTCCTAGGCGGTCATTTCCCATTTTATATTTGTACAATTGATTTTTCCTTTCTAAGTTGAGTACTTTGCATTTGTACTTATTGAATTTCATTCGATTTATTTCAGACCATTTCTCCAGTTTGTCCAGATCATTTTGAATTGTAATCCTGTCCTCCAAAGATCTTGTCAGATCTGTTTTAAACTTTAATAGAGATTAATCTTTTTTAGAAATTTAATTTGAATGAGACATTACTAGATTTTGGTAAAGAACACAATTTAGGAATCTCTATCAATACAGGTTACAAAGCAGATCAGACTTTACTTGAATGGGCCACTAGAAAAATTGTAGATGTTGCTCTATACTTGTTTTGTTCTAATCCTGAACTTTGCCATGTCTTACAGGTAGAACTGACTGGGTGAAATTTTTCATCCAAACTTTTTTTTTTGGTAAAAATGCAGATTTGGCATCACTTAGCAAATTCATGTAGATTTGGCTAAATTGTTCACGTTGAACCCTCCCTCTCACAATTCCAAAAAAAAATAAAACATCAATGTTTCACTTTGACATTTTCAAAATGAAATGTTTTGAAATTCTTATTTGAAATGAATTTCCTTCAATTTTATAAATTTGTTAAATGTTAACAATACTCAATTGAAAAAACATTTCATTTCAGGTCCACTGATACTTTTGACTTTTTGATTCACCAAAAGTTTTGGAAAAATTTTTTTTTTTTTGAGTTGAACTGAAGTAATAATAATACCTTATTTGAATGTCCACAAACAAACTAATTAGTTGTTAAAGCCTGGATCTAGCATACCTACTAAGAAGGCTCATATTCTGCTGTAATAATTTGGAAACCAAATGAGATATCAAGTAGGTCATATTCCCTGATTATATGGGGCAGATGATTCAGCATTTCTAGTGAAGAGAAGGTGCTTTGTTAGTGTACAAAGCATTTTGGTATTCCAGTCTCCTTCCAACACATTAGCAGTAGTATTAATAGTTTATATTATTGTAGCGCCTAGGGGCCCTAGTCATAGACCAAGACTGTATTGTGCTAGGTGCTGTACAAACACTGGAAAAAATAACTGTCATCCCAGTAACACCTGCCTGATAACTCCCTTGAGAGTCTGAACAGCAGCTGAGAGAGCAAACAATCTTTCCTGAATTTGAATTGTTCCAATTACTCTAACTTTGCTCTTGGGGACTGATGCTCTCTTACTCTTCAGGATGGCTCTGGATTCCCCAAAAGAGTTTGAGACCCAATTGTCATAAAGAAAATGAGAGACAAGATGGGTGAGGTAATATCTTTTATTGGACCAACTTCTGTTGGTGAGAAAGATAAGCTTTCAACCTCTGTGTGGCTCAAAAGCTTGTCTCTCTCATCAACAGAAGTTGATCCAATAAAAGATATTACCTCACCCACCCTGTCTCTCTAATATCCTTGGACCAACACAGCTACTACTATGCTGCATACATAAAGAAAACAAGGCTTATTAGACCACGCCTGAGAAAAAAATCATATCAGAGCTAATGTAAATGGTGGGAAAGCCTAACTTATCTATTCTTCACTGAGTAAGCTTGTAATTACATCACAGAGAAAACAGAATATGGAAAATGTTCATATTAGCATGTGGGCTGGTCAGAGTCTGTCTATCAATCAGATTTCCAGGGACTCAGAGCCTCAACCCCTGAGCCAATTACTCTTGTTATACTCTCACAGACTTTGTCTTCACTACTTCAAAAGGAGTATGTGTGTGTGGTTTTTTTTTTACAGCAAGATAACAAATTCACAATCATTATCTCCATGTAAAATCCTACATATCCTACATGGAGATAAGCACTTATGTTTACTCTGAAGTAGGTAGGCATATAACCCCACCAATGGTTGACCTCAGCCAGTTCTTTCAGTATCTTGTCTCCAGTTTGTTTTTACAGTGGGGATTGCTAATGCACACTAGTTATCCTTCAGTAAAAACCACTTTGTCAGTGAATACAAGCCCATAAATGTATTCTAATCCTTGAAAGTTCAGATGTTTTGGCAGGAACAGATAAACCCTCTTTTTCAGCTCTTTGCAAAGGTGCACATAAGAACATTGTGGTCTACTGTCCACTCAAGTTTCATCCAATATTGTAACGGGCTTTTTATCCTGAAGGAAATTGTGTGTCATCCATCCCTTGTCCCTTGCAAGAACAATAGTTTCTTCTCCATATTTTCTAATAAAACTTTTGATTTGGGCTGGTTCAAACTAAAGTTCATTTACTTATCTTTTTCTTTTTAATCCCAGCATACATTAACATTCCTCTTCCCTATCCCAGAGGATCTGTCTTCCTTGGCTGAGATCCTTGCAAATGCTAATTAGGCTTCAAATAATCTCTCTGAAAGTGGGACCTTAAGTAATTTATTTCTCTTTCTGAGACAGGTAAATTTAAAGGGATAACATTTAAATACCTCCAACTTATTCATGTGTAATCTACATTAAATGGAAATTCTTTCCAGATGGTATCCTTTTTAATCAAGAGAGAGATTGAAGAAGTCTTTGCAAAAAGCAGAGAAGGCTCCTAAGAAGAAGAGAATTCTTACGCAGCTACTATTATGGAACTCCTCTGTTAATGACTCAGAGTTGTTTGTGTGCTCTGAGGCCCCTGACAGTTGTGAGACTTCAGAACACTGCTAGGCAGTTTGTCCTTTAGCAGCTCTGCACTTAATTAGATCATGACATCTCATAAAATACAAACCAGAGCACTTTCCAATTCAGAACACTTTTACTGATTAAAAAAAAACCCATAATTTTCTCAATTCTATATATGTAGTGTATATACTGTAGTGTAATACTTTTTCCCTATTAGAACAAATCAAAACCCGTACCAAGGCCTATTTTAAGTTATTTAGCAGTAATTTGAGGTTTATCATATACAATTATGAAACAATGAAGAGAATGTTTATCATAGAAATTAAAGTAGTAAAAAACCTTTATTGAATAAGCCAATAATTAAGATGATTTCAAAGTAGCTAAACAAAAATAACCCATAAATGTACCCCCAGAACAAATCCTGCCTACTTGTGGAAAACCACATCTAAGTCTGAAAGTAATCATTTTTTCATCAAGCAAATGCCCCATTAGAAAATAATCTGTCATCTCCATAGTCACTTTGGTAAGAGGATTCTTCTTTTTGCATGATCTGTTTAGTATTTTTGCCTGGGGGAGAAATAATAAAATACCTATGGGAATGAGCTAATAAAGAATTAAATTTACACTCTATAGTCCTGAAACCTTGAAGATTTGTGCACATGCTTAACTTTACACACTGAATAGTTCTACTGAAGTGAACAGCACTACTCACTGTGCATAATGTTGAACATATAAGATGTAGATCTTTGCAGGACCAGGGCCCATGAAAGGTATGCAGGATATTTAAGAGTCAAGAAAAAAGGGACAGTAATCATGAAATAGTTAACCCAATTGTGATGCATGTAATCAACAGTCCCTGTCTATGCTGTACTCTGATAATTCAGAAGTCAAAAGAACATCCTATCATGTAAATGAATTGTAAACACGGGATATCTTTGTATTCATCTCTCTTTGAAATGTTCTGTAAATGGTGGAGGAACAAGCAAATGGCCTTATGTTAATTCATATAGCTAAGTACTAGTGATGGACCTCCTTCAAAGTCACCTTTTGTTCCCTGAGGAATTCCAACTTGTCAAAAGACATGAAATTGTATAAAAGATGCTTGGGTCCTGATTCTGTCATCTCAGATCTGCTTAAACTTCATCAGGAGAAGTTTGAGTCGCAAGACTGAGGTCCCAGTTATGCTGGTATGCCCTGAATATGATATTTGGACATTGGACTATGACTGATGAACTGAATTCTAAAGGAACTCTTTGCAACTACAAAGCTCACCTGTGAATCTGAACCTCAATGAATTGAACTCATGTCTATATGTATATTGATCTTTTAACCATACTCTCTCTCTCGTTTTTTAATAAATTTTAGTTTAGTCAATAAAAATTGGCTGAAGTGTGTATTTGGGTAAGATCTGAAACATTCATTAACCTGGGAGGTAATGTGTCCGATCCTTTGGGATTGGTAGAACCTTTTCTTTTATATGATGAAATAAGATTTTCAGAAATCATCATATTTGACGTGAGTCCCTGGATGGAGGCCTGAGGCTGGATCACTTTAAGGGAACTGTGTTGTTTGGACTTCTGAGTACCAGTAAGGTAATAAAGAAGCTGTTTTATGCTGGCTTGGTGAATCTAAGTATTGGAATATCCACCAGCTTTACGGAGATTGTCTGCCCCTTCTTTGCAGTTCACCCTAATTGAGTGACCACAGCTGGCTCCCCACTAGGACCCAGGTCACACCAATTAATACAACCATTTCTTTTATACTGGTTTTAAAATACCTCCTTTGCCAGCCATTTAGAGTGTATCATATATAAGAGGTTTATCCAATACTAATTTTATTCTAAAATAGCTAAAGAGAAGGGTCTCTAGCAATCCTCATATGTTTATACTAGAACAGGGGTTCCCAAACTTGGTTCGCGGCTTCTTCAGGGTAAGCCCCTGGCAGGCCGCGAGATACTTTGTTTACCTGAGCATCCACAGGTGCGGCCACTCGCAGCTCCCAGTGGCTGTGGTTCGCGGTTCCTTGCCAATGGGCGCTGCGGGAAGCGATGGCCTGGCCCGCGCCGCTTCCCGCAGCTCCCATTGGCTGGGAACAGCGAACCGCGGCCACTGGGAGCTGCAAGCGGCTGTACCTGTGGATGCTCAGGTAAACAAAGTGTCTCGCGGCCTACCAGGGGCTTACCCTGAACAAGCCATGAACCAAGTTTGGGAACCCCTGGACTAGAGAATATTGGTAGTAAGCAAACCAAGATTAACTAATACAGATTAATTAGAGCAGGATACAATAAACCACAACACCTGAAGATTATAGGACAAATTGGACCTTGGTATAAGTATCACCTGCTTGCATTAGGGCTGAATTTGGACCTATTTGTGAATCAATATAAAACTGCACAGAAGTTTAGCAAATACTTTCATATGCTTGTGTCGTAATATTAATGTATGAAACCATTTCGTTATTCAAAATTATAGTAGCTGTTGGAAAGAATGGGATAGACTTCTCTGATTTAAATCCCACTAAATATAGAAAATATCATTTCATTCTTTAATGGAACTCTGTTCAAAACACGTCCCATGTCTGGGCCTGATCCTGTAACCTTCACTCATATAAAATAGTTCCATTAGGTTAAAGAACGATTTGAATGAATAAGGTTTTGCTGGGTAAAGGCTCAAACTATTAGATATGTCTAGAAAACTAGATACTCATATATGTATATAGTAAGCAGGTTTCATCTTCTACTGGGATAATTATTTCACCCAACTAGCAACTATTTTGCTCTTTACTGTCACAAATTAAAGTAAATTTAAAAATGATGAAATAAACTATAATCCATACCATATTTCAGATGTATGTTTGTTGAATTTCAAAACATTAGGGGATTGAACCAGACCTATCATTTGTTGTAATTAATGTGGATTAGATCTTGAACTTTTGATATATTTGTAAAATTTCACTCTATTTCTTTAAACATTTAACAGACTTTTTAGGAACAATTGTCAGATGCTGGCCCTGCAGAAGGTATAAATCAGGGCAGAATTTGTCCCAATTTGTCAGATTTAGTTCAAGACCTTATCCTGCTCCCAATTATGACAAACTTGCATTGACTTCAATGAGAAGAAAATCAGTCCCTTAGTAGCTAGTTAATATAAAACCCAGCAAAACCATGAACGAAATGATACGGTTAAGATTTTATTATATAAAAGTAGCTCAAAATTATGGCACGTTCAACAACTATAATATGATCCCCACTAGTCTTCTATGGACACCAGTAGTTTTGTATTGTATTACTATATAGGGTTACTTTTTATGCTGAATAGGTCCAAATCACTGTCAAATTTTTCATAAATTCTACAAAAGTACATTTTCCAAGTCCCAAGGTCTGAGACGAAATGCCTCCACCCCCATGAAATCAACTGCAGCTTTATTTTGTTACCTATGTAATTGTGTCCATGCATCATCCTGTTACTGCTTAGAGTAGATAAATGGACCTTTGACCAGTTTTTTGTGATCCCATGTTAACTATCCCAGTGCCACACCGAAATCATCTCTTCTACTTTGAATAAGATGTTATAAAAGTAGCAGGGTGGGGCTCCACACTTACGTTTCTGTTTCCGAATCCAAGGTGCTCTGTTATTTCTAAATGCCATGGCTGTAACTGGAATCTGGCTCAGAGTTAAGCTGGGTTCCTTTCACCTTGTAGGTCAGCACCACTAACCGATGGTTTACAGGCCAAGTTATGGCCTTTGCAGCCCTATTATCCAACTGGCTGGAATGCAGGAAACTGGTCTCTTGATAATGCACAAAATAGAAGAGAATCACCAGTTTGCTCACTCTTAGTTATGCTGGCCCTATGCTGGCAGTAAAAACTTATTTGTCAGTACAGTGAACAGATGGGTCTCTGAATACACAAATGGATTTACCTGTTGAGTAAGAAGGTGCCAATTTTACGTGATCATAGTAGAACTGCTCTCTAGGTGTCCAAATCATCCCTAGTGTAATTTCACACTGGTGATGAATCTGGCCCAAACTCTTTAGACTACATAGTCCTATTAAAGCCCTTGCAATGCTCCTTAAAATATAAATTTTTGAAAGAGCTGCTGATTTAACTTACCACCTATTTGAGCACCATAGATATTGGGAGGTGTTGATGAAAATCCTTTCAAGTTACATTTTGTAACCAGGGTAGTGAGATAGTTTGGTACTACATGGGAACTACAGTGCTCAAAACCACTGTTTCTCTCTCCTTTCCCACCTCATCATCCCTTTCCTTGCTCCCATCTTCTCTGTAATTCACTTCCTTTCTCACAACTACAGATTAGAAAACTTGACTCTTATATTTGAGCAGTTCTTTACTCAATTTTGTTAAGAGTTTCTTTTTTTGTAGCTAAAAAAATTCTCAAAGCATCCTTGCCTTTATGAGCTCTGCCTTGAAATGAAGACATGTTGATGTTCACAAGCCATTAAATCTTCCTCTTTCTCTGCTCACTAACTGGAGAGCACATTGATACAGCAACCTGCTGAACAAGGTCTAAATAAACCTATTCCACTGCTCTTCTTGAAAAAATAATACTTCTGTATACATTTAAAAAAAAATTACTTAGAAGCCTAAGGGCCAGATTTTTAACTTCATTTTTAGGTGTCTAAATATATTCAAGTGCCTAGTGGGATTTTAAAAAGCACCTAGGTGCTAAATCCCATTGATTTCAATAAATTGGCTGAAACTGTAACTATTGGCATCTCTAGGTGCCTAAACGCCCTTAAAAATCTGAGAGACAAGGTGAGTGAGGTAATCTTTTATTGGACCAACTTCTGTTGGTGAGAGTTATGAGCTTGTCTCTCTAATAACCTGGGGCCGACAAAGCTACGACTTTCAATAAGACACGGGTGTGATGGGTTGGATCACAGAAACCCCCTTGGGGCTGCCAACTGATGTGCCAAGACTACTTCTGCCCCTGCTGTCCCTGCCTTCCCAGCTTGGGACTCCAGCACCCTGTCTTGTTGAGCCAGACACAACAATCTGCTCCAACACAGACCCATGGTCTGAACCACATGCCCCAAAGCTGCAGACTTAACTGAAAGCAACTTAAGAAGTGCTCCTGTCTTTAACACTCAGATGCCCAACTCCCAATGGGGTCCAAACCCCAAATAAATCCGTTTTATCCTACATAAAGCTTATACAGGGTAAACTCATAAATTGTTCACCCTCTATAACGCTAATACATACTCTGGGTTAATTATTAAGTAAAAAGTGATTTCATTAAATACAGAAAGTAGGATTTAAGTGGTTCCAAGTAGTGACAGACAGAACAAAGTGAATTACCAACTAAAATAAAATAAAACACGCGAATCTAAGCCTATTACAGTAATAAAACTGAATACAGATAAAATCTCACCCTCAGAGATGTTTCAATAAGTCTCTTTCACAGACTGGACGCCTTCCTAGTCTGGGCACAATCCTTTCCCCTGGTACAGCCCTTGTTCCAGCTCAGGTGGTAGCTAGGAGATTTCTCATGGTGGCTGCCCATTTGTTCTGTTCCCCCACTTATCTATCTTTTGCATAAGGCGCGAATCCTTTGTCCCTCTGGGTTCCCACCTCTCTTTCTCAATGGAAATGCACCAGGTAAAGATGGATTCCAGTTTAGGTGACATGATCACATGTCACTGTAAGACTTCATTACCCACTTGCCAGCACACATGTATACAGGAAGATTTACAAGTAAAACAGAGTCATCTACAGTCAATTGTCCTGGTTAATGGGAGCCATTAAGATTCCAAACCACTATTAATGGCCCACACTTTGCATAACTACAATAGGACCTCAGAGTTATATTTTATATTTCTAGTTTCAGATACAAGAATGATACATTTATACAAATAAGATGACCAGGCTCAGTAGATTATAAGCTCTGTAATGATACCTTACAAGAGACCTTTTGCATGAAGCATATTTTAGTTACATTATATTCACACTCATCAGCATACTTTCATAAAATCATATAGAGTGCAACGTCACAACGGGCTCTTCTGGCACAACGGAACTCTCAACAATAAAGAGCAAAGCTCATCTGTGTGGGAGACAGAATGAAATCCCCCAGGATCCAAGGACCATCACAAACTTCACCACTTCCCACTCCAAGTACAAGGCACATTTCTTTGACCTTGCCTGCTCTAATATAAACACATAGCAACTGGTATATTTTTCAACAAACAAAAATCCATGCCAAAACAAGAAACACCACTGAACACGATTCTCTGGGGAGAGGATGAAAGAACAAACATGTAACGTTGCTTAATGTACTACTGGAAGGTGCTCAGATACAACAATAAGCATGGTATAAAAACTTGTACAGAATAGGATAAATTTCTCTTTCTTTATCTTGTATCTATAATTTGATTGAAATTATGCTCCATGACAGATAAGCACTCAGCAAATATGTTATTGCTGTGTTGTAATGTTAAAGGCTGCTCTATGTAGCATTAGCAGGACACTGGATGTGAAATAAAATAAATAAATAAACAAATATATATACAAACAGCTTATATATATATGTTGTTAATCTTGACAAACTTCTCTCTGAAGAAATGAACAATTTTCATCTCAGTCAATCTTGATTGTATAGCTTTAATACACATTTGAATTTTAGATAAATGACTAGCTAGTAACAAGTAAGTGGTTAAAGCAGACAAATGGATTGCTCAATATTGTTTAATGACACATGCTAAATAACAGATTAAAGTATTTGCCCTTCTTATATATTTTATGATACACATTTTGTAATATAACTAATAAATAAGTATATAAGCTTCATATTTATCCAGAAAAATTGCTGATACATTAATATTGCTAATGGAACTTTAATATTTGCATTTCTTGACTTGTGTGAATATAAACTGTGCAATTATGTTGCACTGATCACTAGTGGGGAGTGCTGCATATAACTGTGTAGGTTTATTTTACAGAAAAAATGGAAAAAAGTGTCTGTGCTTGATAATTTAATATTTAAGTCATCCCAATTAAGGAATAAAGGTCACATCTAACTGAGATGTTTAGGGTACAGGAAAGGTAGATTGCCACCTATAATGTTGCTTCTGATTGGCTATATATAACTTTCTGCAGGATGGGGCAGTAGCATGATAGGTATTTCTGTACAATGGGAAATGTTCTGAACCTATTTCTAAATGTAAGATCAGAATCTGTAGGATACTTGGAGAAAAACAAAATAATCAAAGCCAGAATTTGCTTTTGCACCTGTGACTTCCTCCTGTTCTTGATGACGGTCATATTCATGGAGGAATTTGTTGGGTGTTTTTCAATAACATAACATTCCTCATTTAGATTATATTCCAGCAGCTTCCTGATAGGAGCAAGCTAGAGAAAGTGAATGTGAAGTTATGACACAATAGGGGTAGGACTATACTGAGCATCGTGCGTCATCTTCATGCTCACATCCAAGGCTAGAAGAGGCCATGTGGGTCCATGCTGCTTCAGTATCCCTCTTACCAGCAATCAATGGAGTCTGTAGCACAGGGGATGGAGTGGGGTATTGGAATCCAAATAGGGACCACACATCTCAAAGAACCTCCAGTTACAGGAAGCAACCTCCTCTTCTTTTTCAAATGACGGTCCCTATATGGATTGCAAACCCTGGTGATTAGCAAGCAGTGTTCAGTGTGAAGTTTGGTGTGAGCCCACCTGGGGGATGCATTTGTGGTGTAGGCGCAAGGAAACTTAGTCTTTATGAAAGATGGAGTACGGTGGGCCAGCCATCATGGCTGTCAGTTCGCTGATGTGTCAGGTCGAAGTGACAGCCACCAAGAAGATCACCTCCATGGAGAGGTGGGCAAGAGAGCAGGTTGTGAGGGGTTCAAACAGCGGTTTAGTAAGAGTAGAGTGAGCGATATTCAGGTCCCAAGAGGGGGATAGCTTTTTGTACTGGTAGAAAGGCGTTGACAAATCTTTGAGGAAGCGAACAGTGGTTGGGTGAGTGAAGATGGAAAAAATGTCTACTGGGGGAGGAAGGCACTGAGCGCTGCCAGGTGAACTCTGATGGAGGACTGGGTGAGGCCCAAGAGCTTAAGTTGGAGGAGGTAGTCCAGGACGATAGGAATGGATATGGAGTCTAGTGGGTAATGGTGGTGGTCTGCCCAGGTAGTGAAACACTTCCAATTTGCCTGATAGCAGGTTCTGGTGGATGGCTTCCTGTTGTGTGTGAGAACGTCGCTCACGGAGATGGAGCATGCATTGTTTACTTGCAGCCCTATCCAAATACCAAGTCGAGAGGTAGAGTAGGCCCAGGTTGGGGTGTTGGAGTCATCCCTGCATAGGCGCTGACTCTGTGGGTGATCTGGGACTCAAGCACTCACAGAAAAAAAATAGTGGGTGCTCAGCACCCAGGAGTTGGAGCCTGAATGTGGAATCTGATGAGTTCGGTGCTGTTAACAACTTCTGCCCTTGGGGCAGCGAGTGTGTTTATAAACAGAGGCAGAGTGGTTAAGATAAAAGGTTGTCATTAAATTAAATTAAGAATAGTTAGATGATCCTGAAAGCATTGCCAGGCACTCCAGTTAAAAGATAGGAAACAAAAGGCAGGAATAAATGGTCAGTTTTCAGAATGAAGAGAAGTAAATAGTTGTGTCCCCCAGGGGCTTGCACTGGAACCAGAGCTGTTCAACATATTCATAAATGATCTGCAAAAAGGGGTAAATAGTGAGGTGGCAAAGTTTGCAGATGATTCAAAATTACTCAAGATAGTTTAGTCCAAAGCAGATTGAAAAGAGCTAAAAGGGATCTCATAAAACTGGGTGACTTGGCAACAAAATGGCAGAAGAAATTCAATGTTAAATGCAAAGTAATGCACATGGCAAAGTATAATCCCAACTATACATACAAAATGATGGTGCCTAAATTAGCTGTTACCCATCAAGAAAGAGATCTTGGAGTCATTTGCAGTACTCTGGAAGCACTATGTTTCCAGAGTACTGCAAATTTATAAGAATTCTTCTCACTGTGCCTGTATCATCCTGAGCTCGTTCTCCAGCTTCAGAATAGTTAAAAATTATCTCCAGTCATCAATGGGACAGACACAACTGAATAATGTAGCTTTCCTTAACGTTCATCAAGACAATACCAGGGAACTAGATGTAAATAAGATTGCTGACAGTTTCATCCAGAAAGCTAAAGTGAGACATAATGTCTTTAACCTTTAATGTCTTCAAAGACAGCTTGTAGGTGATTGCAATGATTTTAATATACTGTAATTCATGATAATATAATTATGTAGTTCATAACAATGTAATAATTATTAAAATAGTAAAGATACAAATGATAGACACATTCAATAACTAGACTACGAAAGAAGTGTATAAATATGCTGAAAATAGCCTCCCCCCAAAATTGGCTGAGTGCCTTCTCCCCCCCAAACACACACCTCTTCAAAAGCACCCACCAGCAAAAACAAAAGTCAGTGCCTATGCGTCCCTGTGCCTCTGTCAGGAGATCCGGATGGGTGCAGAGGCGGGTCGGGGGGCGAACAGAGAGGTGGAAGAGGTCTGTGAATCGATATTGGTGAGGCCAAAAGGGGGCCATCAGTAAGACCGTCCATCTCCAAAGCGCATCTGGAACAGAAGAGGGGGAGTTTGTGGTTCTCACTGGTCTCAAAGAGCTACCAGCGTGGGGTGCCTCACCAGCGGAAAATGAAGTGTAGTGTGGGATTGTGTAATTCCCACTCGTGGATTGCATAGAAGGACCTGCTGAGCGTGTTCGCTAGGGAGTTGCTGGCACCAAGAAGATACGTGGCCTGTAGCATGACATCATGCTTGATGCACCAGATCCAGAGTTGGACAGCCTCCGTACATAGAGAGGGCGACCCGGCGCTGCCTTGCTTATTGATATATACAACTGCCATTATGTTGTCAGATAGCAGTGGAATGTGATGTGATTTTATGAGGGGGAGGAACACCTCACAGGCAAGACAGGCAGCTCACAATCCCAGGATACTGATGTGCATCCTAGCCTCTCTCTGTGTCCAGAAGCCCTGGGCAGTGTGACCATCCAGGTGGGTGCCTCAACCAGTGAGGAAGGCATCTGTAGTGAGAATGGTGTGGGAGGCGTAAAAGGGGTGCTGACCAAAGCTTTGGATGGGTTGGTCCACCACGTGATGGAGGCTAGGACAAACCGGGGGAGCAGGACAGACTTGTCCAAGCAGTCTGTCTGTGGCTGTAGATCGACCTGAGCCACAGTTGAAGGCAGTGCATATGGAGGTGGACATAGGGTGTTACGGAGGTGCAAGCCACCATGTGGCCAAGGAGGGAAAGACATCGGTGGATACAGTTGTGCAGTTTGTGAAGTAACATTGTGATGAGAGAGGTGAGGGTGGCAAGCTGGTCTGCTGGGAGGAAAGCTCAGTTTGCGAGAAAGTACAGGTGCACACCAATAAAGATGATCTGCTGGGTAGGGACAAGTACTGACTTGTCCTCTGACACAAATTCCCAGGTTGGCGAGGAGATTGTGAAGGGTCTGGATAACTGAAAGGAGCTGGTTGAGTGACAACACATCAAGGAGCCAGTAATCCAGATAGGGAAACATGGAAAGGCCGAGGCATTGCATGTGAGCTGTGACGAGGGTGAATACTTTTTTGAATAAGTGGAGAGCGGTGGCGATACTGAAGGAGGACATGGAACTGATAATGGGAATGACCAATCGTAAAACGGAGAAATTTCCAATGTTGATGTGGAAATATGCATCTTTCATATCGAGAGCTGCAAACCAGGCTCTGTGGGGGAGGGAAAGGATAATGAGGGGAGCATGACCATCTGGAACTTGAATTTTCATGTGAACCTGTTGGGTAATTGGAGGTCCAGAATGTGGGGGTGACTGCCTCCCTTTTTCAGAATAAGGAAATACAGGGAATAAAAGCCGCAGCCCTGATAACAGAGGAGGACACACTCTCTGGCACCCTTCTGGAAAAGGGTGTCTGCTTCTTCTCAAAAGAGATCTCAATGAAAGGGATTTCCATGGCCACCATGGGGTGGGTGACAAGGGGGAAACAAGAGGAATTCTATAGAGTACTCCTGGTGAATGATGTCCAGTGTCCAGTGGTCTGTGGTGATCTTTCCTGAATTGTGGGTGAACAGGGCAAGACAGCCCCCAAAGATGACATGGGGCACTGTGGGAAGGGTAGGAGGAGGTTCACGGGTCTCAATGGGGGAGTCAAAATGGCTGTTTTGATTGACATGGCAGGAGGATCAATGGGATGGAAGTGGTAGCGGCGGAGTAACAGCATCGCTGAGTGTACTGACGCCAGGACAGCTCCTGTTGTCTTTGGAAATAGGGTTGGTAGGGGATGTAGTGTGGTGAAAGGACGACCTCTGCTGCTTGCGGGTCGGGGTATACATGCCAACAGACTGCAGAGTGGCATGGGAATCCTTGAGGGAGTGGAGGGATTCGTTTGTCTTGTCACTAAAGAGCTTTTGGTTGTCAAAGAAAGTGATCTGGACCTCCTTAGGGAACCCAGACAATTGGAGCCAGGAGTCTCCATGGAGTACGACACTGGTAACCACAGCTGCCGGAAGTCAGTGTGTGGCTGGTGTGTTGCTGACAGACTGCTGGGATCAGAGTTGCTAGACTAGGCTCTAGCTATACACAAAGCAACAGCGTCCTGTGGCACCTTTAAGGCTAACAGATGTATTGGAGTATAAGCGTCTGACGAAGTGGGTATTCACCCACGAAAGCTTATGCTCCAATACATCTGTTAGTCTTAAAGGTGCCACAGGACTCACTGTTGCTTTTTACAGATCCAGACTAACATGGCTACCCCTCTGATACTAGCTATACACAGACACTCAGTGTGTGATCTGCATGCTGTTTGGCTGTTTGTGAGTGGCCCAGGTAGGGAGCTACAACAGCAAAGCATTATGAAGCACCCCACATGGCAGGCAGGCGGTGACACAACCCCTCACTGGTCTGGCTGCACCCCACAATGTGACAACATGAAAACAAGGTGTGGAATAGAAACAATTGAGCAACTTTAACTGCAACAGTCAGTACTAAATTTACAAAATAATTTTACATTTTTACCTTCCTGCTGCTAGCAAGGCTGTTTAACTGAACAATTGTCACCTCTTTTAGTTTCTAGTTGATGTCCCTCACGCCATCACAAATTTATGTACTTCTTTTTATAATCTCAGAGAAAAGAAAGGATGGCTTTGTTGTTAAAATAACTGGATTGCAACGCTGGTGATCCGAGTTCACCTTCTGACTGTCACAAACTTCCTGTGTCACCTGGGGATAAATCACTTTCCATGACTAAATTCTTAATCTGTAAAATGGGGATAATATGAGGATAAACTCATTAGTGGCACTTGGGCACTATGATGATCATATAAGTATATAGCTAGATAAGCTCTTTTAGTTCCAAAGAACATCAAAATGGGAAGATGCAATATAATTGCAGTGTCTCTACTGTTCTGATTGATTCATTCCATTTTCTTAACCTTGTATTAACACCACAGAACTTTCTTAAGCTATAGGAAAAGTGATAACTAAAACCGTACATGATTTTTCATCACTGGGAACACAAAGTAACAGGACAGATATATTCTAGATGTTTTTGCACTAGGGCCAATTCCACCTTTGACCATGTAAAAGCAGAGATCAATTTCACTAGAAGGGAATAAACTAGAATCAATTATTACCCAGTATACTCAAATGAAAAGAGGTCAGTAATCAAATGTCAGGTCATTGACTCCATGACCCAGCCAATAATGATCAATAAACAGCTATTAAAAATGTACCTTTGATCCAATTACCATCATCAGATGCATAAAGTTTGATTTTATTAAGGCACAGTATATTACAGCTTGAAACAAGCAGATATGATTTTAAACAAGCAAATAGCTGATTTACTCACTCACTTAAATGTATTCAATCGTTTATGCAGTTGCTGGGAACATCTGCCCAACTTCTAATTGAACTGAATAGAAGCACAAAACCTGAATTTCTGTACATCATTTAAATGGCACACTCATTACCTTAAAAAGCAATTAACATAAGCAGTATGTGTATTACCATGTAGAAACACACATGGCCTATTAGGTTACACTTAAATTAGACCATCTAACTTTATTTCAACTACCATTTGGCACCTGTTTCCCATATGTTGGCCACATGTCTTCACTAAAGTGATTAACTGCATATTATCAATGACATCAAAAAGCAGCTTAAAAGTTCAGCATTTACTGTTTAGAGAACAGTGAACATGTCCTTTAATGCTCTGTTTATTTTTGCATAAATGTAGAAAGCCAAGCATTATTAAAATGCAAAGTTCAAAAATTGGAGCTCAGGTTTCTTGGAACCTATTACAGTTTCTTCAATGCAGAGAAGGTTCTGCCTAAGGTGCTTGATTTTTATTGAACAATTTTCCTTTCACTATGACATGCTGTTTCTCCCACGGTAATCAAGACTGAAAAGCTTGAATTTCTCCTAGTAGACGAGTTGGAGTTATCACCACTTCGTTCATTTGAATGTTATAAAGTCAAATTGCTCTGCAGCACTCCCTTTTGCAATCGTGTTTAAATGTACCTGCCCTGAATAAAAAAACCCCACCTGGTTTGAATTCATCAGTGAATGAATAATCCATGGCTTTTTTGTGGGTGAAAGGGCAGAAACTGGATAGAGGTATCCTTTTCCAGAGGAGGGGAGGTCTGATGCTGCTGCAGCAGGAGTAGCCCAAGATAGCAAGGACCCATGCGGCTACTCAGTGTGAGTAAAGGTTATTTGGATTTTATGTTGAAGTGAATTTCACCCAATCGGAGACACTCATTGGATCTTATTTTTCTTTTCAGGATGCTCTTGAAGGATTTGAGGCAAGATACTCAACTCATGTAAAATGGGGCCATGCCAATTTATTCAAGAGGGGTAACTAGTGGTGTTACTCAAGGGTCAGTCCTAGGACCAATCCTATTCAACTTATTCATAAATGATCTGGAGAAAGGGGTAAACAGTGAGGTGGCAAAGTTTGCAGATGATACTAAACTGCTCAAGATAGTTAAGACCAAAGCAGACTGTGAAGAACTTCCAAAAGATCTCACAAAACTAAGTGAATGGGCAACAAAATGGCAAGTGAAATTTAATGTGGATAAATGTAAAATAATGCACATTGAAAAAAATAACCCCAACTATACATACAACATGATGGGGGCTAATTTAGCTACAACTCATCAGGAAAGAGATCTTGGAGTCATCGTAGATAGTTCTCTGAAGACGTCCATGCAGTGTGCACCGTCAGTCAAAAAAGCAAACAGGATGTTAGGAATAATTAAAAAAGGGATAGAGAATAAGATGGAGAATATCTTATTACCCTTATATAAATATGCCCACATCTTGAATACTGCATACAGATGTGGTCCCCTCATCTCAAAAAAGATATACTGGCATTAGAAAAGGTTCAGAGGAGGGCAACTAAAATGATTAGGTGTTTGGAATGGGTCCCATATGAGAAGAGATTAAAGAGGCTAGGACTTTTCAGCTTGGAAAAGAGGAGACTAAGGCGGGATATGATAGAGATATATAAAATCATGAGTGGTGTGGAGAAAGTGAATAAGGAAAAGTTATTTACTTGTTCCCATAATATAAGAACTAGAGGCCACCAAATGAAAGTAATGGGCAGCAGTTTTAAAACAAATAAAAGGAAGTTCTTCTTCACACAGCGCACAGTCAACCGGTGGAACTCCTTGCCTGAGGAGACTGTGAAGGCTAGGACTATAACAGGGTTTAAAAGAGAACTAGATAAATTCATGGAAGTTAAGTCCATTAACGGCTATTAGCCAGGATGGGTAAGGAATGGTGTCCCTAGCCTCTGTTTGTCAGAGGGTGGAGATGGATGATAGGAGAGAGATCACTTGATGATTACCTGTTAGGTTCACTCCTTCTTGGGCACCTGGCACTGGCCACTGTCGGTAGACAGGATACTAGGCTGGATGGACCTTTGGTCTGACCCAGTATGGCCGTTCTTGTGTTCTTATGTTAAGCCAATCATCTGGCCCTTCATATTATAGCAGGCTTTGAAATTTAAGTTTATTATCCAAATACTTAAAAAAAAATCGAATCACCTCTGGAAGAAAACAGGGTTTTAGGTGACTGAAATAAAAGGTCTGGGAACTCGGAACTAGTTTTTTGAGGCCTCACTCAGCTCAACAGCGAACTCATCAATGAGGTTTTTTTATTGGCATACAATCAAACTACACTTGAGTTGATCAGGCTCAAGTGTAGGTGGTGGATACAGGACATACCACACATCCAAAGCTACACAGAACCCCCCTTCCTTTATATACATTTACACATCCCATTACATTCGCTATACATTGCATTCCATGTTTTGGGATTGGCTTGATTAGTTTGCAGGAACCAATCCCTGTACAGCATGCTCTATCCATGTGCTGTCCACTAACTTTACTCTTTACTTCATCTTTACGATCCCAACTGCTCTTGTCCATTGTTCTTATTAATTTGTTCTTAATAAATGGTTTCCTAGGTGTTCCCCCTCTTATCTTACCTAGCTCTTTTATTTTACTGACTTATTGACCTACAGGCCTCGAACCCGGTCCACAGGAGCAGCCATGCTACAACTCTCCATTTGGCGGCCTGCTGACACCTGCTGACCCAGGACTCATGAAGCCCAGCCCCAGTTTGACATCCTATTGGCAGAGTCCCAGAGCAACTGATTGGCCCGCTGGCCTTACGTAAGCCAGCAACAGGAACAGGAAGCTGTCCGAACAACTGGGATCCACCCTTCTCCCACTCCCCCAGCTTGACTTCGGCATCCCAACCTGACTTGTCTCAGCTTGGCTCCTGACCTCTGATTTGCAGTTCTGATCTCCAGTTTGTCTCCTGCCTCTGATCCCTGGTATCCTGACCCAGCCTGACACTGGTTAGCGACTCGTGGTTCTGATAGACTCATAGACTTTAAGGTCAGAAGGGACCATTATGGTCATCTAGTCTGACCTCTCGCATGATGCAGGCCACAAAAGCTGACCCACTCACTTTCCCTTAACTCAGCTGAAGTCTCCAGATCGTGATTTAAAGACTTCAAGTCGCAGAGAATCCTCCAGCTTGCGACCCCTGCCCCATGCTGCGGAGGAAGGCGAAAAACCTCCAGGGCCTCTGCCAATCTACCCTGGAGGAAAATTCCTTCCCGACCCCAAATATGGCGATCAGTAGAACCCCGAGCATACAGGCAAGATTCTCCAGCCGGACCCTCATTTTACCAGCGATGGCACGTTATTGTCTAATTGACTAAAATCACGTTATCCCATCAAACCATTCCCTCCATAAACTTATCTAGCCTAATCTTGAAGCCAGAGAGGTCTTTCGCCCCCACCGTTTCCCTCGGAAGGCTGTTCCAAAATTTCACCCCTCTGACGGTTAGAAACCTTCGTCTAATTTCAAGCCTAAATTTCCTCACGGCCAGTTTATATCCATTTGTTCTCGTGTCCACATTAGTACTGAGCTGAAATAATTCCTCTCCCTCCCTGGTATTTATCCCTCTGATATATTTAAAGAGAGCAATCATATCCCCCCTCAGCCTTCTTTTGGTTAGGCTAAACAAACCGAGCTCCTTGAGTCTCCTTTCATATGAAAGGTTTTCCATTCCTCGGATCATCCTAGTGGCCCTTCTCTGTACCCGTTCCAGTTTGAGTTCATCCTTTTTAAACATAGGAGACCAGAACTGCACACAGTACTCCAAATGAGGTCTCACTAGTGCCTTGTATAACGGAAGCAGCACCTCCTTGTCCCTACTAGAAATACCTCGCCTAATACATCCCAAGATCGCATTAGCTTTTTTAACGGCCACGTCACATTGCCGACTCATAGTCATCCTGCGGTCAACCAGGACTCCGAGGTCCTTCTCCTCCTCCGTTACTTCCAACCGATGCGTCCCCAGCTTATAACTAAAATTCTTGTTAGTCATCCCTAAATGCATCACCTTACACTTCTCACTATTAAATTTCATCCTATTACTATTACTCCAATTTACAAGGTCATCCAAGTCTCCCTGCAGGATATCCCGATCCTTCTCCGAATTGGCAATACCTCCCAACTTTGTGTCATCTGCAAACTTTATCTGCAAACTTTATCAGCCCACTCCTACATTCGGTTCCGAGGTCAGTAATAAATAGATTAAATAGATCTCCCAGTATCCGGACCCAGCTGACTCTCAACTCCTGACTGTGGATTCTGGCTCTGACCACTAGGTCTTGCTGCCCTGTCTTAAAATGGGCGTAATTACTGCATATGGATACTGTGAGGATAAATATATCACAAAAGACTGTGAGGTGCTCATCAGATATTTAAATAGCCTCAATTACCATAGTACCTTAGATCATATGTCTACACTTTAGCATGATGCAGGATCAACAAAGTAAACTCATGTACTTCAAGATACATGTACAAAAATAGTTCCCATGGATCTTCTATAGATAAGAGTCAGCCTAGGATGCATGTTCCTTTACAAAACTTGTAAAGAACAGTAATTTGACTATTTTTACTCAAATAAGCCCCTTTCATCTTAAGGGGGTCCTGTGCTACCACCCTTCAAAAGTTAAACTGGCAAAAAAGGGTAGCCTCTATACAAATATGATGTGCATGCTGGCAAGTCAACTATTGGGCATTGGACATATTAATGTATGTACATAAGTAATTATGCATATGTGCATCTGGATTCTGTATATATAAGTCTGATGCATGCAAGAGTTTTGTGACTGTATTTTTTATTAGAAATTCCTTCTCCCCCTTCTCTGCTTCTTTTTGCACAGCCTCTCCTAAGTAGGATGCAAATTCAATAATGCTTGAATTTCAGTCAAACTTTTGAACCCATAATATTCTAGGGCATAGGTAAATTCAGCTCTCATAACCCTATATTTTATATAGAAATATATATGAGAGGCAATTGGGTGGGGGTTGAGACCAGGCCATGTAATCCAAAATGCAAATATAACCAAAATTAGCTTGCAAAAGCAAGATGTGAAGAAGACAGACTTTGTAGAAACTTTCCTTAAACTCATTTGTCATAGCAGCAGTGCGTGAGAATCTCAGTGGGATTCTGGCCAGAGATTTCTGACACGTTACTACAGCAAGAATGCTTAGTTTTTAAGATGTTTAGCATTTTCCCAATGTAGTTAGCAGAGGTTCACAACATAGTAAAGCAGCCATAAAATTCTCTCACCTGGCATGAGTCCCAGTGCTCAACTCTTTCTAGAGCTTTTATTTCTTATGCTAGAGGGTTTTTTTTTTTAAAAATTTAAACTCTGAAGCAGTTTGTTAATATTTCTCCAAAAAAAATTAACCACTACAGTTGATGAGAAAGCCCCTGGGATACAACATGTCCAGGCAGCATTTTTGGGATAACAACAACCTTTTTGTGACCCCCTCTACCCATGCCCCATTATGCTGCACATATAAATGGACAGGACTGACAACAGAGTTGAGAGATGCATTCAGAATGTGATCCAATGAATTTATTGTGGTTAGTAGCTGCATTGTTGGTATCAGCTGATCCTTAAGCAAGATTATTTTTATTAATGTAATTTAAATGAGTCAATTGAAAGGATCATTAATCATGCTTTCCAAACCTGTATTATGGGCATAGTTCATAATCATAGACTATGTCTACACTTAAAAACGTTACAGTGGTACAAGTGCAGCTGTGCTGCTGTAGCACTTCAATGGAGGGGTTCTCCCATCACTGTAGTTATTTCACCTCCTGACAGGCAGTAGCTAGGTTGACAGAAGAATTCTTCTGTTGACCTAGTGCTGTCTACACTGGTAGTTAGGTCAGCTTAACTACATCTCCAGGTTGGATTCTTCACAACCCTGAGAGATGTAGCTGTGCCAATGTAACTTTTCATTGTAGATCAGCCCATAGAGTTTAAGGCAAGAAGATACCACCAGATCATCTATTCTGACCTCCTGAATGTCACAGACCCCCAACACCACCATAACTTCTCATTAAAAGATTTTTCCTCATGATTTAAAGTGAGCCAGCTTGCACACTGCTGGACTAATTCTTTTTATAAACAATTTAAACATTTGTTACTCTTTACTGTGGTTCAGATATGCATAAACCAATAGTTTTCTTGGTGTAATAAAATTAGTTAATCTTTTCAAGCCAGCCCTATGTTCCAAAACAGTGGAATTGTGTATCCACTGTACTAAAGGAAGACAAGATGTTATCTTCTTTTCTGGGTACTAAGAAGGAATTTGAGAGTCACTTAAGAATAACAAAAAAATAACAGAACTACACTACTGAGGAATGCAGATGGATAAAATAATATCTGATGCAGATGAATACTACACTTAGGGCTGGTTTACACATAGGCGCCGACTTCCCCACTTTACAGTGGGTGCTTGACCCCCCTCTTTGCCCTGGCCCCGCCCCCACTCCACCCCTTCCATGAGTCCCTGCCCCTTCCCCGCCCCCCATTCCAACCCCTTCCTCAAAGTCCCCGGCCCAACTCCACCCCCTCTCTGCCTCTACTCCAACTTCTTCCCCAAATCCCCGCCCCGGTCCTGCCTTTTCCCAGCCTCCTCCCCTGAGCACGCCACGTTCCCGCTCCTCTCCTTCCCCCCCCCGAGCGTGCTAATGCTGCCAAACAGCTGTTTGGCAGCGGCCAGGCAGGAAATGCTGGGAGGTAGGCGGAGGAGCAGGGATGCGGCATGCTCAGGGGGGAGGAGGAGGTGGGATGGGGGGTGAGGAGAGCTTGGCTGCCGGTGGGTGCAGAGCACCCACAAATTTTTCCCCATGGGTGCTCCAGCCCCAAAGCACCCACGGAGTCAGTGCTTACACTACAGCTGTAAGTCAACCTAAGTTACACTACTTCAGTTACGTAAGTTATGTAACTGAAGTCGATGTAACTTAGGTTGACTTACAGCGTTGTCTACACCATACTGTGTTGATGGGAGATGCTCTCCTGCCAACTTACCTTATTCTTCTCGGGGAGCTGGGGTACAGAAGTCGACAGGAGAGCGCTCTGCCATAGACTTAGCGGGTCTTCACCAGACGCACTAAATCAACACCGCTGCATCGATCGCAGCAGTGATGATCTAGCCATAATGCTCTTACATATCAATTGGTCTTGTTTCTTCTTCCTGAATTTTTCATTGCTAATGATATAGGCTCTTTGTTTTATGCTTTGCTTTAGCTGTTTATTCTTATCTGTTATTAAACTAGGCACGATTTTCTGTAACACTGTAGTTGGTTGCAGTGAAAATTTTATTACTGAAAGGACTTTGAATTCAAGTGAGGAATTAGAACTAGAAGCAAATAAACTCTTAAAGAAAATCTATCTCCACGGAAAGAAGAGAAGGGAAAAAAATAACAACCCAAGAGGATAAAAATGGAAAATGCATGATGTAGAGCCAGAATTGTTTCTAAATGGAACGTTTTTGAATTTTTTTTCCATCAGGCAACAAGCTGCACTTTAAATATTTTGGCCTTGTGTGCTATAGAAAGCAGTCAAGGTTGGGTTACCCTTCAAAGCTCCCATGTCTAAAAATGAAATTAAAAATAGTGACTGGCAGTCACTACCTGTCTTGAAACAATCAAGATTCCTGCATGAAGTTTGATAATCATGCCTGACTGGAGTCAGAAAAACCAAAATGTGAGTGTTCACTACACAGAGAAATGGCTGGAAAAATGGCAGAGGATGGACCAAGTATGTGTTCAGGATCATTGTCTTATTCGGGGCTCTAGGAATGGTGTTAACACTAATAATAGCCACATCATGCAAATGAAAAATGTCCCATAGACAATAGCTGAAGAAAATTGAAAGAAAAGATTTATATTGAACACATTGAACAGTGTGAGGATAATATGGGATGCAGATCTTTGACAGCAGGTTTCTAGTAACTTAAGTCTAGAGTGAGTGGAACTAAGGTGCTCTCCTAATAGATTAAGATTCTAATTATCACAAAGGAAACAAATAGTGAGTGCTTTCAATGCCATGGGAAGCATAGCAGGTGTTTAATGTTTCCATTTGTACCTACTATCTGTGAGCAAAAGTTTTCCAGTTATGCTGGGGAATATAGAGTTGGTTTCTCTCTCATGGACTCTTCCCCAATAGTCCAAAGTAATTGGTATGTGGAATTTACTTCATTTGGATCAGCAATAGAACACAGACACGCAAGTATCTGGTATACAGATGTTCTATTCTGTATTTGCCTGTGAGCCAGTACTAGCCCACATTTGGTCACAACTGTTATTGAGATGAAGAGAGGAGTCCATATGCACTCACTCCATTAATGGTCTGCCTCCTTTCTGCTGCCAGAGTTTCCATTATGACTTTACTCCCATACTCCTAATCACTCTCACTTTCTGTAGCCCCCTCCAAGATGTGCATTGTTACTGTCCATGATAGAGACACATAGGTAGTATTACTTATAGCAAAACCGTTAGGTAGGGTCCTACATAAATAACGGAGAGATACTGACACCCTGATCAGTATACATAGGCTCAAGCTTTGATTAATGTTTCTTCTTCTTTACATTGCACTGAGGACAGTCATGTGCTCCTGATTCTGTGGATCCACGATCACAGGACATGACTAATGATGTATGAAATGAAAAGCCACTGCCCATTCATAGAGGCAGTACTGCAATCACTGCTGTTCTGTGCTATTTGTTGTGTACACAGGACACAATGTCCAATTTCATTTAAAGGCACACAGGTAAGCAAACGGAGCAACTCCTCTTCCACAGAAACAACATTTTTGTGTTTTTAAAGTTTTTTTTTTCTGTTTTTACTCTGCAATCTGCCCTCCCCCAACCACCAACGGTGAATAGCAAGCATTTCAAGGATATATGAGTATCTACATTCTTTTTCTACAGATACCCCTGCTGCATTATTACCACTCTGTTCAACCAGAGATAAAATGAAACTGTTTCCAGGAGTGTTGGGATGTCACTGAAGATTCAAGTCACAATGGGCTGGGCATGGTCAAACAACTCGTGTGAACATAGCCTGGTGGAATTTTGGTTCAGTGAGGTTTTTCTTTATTTCAGAAATTGGTTCCCACTCTCTATAGTCTTCTCTACACTGGAGACACTTACCATGAGAAAAGAAAAAACAAAACAACCCCCCCCCTCCAAAAAAAAAAAATACCCCACCAAACCCAAGCCACTACTCCTAGCATTTTAGTTAGTGCTTAGGAATTCAATCTTGTGATGTGCTGAGGACTCATTCATCTTCATGGGACTATCGCCATGCCTAAAGGTATGCCTGTGGCTAGGTGCTTTGCTGGGTTCAGACCATAGTGCTATGATCAAGACCTAGCTGAGGAGGATGGATCCCTACCTAAAGTACTTCCAGAAAAGTCTGGTACCTCTGAAACTGAGATATCCACTATTGTAGACCAGGCTCTGGCAAATGGATCCAATTTTACTTACTGTTCCAGTTAAACCTGCTGAAAACTAGTCTAAATTGAGTCACTGGATCTATCTAAAGGAGTCTTATCTACAGTAATGATATCCTCGGGTCTACTGAACTGGTGTTACAACCTGTAGGAGTTTCCCCTCCCCGCACCCCCCAGTAAACTTCCATAGTGTGGACAAGCCTAAAGATTAGCAAAATTAGATTCTGAAATAAGGAGAAACTTTTACCAAGCCAATACTCCTCCAGGACATAGTCCCTTGAATTGTTTTAAAATACCAAACTGTCAGGGCTGCGATGTAGGTGGCTGGCTGGAACCAAGGTTCAGAGTTGAGCCAAGGGTCTGAGTTGGAGTCTGATACCAGGAGCAAGTGTTAGGAAAGCAGGAACCAGGAGTCAGGCAAGAAGGAAGGGTCCAACATAGCAGCCAGGTAGAGCCTTGTTGTGTGGACAACTTCCTGTGCCTCTCTTTAAGAAACCCTGACCAATCATAGCTCATGGTGTTCCTCCAATCAGGCCTACGGAAGCCCTCCGTGATATAACTTCAGGTTTCACGGTCTCTCCTACTTAGTTCGTTAGTAGCAAGTCACTGGGTAGGAGCAGGGTGGTTACAGTCAACTGGGAACCCTGCAGACCGAGGTTCAAGAACTGCAGGATCATGACACCAACCACTGAGTAAGAACCCATCTCAGTCTTGAGCCCTCAATTTTAGAACTACCAGACTTTCTAAACTCCTCCAGCCAATCTCTAATTAGAATGTTGGCAAGTGTATTAAACTTCTAATAATAGAAATTACCCACAATAATTCATGAGGCTCTAAACTTCAGCTTACTGTTACATTTTATTCTCTATAACTTATCCTATCTTTTGCTGGTTTCAATTAGGCAATTAGAACACTTACATATTTGCTCACTGCAGTGAAGAATGACAGCAGGACTGTAAACTGCCAAAATCAAGGGGGAAAATGCTTAAGCAATACTTTTAAAACACAGAAGCCATCAGCAAAACTGCCAGAGAAGTAACGTTGAACTAGTGCATAATCTTTATGGAAAAACAAACTTGGGATCAAACGTTGTTGCCATAAATGAAATATGGAACAGAGCTGAAATTTTTTGGCTGAACAGTAATTTCACTGAAATATTCAGTTTTGGGCAACCAAAACTATTTGAGAATTGCATTCAGAGTCCTCAAATAGCTTCAGCCAAATAAAAAATGAGAATAAGACTACACACAGAATAAGGCTATGTCTACACTTCAGCCACAGATGTGATCTGTAGCTTGTGTAGATGTACCCACACTAGCTCACTAAAAATGGCAGTAAGCGGAAGCCCTCCTGATGCCCCTGGCTCCATGCTCGTTTGTGAAACCAGCCTTGTGGTCCTGCCCACTAGATTATCCTGTGCATCTAGATCATCTCCTTAAGGCAAGAGAGACAGTGCCAGACGAGGAATAAAAGAGTTGTTTCAGAGAAGCAAGCAAGTGCTAAATATTGGGTTCAGTCTGGGCACAGACACCTGGGTAAGGCAAATGGAGCCATGTTTGTTTATATAAGACCGGGGGTGATGGTGGTGGAAGGGAATGAAAATCAAGCAACAGTTTGATAACAATAAAACTAAAATAGCACACAAATGCTTTTCCTTTATATCACTCAGAGAAACACCTGAATATCCGTTATTCAGAGGACAATTATTCATACTGCTCAAAATGGAGAACCAGTCCTAACCACTTCACAGATAGATTACATAACCACACTTAAAAGTGGCAATTCTTCAACCAAAAAAACCTTCAAAAACAGACTTCAGCTAGAAACTGCAGAACTGGAATTAATTTGCAAACTTGACACCATCAAATTAGGCCTGAATAAAGACTGGGAGTGGATGGGTCACTACAAAAAGTAATTTTCCCTTTGCTGATACTCACATCTTCTTGTCAACTGTTGGAAATGGGCGACGTCCACCTTGATTGTATTGGCCTTGTTAGCACTACAAAAGTAATTTCCCCTCCCTTGGTATTCACCCCTTCTTGTCAACTGTTGAGAATAGGCCACCTCCATCTTAATTGAACTGGCCTCATTAGCACTGACCCCCCACTTGGTAAGGCAACTCCCATCTTTTCATGTGCTGTAATATTTATACCTGCTTACTGTATTTTTCACTCCATGCATCTGATGACATGGGTTTTAGCCCACAAAAGCTTATGCCCAAATAAATTTGTTAGTCTCTAAGGTGCCACAAGGACTCCTCGTTGTTATAACCATTTATTGTATATCCAACAAATGCCATCAGCTCATGGTACATGGATCAGCATATTCTCACATTCCATTAATCTGAGTGGACATTCCTCAGAGTACTACTGCAGGGAAATGAGACAATAAGGAAGGGGTTAACTAGGATTCTTCTATGAAGAGGCTTTTAACTAAATCTGTCAGATGCTTCCTCTTAAGAAGTTCAGTTTAATTTGGTGCTTTCTTTTGATGTGTTAGGGATGAAGCAGAGGGAAAGCTATGCAGAAAATGCTGGGTAGCTTGGCATTTGAGAAAAGTAAAATTTATGTTTTATTATATATACACACAATATATTGTTATTTGTGGCTGGTTTTTATTTCTAATTCAACCAGGGTCTTGTTTTGCTGGGATTGTTTTTGCTCACAGTTTTTATGATCTGACTTCCTTTTGTTGGGGCAAGGGTAAGGAGTAAAAGTGACAGTGGTTAATGTATCCGCCAGTGCTGTTTTACACTCATGTTTCCTGTGATACCAGTCCTGGGCTAATGCTATGTTGTAGCTTGAAAATGCACTGCCTTGTAGATCTCCTCACATAAGCCTCAACTGTCACTTTCTCTCAGCCACTGTCACTGAAAGTGAATCAATCCTGGCAGAAGATCACAAACCGCACTTAAAGCAAAAACTATTCTTTGTGCTTCCATTTTCCACAGTTCTGGCCAAGAAAAGGGTTTTGGGAACCCTTCTTTCCTCCTCCAGTTTTCTCCTCTTTTTTCCCCTTATTTCTTCAGTGCTATTGTGTTTGTTCTATTTCCTTTCCCCAGCCTCACTCTGGATCATCTAATTTCATTCGTATGTTGCCATGCCTCAGCTGCCCCTATTGGTTTTCCCCCAATAGTTACGATACCCATTAAGTCCATCTATCTATAATCTTTTCTCTTACCCCTTTCTTACTAGTTACACTGATTTACTGTTATATATTATCAGAACTCATTATTATCTGTACTGTTTATAGTCTCTGGATCCTCAGCTTACATTATCCCACTTATTTTATTTTTAACATGAAACATTAAAAAATGCTGGCTTATATTTGAGTCCTTGATCATATTTTCCTGTGTAATAACCAACTCACAGCTAGTACAGTCCCTACGATCCCCTGGTTAAAGTTACATTTTCTACCCAGCATAGAAAGAACAGAAGACACATGTTTCCATGACTACAGCATCCATATGTTTAATTCAAAATTTACGATTCGTTTGATTTGAAAAATAAAAAAAGCAGTAGATATGTAAGATCATGCTGAATTGATCTACACCTACACTATACCATATCTAGTTACAGCAATAAATCCAAATCGTTCATCCTATTATTTTGTTGAATTTAGTGATGATAGCAATAAAACCCTTTCCCCATCCCCTTTGACCTCTGAAATCTGGATTATTTATTCCACAATAACCTAATGTTGTACTCTATTCACACGTACTTCAAATTCCCACAGAAGTTCTCTTAATTTTAAAAGCTCCAATTACATAGGTCTCCACAAGTGAGCCTCTTTAATTTCAGTGAGGACAATTTGAAAAGATTAAGTAAATCCAGCTGTGTGAAGGTATTCTTCAGGAATGCTTGAATTCCATCGTGTAGAATGAAAGACTTGAAATTTTGAAATGTGTAATTATAAGAAGTATTGTTCAGTTATTTATAAAGCTTTTTATCAATGGGATAGCATTTTCTTATTATGCCGTGGGAACAAGTTAAACTTTGCTTTCAGTGACATTAGTGTAACTCCATTGAGTTCATAAATACGGAGTGTAAGCAGGAGTAGAATTTGGCCTTGGACTTTGACTGGTCAATTTTCTTTTCTAATACAACAAAAAGCTCATCTCAGTGTCCAAAATGATATCCTGAAAATTGTATAATAATGCTGTGGTGGAATAAGGACCTGAAAAGGCAGGACCAGTGCCAGTATGCCATCAGCTTCAGCAGTGCTATAAAAATGAAACTCCGAGGCCAAGAACTATCATGATGTGATGCTTTAAATAGATTAAACCGAAAACTATTAAGGATACCTGTTAAAAAATAACACTATAGTAACCTTCTTATACACCATGGCTCTGAGGGTCACTATAATCAATTCTCCCATAGCAGAGTATGCATATGTAACATTTCACAAGGAAAAAGGAAAAGTCCATACTAACAACCTCACAAAGATTTTAGAAATACATAATAATAAATAAAAGAGAAAGGAAGAAATCCAGCTATGGAAACAAAATATGCATAAATTAGTTATACTTTAACACTCAAGCCGTGTCTCTGTGGCGCAATGGGTCAGCGCGTTCAGCTGTTAACTGAAAGGATGGTGGTTTGAGCCCACCCAGGGACGGCGGTAAGCCCATGCTACTTCCTTGCTCCTCGAGACCTGCTGGGAGCCTCAAAGGCCCCCTTTGGGGGGAGGGATAGCTCAGTGGTTTGAGCATTGGCCTGCTAAACCCAGCTTTGTGAGTTCAATCCTTGAGGGGGCTATTTAGGGATCTGGGGCAAAAATCTGTCTGGGGACTGGTCCTGCTTTGAGCAGGGGGTTGGACTAGATGACCTCCTGAGGTCCCTTCTAATCCTGATATTCTATGATTTTCTGTCATAACCAGTTTAGTTTTGGAATGACGGGATTAGTTGCTGGGCATTCTGCATAAAAGGAACATGTACAGCATCAACCATCATCCGCCAAGGTGGTTGGAAATGGCATGCTTTACAGACAGTAATTGATTAAGTCAGCCACTCTGTGAAATAAGTAGGTAGTTGTAGATCCATTTTACAGATGAGGAAATAAAGTACTTGCTCAAGGTGACACAGAAGATTTTGGCACAGATAGCTATAGAACCAGTCAGTTTTCCTGACTTCTAGCCCTGTGTCCTAATCACAAGAACATTCTTCCTTCCAGATAATGCATGAATAATAATTTATCTGGGATTAATAGTTTATTAAGGCACAGTCAAACACGGGTAGAATGCCATCATGTTGGAAATGTTACCATAGGTTCTTTAGCTGGACTGTCCTTCTCTGAGCAGACATTTCAACAGCATTGTACAATGACAATTACACTAGTCTATTGTGGACTACAGCACTGCTTCCCTGCAGATTTTTCTTTGACATTACTTTTGAGGTGAAAGGCGAGGAAGGCTATGAAGAAGAAGGAAGGGGACTAATGAATGGATCACTAAATAAGAGTATGGAGTTCAAAAACTGAAACTTGCTCTTGAGACTCATGAAAATACTCCACTTAACACTTAAAACACACTGCACTGTAGTTGCATGATTGACATATAGAGAAGTTTAACTTTATTGTGAAATGTACAACAGATTGTACAATGTATTGTTAATATCTTAGCAGCCAGAGTTTCTGCTACTTTGACATTTTCCTTCCTGTTAAAGCAAGAATAATAAAGCACGAGTCTAATTCCTTTCAACAAGTGGTCTCATATCCCATGAAGCCATGCTCCCAGTAACATCCATATACATTATATATCAAACTCAGTGGCTAACATCACATTGTGCCTATCATTTCATATAAAACAACAAACTGAACAAAGAAGCATGCTCAGCTGCAACCTATTTAGCAGAGTCTTCAAGCATTTCTCTGTCTCAAAGACCAATTATTTTCTCAAACAACTGAAAGCAGAGACACTTGTTTGTATAATTATATGAAATTTATTTTTGACTTCTTTAAAATAAGCCTCCCCTTTACACAAAGATCTGCTAAAGATCACACAACACAATCAAATATTATCTTTCTTTGGCTTAATTGGGAACCTAGGGTGTTATCAGCAAAGAGTGAGAAAGCATGTAGTGATTATGAGAGCTAGTGGTGAAATAGCTCTTTCAGTATTTTATCAATAAACTGGTTTTGTGATTTACTCTTTGAGGAAAATGAACAGCAACCTGAAAAATTAAGCAACCATGTCTGAGGCTCATAGAACAGTCTTAGGTCAGAGTACTGCCTTAAATTTCTGTCCAAAAACTGCATTAATTAATTGCAACTTTTCAGCCAGGGGCAGCTCCAGGCACCAGTGCCTGGGGCGGGAAGCCACGGGGGGCGGCCTGCCGGTCGCTGTGAGGGTGGCAGGCAGGCTGCTTTCGACGGCATGCCTGCGGGAGGTCTGCCGGTCCTGCGGCTTTGGTGGACCTCCCGCAGGCATGCCGCCGAATCTGCGTGACCAGCGGACCGCCCGCAGGCACACCGCCGAAAGCCGCCTGCCTGTCGTGCTTGGGGCAGCAAAAAACATAGCACAACTGCCAGCAAAGCAACATGAAAAATATCAAGGTGAAATAAGTGGTACGGCCACACTGTTCCTCAGTATTCGTCAAACTTGAAACGTCCTAGAAGAATAAACCAGGATTCATACTAAAATATTATTAATCTAATTCCCCTTCCCTACTCCCCCAGCATCTCTAATTACTATTTATTCCATTTCCATTGTTTGTATTTATAACAGAAGTACAAACATTTGCTGGACCAAGGGCTACACTACGAACGTGCCAGGAGCCTGAAGACCAAGAAACTGTCCTGCATTTGCTTGTACTTGTCTCTTAGGGCTCGCTACTGCTTCTATTGGAGCCAATGGCAAAACTCCCATTGATTTCAATGGGAGTTGTATCAGGCCCATAGGGCTTGTGCACATGTGGACACTAAGGAAAGTTATGCTGAATTAAATAAAGGTATGAATGTAAAGTGCATTAGTTAAACTGCACTATACCCCAGTGTGGATGCTTTCATTCAGAAGTAAAATGGCCTTAGTTTGCTTAGCTTAGGGTAGGTCAACACTTAAAAGTTAGGTCAGCATAGCTGCGTTGGTCAGGGGCATGAAAAAACCAACCCCCTGACCGACATAGCTATGCTGACCTAACCCCCAGTGCAGATGCAGCTATGTTGATAGAAGAATGCTTGCAATGACATAGCAAGTTTGTTCGGGGAGAAGTGTTCCTACACTGACGGAAAAACCCGTTTCTTCAGTGTAGGCTGTGTCTATACTAGGGGTTATGCAACCATAACTATGCTGATACAACTATGCTGGTAAAGTCTCTGTAGCATAGACACAGACTTAGCAGCCTAACTCATGTACTTTAATTTCACACTTTTAGTTAATATGGTTTAACTTTTCTGACTGTCCCCTTGTAGACAAGCCCTTAGAGAAGCTGCCTATTGTTTGAATTCACCAAAAATAAAAGCTGATTTCAATTAACTCCCTCTTCATCCTGTCAGCACTGAGGGGATGTCGATACTACAAAATTATGTGAACCTAAATTATGTCGACATACAGCCATTGCAGAAATTAAATTGCTTTTGAATGTCCACACTATGCTTCTTGTGTCGGCCGTGTACATCCTCACCGTGATTTAACTGTCAGTATGGGGCATTGTGGGATGGCTTCTGAAAGCCAACAACAATCGATATAAGCAATGAAGTGTCTACACTGACACTGTGTTGATCTTACTACGTCAACCTAAGTGCTACGCCTCTCGCGGAGGTGGAGTTATTAAGTCAGCATAGCGAGAGTGACATTTTAGGGCTTGGCTACACTTGCAGATGTAGAGCGCTGGGAGTTAAACCAGCCTTCGGAGACTGCAGCAGGGAAAACGCTGCCATGTGTTTACGCTGTCAGCTGCAAGCACAGTGGCATGGCCATATTAGCAGCTCCTGCAACACCACAGAGAGCAGTGCATTGTGGTAGCTATCCCAGTGTGCAAGTGGCTGCAGCGTGCTTTTCAAATGAGGGGGAGGGTGGAGTGTGACAGGGAGTGTGTTGTGTGTACATGGCAGCAGAGACAGTGTGTTCTGGTTGGCAGAGAGTGTGTCAGCATGGTGTCTAGTAAGTTCAGACAGCAACAGACCCCCCACTCCCACCTCTCCCTCACACACACACATGCACACACGCGTGCCTCAGCAGCAGCAGCATTCCACAATAATGGTTTGCTTTGTGTCCCGGAGCAGATAAGCATGCCAGCTGTCAGAAATAGAGCTTTGAAAGGGGATATCCGCATGCCTGCAGCCAAGTTCAAAACAGTGAGAAGAGTGGCCACTTGACTTCAGGGGATTATGGGACGTTTCTGGAGGCCAATCACAGCGCAGTAATGCAACACGTCAGCCACACGGACACCCAGGCATTTCAGCCGGGGCGCAGCAAGCTTTATGCTTCTTGTGGGGGTGGATTACCAGGAGCGCTCCAGTTGCAGAGTCCAGGCGCTCTAAGTGCCTTGCCAGCCTGGACACCTCAGAAGTTAGGGTGAGCAAGGCTGATTTAATGCGCTCTAGCTTGCAAGCGTAGCCAAGCCCTTACTGTAGACGCTTACAGAGTTAGATCAACATAAACAGCCTGCATCGACCTAACTCTGTAGTGTAGACCAGGGCTGAGAGAAAGAAACTGTAGAAGTCCCTGCAAAGCTGCATTTCTCTGCCCCTTCTGGCATGTCTGCGGGGGAAAATTAAGACAAATTAACTAAAGATGTGAAGTGAGAGCACATTAGTTGAAGCACATGATATCTCTGGGTGCATGCTCTAATAATATAAGCTACAGTGAACTAAGGCCACTTTTCTTTTGAATGAAAACATCCATGCAGGGGTTTAATGTGCTTTAACTAATGCACTTTCATGTCACACCTTGAGTTAATTCATTTTAACTTCTCTGAGTGTGCTCCTGTAGATCAACCTTTACTTTAGCACATTATCTTACCTCTAGCTACAAGTGATCATCAAGAATATCCAAACCACCACCTCAAGGTATTGTTCACAACTGGACGATAATTAAACAGCTTAGAAACTTTAAATGGAAATCTTCACCAAATTTGGTTTCCTCTGTCAGATGTGGACACCTGCGGCCACTCACGCACGTTAACACACACCACTTTTTGCTGGCAATGCCCATGAACAAATGAACTGATATTCTTGATGATATTAGGACAATTGGACTAAGGCCTTGCCTACACTTAAGTTTTACTCGCAGAAGTACATTGGTTAGGAGTGTGAAAAATCATCCTTAACTGACATTGCTATGCCAGCAAAAGCTCCAATGTAGACACAGTAAGAGCAAAAAAGTCCTCTTGCTGGCACAGCTTATTTTATTTGAGGTATAAGCCGTGTCTCCATTTGGAGCGTTTGCTGGTACTGATCTACCTGCATAGCTATACTGGCAAAAACTTTCTAGTGTAGAGAAGGCCTAAATATAACAGAGGATTAAAATACCTGTTTAAAATATAAGGGCCAGAATTTGGCATTTCAGCCCATAGCAGCAGGGAGTGGAAGGAGTTGCACAGCAGTTGCCTCAGGCAATTGTAGAATGCTGAGGTAGTAGGCACAATGCTTCTGGGACTGTAGGGGAAGGATGCACAGAAGCAGCAAATATTGAACCATTTTCAGAAGGTGCATTGCTTGCTCCCACTTGCTCTAATCCGCAGGGTGCTAGTAGAAGGAGGCAAAGTTCATCCCCTTCCCCTCAGCCACATCTACTTTGAAATGCAGAGCACTTCTGGCCACACAAACCTCAGGAAGCACAAATATTTTGGCTCTCCACCTCTTCATCCCAATTCCTGCTCACGCCACAGCATAGCCTCAATGTTAGCTTAAATCTTTCTTAAAAAATAAAGAAAAAGATTGTGCCTGTCACAGTTCAGGATAACTTCACCTGTATTCCCCCTCCATGTTTTTTTGAGGGCACCCCTCTACGCTCCCAGCTCCTCAGCTGTCACCTTTTTGTATCTCTACCTCCTAACCAGGGTTTTTCCAGGCTGTGCAATTCCCTACCTATTCGGTGTTTTTCCCAGCAAGCTAGACTGCCTAAACAGGCCAGCATCTGTGCTTTGCTTTCTCTTTGAAGTTTTATGAACAGCGTAATTGCCAGCAGTTATAAGTCATCACATAGCCCTTTATCAGCAAGTACATTTATTCCCAAGGTGAAAGCTTTACAGATAAAACATAAAAACAATAAAAGTTTCTATATGCATGCTAAAAGCTTACCAGAAGTCACCCATCAGTCTTATATGGCCTCAGGAGGCCAAAGTCCTTCCAACCCTTCCCAGGAAGGATTGGGGCCCCCCTTGAACAGAAGGTTCTGTCTGTTTGTTTGATCACAAATAAGACCCTGAGTCAGTTTAGATTCAGGTTATTTATTCAAAAGTCCTTTCTTCATCTGTTGGTCTCTGGAGAATCCAGTTTGAATCAGTATATTCGAACCTCTCTCCAAGTGGTGGTAACTCTCTGGAGGTGTTACAACCTGAGTGAATTTGCCTAATCACCCCTCACTGTTCCTAATTCCTGGAGGAGCTGTGGTCACCCTCCCGGATGGAATTACATACAATCTCTAGCTCAGAATGATACCTAAACTCAATACAGTAAAATCTCCCAAAAGACATCGCAGGAAATTGCCATATTTGTCACAGTGCCATCTAGGCCATTATTGCTCTGTTGCCAACATTCCTGCCTTGAAGTGTTTTGGCTGAGCTCCGCACATACAGTGCAGAGACTGATAATTGGTGGAAGGCAGACAGATGGAAAACCCTACTGAACACTCCTTAGCCTATGGGAGGACTGGAAGCAAAATACCCACAGTTCATGACACATAGGCATTTACTATTCACTGGGTCATTTTTCAGTTACCACTCCATTCCATTTGACATGCTTTTAAGGTAGTTTCTGATAATTACCAGAACTTTTACAATGTGCACTACGTTATTTTCTTGTCATAAGAACATAAGAATGACCATACTGGGTCAGACCAAAGGTCCATCCAGCCCAGTATCCTGTCGACCAACAATGGCCAATGCCAGGTGCCCCAGAGGGAGTGAATCTAACAGGTAATGATCAAGTGATCTCTCTCCTGCCATCCATCTCCACCCTCTGACAAACAGAGGCTAGGGACACCATTCCTTATCCATCCTGGCTAACAGCCATTAATGGACTAACCTCCATGAATTTATCTAGTTCTCTTTTAAACCCTGTTATAGTCCTAGCCTTCACAACCCTTTTAGGCAAGGAGTTCCACAGGTTGACTGTGCGCTGTGAGAGGAAGAACTTCCTTTTATTTGTTTTAAACCTGCTGCCCATTAATTTCATTTGGTAGCCCCTAGTTCTTATATTATGGGAACAAGTAAATAACTCACTAGATTAAAACTCTAGTTTTAATTTGCTACACAAAAAAATAGTCAACATTTCTGAAAAACACCCGTAAGCCACAGGACAGCAGATACGTTTTTAAAAATATATATAATGTTTTACAAAGGAGGCACTTGGTGTTATATTACTGTAGCCTCCCTCCAAATATGCCACTTATACAACTTTGCATTTAAACCAAATACATAGCCCTTTGCTACAGCATTTGGGTTTCTCTTTCAAATAACTGATGAAACTCTTACCATTACTGTAACATATCAGTTAATGCATAGTCTTTCTGATGTTTTTTTGTTTTCTAAAAGGTGTTTCATTGAATTATGCAGGATGCTGAAAACTACAAACAGATGAGAACTGAGACAAACATGCGAGCTATAGGTTGAGATGAGAAAGGAACTTGGGAGCTAGAAGGGAGGAGGATGGGGGAAGAAGTTGGCTTGAGTCTGAGGCAAAAGCTGATTGGGATGGATGATGGAGGTGGAATGGTGTTCTGACCCATTCATGCACATTGAGCTCTGATTCTCCAGCACAGGATTACAGTTGCCAGTTGAGAAGTTTGAATAGCATGAGTTATCTTTTGGCAGCTCAATTCCTCAGCCCCAGCTGTGATTGTAGATATTTTTTTGGTTTGATTTGTCTTATTGCTTGTTTTGTCTCCTGCAGTGTCATCTCCCTCATGGTCCCTCAAATTACCTCGTCATCTCTCTCATTCTCACTCATTACTTGCTGTGTTGAAAGTCACAGGCCTCTCTCTATTCCAATAGTCTCTTAATCACTGTTTTCACACATAGAGAATACTCTTCCTTCCCTTATCATTCCCTACTTCTGTTCTAGTAATATTTCCTTGTCTCTTCCCCTGTGCTCATTTACAGCAACAAACACTTTCACAATAGGGTATCAACTGGCTTCATAGATTCAGAGATTCCATACATTCCAAGGCCAGAAGGGACCACTGTGATCATCTAGTCTGATCTCCTGTAAAACACAGCTCATAGAACTTCCCTAAAATAATTCCTAGAGCAGATCTTTTTGAAAAACATTCAATCTGGATTTAAAAATTGTCACCAATGAAGAATCTACCACTGCCCTTGGTAAACTGTTCCAAAGGTAAAATTACCCTCACTGTCAAAAATGTACATCTTATTTCTAGTATGAATTTGTCTAGTTTCAACTTCAATGAAAGCCTCTCCAATTTATCAACAGCCTTTTTGGATTGTGGACACCAGGACTGGACACAGTATTCCAGCCGTGGTCACACCAGTGCCAAATACAGAAGTAAAATAACCTCTCTATTTCTACTGTTTATGCATCCCAGGATCTCAGGTTTTTTGGCCTTTTTTTGGCCACAGCATGACACCGGGAGCTCATGGTCAGCTGATTATCAACCACAACCCCCAAATCTTTTTCACAGTCACTGACTTCCAGCTTACCAAGCAATCCAGATCACTCTGATTCAGTGACCTGTTTTCTTCATTATTTACCACTCCTCCAATTGTTGTGTCATCTGCAAACTTTATCAGTGATGACTTTATGTTTTCTTCCAGGTTATTGGTAAAAGAGTTAAATAGCCTAGGGACAAGAACTGGTCCCTGTGGAATCCCACTGGAGACAATTCCCCACTTATAATTACATTTTGAGACCTATCATTTAGCCAATTTTTATCTATTAATGTGTGCCATGTGAATTTTATATCATTCTAGGTTTTAATAAAAATATCATGTGGCACAAGTCAAAAGCCTTATAGAAGTCTAAGTATTTTATGTCAACACGATTATCTTTATCAACCAAACTTGTAAATTAATACAAATATCAAGTTAGTTTGACAGGATCTATTTTCTAGAAACCAATGTTGATTTGTATTAATTACATTACCTTCCTTTAGTTCTTTATTTATTGAGTCTCATATCAGCCCTCCATTATCTTGCCACGGATTGATATCAGGCTGACAAGCTTACAATTACCCGTTATCCTGTTTACTCTTTTACAATTGGCACAACATTAGCTTTTTTCTAGTTTTCTGAATTTCCCCAGCTCTCTAAGACTTATTGAAAATCAACATTAATGGTCCAGAATTGCTCCTCAGCCAGTTCTTTTAAAACTCTTGCATATAAGTTATCTGGATCTGCTGATTTTCAAATGTCTAACTTTAGTAGCTCTTGTTTAATATCCTCCAGAGATGCTGTTGCAATGGAAAATGTGCTATCATTACTATATTAGCTGTTTTTTTCCAAATACAGAAAAGAAATATTTATTGAACATGTCTGCCTTTTCTGCATTATTATTGATAATTCTACCATTTCCATCTGTAATGGATCAATACCATTGTCAGGATTCTTTTATTTCTAATATATTTTAAAAACTCCTTCTTCTTGTCCTTAGCTCTTCTGGCCATAGAATTCTCCTGTGACCATTTGCTTTCCTTTTCAAATGTCTACAATTCCTAATTTCTGATTTATATTAATTACTATCAACTGCCCCTTTCTTCCATTTGTTAAACATTATTTTTAAATTTTTATAGCTACCTTCATTCCCCACCAAACCAGGTTAGTTTTTTAACCAGCAAAGTGTTCTTCCTCAACAGTTTGATTGTGAATTTTTGGGCATCTACTCAGGTTCTTAAATGATTACCAATTATCGTTCATATCTTTCTGATTAAATTCTTTTTCCCAGCTGATTTGGCTCAGAATGGTTTTAGCTTTGTGAAAATGTTCTGTCATTTCTTCTGTCTAAACTTTTTGCTTCACTAGGTTTTAATTTTTATCCATTAGTAGGAGTGGCTGTTCATAAAACATCTTCTTAAAGGAAACAGTTTATCTTGCAAATATTTCTTATTAAAATGTACCACCACTGCATAGCTGAGGTCAAAACTATATTCCTATTAAACACAGGGACTTGCAAATCCTGTTGTAACCTGTCCAAAAAGTAATTTCTACCCCGATGTTTCATATGCTGCATGTCATCCTGCTGTAGAATTTTTCTGGGAAGTGTGGAAAAAATAATCAGAAATCTCATCCTACTATCACGGAATTTATAAAAGGTCAATGTCAATGACTTTTTCAAACTTTTCTGAAAGTTTTCTTGGCTCATTATACTTCCAAAACAGCTTGGTCTACAGTGTTTCTTTCTTTCTTTCTTTCTTTTTTTTTTTGGTTTTGCTGAGGAGAAGAACCTTTCAGTATTTCTGATGGGCTAACTGAGGAATTATGAAGAACTTGGGGATCCATCACCCTCAGTGAGGTAGGCAGGGAGGAGTTAACTGAGAGGTCATTAGAGCAGAGATATAAAGAAGCCAGAAAGAAAACTGGGTTAGGAAGCACAGAGGAACTGGAACCATTTTATACAAAAGTATTACTCTGCTTACAAGAGTCTTATATAATAACTATTGTCCCGTCCCCTCTAGCTGAAGCGAGACAAACTCTGTTTGCTGTTTTGATCTTTACAAGAAAAAGTCTTCCCAGAGGTGCATGCACCTGAAGTGGCAAGCTGAAATATATGTTTATTTTTCTTTGTTTTTCACCCTTTTTGGTTACCTGAAGCTGAGTCCTGTGCCACATCTATACGCAACTGTATGTACACCTATACACAGCTGCATTTCACCTTATTTTAAAACTTGCCATGGACTCCATGCTGCTGGGCTGAGATGGGGGAGAAGGGGTGGGATGGTACCGATAAGAAATGCAGAAGGGCAAGAGTTTTGAACACCACGCACATATACACAACTGGTGAAATAATGCAGTATCTTCTATGTTACAGAATTTTTGTACTCTTCACTGCCCTTTTATCAAGGATCTCTTATACGTGCACTTTGCAGATTCCAGCCCTCTGTGGCAACCAATGATTAAGAATGTGTTTACAATACATCTTTGCTTAATAATTTACATCCCTTAAGTAGAACTATTCCACAACACAAAAAACAAGCAAATCAGAAACAAGATTTCAAAAATATACATTAAATATTCAACACAAATAAAAGTGTGACTCCATGGATAGAAACAGATTAATCCAGTAGGGGGAACTGACTCTATAATACTGAATCCATAATTTATGGGCAGTTGTGTGGTGGTATTTTGTGTTGTCTCTGAGGGTGTCACCTGACGATAGACTGTCTGGTTTCCTAGACACCATTATATTTGGCTCTTCTGTTTATTTCGAAGGAATTTGCGTCCTCGGTCTATTTAAAAATGAGGCCATCTGTGATTTCTGCGGGAAAGTACAGGCTGTTTTAAAGGGTGTTTCCTGATGCCCATACTTGGTTCTGCTGCCAAATATGCAAACTAGCCTTGAAGCCACCTACATTCCACTCACAAGGCTAAACCCTTTTGGTAAACAAAACTCCTGTGTAGTGCGTACATGTATCTGAAGTGTCACTGACCTTTTAAACATTTAAATTGGGCTATAAGGAGAGCAGAAGTGGCAAATATATATTTCAAGAGCATTATTTTTAATGGACTGGGACATTGTCATTAAAAATGTCTCATTGGCACAAACCCATCCAAACCCCGTAGGCATGTATTTGGGCGCCTAGCCTGAGCTGCTGCCCAGGCTGCCATAGCTACCCTACTATTTTTAGCGCACTTGCTCAATGAGAGATAGCACAAGTATGTCCCCTCAAGCTGGGAATCACACACTCTCCCCAGCTCCAAGTGTAGACATACTCTCAGTGCTTACTACAATGGAGCCTGAACTCCGATTGGCCACTACTGCACACAAAACAATTGAGAATAATTTAAAAAAAAACACATCCATTTGCATAAACTCTCTTACACCTGGGAGGTTCTACAATTCTCAGCCATGGAGAAGAGTTTTCTTTTCGGGATAAGGGTAGAAGAAAATAGTAACCAGGAAAGGTTGACCTGACCTCTAGATAGCTCAAATCTGTCATGTAGCCAGGGCCCCTTGCCTTCAGAAGTTTACTAGTTGCAAGGCTGCTATTTCCTGATAGATTAGGCCCTAATCCCACAAACAGTTGTTACTATCATACTGTAATAAAACCCATAGTTAATTCTAACTTCATGGATATCACTATGCTGCACACAATGGCTATTCTGAACTTCACAGTGGCAGCAGAGATCAAACTCAGATCCTCCTGTGCTATAAGGCCTCTATCACTTACCCTACAGGAAATGAGAATCTCTTTCAGCTAGGGTTACCATCCGTCCGTATTTCCCCGGACATGTCCGGCTTTTGCGTCTCTAAATAGCCGTCCGGGAGGAATTGGTAACAAGGTTAAAATGTCCGGGGTTTTTTCCCCCCTCGCCTCCCTCCCTCCCTTCCATGCAGAGTGCGGCTGCTGAATGGGCGGCTGGGCCGATTGAGCCGCTCCCATTGGCCTCCAGCAGCCAGAGCCCTCCCCTGCTCCCCACTCCCTTTGCCTGCAGCCCTGTGTAACACACAAACCGACCCATCGGGCAGCGTGTTTTGCCTACACGTGGAGCCAGAATGGTACGGGGAGTCCGGGGGGGGGGGCAGTCAGGGAGCGGGGGAGTGTTGGATGGGTCCCCGGCCTCCACCTTCCACCCCCTCTCGGCGCGTCCCCCCCCCGCCGTGGACCCACCCTCCCTGCCTGACTGCCTCTCCCTTGCCTGCTTGTACTGCCAGAGCCAGTAGCAACTGCTGTCTGCTGCCCCGGGGTCCTAGTGTCCCCCATCCACTAATGGGAAGACAGGCTGCCCTTACCCTGCCCTTCCACCCTAGCCCTGAGCCTCTCCAACGCCCCAAACCCCTCATCCCCAGCCCTCATCCCCCCGCACCCTAATCCTCTGCCCCAGCCCTGAGCCTCCTGCTGCATCATGAACCCCTCATCCTCAGACCCACAGCCCTCACCCCTGCATCCCCTCCAATCCCCAAACTCCCTCCCAAACCCCCTCCCCCTTCCCACACCCCCCCTCCTGCCCTCAAACTCCCTCCCAAAGCCTGCACCCCTCCCTTTGCACCGCCTCCCACCCCCAAACTCCATCCCAGAGCCTGCACCCCTCACCCCCTACTGCACACCCACCCCCTGCCCCAGCCCGGACCTGCACCCAGCACCCAAACTCTATCCCAGAGCCTGCACCCGGCACCCCTCCTGCACCCTAATCCCCAGCCCAGGACCGGCACCCCGGACCTCCTCCCCCCACCCAAGAGCCTTAGGCAGGTGGGGGGTGGGTGGGTTCTGGGCACCACCAAAATTTCTACAACCCTGCCACCCATGCGAGTGGATAAGGGTCGGGGCAGTCAGGGGACAGGTAGGGTCCTAGGGGGGCAGTTAGGGTGGGGGGTTCTCAGCAGGGGGCAGTGAGGGGACAAGAAGCAGGGGGGGTTGGGATTCTGTGGGGGGCAGCAGGGGGGGGTGGGAAGCGGGAGGGAGTGGATGGGGGTGGGGCGGGGCTAGGGCGGGGCTTCCCCCCCCCCAGTGTCCTCTTTTTTGATTGTGGAAATATGGTAACCCTACTTTCAGCAGTTAGCCATATATGGCCTATGACACACAGTTGATCCATCCTGATTTTATTCAGGAGAGACAATGGTATACACACATAATAGTCATTTTATTACAGTACAGTATCAATTACATACATGAAGCCCTTGAAATTATGCTTGAATATTTTATCTGACCTGCAACAGTAAAAGCACATACACCACTGGTGTATTGAGGAAAGACAGAATTGCCTCGGTGTGTGTTAAAATAATCCGAAAATTTAATCTTGACTACATTTTATTATTGTCTTTTATTAATTTAAAACTTTGCTTTACAAATCCATTTGTCTTCTTACATATCTATCCCCTCTTGCCTATCTATTACGGTATCTTTTATTTATGGCTAGTAGCCAGCTTTCATATGGTCTATCACCAACACTGCTTTCATCACTGACTGCCAGGGGTCCCATTAGACTTTATGGTCATTGACTATCATTTCCATGACACATTCATTTTTCATACTCAAAGGGCTCGAGGTCTATATTTTCCCCTTAGACATTCTAGGTCAGATTCTCAGCTGATGTAAATTCCATTGATTTTAATGGAGATATATTAATTTACAGCAGCTGAGCCAACAGCCCTAGGTTTTCCAATTGCTTTTTTTTAAATAGTGACAATGACTATAAAAAAATCAGTGTCCATATACACAAGTAGAATACAATCAAAGTCTCATGGCAGGTTTACATGAACCTCTAAAGGATTCATGAGGTTCCATTTGGATAAATATGAATGTCTATCTGGATTTTATCCTAACTAACCCAACTTCTAGAATCAGGAGAACAAACATTTTTGATATATTATAGAACTTCTGCTTCAGACTGCAGCCAGAACCAGGAAGTGCAAGGACACCAATAAAATGAAATAAAATACCTTTCTGAACCTCAAATTGGTTTGGTTAAGACTCAGATTGAGTATCAGATCAGTTCATATTTTACTTAGACCTGTTCATCAGTCCCTAATATTCAGGTATTCAAGACTAAGACGAAGCAAAGATCATATTCAAGAGCTTAAAGAGAATTTTTGTTTTGGAAAAGTTGGAAGTGTCCAAATAACAGAAATTTGTATTTCTATCAACAGTGGAATTCATATTTGTTTGTTTGTTTTGATACTTTGATAAGAAAGGCTCTGAATTTCTCAGTTAGAGCTTAGCCATAGTGCATTTATTAACTTAAACTAAAGAAAAAAGCACCTTTTTAAAAACACAGAGACAATAATAGACAGGAATTCCTGACAAGTGTGAGGATTAAAATCTTCCATTGTTGTGTGCAGTGTTGTTGTAGCTGTGTTGGTCCCAAGATATTAGAGAGACAAGGGGGTGAGGTAACGTTTTATTGGGCCAACTTCTGTTGGTAAGAGAGACAAGTTTTCAAGATTACGCAGAGCTCTTCTTCAGGTCAGTGTAAGCTTATTCAGGACCTGAAAAAGAGCGCTGTGTAAGCTTGAAAGCTTGTCTCTCTCACCAACAGAAGTTGGTCCAAAAAAGATATTACCTCACCCACCTTGTCTCTATGATTAAAATTTCTCATTCTGATGATTAAATAAACCATCAAGGAACCTTAATTTTAGACACTCTCAAAGAGATTCATCCGGAATAACTCCACTGACTTCCAACTCCAATGGAGTTATATCAAATATGTTCCCTAGTATCTATCAGATGGATAAATATTACTGAATGAAAACTGAAGTACACTGTAAAATATCCCTATTTTTTTGATTTATGCTGTTCTCCTTTCAGATTTTTACAATGTATTGTACATTTTCATTAGGTTCTACACTTACATGCTCAGTGATACTGAAAACAGCTTTAATCAGTAGAGATATAATTGTCAAAGCTGATGTCAGAACTGTGAGATTTTATTTTAATTGCACAAGGAAAGAGATGATCTGAGTTTTTCAGGTTCATTTAAATGTAATAAGCTAACATTGGTACTCATATTAAAATCTCTGGAAATGTAATTAAATACTCAAATGACTACTAACATGATTAAAAAGAAAATGCAATAAGGTTATTACTAAGCCTATTAAAGCCATTGCATGTGCTGTTGTGCTCAGTAATAAATCACATCTGATTTCTGGAAGCAGAATTACCACGTAAGCAGTTCTACTATTTCCCTGTGCAGTGGGAAAATAACGCTGGAATGGGGTTTCCATATAGATATAAATCTGAGTTTTTATTTTTCAATAGATATATCTACATCACCTAGTCAATTGTTTCTGTTGCATATTCAATACTGATTACAACAAAGAGCAGTCTTTATAATAGACACAGCCCAATTAAATAATCATATCTGCTTATGCACAGAATATGGATTGGCAGGCACAAAAGTGATATCTGAATTCGTAGGACTTACCTTTCTTACTAATAATACTTTTAAAATCCCTTAATTGGAGGAGACTGTGATATGAAAACTATTACTGACCCTTTATAGTATTATTTCAAATAACAAGATCAATGCATTTATCTAACTCCATGACTATTAATATTAATGAAACTGATTCTTTTTCTCTTTACAGTCATTCTATACAATATACAGGTACAGTAGACAGTACTAGGGTTGCCAACTTTCTACTCGCACAAAACCGAACACACTTGCCCTGCTCCCTGCCCCGCCCTCCTCCGAGGCCCCACTTCTTCTATGAGGCACCGCCCCAGCGCACTCCATCCCCCCTCCCTCTGTCGCTTGCTCTCCACACCCTCACTCACTCACTCATTTTCACCGAGCTGGGTCAGGGAGTTGGGGTGAGGGAGGGGGTGAGAGGTTTGGGGTGTAGGAGGGGGGATGAGGGCTCCGGCTGGGGGTGCGGGCTCTAGAGTGGGGCTGGGGATAAGAGGTTTAGGTTGTAGGAGGGGGATCAGGGCTGGGGCAGGGGATTGGGGCACGGGAGGGGGTCAGCGGTGCAGGCTCTGGGTGGCACTTACCTCAAGCAGCTCCTGGAAGCAGCGGCATGTCCCCCCTCCTGCTCCTATGTGGATGCATGGCCAGGCAGCTCTGCGCGCTGCCCCGTCCACAGGCGCCGCCCCCACAGCTCCCATTGGCTATGGTTTCTGGCCAATGGGAACTGCAGAGCTGGTGCTTGGGGTGGGGGCAGTGCCTCTACGCCTAGGAGCCAGAGGGAAGCTGCATGGAGCCAGGGCAGGCAGGGAGCCTGCTTTAGCCCCACTGTGCTGCTGACCGGACTTTTAATGACCCGGTCTGCAGTGCTGACCGAAGCCGCCAGGGTCCCTTTTTGACCGGGCATTCCAGTCAAAAACTGGACACCTGGCAACCCTAGACAGTACAGTAAAAAAATAATTCAAGAATACAATCTATAGTCAATGTTTTATAACATATATTTTTATTTACAAGATGGGCCCAAATCTGAACTCTAGATCCAACAGCACCCTAACTTTGAAAAAGTTTGGATCCAAACCTGAACTTTGACACTTGGCTCTACCACTGCTATGAAGGGGCACAGGTCCTGCGCCCACTGAATTCAATGGTGCAAAATCAAGCCTAAGTAGTGTACTAAGTTTGAATAATAACAGAGGCCAGGATCTTCTGTGCCAGTGGCACGCAGGTTCTGTTTTGCTCACTGCAATCCAGGGTTGTTGTCCCAGAACAAAGGGTCTTTTATTATCACCTCTTCTAGAACCTCCTGAGAACCAGTCGCTCCCCACAAAGTTTTGTATAGATAAACAACTTCAATAGTCACGCTCAAGATGAGGAGTTTGACAGGGTGAATACAAACAATATATCAACCCCACTCTTTTAACAGTCTAATAAGGAGCTATATGCAATGGTTTGGGATATGCAGTACTGAATTAATCCCTGTAAATACATTATTTCTTTATCAGTGATTTTTATAAATAAAATAAGCCTGAATCAAACTGAAAGACCCAAATATGACTGAGCTCTGAAGTGTTCAAAATCCAGTTCTAGTTCTGAATGTCGCACCTGGAACCCTTCTCTATTTATTAGCACATTTCACTGTAATAAATATACTCAATGCATTGATATAGCACACCTCTCATCCAGAAGGATTCTACACCACTTCACAAATTATACAGGAATCACTTCACCCACCACTGGTGTGCAGCTAACTTTGCAGTGGAATGCAGGCAGCTAGATAATAGCACGAAACAGCACTTCACAAAAGTTGAGGACAGGAAGTGAAAATATCAAGTAGTTTGTCTGTAAATATTTGCAGTGACAAGACACCTTGTGAGAGTTTCACATTTGTGGCCCATTAGGACAGAAGGTTAATGTTTTATGTATCAAATTGAATCTTAGTAATATTGTCTTAAAGGCCTAGTAGGAAAAAAAAGGTGTGAATATAAAGTGAGATGAACTGACTTTTACTTCAAATAATTTATAATAATAAACAGTATATTCAGTGCCTCCATTAATAAAATTCAGGTCTTTGCCAGACTCCTAAGTCCTGACCTCAGTACTTTGCAGTCCGATTTCATTACTGTTGATAGTAATTACTATCTACTTAACATAAAACCATGAAGTGTCTTTTACTTCAGCTGTTTATAAATCAAAGGTGTTTATTTTTCTCCATAAAAAGTGTTAATCACCATTACTTCACCTCTACTCTAGGAATCTATACTAAGGCAACACTGGAGCAATGAAGCTGTGTTTATTGGAAGCTGCAAGTTAAGTTAGTGCATATTAAAGTGATAAAAAAGAAATGTGTTATCAGAAAGACAATTATGCTGACAATAACAAGCATTCCTCCTCCAGGGAAGCCCTTTACATCAAACCCTCACAAATTCTTGCCACAGTCCACACACACTTTCCCTGACATGACTCCAGACCTACAGAGGACTATCGATGAACTCTTCAATGCCAACTGACTAAGGCTCGGTGATGCCTCCAACCCTTTCAGCACAAGAAAAAGACCTTGTACATGGGCCCTGTAGCCCTGTGTCATAGAAGGATTTAGTGTAGTATCAGTCACCATGCTGGCAAAAGTAATCATTTGAAGTTTCTAGTTCCATGTTTTTTTTGAACTCTTCAGCTACTATTATTTCAAAATCAGATTATTTTCCATTTTGGGACAGATCCTCACCACATACATTATCATTATGACTATATGCTTAGTCCAGAAGCCCCAGTCACTGCAGCAGTTGAGGGGGGACTGTGTTAGGTTAATGCTCGCTATTTACAATGAAGCCCCTTGCTTATTAAACAAAAGAACCAGACATACACACACACACACACACACACGCATACACTTACTCAGAGGAGAAAAATAATTTTTAAAGAGGCATATGTTGTGTAATGTTCAGCAACCTTCCTCCAAATTCCCCACCAGGACTTCAGAATAACCAAGAAGAGACTGTCCCAAGTGAACCAATCCCAGGTTTTAGACTGAGCCCATTGAATGCTGAGGCAGTGCTTTGGGAGACTGGTCAGTGCTGAGTGGATAGTCACAGAATCCAGACATGACTAATTAAATCGGTAAATATGCACCTCACTATAAAGTTTCAGTGATTTAAGGAACTTCCTGGTAATTGTGAGCATCAGATATTACAGCATGCACTGAGGAAAGTAGAAGAAACAAAAGAAAAAAAAACCTGTTTGTGAAGGAATGTGATGTAACCAGTTATTTGAATTAGCTGTCCAAGACAACTACTACCTGCATCCATACAGGTTAAAGGCAAGAAAAGGTAGTAGTAGTTTATACTAAACATGGAGGTAACTAATGAATCCTGGCATTTCTGAAAAGGGTTTTGCCAAGTGAAGTGTGCTGATCTGAAGTAGAAAAACATGAAGGTGCACTTTGCTGTCATGGGATTATAATAAACTTGATAGGTATATATGACTGTCTGCCACATCAGCTTCTAAACTGCCAATAGAAGTTTCTAGTCCCTCATCATCTACCACAGCTCGCAATGTAGCTGGGTCAAAATGTGGCACAGTCAGTGCTTTGCCTACATGATAGGAATTATATCTGCTACATGAAGTTAATATTTAAAAATCTATACGGTTTTGCATCTAAACAACTAGTCTGTAAAAAGGACAAGCTCCATTTCATGGTAATGAGACAGTGTTTTCCTTGAGGTATTCAAGGAACACACACTCTGGAGTTTTTTAAGCTCACCACCTGAAAGTAAAAACAATGAGGAGTCCTTGTGGCACCTTAGAGACTAACAAATTTATTTGGGCATAAGCTTTTGTGGGCTAGAACCCACTTCATCGGATGCATGGAGTGGAAAATACAGGAGCAGGTATAAATACATGAAAAGATGGGAGTTGCCTTACCAAGTGTGAGGTCAGTCTAACGAGACCATTCAATTAACAGCAGGACACCAAGGGAGGAAAAATAATTTTTGTAGTGGTAATGAGAGTGGCCCATTTCAAACAGTTGACAAGAAGGCGTGAGTAACGGTAGGGGGAAATTAGTATGGGGACCCCGGCTGGCAGGGGTCGGCGGAGGGAACCCAGACCGGCAGCGGGCTGAGCCACTCAGCCTGCTGCCAGCCTGAGGTCCCAGCCACTGGTCCGCTCAGCCCACTGCCAGTCTGGGGTTCCATCCGCCGGCCCCTGTAAATGTAAAATGTATTACTGGCATGCGAAACCTTAAATTACTGCGAATAAATGAAGACTTGGCACACCACTTCTGAAAGGTTGCCGAATGCTGTTATACACCATTGCAACTCTGTTAAATTCACCTGACTTACATCAGGATAAGTGAGATCAGATTCAGGCCCAATCTGTTTACAGGCACAAAACTTTTATTTTTATGCTTTTTTCTTTCTTTTCTTCCCTTTCAATCTATAAACTTTGCTTTTATTTATGGTAACTGTAACTGCATGTGCTGATTTATTGTGGTTAGGGGTTAACCATTGTGGGTACCTCAGAGAAATAAACTGAGGGAATAAAACTGCAATGGCTTGAGCTTTGGGGTTTTACAACCTACCTCTTCAATAGTGCTGTCATTTGGGTGAGGCACATGGGACAGCCAAGCTGACCTGACACTAGACAGGCTTACAATGTGTCACTGGCCTTTATAATGTGTCTGACAAAGATTCAAAAAGGCGTGAATAAGAAAACAGCAAATGAGAAATCTTGGAGTAATGTGAGGGTTCATTTCTTTAACATAAAGGACATTTTTTTTTAAACCTCAATTTCATGCATCAGCAATAAATTATCAATTTACAGTAATGTGTGTCATGGGCAGATTCCTCTAACATGAGTGACATATCTTGCAATGACACATGGCTGAGAGATGTGCTACTAAGGCCTGGTCTACACTAGGCTTTTATGTCGAATTTAGCGCCGTTACATCGAATTAACCCTGCACCCGTCCACACCACGAAGCTATTTAGTTCGACATAGAGCTCTCTTAAATTCGACTTCTGTACTCCTCCCCAACGAGAGGAGTAGCGCTAAATTCGAAATGGCCATATCGAATTAGGCTAGGTGTGGATGGAAATCGACGCTAATAGCTCCGGGAGCTATCCCACAGTGCACCACTCTGTTGACGCTCTGGTCAGCGGTCCGAGCTCGAATGCTCTGACCAGCCACACAGGAAAAGCCCCGGGAAAATTTGAATTCTTTTTCCTGTCTGGGCAGTTTGAATCTCATTTCCTGTTTGGACATCGTGGCGAGCTCAGCAGCACTGGCAACGATGCAGAGCTCTCCAGCAGAGATGGCCGTGCAATCTAATAGAAAGAGGGCCCCAGCATGGACTGATCGGGAAGTCTTGGATCTCATCGCTGTGTGGGGCGATGAGTCCGTGCTTTCAGAGCTGCGCTCCAAAAGAAGGAATGCAAAGATCTACGAGAAGATCTCTAAAGCCATGGCAGAGAGAGGATACAGCCGGGATGCAACGCAGTGCCGCGTGAAAATCAAGGAGCTGAGACAAAGCTACCAAAAAACCAAAGAGGCAAACGGATGCTCCGGATCCCAGCCCCACACATCCCGTTTCTATCAGGCACTGCATTCCATCCTAGGTGCGGCCGCCACCACTACCCCACCCGTGACCGTGGACTCTGAGGATGGGATATTGTCCGCGGCCGGTTCCTCGTCGGACATGTTAGCGGACGGGGAAGATGAGGAAGGAGATGAGGAGGACGAGGCAGTCGACAGCGCTTGCACTGCTGATTTCCCCGACAGCCAAGAGCTCTTCATCACCCTTACCGAGATCCCCTACCAACCGTCCCCATCCGTTACCCCGGACACAGAATCAGGGGAAGGATCAAGCAGTAAGTGCTTTAAACATCTAAACTTTTATTTTTAACAGAACTGGAATATTTAAAATATTAACAATGGGTTTTTCTTGAAGTGATTTAAACATCTAAACTTTTATTTTTAACAGAACTGGAATATTTATAATATTAACAATGGGTTTTTCATGATTTCTTTGCCTTAGGCGATTAACTACTTAGTCCCAACTATTTAAAAAAAATCTAACAATTTCCGGTTTTTCATGATTCTGCTGCCCAAGACGCTCCACTCTTTAGTCCCTGCCACTGCAGCTACACCAAAATCCGGTCTATATGTCCGGGGATAGAGACGAAATCCTCATGGGAGATCTCAACGTAGCTCTCCTGGAGGTAATGTTCAAGCCTGGTCATCAGGTTCCTGGGGAGAGCGATTTTATTGGGTCCTCCATGGTACGAGACGTTTCCTTGCCAGGAGACAATCAAGTACTCAGGGATCATTGCACGGCAAAGCATGGCGGCATACGGACCCTGGTTTTTGCATGCTTTCCCTAAGCATGCGTTCCTTCTCGCTGTCCGAGATCCTCATCAGGGTGATGTCGCTCATGATGCCCTGCTTTGAATTAGGGAGGGGAATGTTAGTATTGGGACTGCTTTACAGCCACGCGGTGGAGGCGGCAGAGGGGCAGCATACAGGGATCTTTCCCTGGGACAGCCGCGAGGGGGTGGGACAGGGGCAGAGTTCATGCTTGCCGGATTGCTGGCAGCAGAGACTGGCTTTGCTTTCAATGTGAAAGGAGGCCAGTGCTACTATTAAAGTTTTAAGCAGCCACAAGTCTACGGCTTACCATGTTTGCCTGCTACACAAGTTGAGGTGTCCTGCCCCGCTTCTCAGATCGCCACTGCAAGACACCAGGCACTGAAGGCGAGATCCGAAAATTCGACCTTGTCCTGAGTGCGCATGTGAGAGGTGCAGTGCATGGTCTTGTTCACAGAGAAAGACTATGTTCTTTGTTCACAACTTCATTTATCTGTCTCAGGAATTCACTCCCTTTTTCCCATTCCCACAGACACTTCTGCGACTGTCTCCCAACCCAGCCTGGCATCACACTCCCAGAGGCTAGCGCAGATTAGGCGGAGGAAGAAGACGACGTGTGAGGACATGTTCTCAGAACTAATGTCCTGCTCCCGAGCCCAGGCAGCCCAGCAGACACAGTGGAGGGAGAACTTGTCCCAAATGCACCGAACAATCATGGAACGGGAGGAGAGGTGGCGTCAGGAAGACCAGCAGGCGACTCAAACGCTGCTTGGACTAATGAGGGAGCAAACGGACACGCTCCGGCGCCTTGTGGATGTTCTGCAAGACCGGAGGCAGGAGGACAGAGCCCCGCTGCGGTCTATCTCTAACCGCCCTCCCCCGCCACCAAGTCCCACACCCCCCTCACCCAAAGAAGGAGGGGGGGCAAGGGCCGTTAAAACTTTCAGTCAACCCCTGCAGACTGCTCTAGCACTAGAAAGCTCTCATTCCCCAAAATTTGAAAAGTCCTTTCCTACCCACCTCACACAAGCTCTCGTCCAAGTTTCACCCCCCCCGTTTCATGTGTGGTTCATAATAAAATATTCGTTTCTGTTAATTACTGTTTCCATGATTTTCTTTTGGAGGAGAGTCTGTCTGAAGGGGGGGAAGGGGCTTGGTAATTGGACAGGACAGTCACCTTTAGCAGGGTACAGAGGCGGGGGCAGGTCCAGCATCAGGACACATACACAGTGCAGTCACTAGTTACCCTGGTCAGTCTGGGAGGTGGTTTTCATGTTCTGTGGGGGGGGGGGTTGCTCTGTGACTTTGTGGCGGGGGAGGGCAGTTACAGATCTTATGCAGTGGTCCTTATCCTGGATCACAGAGCCACGCAGCAGGGGATCTGTAACCCTCCTCCCCCTGCCAGAAAGTCACATATCCGACACATACACGCAGTCCCGCCCAGGAGTGCTGGCAGGCTCCGTTGAAACAACCAGTCCACCACTGCGGAGCCTGTCATTCCGGGAGTTTAGAAGCATCATTTGCATCAGAACACTAAACCCGCCCCCCCGCCACAGTCTGCGTCCCCGGTTTAAAACATTCCCGCGAAAACAGTAATAAAGACAACGGTGTTCATTAACAAAACAGAACAGATTTTATTTTTTGGGAAGGGGGTGAAGGGGGTATGTAGCTGGAGAGGATAGTCAACATAAACTGGGTAAAGAAACTGGGGCAGGTTCAGCTTCTCTTTAAACAAAGTTAATAGTCACAGGTTACCCTGCTCACTGAGGAACCTAGCTTTCAAAGCCTCCCGGATGCACAGCGCGTCCCGCTGGGCTCTTCTAATCGCCCGGCTGTCTGGCTGGGCGTAATCAGAAGCCAGGCTATTTGCCTCAACCTCCCACCCAGCCATAAAGGTCTCCCCCTTGCTCTCACAGAGATTGTGGAGCACACAGCAAGCTGATATAACAATGGGGATATTGGTTTCGCTGAGATCACAGCGAGTCAGTAAGCTCCTCCATCTCCCCTTGAGATGGCCAAAAGCACACTCCACCACCATTCTGCACTTGCTCAGACGGTAGTTGAAGAGTTCTTTTTCAGTGTCCAGGGCGCCAGTATAGGGCTTCATGAGCCAGGGCATTAGCGGGTAGGCTGGGTCCCTGAGGATCACTGTAGGCATCTCCACATCCCCAAGAGTTATTTTGTGGTCCGGGAAGTAAATACCTTCCTGCAGCCGTCTAAACAGACCAGAGTTCCTGAACACGCGAGCGTCATGAACCTTGCCCGGCCATCCGACGTTGATGTTGGTAAAACGTCCCCTATGGTCCACCAGTGCTTGCAGCACCATTGAAAAGTAGCCCTTTCGGTTAATGTACTGGCTGGCCTGGTGGTCCGGTCCCAGGATAGGGATGTGAGTCCCATCTATAGCCCCACTGCAGTTTGGGAATCCCATCTCGGCGAAGCCATCTATGATGACCTGCGCGTTTCCCAGGGTCACTACCTTTGAGAGCAGTACCTTAACGATTGCGTTGGCTACTTGCATCACAACAACCCCCACGGTAGATTTGCCCACACCAAAGTGGTTCGCGACTGACCGGTAGCTGTCTGGCGTTGCAAGCTTCCAGAGGGCTATGGCCACTCGCTTCTGGACAGTCAGGGCTGCTCGCATCCGGGTGTCATTGCGCTTCAGGGCAGGGGACAGCAACTCACAAAGTTCCATGAAAGTCCCCTTCCGCATGCGAAAGTTTCGCAGCCACTGGGATTCATCCCAGACCTGCAGCACTATGCGGTCCCACCAGTCCGTGCTTGTTTCCCGGGCCCAGAATGGCCGTTCCACAACATCCACATGACCCATTGCCACCGTGATGTCCTGGGCGCTGGGTCTCATGGTTTCTGACAGCTCTGTGCTACTCTCCGACTTCAGGCCCTCACGGCGGTGCCGTAGCCTCCTCTCCTGATTTCTCTGCATCTGCCTCAAGGAAAGGTGTATGATAAGCTGCGAGGCGTTGAGAACGGCCACAACTGCAGCAATGGTCGCAGCGGGATCCATGCTCGCAGTGCTGTGGCGTCCGCGCTGTCACTGATCAGAAAAGTGCGCGAACTGATTTCCCGCTGGCGCTTTCAGGGAGGGAGGGAGGGCGGTAGTGACGGACGGATGACGACAGTTACCCAAAAGCACCCTCGACACATTTTTTTACCCAGAAGGCATTGGCGGCCTGACCCAGAATTCCAATGGGCAGCGGGGACTGTGGGAACTGTGGGATAGCTGCCCACAGTGCACCACTTCCAATGTCGACGCTTGCCCCGTTAGTGTGGACTCACAAAGTCGAATTACTGTCCTTAGTGTGGACACACACGTTCGACTTTGTAATATCGATTCCACATATTCGATTTAAGTGAAATCGAACTACCCTCGTAGTGTAGACATACCCTAAGAGAGATACAGGGCAGAGATCTAAAAATAATTTGAAAGCACAACAATAAAAGCAAGAAATGATCTACTGGGATTTTACCTTTACAGCCTATGTGTAAACGTCTCAGGTTAGAAATGAAATAAGTTTGTTTCCATGGGACACCCAAATCTATCAACATAGCTGACAGTCTATGAGCAGAGGATGTACTATGCTTGAATAAATGTGTGGGTTTCTGTAATCAGGTATATTTAGAAGCATTATGTGAGAAAAATACATTTGTGGATTTACTTTATAACTCACTGATGAACTGCCTGCTGGTGCTCAAAGTCCCTGCTTTCAGTTATTTAAATGTAAGTGCACACTAAAGATTGAGAGATTTACTATGTTTATTAAAGAAAAAATTTCCCAGATCAGAGCCTACTTCATTAAAAAAAAAGAAAAAGAAAAAGAAAAGGACACATCTGTTCTGCAGTTTTTGCTACCAGTTTGAAAATTAAGGTATCATAGCACATATAAATAAAGAGACTATCTAATCACAATTCTGGACACAGTTCCTATTTTAGAACAGGACTTAAATTTCAAGGGAATTTAAGGAAATGCAGCTGCCTTATTTTTAACAAAGTTATTAGTGAAAAGGAAAGATGGTTCAAAGAGGAATTGTGATCTTGTGGTTAAGGTCCTGGACTGGGACCCTTGAGAGTTGGTTTAATTTCCTGGCTATGACAATTTACACTTACTGATGAGCCTTCTCTCTCTCTGCCTCAGTTCCACAGAAAATGGGGATAACAACATCTTCTTTGCACACCAGGATAACGTGAGGTTAAAGTCCTTGATGTTTGTGAAGTGTTCAGATATTATGGTAATGGGGGTCAGATGGTTAATAAAAAAAGAAAAAGACACTAAGAAGGGAAGGGAGTTTCCCCGTGCAAAATATCTGTCATTCAAAATATGAGAAAAGTCCACATAGATCCATACTTAATTGGGCTTCTAGAAAGATCCTCATTTAATGGCGTGCAGGCATATTCTTATTAGTATGATCACAAAATGAGCCAATATTCCTGCTTACTATGAAAAACATCCTAGTTGTACAGTTACTGTCTCCTTCTCCCTGCCTTCTCCTTTATACCTACCCCCATCCCTGTTTCTTTCATCAACATGTTGCTTTTTGTCCAATTAGACTGAAATAACTCATTATGTGGTAGCATAATGGTCATATTACTTGTTTGTACAGAGCCTAGCACAGCGAGGCTATCATCTTTGATGAAGACAAATAAGTAGCTTAATAAATAATAATATAACAGAAAAATTTTAGGAAGCTGAATAGCTGTAAACTTCTCCCCTACACTTAGTATATTTCCTAGCACACAGTTGGGCCCTACAACTTGCAAACTAAACTATTATTTTACAATTCAGTTAAACAATCAGGGAAGTCATTCTCAAAAATACAGTGTGCACCCTGCTAATATCCCACATGGGAAACCTTTCTGGCAACAATTTCAGAACCAAGTGTCTCTCATTTGATGAAGCTGCAACCACAGGCAGTATTCAAGATGTGGATGTACCATGAATTTATATAGAGGCAATATGATATTTTCTCTCTTGTTATCTATCCCTTTCTTAATGATTCCCAACATTCTGTTCACTTTTTTGACTGCTGCGAACAGAATGTTGGGAATCATCAAGAAAGGGATAGATTAACCTGGCTAACTCTCAACAGCAACACAGACTGAACAAAGATGTCTGGAAGCACCATATGTGGCAGTAAAATAATTATTTTTTCTCAACACCTTAATGTAGGTGAGGGCCACAGGTGAATGAAAGAACAAGTGCAGGCTACGAACAATCTTATTGTCTGGCAGCCTGAGAAAACCAAACCACTTTATGAACAAGTTTACTTACTGACCATCCAACAAGCTGATGATGCGTATTTTAAACTCCTGGCTACATTGATGGACTGGACAAGGCGGGAACTTTCAAACCCCTATTGCAATGTGAGAGACAGAGGGCAGGTCTACACTACCCGCCTGAATCGGCGGGTAGAAATCGACCTCTCGGGGATCGATTTATCGCGTCCCGTTGGGACGCGACAATCGATCCCCGAATCGACGCTCTTACTCCACCAGCGAAGGTGGGAGTAAGAGCCGTCGACGGGAAGCCGCAGAGGTCGATTTTGCCACCGTCCCTACAGCGGGGTAAGTCGGCTGCGATACGTCGAATTCAGCTACGCTATTCGCGTAGCTGAATTTGTGTATCTTAAATCGACCCCCCCTGTAGTGAAGACGTAGCCAGAGTCTCAAAGTAAGTGACAATGTGAGGCAGTGAGCCCTGAAATGAGGGAGAGTCTATAGGATGTCATTTCACCCACACCATCTCTAATGTTATCTCCTTCCCTCCCCCACTGTGTCCCACCGTTCTTTTTTTTCTTCCTTCATCTTTCTCATTAATATTCCCTCCCCCACCCCATCTTTCCTTCCTCTCTCCATTGGGGACAGTGGCTGCACTCATGTGAAGATGATGGGAGGAAGAGGAGCACAGAGTAAGCACTCAGCAAGCACTGGAAACGCAGCACCAGCCAGTTAACCCAATATTTGCAGCAGGAGCACGAGAAATAAGTTGTATTCCAAATGCAGTCAGCTGGGATTAGCATACAGTAGCTGCAACAAGCAAACCTCACTAGCCATAAAGGGCTACCGAGAACAGTGAACATGTTATCAATACAGTCTGAAATATGGGATATTTTATACAATAGGCAACAGTTGAGAGGTATGCTTAGCATAGGTTCTGCTGCTATTAAAACCCTCAACAGCAAACTTACTTCCAGTTAAAAAAAATGTTTTTTTAAAAAAATCTTTTTTACAACTTATTTTCTAAATCCTGGGATTATATGCAGATCTATCTATTTCAATCAGCTATTACTAATCTCTTTGCAGTACGAAGTATAATAAAGAAATGCCACTGTCAATATTAATGATTATTTTCCTTCTGTTTTTCTTGAACCTATGTTATTGAGACCTTGCAATATGATTTATGGGAGTTGGGTATTCCCAAGTGATACTGTGATTACTTAGCAGTGGCAGGAACTGGCTTAAAAGAAGTTAAGAAAGTTTTACCTTGTAGAGGCATTTGGATGTATTTTTTAATATTGTGAACTGCTCAGATTCTACAATAAGTGCCACAGAAATTCCAATAAATAATCACCATCATGATGCTCTTAGTCTCTGAAATGCTTAGTGTCCCGAGAATAATTCTTAAATTTAGATTTATAACCTGCAGCACCCAGGGCCGGCTCTAACTTTTTTGCTGCCCCAAGCAGCAAAAAAAAGCGCCGCCCCCTTGACCCCCCCCCCGCTGAGAGCAGCGCCACCGGAGCCCGCCCCCCCCCCGCCGAGCGCCGCGCAGCGCCGCCGGACCCTCCCCTGAGCGCCGCGGCCCGCGCCGCCCCCCCGCCGAGCGCCGCTG
>NW_020664393.1:30402731-30422201 GCF_002925995.2 Terrapene triunguis
CTGCGCTGCCCCCCCGCCACCCCAAGATTGGCCGCCCCTTACCAGGTGCCACCCCAAGCATGTGCTTGGTTGCCTGGTGCCTGGAGCTGGCCCTGGCAGCACGATATCTCTTAGCTCTACCTCTGGGTCAAAGGAACTGCATTGATCTTTCCCTCCTTCTCTATAAAACATGCTAGTAAAAGCTAATATATACTATACATAGACAGGACCTGAACCAGGCAGCTTGGTTCACCCAGGAAAAGTCTAGGTGAACCAAGCTTCCAATCTCCTGGGCCCCCAAGGGAATCCTGAGCTCTCTGCCTCTGTTGGCACAACTGCTGTTTTGCTTGTTTGATACTTGGGCTCACAGTGCACAGGATCAACATACACTATAAGATAATATGCTATGTTTTTAAACAGTGGTTATAGTTAGAAAGGAGACTATGGAAAGATATTGTACCTTCGTGTCAGTAGCTTCTGTCAAACCTTGTTGAATCCTTTTTTCTCTCAACAGACCTGCTCCCTCTGTACAGTCAGAGTCACATCCTCACTAACTCAAGTAACGTTTTACTCTTCTCACTGCCGCATAGCCAATACAGTCATGGGAGAGAGCTGAATTCTATCAGGATACACATCATCAAGAGAATTTACATTTACTTTTATCTGAGTTCCAAATTGCCAGGCCAAAATCTGTCCTCTTACTCCCATGAACTCCCGTTGACCTTATAAGTCAAAGGTTCAAAGATGATGGAGAAGTTGATGGGTTCTGGTAATAGAAAAGATCCAGCTTGACTTTCAGATTCTAGGTCACATGTGTAGGGCTGGCAGTTAGAAATAAACATCTCTTGCGTGTAAATTGAACAAGTGTGATATGATTGATTGATAATACACACAGCATTCCCAAAAGCTATTTTACAGTCACTTTTAAGACTAGAAATGCACATTAAACCATTTTTGTTCCTAAATCAGCAATTCGAAAGACTGAAATAACCATAAGTTTCTTTCTTTTTTGGCTTGCTACTGATGACCATAATAGGACTGCACATTTTTATGTTGGAAATGCAACTACATGAGAAACTGCTATGGGCGTGAGCTAGGACTAGAAAACGCATGATGCTGAAGTTGTGCAGAAAAGAATATTAAAAGGATAGTTAAAAATGTGTGTGTGGGGGGAAGTTTCCCACTCATTTACTCCAGTGGTTGCACTTAAGCTTTGTGTTTACCAGCAAAAATGTACCAAAATAATTCAGTCCTAAAAAATACTACCCACTGAACTAGTATTATGTGTTATATTTCAAAATCAGCAGCACAGGAGTCATAAAATGGCACAGCAGCATCGCACTTTGTTATTAATTAATCATCAGATAATGGATTTCTGACAAACAGTGAACTTAGCACACAGGCAAGACACTTGGCAAGACACTTACTACATTTGTTTCCTTCTATACCATAGTTACTCAGGTTCCTCTGGCAAGCTATATTTCTAAAATCAGAAAACTGAATCAGGCTGCGAGTTAAGCTCTAGTACATGTCACTCGAGGCTACTTATCCCTTCTCTGACATGGCCTACTAGGGATCCTGAGAGGGATGGAAGGAATTAATTGTTTGCCAATATTTAATATGCGATCATTCTGTAAAACCACAAAAAGTAATGTGTAATTTTGTTCATATAAGATATATTTGTAAGGACAGATGATCTCTTAGATTGGGATATGTGGTTGATTTCAGGCCTAATCCAATGCCCACTACAGTCAGTGGGAATCTTTTCATTGACTTCAATGGACATTTGAATGGTCTCCTGGCAACAGCTCTAGTACTGTGAAAGTCACAGACCCACAGCACAGAGAAGAGAACCTATATTATTTTTTAAATAGAAAATAATTATTCTAGATTTGGTTTTAAGTTTACTGTTGTTTGAAATTTAATTCTGCTTTGCCTTCTGAGCAAATGGCTGTTACAGCTAAACAAAATGGATTTTGTCTTCTTTATATTGTATAAAGAGAAAAAAAACAGCCTTAGGAGAGAAATATTTTTAAATACAATTTGAAAGTAACCCTGGGTATGAGTGGAAATCTCCAACTGAGCAGTGGAAGGGAAAAAACATGTATTATAATTATGGAAGTGAAGATTTAGTGCATATGTAAAGATGCATATGACAGAATTACTGCCATAGTTACTGCTGCAGTAGCGTGCCCTCGATTCCTGCCTCATCAACATTCCAGCTACTTTCAAAATGCTTCTGAAAACCTTTTGCCTCCCTTTCTTTTAGTGTTAACTTATCTCACTCTCTTCACTGATTGTACAGAACAAAGTATACAACAGAAAGGTATATATATACTAGGACAATCAATGGGACACAATCATTCCAGCGTACAAAATATATCAGAAGGACAGAACAGGTCGTGCGGTGGGGGTGAGAGTGGCACTATATGTGAAAGAAAATGTAGAATCAAATGAAGTAAAAATCTTAAATGAATCTACATGTTCCATAGAATCTCTATGGATAGTAATTCCATGCTCTAATAAGAATATAACAGTAGGGATCTATTATCGACCACCTGACCAGGATCTATTATTGACCACCTGAGCAGGACAGTGATAGTGACGATGAAATGCCAAGGGACATTAGAGAGGCTATCAAAATAAAGAACTCAATAATAGTGGGGGATTTCAATTATCCCCATATTGACTGGGTACATGTCACCTCAGGACGAAATGCAGAGACAAAATTGCTCAATACTTTAAATGACTCCTTCTTGGAGCAGCTGGTACAGGAACCCACAAGGGAAAAGGCAATTCTCAATTTAGTCCTGAGTGAAGCGCAGGATCTGGTCCAAGAGGTAACTATAACAGGACCGCTTGGAAATAGTGACCATAATATAATAACATTTAACATTCCTGTGGTGGGAAGAACATCTCAGCAGCCCAACACTGTGGCATTTAATTTCAGAAAGGGGAACTATGCAAAAATAAGCAGGTTAGTTAAACAGAAATTAAAAGGTACAGTGACTAGAGTGAAATCTCTGCAAGCTGCATGGAAACTTTTCAAAGACACTATAATAGAAGCCCAACTTAAATGTATATCCAAAATTAAAAAACACAGTAAAAGAATTTAAAAAGAGCCACCGTGGCTTAACAACCATGTAAAAGAAGCAGTGAGAGATAAAAAGGCATCTTTTAAAAAGTGGAAGTAAAATCGTCGTGAGGTAAATAGAAAGGAGCATAAACATTGCCAAATTAAGTGTAAAAATGTAATAAGAAAAGCCAAAAAGGAGTTTGAAGAACAGCTAGCCAAAAACTCAAAAGGTAATAACAAAATGATTTTTAAGTACATCAGAAGCAGGAAGCCTGCTAAACAACCAGTGGCGCCCCTGGACGATTGAGATACAAAAGGAGCACTTAAAGATGATAAAGTCATTGCGGAGAAACTAAATGAATTCTTTGCGTCAGTCTTCACAGCTGAGGATGTTAGGGAGATTCCCAAACCTGAGCCGTCCTTTGTAGGTGACAAATCTGAGGAATTGTCACAGATTGAAGTGTTATTAGAGGAGGTTTTGGAATTAATTGATAAACTTAACAGTAACAAGTCACCGGGACCAGATGGCATTCACGCAAGAGTTCTGAAAGAACTCAAATGTGAAATTGCAGAACTATTAACTATGGTTTGTAACCTGTCCTTTAAATCAGCTTCTGTACCCAATGACTGGAAGATAGCTAATGTAACGACAATATTTTAAAAGGGCTCGAGAGGTGATCCCGGCAATTACAAACCAGTAAGTCTAACGTCAGTACCGGGCAAATTAGTTGAAACAATAGTAAAGAATAAAATTGTCAGACACATAGAAGAACAAATTGTTGGGCAAAAGTCAACATGGTTTCTGTAAAGGAAATCATGTCTTACTAATCTATTAGAGTTCTTTGAAGGGGTCAATAAACATGTGGACAAGGGGGATCCAGTCGACATAGTGTACTTAGATTTCCAGAAAGCCTGACAAGGTCCCTCACCAAAGGCTCTTACCTAAATTAAGTTGTCATGGGATAAGAGGGAAGATCCTTTCATGGATTGAGAACTGGTTAAAAGACAGGGAACAAAAGGTAGGAATAAATGGTAAATTTTCAGAATGGAGGGGGGTAACTAGTGATGTTCCCCAAGGGTCAGTCCTAGGACCAATCCTATTCAACTTATTCATAAATGATCTGGAGAAAAGGGTAAACAGTAAGGTGGCAAAGTTTGCAGATGATACTAAACTGCTCAAGATAGTTAAGACCAAAGCAGACTGTGAAGAACTTCAAAAAGATCTCACAAAACTAAGTGAATGGGCAAGAAAATGGCAATGAAATTTAATGTGGATAAATGTAAAGTAATGCACATTGGAAAAAATAACCCCAAACTATACATACAATGTGATGGGGGCTAATTTAGCTACAACTCATCAGGAAAGAGATCTTGGAGTCATCATGGATAGTTCTCTGAAGACATCCACGCAGTGTGCAGCGGCAGTCAAAAAAGTAAACAGGATGTTAGGAATAATTAAAAAAGGGATAGAGAATAAGACGGAGAATATCTTATTGCTCTTATATAAATCCATGGTACGCTCATATCTTGAATACTGCGTAGAAAGTGGTCTCCTCATCTCAAAAAAGATATACTGGCACTAGAAAAGGTTCAGAGGAGGGCAACTAAAATGATTAGGGGTTTGGAACAGGTCCCATATGAGGAGAGATTAAAGAGGCTAGGAGTTTTCAGCTTGGAAAAGGGGAGACTAAGGGGGGATATGCTAGAGGTATATAAAATCATGAGTGGTGAGGAGAAAGTGAATAAGGAAAAGTTATTTACTTGTTCCCATAATATAAGAACTAGGGGCCACCAAATGAAATTAATGGGCAGCAGGTTTAAAACAAATTAAAGGAAGTTCTTCTTCACACAGCGCACAGTCAACCGGTGGAACTCCTTGGCTGAGGAGATTGTGAAGGCTAGGACTATAACAGGGTTTAAAAGAGAACTAGATAAATTCACAGAGGTTAAGTCCATTAATGGCTAGTAGCCAGGATGGGTAAGGAATAGTGTCCCTAGTCTCTGTTTGTCAGGGGGTGGAGATGGATGGCAGGAGAGAGATCACTTGATCATTATCTGTTAGGTTCACTCCCTCTGGGACACCTGGCATTGGCCACTGTCGATAGACAGGATACTGGGCTGGATGGACCTTTGGTCTGACCCAGTATGGCCTTTCTTATGTTCTTATATTATAGTCCTTATTGGTTATTGTTGATTTTAAAAGTGCCTTTGTTTTTAGTGAAACATTAACAAAATAAAATTAATTAATGTCTGTTTATGTGGCTCTTGATGGGAGAGTTGTAATTTTCCTCTTGTGGGTTGTTTTTATTACTATTGATTTTTGCTGTTTTTTTAAACTAGCCAAATTTGCACTGTAGTTCATGAATTTGTGCCCTTTTGAACATATTTAGCGAGGAATCTAATGATCTTAATACACTTTGATAAACATTAATAAGTTAAGCCTCACAAGTATGACTCCCATTTTGCAAATGGGGAAAGTGAGGCAAGAAGAGGTTATTCTAGTTACTTAATTCCCATAGCAAGAAAGAATTAGAGCCAGAAACAGATGCAAGATCTCTTGACTCTCTCTGCTGTGCTTTTACCATTAAACCAGCTTTCCAGCTTCCCTTTAATTGAGGTACTTCACTTTCAAGTGCAGAAAAAGCAACACAGTCCCATCACTTTTGTTTTTCTAGAGTGTAAGCTCTTCGGGGCAGGGACTGTTACTTTTTGTGTGTTTGTACAATGGGGTTCTGAATCTGATCTCAGTTGGAGCTTCTAGGCACTACTTCAATACAAATAACAACAATCATGCTTCATATTTGTAATACAGTGAAATGAATTAAAGTACAAAATAGTCAAAAGCACTCTGATTTCTTGCTCAGTGGGAGCTCTCTCAAAAAAAGGCAAGTGTTGCTAAAGTTAACCGGACAGCCCCTTTCACAGACAATCTAAGATTACTGCAGGAGTGGTGACTGGCATGAACTTTACGGATTTTTAAGAAATTTGAGTGAAGTCCTGGCCCCATTGAAGTCAATGGCAAAACTCCCACTGCCTTTACCCTTTTTAATGACTGTGGCATACAGAATATGTGAGCTGAGTATCCTCCTGCATTAAGAGAGAAGATAATCTACACTCTATCATTATTCCCAGAGTTTTTATGGTAAAAATGGTAAATCAACACATGCAATTCTTGCAGAGATTATTACTGCAGTTGACTGTTTGAAAATATTATTAGCTGCCTTTTCAGCTCAGCACTCTCAGGCCACTCAATTGCACCCACAATTTTCCGGACACAAATAACAGCAACTGCAATTTTGCAGCTGCAATTCATTGTGGGCACAAAACAGTGCTTGCATGTATTTGTTCCTGTAAATGATGGCTCTGATCCTGCAATGAGTTGGTTACAAGTAGGTCCCTGTGCTCATGTGACATGCATTGCAGAATCGAGGCCTATGAGTGCAAAACCAAAAATGTTTTTAAAAAGTCAGCGCAAGATTTTCTGTTAGGGGTGCCAGGTGCCTAGTCTGGTCGAAAAGGGGACCTGGCAGTGTCTGATCAGATCTACTGACCAGATACCCAAAGTCCGGTTAGTGCAGGTGGGAAGGTGCCAAGTCATCACCCACGCCAGCCCCTACTCAGCCGGGGCCGCCTCCTACCTGAATCAGGCAGCTGCAGCTCCTAGCTCCGGCTCCACAGGTGAGTCCCTCCTGACCCACCCCAACATTATTCAGACAAAAAAACAAAGGAAAACAACAACAAACATTCTAAAATATTTAATATACTAAATGATCACTCCTCCTGCATCATTAAATGTGTGATTATATGTTATTTAGATGTACATAAGAACATAACATAAGAACGGCCATACTGGGTCAGACCAAAGGTCCATCTAGCCCAGTATCCTGTCTTCCGACAGGGGCTAATGCCAGATGCCCCAAAGGGAATGAACAGAACAGGTCATCATCAAGTGATCCATCCCGTCACCCATTTCCAGCTTCTGGCAAACAGAGGCTAGGGACAGCATCCCTGCCCATCCTGGCTAATAACCACTGATGGATCTATCCTCCATGAATTTATCTAGTTCTTTTATTAATTCTCTTATCGTCTTGGCCTTAACAACATCTTCTTGCAAAGAGTTCCACAGTTGGACTGTGCATTATTTGAAGAAAAAACTTCCTTTTGTTTTTTTTAAACCTGCTGCCTATTAATTTCATTTGGTGACCCCTGGTTCTTGTGTTATGAGAAGGAGTAAATAACACTTAATTATTTACTTTCTCCACACCAATCATGATTTTATAGACCTCTATCATACCTTCCCCCCCCCCCCCGTCAACTCTTTTCCAAGATGAAAAGTTCCAATCTTATTAATCTCTCCTCATATGGAAGCTGTTCTATACCCCTAATCATTTTTTGTTGCCCTTTTCTGAACCTTTTTCAATTCCAATGCATCTTTTTTGAGAGGGGGAAACCACATCTGCATGCAGTATTCAAGTTGTGGGCATACCATGGATTTATATAGAGGCAATATGGTATTTTCTCTCTTATTATCTATCCCTTTCAATGATTCTCACCATTCTTTTTTGACTGTAGCATCTAGCACAATGGCATTACTGCAATACAAATAATAGCTAAAATACTCACATGTACATATTACCAGATGTAGGGTAAAATTTGCAAAAGCACCTAACTGACTTAGGAGTCTAAGCCCCATTTTAAAAAATGACTTTGGCACCTAGATGCTTTTTATGGGACTTAGACTCCTAAGTGCCTACATCACTTTTAAAATGGAGGGTTAGGCACCTAAATCACTTTAAAATGTACCCATCTAGTAAACTATTACTGAGTGTAATCCCAGCACTATGAATACCTAGTAGCAAGTGTTTTACTCTGTCCTCTCTCAGGTAAATTACTGTGGACTTGCAAGCAAGTTTGATCTGCATAAGCACAAAATAAATCCTGAGTAAGAACCTCAGGATTTGGAATGCTGGTTTACTGCCCCTTCCCCTAATTAATTAAAAATAATTTAGAGATCAAGGAGAAATCTCTGCTCCACAGTTCTGTGTTCAGGACTCCCACTGATTTCAATAGGAGTTGCATGCACATATCTCAGGGCAGAAGATGACCTCATTAGGATATAGTTTTTTGGATAACACAATCATTACATCCAAGGCCATCAGTTAAGTTTATATCAAGAACATTTTATAATAACATGGTTAAGAAGGAATAGAACATTATGCTGGACCTCAGATAAATCTCCAACTTTTGTTGACAGGTTGTTAAATGAGTTGGGATTGTTAATCCCAACAGACAGGTCTGCTTATTTTTCAAAATAAATTGTTAATATTCTGGTGAATATAAAATCTGTGTATTGAGTTCATAAAGAGGAGACAAAAAGATGGAAAAATATTGTCAAGAATTTTTTTAAGCTTTATCAAGATGTGTACAAGTCATATATTATAAAGATACTGAAATTAACAAAAGTTGCTATGTATATTTACCTACTTTTGCTTGATGTTTGCAAGTCTATAACTGTGGCTATATGGAAAATGCAAAGAAAGGACTTAGTTTTGGTTTCCTTTTTCAGACAAAATTTCCAATAAATAAATTTAGATTTTTATATAAGTAAAGTAAGAATGCAGGACTGGCCCTAAAATTATAAAAATATTGTGAGTTAAATTATGCTCATACTTATACTCCACAAAACAGCTAGACAGAATTTCTCCATTAACATCTATTGCTTTTTGGCAAGCTGTTATCCTTATAGTGTCAGCATTTAAAGTGAATGATTATGTAATGAAAATCTTCTATAAAAATTCACAAAAAGGATCAAAAATGCTTGTTCCAAGATAAAAACCATTTAAAAAATTACCAGAATGCATTTCATTTCAAAGGCTAGAAAGCCAAAGATATATCGGGGATCCGTTTGTATGGTTAATGTCCTTATGAAGTTTAGCAAACATTATGGTAATTATTTATCTTGATTCATATTTTTTGTAACAGTAGCCAAATATAAATACTTGCATATTACATAAAACTGGCTGAACTCAGAATTTCCCGTATGTGGAAAATTTCAAGATTTCAGGATTTGGTTTTGGTCTGATTTGGAAGGAAACCAAATTCTTTGAAATTTCCCATGAATTGGAGATTCTGGAAAAAAAAATGTTTCGAAACACTGAAACATGGCATTTCCCAATGAAATACATTCCCTGGGATGCCTGGCAGCTGCTTTTTGGAACTGACATGATTCTTGTCAGTTTCACTGCTGCTCACCACTGAATAGCAGCTATGAAACTGACCAGAATAGGACTCCCAGCGTTTCCAGCCCCAGGGCAGGGAGCCTAGAAGTTCTAGGGACCTGGAGCAGTCTGCATGGCAGGAGTGCCCCAGAACCATGGATCCTGGTACCTGGAGTCTCCAGCAGTCCGCCAGGTGAGCTGGAATCAGGTAGGCTTCCATCAGACTCCTGCCTGTTATTCACTGAAAGTTCATCAAACCCAATATGTTTCTGCAAAACATTTCAGTTTGGCAAATCAGCATTTTCTGATTAAATCCTGTTTAGTAGGAAAATTCCCTAGTACCTCTCATGTTTGACTGGAACAGAGTTCTCACACTTGTTATAACATGAGCCACATTTTAATAAAGAGATTACTTTGTGGGCACCTCCCCTCTCATTCATGATCATGTATACTATGTTCCTTCTGGCTAGCAGTCAAATACCATGCCTGTAGCAGTTGTTTTCATCAGAAGGTAATATTAGGAAAGTATTTAATGTATTTCTAGTGTCTTTTAATATGATTTAACAGCTGGAAACAAGGAGGAGACTTAGCACCATGTGACCAGCCAACTCTCCAAGCACCACAAGCAGTGCTTTGTGGACCGCTGGTCACCTGCAGACCATAGCTTAGGAACCATTTAATGAAAGCATTAGTGCATTTTGCACCTCCAGATAACCTGATAGTGTTATAAAATGCCTAGAATAAACAAAGAACTTTTAGTGCAATAGGGGCCCATGGCATATTTTTACTATTTCACTTTTTAAAACATTTTCTGCCAGAAAGTAATTCTACTCTCTATTGGTATCATTTTTCATCTCATGACAAACAGCACACTATAAATCTTTTATCAGAGAAAACTTTTAACTGAGCCACAGTTTAAATGAAAAATAACTCACATTTATAATATAATTTAGTGAAGCCAACAGAATTGTGATGAAGTGGCTCCATTATGAAAAGAAACATGTAACTGGATTCCATTTTAAGCACAATAAACACAGTGCAGCCTTTCAGAAAATGGGGAGCATAGATCAGCACTGTTGCTGTCTCCACCCATTCACAATAAGCCAAGAGACTACATATCCAAGATATAAGATTTAAATGAATAACAGAATTAGCTGGGCTGTTTTGTTTGGTAAAGATGAAGATACTTGTGAACTCAAATGCCCCTGAGTCAGGAATAAAGCTGATATGCAGCATTTTGTGTCTGTGGCACTAGTAAGGCTATAACTCATAATTAACCTATGGAATTCATTGCCACATGATATAACTGAGGCTAAGAGCTTCATAGGAGTCAAAAAAAGGCTTCAGAATTTATGAGGATACTGATAACATCCACAGTTACATTGGGCAGGATAAACCTTTTTTAGAAAGGATATCAACCATCTTGTTTCAGGGCAGAAGCTTACCACTCATCACTGAGATTTAAAAAAAAATCCCTGTGGCAAGTTATTTCTGAGCTGTCCACTACAAGGTTTTCTGCACCTTCCTCTGAAGCATCAGGTACTGGCCACTGTGAGAGACAGGATAATGAACTAGATGGGTCTAACATCTGTTCAACATCTTTATTAATGATCTGGATGATGGGATGAATTGTACCCTCAGCAAGTTCGCAGATGACACTAAGCTGGGGGGAGAGGTAGATACGCTGGAGGGTACGGATAGAGTCCAGAGTGACCTAGACAAATTGGAGGATTGGGCCAAAAGAAATCTAAGGAGGTTCAACAACGACAAGCCCAGAGTCCTGCACTTAGGAAGTAAGAATCCCATGCACCTCTACTGGCTGGAGACCGACTGGCTAAGCAGCAGTTCTGCAGAAAAGGACCTGGGGATTACAGTGGACGAGAAGCTGGATATGAGTCAGCAGTGTACCCTTCTTGCAAAAAAGGCCAACAACATATTGGTCTGTATTAGTAGGAGCATTGCCAGCAGATCGAGGGAAGTGATTATTTCCCTCTATTTGGCACTGGTGAGGCCACACCTGGAGTACTGTGTCCAATTTTGATTCCCCCACTACAGAAGGGATGTGGACAAATTGGAGAGTCCAGTGGATGGCAACAAAAATGATTAGGGGGCTGGGGCACATGATTTACAAGGAGAGGATGAGGGAACTGCGGTTATTTAGTCTGCAGAAGAGAAGAGTGAGGGGGGATTTGATAGCAGCCTTCAACTACCTGAAGGGGGGTTCCAAAGAGGATGGAGCTAGGTTGTTCTCATTGGTGGCAGATGACAGAACAAGAAGCAATGGTCTCAAGTTGCAGTGGGGGAGGTTGTTAGATGGAAAAGAAAGACTGCAAAGCAAAGGAGGAGTGGGAAAATTAACCTCAGGTGGGCACAAAACTCCATTTTGGAACCAACATGGATTCCTGTAGTCACAAAACATATATGAAAGTGGACCCAACCTAACAAGGTCTAGGTTGGATATTAGGGAACACTATTTCACTAGGAGGGTGGTGAAGCACTGGAGTGGGTTACCTAGGGTGGTGGTGGAATCGCCATCCTTAGAGGTTTTTAAGGCCCAGCTTGACAAAGCCCTGGCTGGGATGATTTAGTTGGTGTTGGTCCTTCTTTGAGCAGGGGATTGACCTCCTGAGGTCTCTTCCAACCCTAATATTCTATGAATCTAAAAGGGCAACTTCTGTGTTCCTATGCTACATAGTATAGATTCGCTGCATGATTTTACAAACAAAATAATTTAAAATAGACCACACTATAAGCATGGTGTTTGCTGCATTGGCAACAATTTTGCTACTTTGATTATCCTATAAAACACAAAAATAAAGAAGGTTGCTCAGGAGGGAAGCCAGGAACTTCACTACTTTTGCCACAGAAAGATAGTGTATTTGGCACTGTTTTTGCGCACCCAAAATGGGGATAACAGTTTAGCTGAAAGTTGTAATTTGCATGAACAACAAAATGTGGCTTCTTATGAAATCCTGAAAGCTCGTATTATGTTATTAAAATCACAGCAGTGGTCTTGCTCTCTTTGCTCTATATTGCTAGCTTGGAAAATTGAGAAACAATATAGTCAGTAAATATTACTTTGTTTTGTAAGCTAAATGCGTTTTAAACTCCGGATAATATTCCTTTGCAATAAGTACTTCTATTTTAAGACATTTCCATGGAATATTGTTCCCTGTCACTGAAATGTATTTATTTTGTAATAAGAAACAAATACAGATTCATGTCTTCATTACAGACAGAACAGATAAAAAATTTATAACTGTATGAACTGAGAGAAAGCTGAGCTTCTCAGGAAGATCAAAAATACATTAACTCTATATTACTTAGACTAAGCAACTAGGTATGATGAATGTTTCCTAATATAAATTCACCATGCTATAGTAAATTAAGGCAATGGGAAACATAAGAGAAGTAGAGAAAATGGAGGATGAATAGAAAAGGAGCAATTCACTTGTCACTAGATCATAAAAATCTTCCTTACCAATATTAAGCAATCAATATGTATAGTCCATAATAGTACTACTTCTTTTGGGCTAATTTTCAGAGAGGTTTGCTCTCTCAGAGCCCTTGTCTGCAACAGGAGTTGTGGGGATTCAGCACAACCATTAGCTGTTTTAGTGCTTTTCATGCATAGATACCATAGAGCTTTACAAAGGAGGGTACAGTAATCTATCTCAGGGTATGTCTATACTGCAATGAAAAACCCGTGGCATCAAGTTTCAGAGCCTAGGGCAGCTGATTAGGGCTCATGGGGCATGAGCTGTGAAACTAAAAATAGCAGTGTAGATGTTCAGGGTCAGGCTGGAACCGGGGTCTGAGACCCAGCTAGTGGATAGGGTCTCAGAGCCTGGGCTCCAGCCTGAGCTCAAAAGCATATACTGAGATTTTATATCCCCGCAGCCTGAGCTCCACGAGCCCAAGTCAGCTGACCTGGGCCAGCCATAGCCATCCCGCGGGTCTTTTATTGCTGTGTAGACATGCCTTTAAGGCCTCTATACAGTTCTCTATCACCACAGTATCTGAACACCTTCTATGTAAAAGCTGTAGTAGATTTCATTAAGTCTCTGGCACTCTGTCCTTTGTGGGGTAAGAGCTCTGCTTGGCACAGGTTTGGGGGGTTTTTTGGTTGGTTTTATCCCTCCTATCCACTAATTTAGTTTTTTGAAGGTTGATTTGTTTCTTGGATGGGTTTTTCAGTAAGTATCATTCCTCTTTTTTTAGAGGAGAGATTAAGTGACTTATCCCAGGTCAGACAGTGACCTTATTGGATGAGCCAAGACTAGAACCCAAGTTTCCTAACTCTCAGTCCTATTAAATATCCCTTAGAGAACTGGTTCCTGATGCAAATATTTCGAAGGTACATTGGGAAAGCTCCACCCCTCTGGATCACAAGCCTCCCAGCCAGAGCGGGGCAAAGAATATATTTTTCTATTCACTGACAATTCTGAAAACATCAGAAAAAAAAGTTTGGTTCAGGTTGAAACCAAAAATGATTTTTTTTTTCAAAATTTCCAATGAATCAACAAGTCAAAAAATAATGAATTGGAGGAGAAGCTTCTTTATAAGCTGTAGCCCAGTGGTTAGGGTACTTTCTTCTGGGCTTGTAGGAAACTGAGGTTCAGTTCCCACTCTACTAGATATGGGGGAGGGGTTTGAATTTAGATCTCTCACATTGCAAGAAAGGGCCCTAGCCACTGGACTATGGGATATTCTAGTATGGGGCTTTCTCAGTCTCTCGTTTTGAAACTGTTCAATCCATAGGCGCTGGAGCACCCACGGGGAAAAAATGGTGGGTGCTGAGCACCCCCTATGAGAACCTCCCCCTCCCCCCAGTACCTCCTGCCCACCGGCAGGCCCTGCCAATCAGCGCCTCTCCCTCCATCCCCACACCTCCCGCCTGCCACAATCAGATGTTTCGCAGCATGCATAAGGCTCGGGAGGGGGGGGAGGGAGAGGAGCGAGGATGCAGCACGCTTAGGGGGAGGGGGCAGAATGGGGTGGGAAGAGGCAGGGCGGGGATGGAGCGGGGGCAGGAAGAGGAGGGGTGAGGGCAGGGAAGGAAAGAGGCGGGTGGTAGTAAGGCCTTGGGGGGAAGGGGTGGAGTGGGAGCAGGGCCTGGGGAAGATCCAGGGGTTGAACACCCCCTCAGCACATTGGAAAGTCAGCACCTGCTGTTCAACCTCTATGCAAAGTTGAAGAGTTTCAAAAACAGAGACTGAGAAAAATGTCTCCAGATCATTTCCTGGCCCAGTGGCAACACACTCTCCTGCAACGTAGGAGACCCAAACTCAAATCCCTTTGCCACATCAGGCAGAGGAGGGAATTGAACTTGAGTCTCTCATAAATCAGATGAGCTCCCTAAGCACTGGGCTGAAGATCATAGGGGAAGGCCACTTCTCTCTCTCCCCCTTGTTTGTGAATTCAGTCTTCCTTTGCCTTTGGTAACTGTCTAAAATAAGACTGAAAAACATCAAGTCAGTCAAAACAAAATATTGTTTCAAAATTTTCAAAATGGTTTGGTTTTTTGGTTCAGTCAAACAGTGAAACTATTCAGTGAATTTGACATGAATTTGCAAATAGTTTTGGGTCAAACAAAACTAATTTTCAGCGAATAAACTATTCGCCAAAAAAAAAAAAAATTTACCCAGCTCAACTCCTAAATCTAGCATATTACCTGTACATTAGACTCTCCTAGCTGTAACCTCTGATGGGTACTCTTTCTATCCAACATACAATTAAAATGTGATAAGAATGGCCTGGGCTTGTAACAGTAGGGATTTGTATATAGATTCTGCATCATCCATCTATGGAGGATAAAATTAACTTAGTAATGTCAAACCGCGTAAGTCACAGAGATGACTATCTACCTACCACTCGCCCAGAGAGGACAAATCCGTTTACAAAATATTAGGGCTGTCAAGCGATTTAAAAAATTTATTGCAATTAATCGCACTTTTAAGCAATAATAGAATACCATTTATTTAAATATTTTTGGATGTGTTCTACATTTTCAATTATATTGATTTCAATTACAACACAGAATACAAAGTGTACAGTGCTCACTTTATATTTTTGATTACAAGTATTTGCACTGTAAAAAAACAAAAGAATTAGTATTTTTCAATTCACCTAATACAAGTACTGTCATGCAATCTCTTTAACATGAAAGTTGAACATACAAATGTAGTATTATGTAAAAAAAACTGCATTCAAAAATAAAACAATAAAATTTTAGTGCCTGCAAGTCCACTCAGTCCTACATCTTGTTCAGCCAATTGCTCAGACAAACAAGTTTGTTTACATTTGCAGGAGATAATACTACCCACTTCCTGTTTACAATGTCACCTGAAAGTGATAACAGACTTTCTCATGGCACTGTTGTAGCCGGCATCGCAAGATATTTATGTGCCAGATGTGCTAAAGATTCATATGTCCCTTCATGAGCCAACCACCATTCCAGGGGACATGCGTTCATGCTGATGACAGGTTCTGCTCAATAACAATCCAAAGCAATGCAGACTGACGCATGTTCATTTTCATTATCTGAGTCAGATGCCACCAGCAGAAGGTTGATTTTCTTTTTTGATGGTTCGGGTTCTGTAGTTTCTGCAACAGAGTGTTGCTCTTTTAAGACTTCTGAAAGCGTGCTATACACCTCGTCCCTCTCAGATTTTGGAAGCCACTTCAGATTCTTAAACCTTGGGTCAAGTGCCGTAGTTATCTTTAGAAATCTCACATTGACAAAACGCAAAGAAGGTAGCAATCTGCAGCGAAAATGTTCTTAAAATGAACAACATGTGCTGGGTCATCATCCGAGACTGCTACAACATGAAATATATGGCAGAATGCGAGTAAAACAGAGCAGGGGACATACAATTCTCCCCCAAGGAGTTCAGTCACTAGGTCAGTTTAATTAACACATTATTTTTGTAACAAGCGTCATCAGCATGGAAGCATGTCCTCTGGAATGGTGGCCGAAGCATGAAGGGGCATATGAATGTTTAGCATATCTAGCACGTAAATACCTTGCAATGCTGGCTACAAAAGTGCCATGCAAATGCCTGTTCTCACTTTCTGGTGATATTGTAAATAAGAGGAGGGCAGCATTATCTCCTATAAATGTAAACAAAGTTGTTTGTCTTAGCGACTGGCTGAACTAGAAGTATGACTGAGTGGACTTGTAGGCTCTGAAGTTTTACGTTGTTTTGTTTTTGAGTGCAGTTATGTAACGAAAAAATATCTACATTTGTAAGTTGCACTTTCACAGCAAAGAGATTGCACTACAGTACTTGTATGAGGTGAATTGAAAAATATTATTTCTTTTATCATTTTTACAGTGCAAATATTTGTAATAAAATACTCAACTGATTTCAATTACAACACAGAATACAATATAGATGACAATGTAGAAAAACATCCAAAATATGTAATAAATTTCAGTTCATATTCTATTGTTTAACAGTGTGATTAAAACTGTGATTAATCGCGATTAATTTTTTTATCACGATTAATTTTTTTGAGTTAATTGCGTGAGTTAACTGCGATTAATCAACGGCCCTACAAAATATATTAGTGAACCACTGCAGACAAGATGTCAAGCAAAGAGAATAAGAAAGTGAGACATCGTACTGGTTAAAAATATATCTCCAGGTAAACAGATCATGCATGTTCAGCTGCTTCCTCCCTTCCTACAGCCAGCACTAGACTTACAGGACCAGATTCTCAGGTGGGGTAGTCAATGGATTTGCTTTGATTTTCACTAGCTGAGAACCTGGCTCAGAGTCCACGTGGGCTGAAAGCACTTGTGCACTATGATCGTGGGTCATCCCTGGGACCCCTTTGTCCCCAGTATCTTCTTGTAGGGCCAGTCCCAACCTGTGTTAGCAAGAGTGTCAATGAGAGCAGAGTTAGACCTGAGCACTTTTGGAAATCCCACACTCAAGGAGGCAGGTTCCAAAGCTAAGATGTGACTTGTGGATCTGGGGAGGAGAGACATCACTGTAGAGATGATAAATATTAATTGGCCAAATGCCAGAGTCTTTTCTTATTGAGGGCATTACGTTTTGCCTACATAATGATTAAATAAAAACCTCTAGACTGGGCCGAATAACAACAACTGTATTTATAGAGAACCTTTTATCCTGAAAGATCCCATAAAACTGTACAACTTAAACTGACATTTGAACTGTCGACATGCATACCTTCACCAGCCCCTGAAAACCAGCCGTCTGTGTACCAGCACATAGTAACACCACACAGAACTGTAAATCAGGAGGTGAAGGGTAATAATGATTAAATTGAAATCCTAAAAGGATCATTTGATTGAATTATTTTATCTGAGTTAAATTTGATGATGATCCAGGGTTAACACCTCTGCTCTAATGAAAATGCTCACCTCCTTAGCCAAGGTGCAGGCTCGATGGGGCTAGGAGCAGTGGAGACACCCTCAGCGGAGGTGGGGTGATGAGAGCAGGTAGGATGGTGGTGTTTCTTATGCTCCCTCTTCTCCCTCCTCCCCTTTCCTTTCAGCATGTGTGTGTGTGGGGAGCAAGAGCTGCTTCTTTCTCTTTTTCCCTTCCCCACCTTTGTGCTGCAAAGGGGATGGACTATTGGCCAGACTGGTGCTAGTTCTGATGAGCTGTGGTAGTGCAGAGCGATGTAGGGGAAGCCAGGAGATCTCTCTGGGTGTCAACCACAGACTTCAGAAGGGAGGGTTCTGTACTTGAAGACAGGAGAAAGTACTCCCCAGTGATGGTAAGGATGAGTAGATCTCCTCTAAGGGTGGCACTGAAGTGTATGGCACTCCTAGTACTGGGGTCTGTACTGGTAGGTACTCTGGCACCAATGACTATTCTGGTTCTCTCCTGGGCTCATCCTCTGTGATAGGCATCAATGCCAAGGGGTGCATTACTGAGGTTGGTGCTGGCAGGGTCCTTTATGCTGCAGCCTTTTCATTCTCCCCAGTCCCTGATGGTGCAGGCAGCCTGGTGGATCTATCTCTACAGGTTTTATGTTGTCTGACCTTATCAGAGGATGCTGAACTCCTCCTGGAGTCTCTGCCTCTGTGTTCCGAGCAGCCTCTTTTAGTGCCAGACTTCAACACCACAGCTCAGTCTAGGGTCCCCGTTTTGGGGGTGGGGCAAGTGGGTATTTTGCGGGACCTGGATGTCACTATTAAAAAAAAAAAACTTCCAGGACTCCACAGGATAGTTAGACATCTTGAAAATCTTGGATTTTAAAAATTTAAAGCAGCAAAATTTGGCTACTCTGTCAGTATTTTTCTGAGATTTATAATTTATATAAAGGATGAAGAGTTGCCAATCTGCTGCTCTTCCACTGCTTCACACTGGATAACTTTGTACGAATTTGGACCTTTCTAACAATAATTTGGAGCCTCCTGAAGAGCAAACATCCACTTCGCTCTCTCAGCAACGCCGGGCCTGTCAGAGGAGTCGTTGCCAGCTTCAGTGCTGTTTATGTTGGGGTCAACTTCAGCACTGGGAGCATCAGTGCTGGGTCTTTTCTTAGCATCATCTTCTCTGCACCAGTATTTGGTGTCTAGCTTGTCTGCTAAACAGGACACTGGATGATTCTGACTTGTTCACCAGGGCCGCCCGGGGGAGGGGGGCAAGTGGGGCAATTTGCCCCAGGCCCTGGGCCCCGCAGGGGCCCCCACGAGTATGTCGGAGGCTCCCCCCGCCTCCGTCTTCCCCCATCCCCTGGCGTCTCAGCTGGTAAGGGGGCAGGGCTGCGAGCTGCAGCCGAGTGGCGGGAGCGCAGGCCCCCCTGGAAACCCCATGCCGCTGCAGCGCTGGACGCGGCGCGTTGAGGCTCCGGGAGAGGGGATAAGCGGCATGGTAAGGAGCTGGGGCCGGGCACCCCCCCTGACCCCATCCCCCACAGCCCTGACCCCAGCTCTGAGCCGGGCACCCCCCTGACCCCATCCCTCACAGCCCTGACCCCCAGCTCCGAGCCCAGCCCCTCTGAGCCGGACACCTCCGACCCCATCCCCCCCACAGCCCTGACCCCCAGCTCCGAGCCCAGTCCCTCTGAGCCGGGCACCCCCTGACCGCCAGCTCTGAGCCCAGCCCCTCTGAGTTGGACCCCATCCCCCCCACAGCCCTGACCCCTAGCTCCAAGCCCAGCCCCTCTGAGCCGGACACCTCCCAACCCCATCCCCCCCACAGCCCTGACCCC
>NW_020664393.1:30422301-30441570 GCF_002925995.2 Terrapene triunguis
CCCCCCCACAGCCCTGACCCCCCAGCTCCGAGCCCAGGCCCTCTGAGCCAGACACCCCCCTACCCCATCCCCCCCACAGCCCTGAGCCCAGCCCCTGTGAGCTGGGCACCCCCGAACCCAGAGCCCAGCTCCCCACCCAGCCCCCAGGCAGCGACAGCCCATTGGCACCAACCATCACCATCACCCAGCAACAGCCCATTATGTAATTGCAAATGTATACATACCATTAAAGCATTTAATGTTTTTAAATAATGTATTTAGTATATTTTCAAATTATTACAAACTAATTTTTGAATGTATTTCACTAGTTATTTTTTACATTTCCAAATACATGTTACTATAGTATTGCAACTTTTTTTTATGGAAAGGGCCCCCAAAATTGCTTTGCCCCAGGTCCCCTGAATCCTCTGGGCGGCCCTGTTGTTCACTAGCAAGATCCTGGAATGTTCCAGAAGATGGCGCTATAGTCTGGCATCTCACAAGTGACAGGTCCTAGTGGAATATGATACGCACACCAAACATGTGCTCAGTTTACATGGCTCTCCAAGGCAGAAGAGGTGCTTGTTGTATTCATCTTTTGAGGGGATTAGACAATGGCAGGATGCACAGAGCTTGAAGCCCGCAGTCTTTGAGTCTAACATGTTACAGAGCCCTATATCAGGGGATCTAACCATCAATACTCAGTCCAGACAAGCAGGTATAACCATAGAGGTCATAAATCAAGATAATCAGAAGAGTTCTGAAGGGATTTAGAAGATTTGTAGATGGTTTACCTAAAGCTTAAGAACTTGTGAGTCGGACACTTACTGGATTCTGTCTCTCTGTCACAGGTGGTAAGAGGGAACTGAGGGAGTCCAAGGAGACACAGGGCTCAGGTGCAGGCCTGATGGACACTACCATTCAAAAATACCTGATCTCACACACACAAGGTACATGCATACATGTAGTGGGATCCACACTGATACCTATTCAAAGGGCAATTGTGGTTATACTTGTTGGTCAAATACTTCACCGCTAGCTGCATATAGACTTTCAATGTTGGTGCATTGGCTCAGTGCTGACTCAGACGAATGCCACCAAATTGCGCATGGTTGGCAACCTTCTTGGTGGATTTTTAGTCCTCTCATCTTCATAGTCATCATTCATTGCCCAGCGCAGATGCAGCTGAAAAGTTGAATTAATTGAATATGTGTTTGTCCGTAGTAGTAAAAGAAAACAGACTAGAATTAAGGGGTGGGTGTAAAACTGATGGCTGCTATTTGTCTCAAAATTTCAGAGTCTCAGTTCAGGTGAAAGAAGGTCTCTAGTAGGGTTGGATAAGGGGATTGCGGTATTGAAATGTTTGTGACCCCTGACTGTTAAAGACTATTTATAATTTCCAGGAAAAGAATTCTACTGACAGTCTTCGGACGTATCTTTTAACAACCTAACATTTTCAGAAATTCGTATTTCTAATTATTTGTGCCTGCAATCCATATTATTTGAATGTCTAAGTACCTAATTATGGCTGTAGTTATTTGCCATTTTATGGACACAAGAGTAAAAAGATGAGATGAGATGTTTAGAATCTGGTCTTTCAGCACCTATACATCAATAAGCTAAGTCATGAAAGCAATTCTATGTTCACTCTAGCAACAATATAATCACTTCTGCTTCACTACCCTGTCACCTCTGAGATTTATGTCTCTCTTGGATTTGTAGCACATCTATTGAGACAATCTTAAGGCAACTGTCACAAACTTCTTTCCCAGATGCCCCAATCCTACATCTAGTCCATGCTCATCCTTATAAAACAGCTAGAAATGAGGCCTGTGATTCAAACACTCTCCTGTTTCTCCCAAATAATGAGCAAATGGATCAATTTGTAACGGACACGCTTGCTACTGAGCATTCAGGTGATGAAGTGCTGAGTGAAATCCCTGAAAGAGCACTCTCATAACAAGAGACATGATGGAATTTATTTATACTGTGCTTACTGGGAAATACAATAAATATACACAATAAGCCAATCACATAGCAAATGTATTACTGGCAAAGAGCCAAAAGGTTTTGGCAATGTGACGGGAAATTTATTTACTGAAGGATGCGGCAATGATACTTTACTACCAGGTACAGCCCAATCTCTCTGAAATCTCATTTAGCAGGTCCTGGCCTCTGCAGAATGATGAGAAACAACAAGAACGTGGTTCTCTCTAAACCCTCAGACCTTCTCAGTTTCCATCTATTTCTCTAAGAAGCTCCAGTCAAGCCAGGTGACACTCGTTTAATTTAACATAATCCCCAGGGGCTGGGAGAAAAATGTCACTGGTTCTATGGAAGGCTTTTCATTCTTGATGTGAATGAAGAAACCTCCTTTCTGGAGTCTCTCTCTTCTCAGCACTTGAATTCATGTGACTAGCATCCAATATGCTGAGACCTTATCCCATGGCCAGTTACTGTTTAACCCTTTTCTTCCAGTGTTACATGTAGATTTCCAGATTCATTGAATGCTAAAATAATGATGATAAAGCCCAGTGAAATCTTAGTTGGCACAACTAAAGAGATGACTTAGGCCTGGTCTACACTAGGCTTTTATGTCGAATTTAGCGCCGTTATATCGAATTAACCCTGCACCCGTCCACACCAGGAAGCCATTTAGTTCGACATAGAGCTCTCTTTAAATCGATTTCTGTAATCCTCCCCAACGAGAGGAGTAGCGCTAAATTCGAAATGGTCATATCGAATTAGGCTAGGTGTGGATGGAAATCGACGCTAATAGCTCCGGGAGCTATCCCACAGTGCACCACTCTGTTGACGCTCTGGACAGCAGTCCGAGCTCGGATGCTCTGACCAGCCACACCCCGGGAAAATTTGAATTCCTTTTCCTGTCTGGGCAGTTTGAAGCGCAGTTTCTGTTTGGACACCGTGGCGAGCTCAGCAGCAGTGGCAACGATGCAGAGCTCTCCAGCAGAGATGGCCGTGCAATCTAATAGAAAGAGGGCCCCAGCATGGACTGATCGGGAAGTCTTGGATCTCATCGCTGTGTGGGGAGATGAGTCCGTGCTTTCCGAGCTGCGCTCCAAAAGACGGAATGCAAAGACCTATGAGAAGATCTCTAAAGCCATGGCAGAGAGAGGCTACAGCCGGGATGCAACGCAGTGCCGCGTGAAAATCAAGGAGCTGAGACAAGGCTACCAGAAGACCAAAGAGGCAAACGGACGCTCTGGATCCCAGCCCCACACATCCCGTTTCTACGAGGCACTGCATTCCATCCTAGGTGCGGCCGCCACCACTACCCCACCCCTGACCGTGGACTCTGAGGATGGGATATTGTCCGCGGCCGGTTCCTCCGACATGTTAGCGGACGGGGAAGATGAAGAAGGAGATGAGGAGGACGAGGCAGTCGACAGCGCTGGCACCGCTGATTTCCCCGACAGCCAGGAGCTCTTCATCACCCTCACAGAGATCCCCTACCAACCGTCCCCCGCCGTTACCCCAGACACAGATTCAGGGGAAGGATCAAGCAGTAAGTGTTTTAAATATCTAAACATTTATTTACAACATAACTGGCATATTTAAAATATTAACAGTAGCTAAAGTGCTTTAAAACATGTAAACATTTATTTGCAACAAAACAGGAAGATTGAAAATATTAACAGTGGGTAAAGTGCTTCAAAACATGTAAACAGGAAAGTCAAACAAAAGGGGAATCAGTGCAAAGTGTGTCATGATTAGTCTGTCTTTGGGCGCCTCAATATATAGTCCGAACCATTTTCAAAAAATTGCACAATGTCCGCTTCATGATTATAGTGCCCAAAACCCTGCAGTCATTTGTCCCTCCAAGGGCACCTAAGCCAAGAACTGGTCAATGTAACCGGGGATAGAGGCGACATCCTCCGGGGAGAACTCCTCATACACCTCCTGCAGGTGTTTTTCCAGCCTCATCAGCAGGTTCCTGGGCAGGGAGAGCTTATTAGGCCCCCCGTGGTAGGACACGTTTCCCTGCCACAACGCCAGCAGGTACTCCGGGATCATGGCCTTGCAGAGCAGCACAGCAAATGGCCCCGGTTTCTGCAGGCTGTCCCTGAGCATCTTCTCCTTCTGGCTCTCCGAGACCTTCAGGAGGGTGATGTCTGGCATGACTCCCTGCTGTGAATTAGGTAGGGGAAAGTTAGTATTGGGACTGCTTGCCCGTCCCTTTACAGAACTGCAACCGCCGGTTTACAGCCACGCGGTTTACAGCCGCGAGGGGGTGGGACAGGGCCAGAGTTCATGCTTGCAGGATTGCTGCCAGCAGAGACTCGCATTGCTTTCTATGTGAAAGGAGGCCAGTGCCACTCTTAAAGTTTTAAGCGGCCACAAGTCTACGGCTTACCATGTTTGCCATCTAGACAAAGTCCGGTGTCCTGCCCTGCTCCTCAGCTCGCCACAGCAAGACCGCAGGCACTGTAGGCGAGGGCCGAAAATTCGACCTTGTCCTCAGTGCGCGTGTGATAGGTGCTCTGCATGGTCTTGTTCACAGAGAAAGACTATGTTCTCTGTTCACAGATACATTGCTCTGTCTCAGGAATTCACTCCCTTTTTCCAATTCCCACAGCCACATCTGCCCAGAGGCTAGCGCACATTAGGAAGAGGAAGAAGAGGACACGGGAAGACATGTTTGCTGAACTAATGGCATGCTCCTGAGCACAGGCAGCCCAGCAGACACAGTGGAGGGAGAACTTGTCCCAAATGCACCGGGCAAACATTGAACGGGAGGAGAGGTGGCGACAGGAGGACAGGCAGGCTACTCAAACGCTGCTTGGACTAATGAGGGAGCAAACGGACACGCTCCGCCGCCTTGTGGATGTTCTGCAGGACCGGAGGCAGGAGGAGAGAGCCCCGCTGCAGTCTCTCTGTAACTGCCCTGCCCCGCCACCAAGTCCCATACCCCCCTCACCCAAAGTCCAAACACGGAGGGGTGGAAGGGGCCGTGAAAAATTTCACTCCACCCCTGCGGACTGCTCTACCACTAGAAGGCTCTCATTCCCCAAAATTTGAAAAGTCCTTTCCTACCCGCCTCACACAAGACCCCGTCCAAGTTTCACCCCCCCGTTCCATGTGCGGTTGTTAATAAAGAATACGTTTCTGTTAATTTCTGTTTCCATCCTCTTCTTTTGGAGGGGAGTCTGTCTGAAGGGGGGGAAGGGGCTTGGTCATTGGACAGGACAGTCACCTTTAGCAGGGGGCAGGTGCAGCAGCAGGGCACATATACAGTGCAGTGACTAGTTATCCTGGTCAGTCTGGGAGGTGGTTTTCATGTTCTGTGTGGTGGGGGGGGTGGTGTTGCTCTGTGACTTGGTGGCGGGGGAGGGCAGTTACAGATCTTATGCAGCGGTCCTTACCCTGGATCACAGAGCCGAGCAGCAGGGGATCTGTAACCCTCCTCCCCCTGCAAGACAGTCACATAGCCGACACATACACGCAGTCCCGGCCAGGAGGGCTGGCAGGCTCCGTTGAAACAACCAGTCCACCACCGCGGAGCCTGTCATTCCTGGAGTTTAGAAGCATCATTTGCATCACAACACTAAACCCGCCCCCCGCCACAGTCTGCGTCCCAGGTTTAAAACATTCCCGCGAAAACAGTAATAAAGACAATGGTGTCCATTAACAAAACAGAACAGATTTTATTTTTTGGGAAGGGGGTGAAGGGGGTATGTGATTGGAGAGGATAGTCGACGGCAACTGGGTAAAGAAACGGGGGCAAGTTCTGCTTCTGTGTCCACAAACTTAAAAGTCACTGGGTACCCTGCTCAGCCTTGAAACTGCCTTTCAAAGCCTCCCGGATGCACAGCGCGTCCCGCTGGGCTCTTCTAATCGCCCGGCTGTCTGGCTGGGCGTAATCAGCAGCCAGGCTATTTGCCTCAACCTCCCACCCCGCCATAAAGGTCTCCCCCTTGCTCTCACACAGATTGTGGAGCACACAGCAAGCTGCAATAACGATGGGGATATTGGTTTCGCTGAGATCACAGCGAGTCAGTAAGCTTCTCCATCTCCCCTTGAGACGGCCAAAAGCACACTCCACCACCATTCTGCACTTGCTCAGCCGGTAGTTGAAGAGTTCTTTTTCAGTGTCCAGGGCGCCAGTATAGGGCTTCATGAGCCAGGGCATTAGCGGGTAGGCTGGGTCCCCGAGGATCACTGTAGGCATCTCCACATCCCCAACAGTTATCTTGTGGTCCGGGAAGTAAATACCTTCCTGCAGCCGTCTAAACAGACCAGAGTTCCTGAACACGCGAGCGTCATGAACCTTGCCCGGCCATCCGACGTAGATGTTTGTAAACCGTCCCCGATGGTCCACCAGTGCTTGCAGCACCACTGAAAAGTAGCCCTTTCGGTTGATGTACTGGCTGGCCTGGTGGCCCGGTCCCAGGATAGGGATGTGAGTCCCATCTATAGCCCCACCGCAGTTTGGGAATCCCATCGCGGCGAAGCCATCTATGATGGCCTGCGCGTTTCCCAGGGTCACTACCTTTGACAGCAGTACCTTGACGATTGCCTTGGCTACTTGCAGGACAACAACCCCCACGGTAGATTTGCCCACGCCAAAGTGGTTCGCGACTGACCGGTAGCTGTCCGGCGTTGCAAGCTTCCAGAGTGCTATGGCCACTCGCTTCTGGACAGTCAGGGCTGCTTGCATGCGGGTGTCCTTGCGCTTCAGGGCAGGGGACAGCAAGTCACAAAGTTCCAGGAAAGTCCCCTTCCGCATGCGAAAGTTTCGCAGCCACTGGGATTCATCCCAGACCTGAAGCACTATGCGGTCCCACCAGTCCGTGCTTGTTTCCCGGGCCCAGAATCGCCGTTCAACAAAATCCACATGCCCCATTGCCACCGTGATGTCCTGGGCGCTGGGGCTCGTGGTTTCTGACAGCTCTGTGCTACTCTCCGACTTCAGGCCCTCACGGCGGTCCCGTAGCCTCCTCGCCTGATTTCTCTGCATCTGCCTCAGGGAAAGGTGTATGATAAGCTGCGAGGCGTTGAGAACGGCCACAACTGCAGCGATGGTCGCAGCGGGATCCATGATCGCAGTGCTGTGGCGTCCGCGCTGTCACTGATCTAAAAGTGCGCGAACTGATTTCCCGCCGGCGCTTTCAGGGAGGGAGGGAGGGAGGGCGGTAGTGACTGACGGATGACGACAGTTACCCAAAAGCACCCTCGCCACATTTTTTTACCCAGAAGGCATTGGGGGCTCGACCCAGAATTCCAATGGGCAGCGGGGACTGCGGGAACTGTGGGATAGCTGCCCACAGTGCACTGCTTCCAATGTCGACGCTTTCCCTGGTAGTGTGGACTGACAAAGTCGAATTACTGTCCTTAGTGTGGACACAGACGTTCGACTTTCTAATATCGATTGCACATATTCGATTTAACTAAAATCGAACTACTCTCGTAGTGTAGACATACCCTAAGAAAAGAAGAGACCACAAAAGGCTCTTTATGTTTGGGGAATTCACCAGTTCTGACTTACTCAATGTAATTCTGTACAGGATTAGCATTCTCAACAGTCATGTGTTCCCTGCACTTTGCATGAACAAGGTCTGGGGTTCAGAAGGAAATTCCTAAAATGTACAAAAATCAAGGAACGGGGTTGCTGGTGATGCTAACCCTGCAACAGTCAATTTGATAGCTTTGCTGCCATCCCACTGGGCACTATGAACCCTGCCAACCCTCCTTCTTCCTTTCCTGCTCTTCCTCCCTCACCAAGCTTAACTACTCAGCCAGATCGTCACTGAGGAAAATGTGCCCCAGAATCTTGTATGGTACATATATTTAGAATATACATGCATATGCACTATGGAGCTGGAGATATGGATTACTGGGATTCACAGGACACTGAGGATGTATAGTTTAAACAGAATTTTATCCACAAGATCTCTGTCTTACAATAATTATAACGGAATATATTCTTTTATATTGCACTTTTCTTCCGTGTAATAATTGTAATGCGGCAAGTTCTAGTTATTGCCATAATATTTTTGTGAAAAGGAGGTATGAGTCAGAAACCATTCTTTCGGTTAATTACACTGCTCTAGCATGCTGTTAGTGCTTACTCAGGGTCTTTTTCTTTAAGAAAATACAGTGCTGCTTAAAATAGTGCTGCCAAGATTCCAGGGGGAAAAAAGCAAGTGGACTCCTTTTTAATATAATATTTTTTATAATTTTTTTGATTGTGCAAAAAACAATTAACATATTTATGAACCAAATTTGCTTAGAGAAGCTTTGGATCTGCCTAATTGAGCAAAATCTAATGGCTACTATCACAACCTTCTGCTCTGGCTGTTCTAGCTGCAATGGATCCATCACAGATGGTTCTCCTAGCCTCTCTATTCTTTGTCAGTTCAAGGATACTTATTTGAAATGGCCTGAAGCTCGGAGGACACCCCTCTGGGACAGTCTTCTGACTTTGTATTGAAATGACAATCTGGCTTCCCGAGGCTCTGGGAGCTCCTGTGTCCTTCCTTGTCAGCTAACAGATTAGTTTCTTGTGAGTCACGTGTCTCTGAGGGTATGTCTACACTACGAAATTAGGTCGAATTTATAGAAGTCGGTTGTTTAGAAATCGTTTTTATAAGGTCGATTGTGTGTGTCCCCACACAAAATGCTCTAAGTGCATTAAGTCGGCGGACTGCGTCCACAGTACCGAGGCTAGCGTCGACTTCCAGAGCGTTGCACTGTGGTAGCTATCCCACAGTTCCCGCAGTCTCTGCCGCCCATTGGAATTCTGGGTTGAGATCCCAATGCCTGATGGAGCAAAAACAATGTCGCGGGTGATTCTGGGTACATGTTGTCAAGCCCCACCCTCCCTCCCTTCCTGCCATGAAAGCAACGGCAGACAATCGTTTCGCGCTTTTTTTCAGCCCAGACGCCATAGCACTGGGATCATGGAGCCGGCTCAGATCACCGCGGCAATTATGAGCACTTTAAACACCACGTGCATTATCCTGGAGTATATGCAGGACCAGAACCTGCCAAGGCAAAACCAGGCCAGGAGGCGACGGCAGCATGGCGACAAGAGTGATGAGGAAATAGACATGGACAGAGACCTCTCACAAAGTACGGGCCCCAGCAATGTGCAAATCATGGTGTTAATGGGGCAGGTTCATGCCATGGAACGCCGATTCTGGGGCAGGGAAACAAGCACAGACTGGTGGGATCGCATAGTGTTGCAGGTGTGGGACGATTCCCAGTGGCTGCGAAACTTTCGCATGCGTAAGGGCACTTTCATGGAACTTTGTGAGTTGCTTTCCCCTGCCCTGAAGCGCCAGAATACCAAGATGAGAGCAGTCCTCACAGTTGAGACGCGAGTGGCGATAGCCATCTGGAAGCTTGCAACGCCAGACAGCTACTGGTCAGTTGGGAATCAATTTGGAGTGGGTAAATCTACTGTGGGGGCTGCTGTGATCCAAGTAGCCAACGCAATCAAAGAGCTGCTGGTATCAAGGGTAGTGACTCTGGGAAACGTGCAGGTCATAGTGGATGGCTTTGCTGCAGTGGGATTCTCTAACTGTGGTGGGACAATAGACGGAACCCATATCCATATCTTGGTACCGGAGCACCAAGCCAGCGAGTACATAAACCGCAAGGGGTACTTTTCAATGCTGCTGCAAGCACTGGTGGATCACAAGGGACGTTTCACCAACATCAACGTGGGATGGCCGGGAAAGGTACATGATGCTCGCGTCTTCAGGAACTCTGGTCTGTTTCAAAAGCTGCCGGAAGGGACTTTCTTCCCAGACCAGAAAATAACCGTTGGGGATGTTGAAATGCCTATAGTTATCCTTGGGGACCCAGCCTATCCCTTAATGCCATGGCTCATGAAGCCATACACAGGCAGCCTGGACAGGAGTCAGGACCTGTTCAACTATGGGCTGAGCAAGTGCAGAATGGTGGTAGAATGTACATTTGGATATTTAAAAGTGCGCTGGCGCAGTTTACTGACTCGGATAGACCTCAGCGAAACCAATATTCTCATTGTTATTACTGCTTGCTGTGCGCTCCACAATATCTGTGAGAGTAAGGGGGAGACATTTATTGTGGGGTGGGAGGTTGAGGCAAATCGCCTGGCCGCTGATTACGCGCAGCCAGACACCAGGGCGGTTAGAAGAGCACAACAGGGCGCGATGCACATCAGAGAAGCTTTGAAAACCAGTTTCATGACTGGCCAGGCTACGGTGTGAAAGTTCTGTTTGTTTCTCCTTGATGAACCCCACACCTCCGATTCACTCTACTTCCCTGTAAGCTAACCACCCTGCCCTCCCCTCTTCGATCACCTCTTGCAGAGGCAATACAGTCATTGTTACTTCACATTAATGCATTCTTTATTAATTCATCACACAAATAGGGGGATAACTGCCCCAAGGGAGGGGTGGAGGAGGAGGGAAGTGCCAGGTGGGGTGGGGGAGGAGATAAGGACAAGGACACACTGCACTTTAAAACTTTAAAACTTATTGAAGGCCAGCCTTCTGTTGCTTGGGCAATCCTCTGGGGTGGAGTGGCTGGGTGGCCGGAGGCCCCCCCACCGCGTTCTTGGGCGTCTGGGTGAGGAGGCAATGGAACTTGGGGAGGAGGGCTGTTGGTTACACAGGGGCTGTAGCGGTGGTCTGTGCTCCTGCTGCCTTTCCTGCAGCTCAACCATACGCTGGAGCATATCAGTTTGATACTCCAGCAGCCGGAGCATCGACCCTTGCCTTCTGTCAGCAAGCTGATGCCACCTATCCTCTTCAGCCCGCGATTCAGCCCGCCACCTCTCCTCGCGTTCATATTGTGCTTTTCTGCACTCTGACATTGTCTGCCTCCACGCATTCTGCTGTGCTCTGTCAGCGTGGGAGGACATCTGGAGCTCCGAGAACATGTCATCCCGAGTGCGCCTTTTTCGCCTTCTAATCTTCACTAGCCACTGCGAAGGAGAAACATTTGCAGCTGGTGGAGGAGAAGGGAGAGGTGGTAGTTAAAAAGACATATTTTAGAGAACAATGGGTACACTCTTTCACGTTAAATCTTGCTGTTCACATTACACAGCACATGTGCTTTCGTTACAAGGTCGCATTTTTCCTCTTATATTGAGGGCCTGCCGGTTTGGTGTGAGAGATCACTCACGCAGTGCCAGGCAACAGAATTGGGCTTGCAGGCAGCCATGGTAAGCCACAGTCTTTTGGCTTTTTTAACCTTCATAACATGTGGGAATGGTTTCAAACAGCAGCGCCCTCATTTCCCATACCAAGCGGCCATTGGGTTGGCCATTTAAAATGGGTTTGCAATTTAAAAGGAGGGGCTGCGGTTTCCGGGTTAACGTGCAGCACAAACCCAACTAACCCCCTTCCCCTCCCCCCCACACCCAATTCTCTGGGATGATCACTAACAGCGGGGAACATTTCTGTTCAGCAGAGCAGGAACGGGCACCTCTGAACGTCCCCTTAATAAAATCACCCTATTTCAACCAGGTGACCGTGAATGATATCACTCTCCTGAGGATAACAAAGAGAGATAAGGAATGGATGTTGTCTGCATGCCAGCAAACACCGGGACCATACGCTGCAATGCTTTGTTATGCAATGACTCCAGACTACGTGCTAATGGCCTGGCGTGGTAAAGTATCCTACCATGGAGGACGGAATAAGGTAGCCCTCCCCAGAAACCTTTTGCAAAGGCTTTGGGAGTACATCAAGGAGAGCTTTCTGGAGATGTCCCTGGAGGATTTCCGCTCCATCCCCATACACATTAACAGACTTTTCCAGTAGCTGTACTGGCCGCGAATGCCAGGGCAAATTAATCATTAAACACGCTTGCTTTTAAACCATGTGTAATATTTACAAAGGTACACTCACCAGAGATGCCTTGTGTGCCCTCAGGGTCTGGGAGCCCGCCTTGGGTGGGTTCAGGGGTTACTGGTTCCAGGTCCAGGGTGAAAAACGTATCCTGGTTGTTGGGGAAACCGGTTTCTCCGCTTCCTTGCTGTGAGCTATCTTCAATGTCTTCATCATCATCTTCCTCGTCTCCATAACCCGCTTCTGTGTTTTGAGATTCTCCATTGACGGAGTCAAAGCACAGGGTTGGGGTACTGGTGGCTGCACCCCCTAGCATGGCATGCAGCTCAGTGTAGAAGCGGCATGTCTGCGGCTCTGCCCCGGACCTTCCGTTTGCCTCTCTGGTTTTGTGGTAGGCTTGCCTTAGCTCCTTAATTTTCACGCGGCACTGCTGTGCGTCCCTATTATGGCCTCTGTCCTTCATGCCCTTTGAGACTTTTTCTAATGTTTTGGCATTTCGTTTACTGCAACGGAGTTCAACTAGCACTGATTCGTCTCCCCATATGGCAAGCAGATCCCGTACCTCCTGTTCGGTCCATGCTGGAGCTCTTTTGCGATCCTGGGACTCCATCATGGTTACCTGTACTGATGAGCTCTGCGTGTTCACCTGGGCCCTCCACCACGCTGGGCAAACAGGAAATTCAAAATTTCGCGGGCCTTTTCCTGTCTACCTGGCAAGTGCATCTGAATTGAGAGTGCTGTCCAGAGCGGTCACAATGGAGCACTCTGGGATAGCTCCCGGAGGCCAATACCGTCGAATTGCGTCCCCACTATCCCAAATCCGACCCGGAAAGGCCGGTTTCAGCGCTAATCCCCTCGTCAGAGGTGGATTAAAGAAATCGATTTAAAGAGCCCTTTAAGTCAAAAAAAGGGTTTCGTAGTTTGGATGGGCCCAGGCTTAAATCGAGGTAACGCTGCTAAATTCGACCTAAAATCGTAGTGTAGACTAGGCCTGAGAGATGTTCTGAATGGACACTGTATACTTGTAAATGTGATGCAGTCAAACAGAATGATAGTTATTGTTTTTATTGACCCTGTTTATATAATACAAAATTATATAGTATATGAAAGAAGAAACATACAGAAACCATATTACTAAAAACAGTAATAGAATGATTTATGCTATTGGGAAGCTTTGTTACAGAGAAAGATAAAAATAATCTTAAGGATGTAACAGGGCCTTAGGGCTCTCCCAGTGTGCATGCTATGGGGACCTTGCCTATGGGGGCCTTGCAAGAACTCAGTATTGTAAAACTAGAACGTATTTGCATTCAGTGTTAGATACATTGAGAAGAAACTTCTCTATGAGACATTTTTGTGTCAGCGTTATCATTTAAATTCTGATCCCCTGCCTTCCTCTGGAGAAGTCATAGAAAGAAGAGTTTGCTGCAGTTCTATCCAGACAAAAGTTAGTTCATTTCCAAGTAACTCACCTTTTTGTGTGTTTGTGTGTGTGTGTGTGTGTGTGTGTGTGTATATATATATTAGAAAGCCAAATGTCAAACCATGTGATCTTGAGATTGTAGTATCCATTCTCATCCCTTACATTTTTCCCCACTGTTGTTAAGGGACTGTTAGCGCTCACCTCCCATTGTTCCCCCAATGAGGAGTGCTTCAGTTACTAAGTAAATATACAGCCATGCCAAGATACAAGCTCCTCTGCCCACATAGGTCATATGTGTAAAGCAGAAACTTAAATCTGTAGTTAACTCAAGATCCACCTTCTGATTCACAGACTTCAAGTAATGTCAACCTGTTTAGTTTTCAAAAGGAATACAAAATTCAACTCACATGGGAGAATCACCATACACCAGTATCAAATTAAATCATTAAAATGTACTCTCATTCTACTTAAACGTACGTACACATTTCAGGTGCATTTTGTGAAGGCTTGTTCCCTAAAGAAAATAAACAATAATGGAATGAAACTTACATGAATAATGTTAAATATTAATAGAATCTGAAAGCAAATAATCCAACAGGGATTACGTTTGTTGTTTTACTGTATATCTTTTCTTGCAATAAATAAATAAAACCATTACGGGAATGATGTCTTGATGAAAAGTGTATAATGATTCTACTATAATTAATGGGAGTTATGTATGTGGCTCAAGAGCATGATATACATACCCCACAATTTCATGTTTATTGTGATTTATACATTTTAGTTAAATTTAGATATTTCAGTTAACAATTTCACGATGCCACTGTTCATTTTCATATCATTTCAGTTGGAGCTGACAGTTCCACTGAAGGAAGAACTGGCTGAAGTCAGCCTTTTGATTATGGTGAGAGAGAGAGAGAGAGAGAGAGAGAGAGGTGCACAGTCCACGCAGCAATGTAATACTTCTAGATGAAAGGTGTGGAAATACCAAAACACACTCACGTGACACCTATGCAGTATAATAGGTGCTGTCCTGGAATGCAGAAACAGTCTAGAAATGTTACATTCCAAAGCAATCTTCCACTAATAAGCTAATATTTCTTGCCTTGTTATTCCCAGTGCTGGAAACGATTGTGTCTGGCCTCTATGTGGTTTAGCTCTTTCCTCCTGTGACTCCATGTAGGGAGGAAACAATTTAGCCAAAAGAATTAAAGTGACAGATAATTATCCCATTCTGTTGCTTTCATGGTTTCTGCAGCCTAACATGATTTATATTCAGAAATCAATTATTTGCATCCCTGGAGTTCTGTGATGATATCTTAAATTACTACCGAGCATCGTCCACAATTTTACCAAAGCTCCTTTCCACAGCGTTATTCAGTCCTACAACCTCAGTTCTCTTGACATCTCAAAGTGTTCACCTTTAATGACTAACATGCTACGCTCATTTAAATGTAATGACACTCCCCGTTTCTGCTAATTTTGCCATTTGGGGCCTGATCCTGCATTACTTAGACACTCTAAACTTCCTTGGTTTCATTTTTAGTCCAAGCCGAAGGCCCCATACAGCTGAATTTCTACTGAAAAGATCCAAAGGATGACGGTGGAAATCTGTTTCCTGATTTTTAACCCCATTCACTCAAAGCCTGTGTAAAACTCCAAGGGCTGCTTTGTGTATGTTGCATACGTACAGTTTTTTTAAAAGAAAAATTACACTGCAAAGTTTAAAAACCTGTTTAAGACAACTCTGTGTAAAAATAAAATGAAGAGAGTGATGCAGTTTCCCCAAGTTCTTTCTTGCAAGAAAAATGTATGGTTTAAAATATAGAAAACTGTTTCCCAATTTTGCTGAAAACCATAAATACTTTTTAAAGGTTCACATAAACAACATGTTCTTCTGTTCTGCAAATTAGCTGTTATTTTTTAGATGTGCTCTGTCCATCTAGGGAGTTTACAACAAGAGCTGAATTCCATTTGATATGTAGTAAAACCTTAAAGGCCACATAGATATCTAAGCTGCTGACAGTGCTCATTCTATTTTCACTGCTATTCCCCAGATGCACAGTTTACACTCTGAATTGGTCTATTCCTACCACTTGCAGTTACAATAATTTTAGAGTTGTGGAAACAAGTGTGTGATGATAGAAAAAAGTGACAGACTGTGATGTACACAGAACATTAAAAGAGAATCTAATGAGTCTTTCTTGCTCAACATTATGTGCCAGGATTTGAATAAATCATACAATAATTTGATGAGAGGGCTGAAAATTAGCAGCTGAGTGCTAGTTCATGCTGCTAATTGGTGACATACATTAAAGAGGCAGAGCATTATACTGAAGAGAAAATGTCAGTAAACTAACAATTTTAGATGTAAACTGACAACCCTACAACTGCAGAGGTGTTAATTGCCCACTTTATTTTAGTGGTTTCCTACAGCACTTACACTTAACAATCCGTATTTTGCTTGAACACTCTGGTTACCCTCTCCAGACCTGAGGAAGAGCTCTGTGAAACTCGAAAGCTTGTCCTTTCCACTAACAGAAGTTGGTCCAGTAAAAGATATTACCTCACCCACCTTGTCTCTCAAATAAAAATATTGTTGTTTCATTGCCAGCTATCAGAAATGAACAAGATTTCCATGAAGTTTTGACTTTTTTCCCAAAAATGTTCATTGTTTTCATTTGCTGTGGGTTAAGAGCACATACAAATGATGTTGGTTCTCACGTTATTATTTTTGCTGAAAGGACTGAGCCACAAAGACCCTTCAGATTTGGGGTATCTGAGATGGACAGTTTGGTTCAATTCTAATTTTATTAAACTCTCATCTCCCCTAAAAACATACACAGACCAAGACAAACAAGAAATAAACTGGATTGAATCCACTTCAAAGGACCATTCCTATTACAGTGCATCTGATTCACAATTCAGGGTCACAATTCTGACTGGAGATGAGGGAAAATGTCAGCAGACCATGTGAGATTCCTGGGTCAAGTACAGCAGAAATCAGACAAGATTAGAGAAACAATCACCTAGCTAAGTGGCTTCAGAGGACAGTGGCTACTGGAAGATCAACTGATTCATGAAACAGTACTTCTGTCGCTACAGGAGCCACCCCTGGTGTGGTCCAGCATCTGTTGGTGGATCTGTCAATATTGTGGTTAACAAATAGACACAGATAAAGTTAAAAAAAGCAGAAGAAGAAGAGGGGGAAAAGAGACACAGTAAAGGTCTAGTGAAAGTATAGCTGTCCTAACACTATCTCAATGTGAACTACTGAAGGTTATTGGATTTGCTTGGCAGCTAGGAGGGGTAGGTAGCCTAAAAAAAAAAAAAAAAAAAAGACTGAAAACTGCTCTGGGTAAAATTGGTACTGAATGCTAATAACATAGAGGTAATAGCAAACAAACTATGTTATGTTACAGCTGAAATACAAGAAAGCTCATCAGTGCATCTTTGTCAAAATTAGAATGGGGCAACAATTATTTTCTAAAATGCTGCCAGTATGGCAACAGCAAGTTGAAAAGGATTTGTTACTTTTAGCAGGGACTATGGAATCAATACAAGAAAATGTCCTTAGCATTAGCCTGTACACAGGCCCAGGAAATAAGTCAGGAATTGGTTTTTCAAGTAGCTCGTGAAGATATACAAGGAAGACTACCATTAGAAATAAAAACATTGCTGTGGGAAAATGTCACTGAGGGAGAAAGACAATTGGTATCCTGGTGGAAACTGGTTTTATCTTTTAGAAGGATCAAATGGCTATTCAGCATATATCATAACTGTCTACTCTAGCCCCGCCATTAACATATACCCAATACTACTTATAGGGATTCAGGTAACCAACAATTTAGTAATACATTCGGTAGACCACCATGCATGGACATATCAATAACATAAACAATGGACAACCATAGATGTATCCCAATGTATAGCTCATGAAGATTTAGGATATGTATGTGAGGATCAAAATTTGCAAACAAGGGATGAATGCTTTTACATTAAAACCAAGGGTACTCAAAGGTGCATCTTTAGTGTGTTTACAAAACAAAAATCAACTGTAATCTATGCAGGTAACGGTTGTGTATGTGTTAGAACTCATTGTCCAGAGGTCATTGTAAATAATAATGAGGTATACCTTACGACATATTTAATTAATAAATGTTTTTGTAATGTTAGTAATGTTAAGAGTGATTTTGAATATTATGTATCCCTTTGGATTGTAGAACACTTACAGTATAATGTTCATGTGATTTATGACATAAGACCTGTTAATGTAGGTATAAATATGAGTTTAGTTTGACATTTATTAATTCACCCTATGCTGCAAGATCCTTTGCAATGCATAAAATGCACTGAAGAACAAATTTGCATACAAGTTCAGCACAACAACCAACAGGTGACTAAAGTTTTTAAAACCATCGCTAAAATTAGATATCACTCCTGGTGGGAAACTTTGCTGGGGTGGTCATCTACAGCGTCTGGAGTTTAAATATAATGATTCACCCCATTGTGGTGATAATTGGAATCCAATTGGATTTGCTTTTAGGTATGGTGGTATTGAGGTGTGGGTAAGAAGAACTGTTCGGAAGATACAAACGGACAACATGAGAGCTCAGCTGATACTGCTACTAACTATACCAGGGAAACATACCCAAATAATATAGCATGGGTATCCTGTGGTGGTGATGACTGCTTTGATGAAAGCATCATCAAAGAGGGGCATATAGGCCTGATATTTAACTCACCCCAATACTAAACCAGCCTTGGGTGAAACTCTTGGATTTCACCACTAAAATTAAGAAAAAAATGCTCCACTGCTGCTAAGGTGCCCCCACATCAGGAATGCCCCTAACAAGAGTAATAACACCAAGGGTTGTAAAGTAGAGACACCCAGGCACTGGGAAGTCTAGGGAGGAAACAAAAAGACCCCCAAAATTGGTAAACTAGATAAGATAAGCTCTGACCAGTGAATTCATGCTGACCATCTGCACAAACAAAGAAGGTCATAAATAAGGGCTTGTCTACACTATCCGCCGAATTGGCGGGCAGTGATCGATCCAGCGGGGGTATAGTATAGATGCGATAAATCGACCGCTGAACGCTCTCGCGTTGACTCTGGTACTCCACCAGAACAAGAAGCGCAAGCGGAGTCGACAGGAGAGCGTCAGTGACACCATGGTAAGTAGATCTAAGTATGTCAACTTCAGCTACGCTATTCATGTAGCTGAAGTTGCGTATCTTAGCTCGGCCCCGTGCGGTAGTGTAGACAAGCCCTTAGTTACAATTGGGCATGAGCGATAAAATGTAAAAAGAGTTGAGCAGGGAGGAGAAAACATAGGTGCCAGTGCGTGATTGGTTAAAGTTTGTTACCTAGAGGTACTGAATAATGTGATAGGCTTAGTGAAGTTAAAGGAGGGAGCTAGTTTTACTCATATAATGTAACAAAAAAACAATGCTCTTTGGGAAACCATCTCCGGATTGGAATTTAACATCAAGCTGCTAAAACTCTGACCTTCTGCATGACCGTGATGTGCACAGGCATTGCTGGAACCCCCAGATGAGAAGATCCTGACTGGTCATCGGGTGAAATCTGTCTGTATATTGGGAGTGGTGAGCATAAGAGATTTGCTTGGTATACGTATTCTATGTGTGTTGCTAATAAATAGATGTTTAGAGCATAGCTGTGTAAGGCTCTCTCACTGGGAAAAGGTCCTGCAGACCCATAAAGCCCTGAGCCTCGAGGAAAAGGGCAGGTACTTAAATTGACCAGGTTTTTCCTGAGCCCTGTGGGTAAGTATAGGTGCCTTCCACCCTGAGCAGGGCCGGCTCCAGGCACCAGCCCACCAAGCTTGTGCTTGGGGCGGCACCTGGAGGGGGGCGGCGCGGCGCTCCAGCCGCCGGGGAGAGCCCTCTCGCCGCCCTGCCCCCTGCGCTCTGGCCGCTGGGGGGAGAGCCGAGCCCCGGCCGGGGCTCGCCGCCCTCTCGCCGCCCTGCCCTCTGCGCTCTGGCCGCCGGGGGGAGAGCCGAGCCCTGGCCGGGGGGAGAGCCGAGCCCCGGCCGGGG